>NC_044326.1:45471146-46082737 GCF_007399415.2 Gopherus evgoodei | reverse complement strand
ATTGCATATTCTATGTTAATGTACCTACAGTTATATCCTTGGTATAATTGGATTTTAAAGGGGGTAGTTTGAATGATGGTATTAAGTAATTGCTGTATTAATGCATCTCCCTGTAAGCTGTTCTCTTCTTTGTAGGTTAATTCATGCCATGTTGACCATTTCATCTTTACCTCAATGCTTAATGCAGTATAATTTACTTATGTGACTTTTATTTATTTCTATAAGAGCAAGAGCAGTACTAATCCTGCATCATATGAGTCAAGACCAGAACTGGAAATCTAAAAAGCATGTTATGTGTTGAATAATACAGGTTTATTTTTCCTTTCTCAGCAGATATATGGAGTGATCACTCATTTCAGACCGACCCCGACTTGCCACCTGGCTGGAAAAAAATCAATGACATTGCTGGGACCTATTATTGGCACATACCAACAGGAACAACCCAGTGGGAACGTCCTGTCTCCATACCAACGGATCTTCAGAGCTCAAGGAAAGGATCACTTAATTCTATTACCCCATCTCCTACCCCAGAAACTGAGGTAAAGTGTAATGACCTCTTACTACTGAGTATTGAAAAGAAATTAGGATCTCTTTCAACCAGTTACTTGCACATAAAACAGTTAGTAACTTAAGCTTTAGAATCTGCTACACATTAGCATCTCTAAATTTAGCTGTTTGTTGACAATACATCATAAATATTTTTTGTTTTTAATGCCTTTGTCTCACAAAGCATCTTAAAGATTTGGATGTGTATATGAAAGGAGACATCATATCTAGTACAAAATTAGACAGCCTGTATGTGTGATTAATGTGAAACGATTAAGGTTCCCTAGGGTACTGAAGCAATACTTCATTACACAGGTGCAGGCTACATCAAATATTTACACATTAACAATCTCTTGGCTAAACTCTTTGTAATTACATCTTCTCTTAGTAGTTCAGTTGCTAGGAGTGTCACACAAATACATTGGAAGTTACAGTCCAGATGTTAACTACTGAATGTATAGCTTATATTAAATATACAAATCATTCTAAAGTGAAAGCATTTTAGAATAATACCAGAAAAAGTATCTGAGCACAAACATCATTCTTTTGCGCTGAATTTTTAAACTAGAAACAGGGTGCCCTCTGTCTTCAAGCACTGTGAAAAAGAACACTTGCTAAATATTTTTAAATGGTAATAACCCACTAAAATACCCATTACTGGGGCAATCCTGTGGGGTAACTTATTGATATCTGTACATGAAAATATAAAATATACCAAGTGGAACAGTAAACTAGAAAAATTGCAGTTCATTTATAATTTTTGAAATATATATATGCTTGGCTTGCCTTGACCAGGCAAACACTTAAATATGTGTAACTTCACTTGCATGATTTGAGTGGGACTACTCATATGAGTGAAGTTATGCTTAGTGTGTGAACTATTTCAGTTGTGGTTCACATCGGTCAAGACATCTCTGGAATTCACTATATGCTAGACATGTTGACTATTAAATGGACAAAGTTAAATGATATGAAGGATAAAGAGTGATTGTTACCTCTAAGATATTTCTGAAATTCACAGGAATTACAGGGGTGCAGAATTTAAAGTGCTACCAATGTTTCCAGTGTAAATTTATGTATTTTAAAGTTTATTACTCAGTCATAAATTATTTGTCTCCTTCTAAAACTGTGTAGACAAGGTTTTGACTTATAACTTACATCTTTGAAATAACTAAATTATATAAAAATAAAAATCAATAAGGATGCTAAATTATTGGGGGGAAATATGAATTTGTTTATTCAGTGTTTTTTCTTTCACTGATGATAAAGTAGCTTTTAATTGTAGGACTGACATTTTTCATTGTAATATGACAGACAAGTATCTTAGGGCTTGTCTACACAGTGGAGTGATGCATTTTATGAGTATGTGATTTCTAAAACACACTACAGAGTTACACATTAATTGATCTGGATAGACCCTGCTGGTGCACTTTAAAGTAATGCTGTTTGAAACAGTACTATGTTAAAGTACACTAGGGAACCTTTGGTGTGCACCAGGAAGTTCTATATGGACCAATTAATCTGCAACACATTAGTGCACTTCAGAAATTACTCTCTGTAGACAGTATTACCCCACTGTGTAGACAAGCTATTAAAACATTTGGGAATTACTTTTAGTATTAAACTTTAACATTACAGACAATGGTTTGCCATGATAAAGGAGAATAATTTTTTTTCTGACTATCACATTAAAGTATCATGTGAAATCTATGAATTAAGAAAACAAAGGTTTTGATCCAATATAGTAAAAATCCTGAAAAGGCTGTTATGAATGGTCATGCCAAGGCCAAATCTCCAGTACATAGGAGAGGGCCGTGTAGATTTTGATACTTTATAGGATTAGTGCCCATATTGTATCTGCCCAGGCAGAGCATTATACCTGTGCAGGTCCCTTTGAAAGATCAGGAAAATAGACTGTAGTGTAGAAGTCTCTACACAGTAATTTATATAATAATAATTTCAACCAGCAAGTTCTCAGACAATTAATCTATATTTTAACGAGTCTCTAGGTATGTTTCTAGAATAAAATTTTATGCAAAAAAGATGGTCGATGTCAAATTGCAAGAGGAAATTGTCTCCAAGAGTTTCTCCATTTTGTTTTGCAAATTTCTAACACATGATGATTAAGTAATGTTGATTTTTAGACTGGACCAGTGCTGAAGCAGCAGTATAATAGGATACCACACACGTTTTCAGATAGGAGGACCATGTTCCTGGACTGGCAAGGTCTGGGAACACTGCAGAGGCAGGTAGCTGAGGCCCTGACAGGAAAGGGATGGAAAGGGAAGGTCAACTTGTGGCACTGTCTAGCAGCCTCTATGGCTAAATCAAGTGAAATGTCACTGTGATATCAGGAATTTTGAAGTTAAATAAAAGATGGAATTGAGGGAGGACTCCAGTAAGTTTTATTTGGTTCTGGCAAGAGGGATATGGAAAGAAAAACAATGTTACGATGAACTAATCTTCATAGCGTATGGGCAACGTGCCTCAGGTGGTACATGACTACGATTCATCACCAAATCTGGTCCACTGGTTGGATCATTAGCTTCCCCGGGTTGGGCTGGGTACTGATGGGGAGTACAACCAAGGGTGGCTCTGTTTTTTGCTGCCCCAATCACAGCAGTCAGGGAGCCTTTGGCGGCGTTTCTGTGGGAGGTCTGCCAGTAACACGGATTTGGCGTCGGTTTGTGGGTGATCTGTTGGTCCTGTGCCTTTGGCGTACCCACTGCCGAATTGCCGCCGAAGCCGCAGGACTGGTGGACCTCCCGCAAAAACGCCACTGAAGGCTCCCTGACTGCTGTCCTCACGACGAGCGGCACGCCACCCCACCCCACCTGGCTTGCTGCCCCAGGCACACGTTTGCTGCGATGGTGCCTGGAGCCGCCCCTGAGTGCAACGTGAATGCTAATCCATGCCCCCCCCAATAGAAACCAAAGAATTCAAAATCTAGTCTGTCACCTTCCTTTTTATGTTTTTCTCTGGATTTTCACAAGTTTCAAATTGGCACTTGATATTATTTCTGTAAGTACCTCAGTACCTCCAGGCAACTCAAGGATAGTGTTGGTCTCAGTTTAGAATGCCCTTGTTTTTGTTGGACTGTAGCCCACCCTGAATGCTGCATGCACATTTTTTTAAAATGTGTGAATGGTATTCTGTGTCTACCATGTTTTTTATTTAATCAGAGAATTTGTGATACCGTTAGTTAAACATTTTACTGAATACATAGATTTTGGTATAGAATAATTTGGTGTGGAAGGCTTATTAGTTCATTCCTCTGCGTTGTGGCAAGATTCATATAACTTCCGTAGAAAAAATTGGTGGATTTACAGGTTTCAGATGAATGAAAGAGAGTGATCTGGAATAAAGTACCATTATCCAGGGGACATTTCAGTTCAGCCCCAATATTATCTTTTTCCATCAGTTCACAAGAGTTTGCTTTAGCGTTACCATACTTCCCTGGTTAGAAACCCCCAGCCCTCTTACACACTACTTGAGATTAGTTTATTTGTGCTGTTCAGCCTTTCAGGTTTCTCAAATAAACACTTAGATATATTTTCTTCCTCAGCGACTAATATTCTTACCCTTTTAAAGATCCTTTTTCTCATTTGTTTATTTTTCTTTGTGTCCCTGTTTCTTAACTAAAGTGATATTCTGAAGCATTGCTTCAATTAGTAGAACATAGCTTTGAATTGAAAGTGATTCTAATTTGACAGATTTCCTTAAGGAAGGCTTGTAAGGAACAAAGACAAAAGTCAGGTATTGTTTCATAGCATATCTTGATATGAATATTTAATACAAGGAAGATGAGTTAATCCAACACAGAGAAGCAGAGAAACATTGGGTAGGGGGAAAATGACACTATTAATGCAAATAATAAAAAAAAAAATTGGTCTGAATTGAAAAAAATGGAAGAAAATTAGTGTGTTCTCAAATTTATTATGGTTTTTTGTTGGTTACAAGAGATTTTTTCCCCTGCTTTTATAGCAGCAGATTCTCCTGTGCCATTTTCATCAGCACAGGAAATGGCTCTGGTGTAATTGTAGGTTAAGAATAATTTGAAAAATCCTGTGCCCTGTTCAGAGAAAATGTTAAATACGAAATATGTGGGTTTTATATACCTTTTAAAAAAATGTTGAAAGTCTGTTTATAGAGTACTCTTCATTAAGTTATTGAATACATTTATTTGAGAACCTTTATGTTCAGTATATAAAATATCATCTTCCAAATTTTTGAGATTATTTTTATCTTGTTGCATTTTTCCTTAATTGTATCTTGCAGCCAGAAGCAAATTTAGTATCAGCAGAACATGGGGAGATACTTTTTGTATTTAATCTTAGCGTTTTTGAAGGTTTAAGGTGAATTCCCTAAATTAATCCTTTTGTACCTAGAAGCGTAGATTTTCAGAAAACATCTAACTGATGGTATGAATTTCATTAGTTTATTTATATTATACTAAAAGTTTAGTGTGATGTTCTCCCCTACATGGGAATAGCCTGTGGAGGGCAAAGGAAACCAGAGGGCTTCAGTTTCCCTTGGGGGTGGGATGTATCTTGCCACCACAGCAGGGGCTGATAGTTTGATCCCTTTAAACCAGGGAGGTTAAGGAATCCGCAGGAAGCAAGGTTTCTCTCTACTGGCTCTTCCCTGACCTAGGACTTATGGTTCTTATAGGCTAATAGTTTAAAAGCTAGGGGTTCCCAAGGGAAAGCTGTGCCGATCCTACTAAGTACCACTAAATTCCAAGTACAGTTTAACAGGATGACAGCTACCACAGGAGCTGTTCTATCCAGGAGTTTCTGCAGCATGGCTGTTTCAGGAACATCTCCTAAAGTCAGAGATCCATAGCACAAGTTAATTCAGAATTAGGTTGTGTTAATTTGGAGTAGGTCAGCCTGAACAGAGCTTTTTAATACTGGGGAATTTAATGGGAGGAAAGAGATGGTCTAATGTCATCTAAATATCATATTCTCCCTCCACAGCAGTTGAGTACCTCCTGTTCAAGTCCATGGGAGTTACTCATATCCTGTGGAGAGGAGGAGACTAGGGACCCTATGATTGGCACTTAAGCTGTGTCTATCCTATGAGCTGAAGATGTGATTCCCCTGCTTGTGTACACATACTCGTGCTAGCTCTCATTGAACAAGCACAAGTATAAATAGCAGTGTAGCCATGGCAGCACAGGTATTGGCAACGGAGATGAATACGCATTCGCCTGAAACCAGTGGGTACATACTCGGCACAGCTAAGCCAGGCCTGTGCTGCTGCTACTGTGGCTACACCACTATTTACACTCACGCTTGCTCCATGTGAGCCAGGAAATCACAATCCCAGCCCATAGAGCAGACATAATGTTAAATGACTTCCCCGGCACTCTTTGCAGAAATTAGTGCATCTCTGAGCTTGTTGATACTAATTTAACAGTGTTAAAAATGTGCATTTGATGGATTATATAGCAGTTTCCTTATAGACTTTTGAATGAGGTTAAGGACATTTGTTGTTCGTTTAAAAAACCCACACACACAAGAAAGTTGTATTAGATCGTTCAGAATTGTTTTTGTTGCAAGAAGTCTGCCTGTGCTCCCTACTAATCACCTTTTCCCGTCCATTGTCCTTCTTTCTTCCTGCGATCTGGAAATTATTTGACCCTTATGCTGTACAATGCCTTCTATTTCAGTGTTTCCAGTTCACACTATATTTAGAGTTAGAATACTCAACAAATGAACCCCAGAGAAATGGAAACTCCATTTTTCTCTGAATTGCTGTTTTGTGGCAGGTCCTAGCAGTTATGGCCAACATTCACATTCAGACTCATTTTGCTTGCTTTCAAGATCATACCTGAAGAGTAATCTCATTGTCTGTTTTTAATTCATATTAACTTTTCCTTATTCCAATCATTTGTTTTGGTAAGTAACTGTAGAAACATCTCCTCCCAATTCCCCCCCCTATCCAAATGCCATTGTACAGTGGACTAACTAGTTGAAGTTTTGAGGTGATCTGTTCCCTAACCCATCCTGTAAATATCAATGCTAACAACAGTGTCTTGTGTTTTTTTTTTTCTGTTTTTTTTATCAATGTGCTTCTTCCTGTGTGAATAATTATATGTCTAGAAACAGCCATGGAGTGATTTTGCTGTACTGAATGGGGGAAAGATTAATAGTGACATTTGGAAGGCAAGTATATTGTCAGATTTTAGAATATTTAATACTGTTACCCTTGTTTTTGCATGGCAGTGGCTGTATTTTATTTAATTTTTTTTTTGCTCCACAAATATCATTCATAATATAGGCCAAAGTAAATGGGGTATTGCTAGGGATATCTAGCACACAAACATGCTGCCATTTTCTGATCTTTGCACTTAGAATGGATTCAGTCTAAATCAACAGGGTAAATATCATGTTTTAAAAATAAGATGCCTGCACTGAATGAAAAATAATTTGAAAATATATGCATGCTTTATCCGGAAACACTGTATGCTTCTTGGCAGGGAGGATTTTATTTCCCTTTGAAATTAGAGGTAATTTGCTGTAGCACATGCCTAATAATGTATTAATAATGGTATGTTTATCTCTAGGACCTTCATGCAGCCACAGTGAATCCAGACCCCAGTTTAAAAGAATTTGAGGGAGCAACATTACGCTATGCGTCTTTGAAGCTCAGGTATGTTGTTTTAAGAAATCTCCATAGAGTGGCCAGCTTAAATATGTTGTACTGTACTATAAACTGTATTGACTGTAAACCTGATTTTGTCTATATTTATTCAGTGTTGTCTCATTGTTGCCTTGTGCTCCCCTGTCTGTCTGTATCCATCTGTTGTCTCTTGTCTTATACTTAGATTGTAAGCTCTTTGGAACAGGAACTATCTTTTTGTTCTATGATTGATTGTACAGTGCAGTTCTGATCCATGACTAGGGCTCCTAGACACTATGGTAATACAAATAATTAATAATAATATTTTTTCATAACAGAAATGCTCCGCGGTCTAATGAAGATGATTCCTGTAGCATCAACAGTGATCCAGAAACCAAGGTCTGTAAGAAAATATTTAAATAGGATACCATTTAAGCTTGTAATTGTAAACAATGCATGCAGGTAGCAAGTTGTTTTCTAGGTTTAAACTTAAATACCCCCCCTCAAGATGTTGGTTGAAATGGTAATATTTTGTCACAATGCACATAGATTTTAACTATGTGAGTTTCTAAGAGTATGTATATTCTGCAATGTAAGCCCGGACTCCCTTCCGTCTACATGCAAATTTATCAGACTTGGGCTTGGTCCGAGGATCGTAGTACCCTACAGAGGTGGAGGGTTTGAGCCTGGGTCAAGCTGAGACCCAGGGTTTGAGCTCTATTGCTTTGCAGTGTTGACACAGCCCCTGCATCTTGGGTCCTAGGAGTCCGCCAAAGTATCCCACGATCCCATGGTCCAACTTCCTTTGTTCATCTCTACTCCAGTCGACTCTAGGGAGTTTCTGTCTTGTATGTGCTTTCACTATTCGTGCTTGCTCATGCTCTTTTTTTTTCCTGTGTGGTTCTGTTGTTACTGGTGTTTGATGTGGTAATGGCACCTAGCCTGCCTAGCAATCGGTTAATGCTGTGCTTTTCTAATACACTTATAAATAAAGCTTCTTCTTCGAGTGATTGCTCATATCCATTCCAGTTAGGTGTGTGCGCGCCGCGTGCACGTTCGTCGGAGAAACTTTTACCCTAGCAACACTCGGCGGGTTGGCTGGGCGCTTCCTGGAGTGGCGCCGCTATGGTGCCAGATATATACCCCAGCCGACCCGGCCACCCTTTAGTTCCTTCTTACCGCCCGTGTCAGTCGTTGGAACAGTGGAGTGCGGCTTAGCTGACCTCCACCTTCCCTAGCTACTCGTAGTCTCTTCTAGTTGTTATATTCATAATGTAGTTAACTGTTATTGTGTGTATATATATAGTTCATTAGATTTAGTTATAGTTCATAGTTATAGTTGTTAGTTAGCTCATGCCTGGCTCATCGGGTTTCAAGCAGTGCCGGAGCTCATGCCTGGCTCACCGGGTTTCAAGCAGTGCTCCGCCTGTCATAGGCCGATGCTGACAGGAGATCCCCACAACTCCTGTTTGAAGTGCCATGGGGAATCGCACTTATCTGCTAAGTGCCCAATTTGCAAGGCTTTTAAGCCGAGAACTAAAAAGGAGCAGGACATCAGGTTAAAACAGCTCCTCATGGAAGCGGCCCTGACACCTTCGCCTTCGGCACCGAGCATGAGCCAGTCGGTGAATAGAGGCACCCCTACGGCACCGGGCATCGCCGGTACGCCTAAGGACTCCCGGCACCGGCCACCGCCGGCACTGAAATCGACTCCGCGCCGTTCTCTCTCCCTGAGGTCGAAGACGGCGAAAGGTCAGATGGCAACACCCGCGTCGCAGCCAGAGACTGCGCCTAGGTCTGACCTCGTGGTACCAATACCTGCCGCAGCGCAGCCGAAACTGGTACCGTCGACTCCAGCCCCACGAGGGCTGTTGAGTCCGGCACCTGACAGCTCCCCAGCACCTGCCGTGGTAGAGCTCACTTTGCCGTCTACCCCAGAGACATTTTCTGCGGCGAGAGATTTGATCGCCATCACCGAGGCGGCACCGCCCCTACCCCCGGCACCGCTGGTGTGGGTATTATAATCCATGGGCAAGCCGACCCTGGCCAGACCGCCGTCTGTCAACGTAGCAGACCGGCACCGCTCAAGGTCACGATCCCGCAGGCACTCTGGGTCTAGACGTCGCTCCCACTCTCGACGTCGCTCTCAGTCCCGGCACTGTTCCTCTCCACGGCACTGGTTGGACTCTCGGCACCGGTCAATCTCTTGCTCCCTGACCCGCTACTCGTGGTACCGCTCCAGTTCCTGGCACCGACCCAGGCACCGTACCTCCCGGAGCAGATCAGGGCGTAGAGACGCGAGATCCCGGTCGACCTCCCGGCACCTGGTCTGGTCGCAGGTCCTGGTCTCGTTCTCGGTACCGCTCTGTGTACCGGCACCGGTCCCCACGGTCGAGGGGTGCGAGATCCTCCGGGACTTCGGCTCCAGGTTTTTCTGCTCTGCCATGGCCGTCCAGACAGACGTCCGTATCCTCCCAAGCGGACAGCTATTATGACCGGGACCGGGATATGGAGGTACCTACGGGAGTTTTCCAGGACACTCGGCCTCAGGATGTAGGACCTCAACAGTGTCCTTTTGGACACCCTGGAAGTACCACCAAGCCCAGGGTGCTCCCCTAGTCCAGATCCGCTCTGCTGCCTCAGAACATTGGGCACCAGAGGCCACCATTTCCCGCCCCCCCGCGGCTGAGTCGGAGAAGCACGCAACACATCCTCCGGACTCCCCGGGACAGCTGGAGCAGGAACCGTCCCAGAAGCAAGAGGCTATCCAGGATCCTCTCATTCCTGGAGTATCCTCCTCCTCCTCACCGGATGAGGCTGTGGCAGGGACCTCATCCTCAGGGCCCCCGCCGATAGACCTCAGGGCCCATCAGGACCTCCTTTGCAGGGTGGCTGTCAATATCAACCTCCCAGTGGAGGAAGTCCCGGAAGTCGAACACCCCGTAGTGAGCATCCTTACCGCCGATGTTCCCACCTGGGTCGCACTGCCATGTATTAAGACTATCCAGGCCACTGCCGACACCCTCTGGCAGTCTCCAGCCTCCATTCCACCGACGGCAAAGGGAGTTGAGAGAAAGTACATGGTACCCTCTCGGGGGTATGAGTACTTGTACGTTCATCCTCCTCCCTCCTCCTTAGTTGTCCAGTCGATCAACGAAAGGGAACGCCATGGCCAGCAGGCGCCTGCCCCAAAGTCCAAGGAGGCCAGGCGGATGGATCTCCTGGGTCGTAAGGTGTACTCAGCGGGGGCCCTTCAGCTCCGAGTGGCCAACCAGCAGGCTCTACTGAGCCATTACAACTATAACACATGGGCAGAAGTGGTAGGTTCACTGAGCTGCTACCCCTGGACTCACGCCAGGAATTTAATGCGTTCCTGGAGGAAGGGAAGAAGGTGGCTAGGACCTCTCTCCAGGCCTCCCTAGACACGGCCGACTCAGCGGCCAGAACTTTGGCCTCGGGCATCACCATGAGGCGTATCTCCTGGCTCCAGGTCTCTAACCTGCCTCCTGAGCTGCAGTACACCATCCAGGACCTACCCTTTGATGGCAAGGGTTTGTTCTCGGAGAAGACTGATCCCAGGTTGCAGAGCCTGAAGGATAATAGGGTCATCATGCGCTCGTTGGGAATGCATACCCCCGTAACCCAGCGTAGACCCTTCAGACCCCAAACACACCGCCTGTACTTTACGCCTCGGCAAAGGCAGGACCTCAGTAGAAGGCGCGGGCGGGGTGGCTGCAGACACCAGTCCAGTCCCCAGGGGGGCCAAAACCACGGGTTTTCTAAGGCACCACCGGGCCCTAAGTCCAACTTTTTTGAAGGTGCGCCCGGGGACGGCATACCAGTCTCAAGACAGGATCCTTTCCCTCCCTTCTCCAACTGTCTCTCCTACTTCCTCCTGGCATGGTCCCAATTGACTTCAGATCTTTGGGTTCTACGCACAGTGAAGCAAGGATACCACCTCCAATTTGCTTCATCACCGCCCTCCTGCCCCCCATCCCGGTCCCTCTTCAGGGACCCCTCTCACGAGCAAGTCCTCTTACAAGAGGTCCAGTCTCTCCTCGCCGCGGGAGCTATAGAGGAGGTACCTTTAGATGAGAGGGGGAAGGGGTTTTACTCCCGCTATTTTCTGATTCCCAAGTCCAAGGGAGGCCCCAGACCTATCCTAGACCTGCGAGGACTCAACAAATGGTTGCTCAAGTTGAAGTTCCGCATCGTCTCCCTGGGAACGATTATCCCGTCCCTGGATCATGCCGCCCTCGACATGAAGGACGCGTATTTCCACATTGCCATCTTTCCACCACACAGGAAGTACCTTCGCTTTATGGCCCACCACCAGCACTTCCAATTCACAGTCCTCCCCTTCGGTCTCTCCACGGCCCCGAGGGTGTTCATGAAGTGCATGGCCATCGTCGCCGCCCACCCCTGCCGGCAACAGATACATGGGTTCCCGTATCTGGACGACTGGCTCATCAAGAGGACCTCTCAAACTCAGGTCCGGCAGTATGTCGGCATAATCACGGACCTATTCTCCCAGTTGGGCCTACTCCTCAACACCGAGAAATCCACCCTGGTCCCCTCACAAAGGCTGAACTTCATAGGGGCAACACTGGATTCCACTCAAGCCAGGGCCTACTTGCCTCAGCCCCGCTTCCAAGCGATCGTATAAATCATACGAGATTTACAGGCCTCCCCAATCACCTCAGCTCGCACCTGCCTCGGCCTCCTGGGGCATATGGCCGCATGTACTTATGTGACCAAGTATGCCAGACTCCGCATGCGACCCTTTCAAACGTGGCTCCATTCGGTCTTCCGCCCGGGCAGGGACTCTATAGACGTCTTAGTGACAGTCCCCCTCGGCCCCCTCCGCTCCCTCAATTGGTGGCTAACTCCATCCCTGGTAAGCGCAGGGATGCCGTTCCATCCACAGCCGCTGTCGATGACCTTAACGACGGATGCGTCATCCCTCGGTTGGGGGGCCCATCTAGGTCACCTGCGTACCCAGGGCCTTTGGTTGTCCCAGGAGCTGACGCTCCACATAAACGTCCGGGAGTAGAGAGCAGTCTGCCTCGCGTGCCAGGCGTTCCAGCAACATCTTCATGGCTGTTGTGTTTTGGTATTCACAGACAACACAACAGCCATGTACTATATCAACAAACAGGGGGGACCCGCTCGTCTCCCCTGTGTCAAGAGGCCATTCGACTGTGGGACTTCTATATAGCCCACTCGATAGACCTGGTGGCGTCCTTTCTCCCGGGGGTCCGGAACGCTCTAGCGGATCGGCTGAGCCGGTCCTTCCTATGTCACGAATGGTCAATAAGACCGGACGTCATCCATTCGATCTTCCGGAGGTGGGGATTTCCCCTCATAGACCTGTTCGCCTCCTGCTCGAACAGGAAGTGCCAGGAGTTCTGCTCCTTTCAGGGTCTCTCTCCGGGGTCGATCACAGACGCATTCCTCCTGTTGTGGAGGCACCACCTGCTGTATGCCTTCCCTCCGTTTCCTCTGGTGCACAAGGTCCTGTTAAAGCTCCGCAGGGACAAAGCGCATCTGATCCTGATCGCGCCTGCATGGCCCAGACAGCACTGGTACACTACCCTGCTAGATCTGTCCATGGCCACCCCAGTTCCTCTCCCTCTCCTTCCAGACCTGATCACGCAAGACCATGGCAGGCTTCGTCACCCAGACCTGCGAGCCCTCCACCTCACGGCGTGGCTCCTGCATGGCTAAACATAGCGGAGTTAAGCTGTTCCGCTCTGGTTCAGCATATTCTCCTCAGCAGCAGGAAGCCTTCCACCCGCTCCACGTATTTGGTGAAGTGGAAACGCTTCTCTTGCTGGTGCGCAACACAGGGCGTTACTCCCTCGGAGGCCTCGATTCCCATGGTCCTAGACTACCTCTGGTACCTTAAGCAGCAGGGCCTGGCGACTTCCTCTCTGAAGGTGCACTTAGCGGCTATATCCACTTTCCAGCCAGGCGAGGGTGGTCACTCCGTGTTCGCCCACCCCTTGGTCTCTAGGTTCATTAAGGGCCTAGAGCGCCGCTATCCCCCTGTACATCGCCCTGCCCCTACCTGGGATCTCAGTTTGGTCCTAAACAGACTAATGCGCCCACCCTTTGAGCCACTAGCGACTTGCTCGCTTCTGTACCTATCGTGGAAAACAGTCTTCCAGGTGGCCATTACATCGGCCAGGCGGGTCTCCAAGATGAGAGCGCTCACGGTGGACCCGCCCTACACTGTCTTTCATAAAGACAAGGTACAACTGCGACCTCATCTGGCATTCCTCCCTAAGGTTGTGTCTGTCTTCCATACCAACCAGGACATCTTCCTCCCGGTCTTCTTTCCGAAGCCCCACTCTTCTCGGCAGGAGCAGCAGCTACGCTCCTTAGATGTACGCAGAGCACTCGCTTTCTATATTGAGCAGATGAAGCCGTTCCAGAAGTCTCTCTAGCTGTTCGTGGTGGTCGCGGAACGGATGAAAGGTCTGCCAGTCTCCTCCCAGAGAATCTCCTCCTGGGTGACTGCATGCATCAGCACATGCTATGACCTAGCTCATGTCCCTTCGGGCCACCTCACAGCGCACTCTACCAGAGCTCAAGCGTCATCAGCCGCCTTCCTGGCGCGCGTGCCTATCCAGGAGATATGCCGTGCAGCGACCTGGTTATCGGTCCACACCTTCACCTCGCACTACGCACTGGTCCAGCAATCTAGAGATGATGCAGCCTTTGGCGCAGCGGTTCTGCATACTGCCACATCTCACTCCGACCCCTCCGCCTAGGTAAGGCTTGGGAGTCACCTAACTGGAATGGATATGAGCAATCACTCGAAGAAGAAAAGACGGTTACTCACCTTTGTAACTGTTGTTCTTCAAGATGTGTTGCTCATATCCATTCCAAACCCACCCTCCTTCCCCACTGTCGGAGTAGCCGGCAAGAAGGAACTGAAGGGTGGCCGGGTCGGCTGGGGTATATATCCGGCGCCATAGCGGCAACACTCCAGGGGGCGCCCAGCCGACCCGCTGAGTGTTGCTAGGGTAAAAGTTTATCCGATGAACGTGCACGCGGCGCGCACACACCTAACTGGAATAGATATGAGCAATACATCTCGAAGAACAGTTACAAAGGTGAGTAACCATCTTTTTTTATTTAATCAAGAAAGTTGATTGCCATCCCTGCATCATATCATATAATGTCCATATAAAATAATAAAGGTAAATACATGATCAGGGATAATTAGGCGTTAAAACACTATTCCTCAGTACAGTTGTCTATATGAATCCATACTTCACTCACTTCCTTACATCAATCCCAAGTGTAAATCCCTCCCTCCCCATTTCATAAGTCATGTCATCCATAAATCAACTGCAAGGCAGTTAACTCCTCACCCTTCCCCAAGCCCTGAAATATCCCACAATCAGTGAGCCCTGTTCCACCCCCACAAGCACATTCATAAAAGTGCTTATTCGCCCTCTTCCACTGGGCCGTGCAAGTCCATAATGTGGGAGCACAAAGCCTCCCCGACTTTTGTTGCGTAGGTGCATCCAGCTCTAGCTGTGGTAGCTGCACTTTCTACTGAGGGTACCAATTCAGTGGCCCCTTGCTGACATAGGTCCATTCAGGGGGAAGTGGCTCACCTCTGGCTTCACAGAGATTGTGAAGAGCACAGCAAGCTCCAGTAATGTGGACAGCATTGATGACACTGGCATTCAGACAGGTCTATAAACATCTCCAACAGGCTTTCGTCTGCAAAAGCACATTCAACACCCATTCTACACCTGCTGGGAGTGCAGTTTTGCCAGGGCCTCTGAAATCAGGGTGCAGTTTATAAGCCAACGCAAAAAGGGGTATGTAGGATGCTCCAGAATAACAGTGGGGACAGTAACTCCATTTCTGACAATGTCAGTTGGTGGGACTAACCCTAACCCTGTCCTGAATGTAGATTTCTGATTGGCAAAAACTTTTGCATCATGAACTTTCCCAGTGCAACCTACATTGACATTCATAAATTGGCCTCTCTGGTCCATAAGAGCCTGCAAAGCTATGGGGTAGTACCCATTGCGATTTATATACTTGTGCTCTTTGAGGAGGGCAAATGATTGGCACAAGTCCCATCTATGGCCTCATTGCAGTTTGTGAATCCCATTCTCTCAAAGTTGGCAATTACTTCAGGAATATCTTGTATGCCCCCACCTTTGGGTAAACCTTACACCTGATTGCCTCAGAAACCTCTGCTTACAGTCGTCTTTCCAACACCAAACTGGTTGGCAACAGACCCAAAGCATTCTGGGACAGCCAGCTTTCAGATAGTTATAGTCACCCATTTCTGGACCAGCAATGGTGCTCTCTGGCATGTATCTTTACACTGGAAGGTCGTGGCAATCTGCTCACAAAGCTCCAGAAATGTAGCTTTCTTCCTGCAAAAGTTCTGGACCACTGCCGGTCATTCTGGTTTGTATGAGGATGTGATTGTTCCAGTCTGTGCTGTGGCCCTGCGCCATGAGTTCTGGTCTATGTAGTGGGCATCAGCGGCTATACTGAGTGTCATGAACAGCATCAACCAGATTGAGTCTGTGATGCCTGGACTCCTTTTCCTGCTCTGTCTGGTGCCTTTGGTGGGTCAGGAAACGCCACCAAAATATCCACAAGTATCTCTCAGAAGCTCTGCCCGTTTCCTGACACTGGAGTGAAAGTGCAAGCAAGAGAAGTTCTTCAAAAGATGCCCTTCCCCATATTGCTGGCTCTGGTTGCTGGGAGCGGACAGACCAAAATGTCTGCTTGGCAGGATGTGGTGTTGGGCTGTTCAAACTTCCTGTACTGTGCAGGGTGGAGGCAAGTTTTCCCACAGTGCACTACGGTCAAAGGGCTTGAGCAACCACATTACATGAGGACACCAGGGAGTCTGGTATCTGGTTGGTTTGACTTGGGTCTGTGTGCTGCAGTGTGGACACTGGAGCCTCAGGTTGCAAGTCTTGTGTTCAAAAATTCTTAATGTAGGGTTAACTATCAGTGTAGATATTCAAGCCTTGTGTTCTCTAACCCAGGGTCAGCTGACTTGAGTCCCACTAAGCCTAGGCTTACATTTCAGTGTAGCCATATCCATAATGTCACTAAAAATAGCAGGACTAAATCCTCATTCAAGTGGACTGAAAATATAGCCTTATAGGTGTTGTTCTTTTAAACTGACTAAAGCCAAGACATTCAGTGTTAGGACTAGAACTCTTATTGACACTCCAGACTTAACTGACTCCTTTGGTAGTACAACTGAGTTTCACACGTTGAACCGAGACCTTGTTGCTACTGTGGGCCAGGTATCTCCACACACTAGTGAATTTAGGTTCAGTCCTTAAGTCTGAAATTATTTCCTTTTGTGTTTAAATCAGACCCTTTGTTTTTATTTTAGTGGAGCTGTTTTTTAAAATAGTGCATGTTTGAGTACATCTCTCCACATCTGTCATTTAAGTATTTTGTGGGCTACTTTGATGTGTTGAACATGTACATTTTTAGAGATGCTCATGATCTCTAATTTGAAATCCAAATAATTTATATACTCTTTTCTGCTATGTCATCAATCTACAGTGATTGACAGAGGGAGCATAATCTTCTTATATGTTAAAGATGCTATTTAACAGATCTAATAGTTACAATGGTATTTCCAAACACAATTGGGGGAAAATAGACTGCTCAGTTTTCTTAGTTTTCTGTTTACACAATTATTAGTCAATACCTGCATTTTGAGTTAACAGGCTGATCATTTAAAAAGCAAAGGTTCAAAAAGGAAAACGTGATAATCCTAAATTCTGAGGTACAGTTTAACACTGCTGCAGAAGTGAAAAGCATAGGTCTTCACACACCACCCAAGAAGCTGGCCTCTTAAAAAATAAATCTTACAGGCTGATGTAGAACAAGGAGGTAATAATTGGACAAGCTGGATTCTGCACCAGGTGATTTTGCAAAGGTTAATGTTATACGCCTGTTCTGCAGGAAAGCCTGTGGCAGTATTGCTGTGGGCCACCAAGAAGTTTTGTTTCTTCCATCCCTCTCCCTTGCTTATATATGTCTGTTCATGTAGAACGCAAGCTCTGTGGGATACAGTCTTCTGTATCAGTGCAGCACCTAGCACATGGTTAACACTCTATATATGATTAATAATAACTGAGCACTCATGTTTCTGGGATCTCCACAATGGACAGGAAAAGGGACCATGAGAAGTGAAGTCAGGAATATGAAGAAAAACAACTGTACTTAGTGTGGGCCTGTCATGGTATAATTCCCCACTCTGAACCTTAGCGTCCAAAAGATGGGGTACCAGCATGAATTCCTCTAAGCTCAATTACCAGCTTAGTACTTGTAGCGCTGCCACCAACCAGGAATTCCAGTGCCTGGTACACTCTGGTCCTCCCAAAACCTTGCCCGGGGACCCCCAGGACCCAGACCCTCTGGATTTTAACACAAGGAAAGTAAACCCTTTCCCTCACCGTTGCCTCTCCCAGGCTTCCCCTCCCTGGGTTACCCTGGAAGATCACTGTGATTCAAACTCCTTGAATCTTAAAACAGAGAGGAAAATTCACCTTCCCCCCTCCTTCTCTCTCCCCCTCCCAGACTCTCCCTGAGAGAGAAAGTAATCCTAACACAGAGAGAAAGTTAACCTTTCTCTCTCCTTTCTCCCCACCAATTCCCTGGTGGATCCAGACACAGTCCCCTGGGGTCTCACCAGAATAAAAATCCGATCAGGTTCTTAAACAAGAAAAGCTTTTAATTAAAGAAAGAAAAACAGTAAAAATTATCTTTGTAAATTTAAGATGGAATATGTTACAGGGTCTTTCAGCTATAGACACTGGGAATACCCTCCCAGTCTAAGTATACAAGTACATACTAAAATTCTTTCAGCAAAATACAGATTTGAACTCCTTCCAGCCAAATACACATTTGCAAATAAAGAAAACAAACCTAAGCCTAACTTGCTTTATCTACCTAGTACTCACTATTCTGGACATATAAGAGACTGTATCAAAGAGATTGGAGAGAAACCTGGTTGCACATCTGGTCCCTCTGAGCCCCCAGAGTGAACAACAACCAAACACTAACAGCACACACAAAAACTTCCCTTCCCCAAGATTTGAAAGTATCCTGTCCCCTGATTGGTCCTCTGGTCAGGTGACAGCCAGGCTCACTGAACTTGTTAACCCTTTACAGGCAAAAGAGACATGAAGTACTCCTGTTCTATTAACCCTTAACTATCTGTTTATGACAGGGCCCTTTTCTTTTCTGTATCAGTTACTGTAGTCAGAGTTCTTTACATGCTGTGCACTACTGGCTTGTTGAGTCATTATAGTGGTCATGGTAGTAATGCCTAAATCTCTTGTTCTACCTTTGTGACTTGGTGACACTAACATTATTTTTTATTTTCATAGCACCTTTCATTCCTCAAACTCTTTACAAACTACATACTTTATGGACACCACCATTGTACTGTACCTATCTATGACACGAGAGGCCGACAACGACTTGCTGCATGCTACACAGTACAGGGATAGGAAATGTTGGCCAAAGGGTCTAGGGCAAATCCTTACCCTTACGAAAAGTGCTGTGGGATCTCTAATGCTCACCACAGACAATCTGAACCCCCTCACCTCCCAGTAAACTCCATTGTAGTCAGTTTATTCAGAAGGATATAGGATTGAGAGAACCCTGCTTGGATTTGAAGCGGTGGTTTCAGAAAGGCTAGATGCATCAAACTAGTAGTTTTAGCTCCTTAAGCGTCCCCTTTGGCACATCATCTGTATCATTTTTGTTAGATTTGTATTTTTGATTTTAATGTAACGTGTGGCAGAAAGTACAGTTTTCTTCTTTTGATTTTTTAGGTGAGTTTGATATGTATTTTTTTTTCTACTTTGAAGAATTAAAATCCCAAACCAGAGAAATTTTTTTACGTTTTAGTTTATTTAAGTGACAGTAGTTTTAAAACATATTTACAAAGAAAGCTAGTCAGTATGTTTTAAATAGGAAAAAATTAAGGATTATTGTTTTAATTCAAACATACACCCCTCACCGCCAAAGACAGTTCTGAATATTGTACCGTTTTCAACAAAGAAAACTGTTTGCCACCTTGTGGACAACCATGAGAATTATTTTCTTGCAAAACCTATTTCTGTAAATGTCTAATTATATTTGGAAGTGTTGGTGCCAGGAAAGAGCTCATAGCTGGTGTTCAGGTAGTTTCTGGTACAGGTTAAGTGTGATTCATCAACCAAAACAGTTAGATAATCAGAGTTATCAGTAAACAGAAATTGTTTCTATATGCATTTTGATCTAGGGCATAAATTCAAATTTCAGATAATTGGGAATTGGATAGAGAAGATAGAAAAGCGGAAAAAATGATTGATTGAACTCAACTGCTTTATTTAAATAATGTATTTCAGTGGGAATTTATTGAGGAGGAGACAATGCTAGGCTAACCACTAGTTCAGTATATAAGCATTTTGCTTCAGGGAATTATCTGTTTATTCTAAGATACATGAAAATTAATTTGATTTGGAGTACACAATGGATAGCTGCTCAATCACAGAAACCGGTCCTTCTTGGTTAATTTAAGGCCCAATCCTGCAACTTGTTAAATGTTGCCTGAAAGGTGCTGAGGGCTCCAAACTCTAATGCTGGAATGGGAATTGAGGTACTGGGCACCTCACAGGATCCAGTTGCACAGACTGTAAATTCCTGTTGTAGGCATAGTACTGTCTGCATGATTGTAAAGTTCCGTGTTTACCTATAGCACTATATAAAAGGTAATATTTTCCATGACTGGATTCTGCTCAGAAGGAAGGTGTAGGAATGGCTCAGTGAGGTGTGGGGGGAGAGCGGTGATTTACACTTTGTCTGGCTCCCATGGAGTCAGAATCCTCTTCTTTCAACTTAATATGCAAAATGTTAATCTAAAACATAGACAAAAATGTCAGTGTACTTGATGCTCAGCTTCCTTTTTACTCCATGGTTGTCATTTTACCTTTTCCTCACTGAGGGACTGGTGAAAAAGATCTCAGCTAGGCTTGTTGGCTGTCTAGCAGACCTACTTTACATTCCATTTTCTTGTCTTATTCACACCTAGCGATTGCTGTGGCTGTTGCTGTGATTGCTCCATGCTCAAGCCTTTCTCCCTGGCTGGTTCTACTTGCCCCCCATTTCTCTTTTGCAATTGTGAAAGGATGGAAGATGGTATCAGAATCTGGCCCTTAATTTTGCTGAGTAGTACCTTCTGCACAGTTATTTCCATTGAAATCAAGGGGAGTTACAGCATGAGAGTCTGGATCTGTGTGTTTGTTTCATGCAGCACTGAGCACATTGTCAGTGTTTCGCAAAAACGCAGCATCTTAATTTTCATAAGATGTGATGATTAGTTTAGCTTTGCGAAAACATTTTAGCACTATGCAAAATAATATTTTCCAAAATAGAAAGTAAAGCTGTAAACACCTGGCACTGTGCAGTCATATAGTAATGTCGCCACAATTCTTACATAAGAAGACACAACAGAAAATGTCTTGCCTCTTTGGCTGTTCAGTCAGCTAGCACATAATCTTTTGATTCAAGTTATTTGGTGGATTGGCAATCCAAATTCCGCTCCGGGAACTGGACAGAGAACTTTGGCTTGAAGAGAATGGTCCTTTTTCACCAAGTTCTTAGATATTAGAAGAGAACCACTAGGAAATAAGGCCTCTCTGGAAACCACTCTGTCCCAAAGGATGTGTCTATGAAGTATGCAGTAGCCTATAGCATTGAGGTCAACAGACTCGAGCTCACGGAGCTTACTACCACTCTAAAAATAGCTGTGTAGACAGTGCTTTTAAATTTGTGGCTTAAGTTGGATCTCAGGCTCTGAAGCCCACCCTCCGCCCTCCATTTGCAAATGGCATCCACCTCTACTAGACATATCATTGCGAAAAATGGCCCTGCAAAGTCAATATGCAGACATTCCCAGGGAGCTGATGGCCATTCCCAGAGGTGTAATGGCGCTGTTTAGGCATATGCTGTATTTGTTGGCATCCTGAAATTCCTTAGCAAGAAGCTCTATCTGTTGGTCAATGCTTGGCCACCATTCAAAACTTCTGGCAAGTGCCTTCATTTTTACTACCCTTAGGTGATCTATGTGGAGCTCTTCTAAAATTCTTGTGTGAAGTCTAATAGGTATAACAACACAAATTCCCCACATGACACATGCTTGATGTATGGTAAAATCACCATTGCATATGTATGGGTGCTAGATTAGGGCTGTCATTATATCTGGCCCTTCATGGTGGCTTCATAAACCCGAGCTAGTGTGGGATCCCTCTTGGTTTCTGATCAATCACACAACAAGTCACTGGGGCACATCTAATGTGAAACAAGCTGACAAATGCGATACATTCTGTCTCTATTACAGGTCACTGTTCATCTAGCAAGGGGAGGCGAGAGAGCCCATCTGCATTTGCGTGCATTTCTGTTCTTTTGAATTCAATGTCATAGATGTTACCTGCTAAGAAAAACTTCCGAACTGTAAGAATAGTAGGACAATGGCCTAGGGAAGTCATGGAATCTCCTTCACTGTAGGTTTTCAAAAGGATGTTGGATAACCATCTGTCTTGGATGGTTTAGACCAGTGTTTCCCAAACCTAGGATGCTGCTTGTTTAAGGAAAGCCCCTGGTGGACCAGACCAGTTTGTTTTCCTGTTGTGTCCACGGGTCCGGCCGATCACAGCGCCCAGTGGCCACGGTTTGCTGCTCCAGGCCAATGGGAACTGCTGGAAGCGGCAGCCAGTATGTCGGTAGGCCCACGCCACTTCCAGCAGCTCCCGTTGGCCTGGAGCACCAAACTGCAGCCAGCGGGAGCCGCGATTGGCCGGACCTGTGGATGTGGCAGGGAAACAAACTGGCCTGGCCCGCCAGGGGCTTTACCTAAACAAGTGGCATCCCAAGTTTGGGAAACACTGGTTTAGA
Source organism: Gopherus evgoodei (assembly GCF_007399415.2). Classification (NCBI taxonomy): domain Eukaryota; kingdom Metazoa; phylum Chordata; order Testudines; family Testudinidae; genus Gopherus; species Gopherus evgoodei. Next base: position 46,060,603 of record NC_044326.1, on the reverse strand, counting down.
CACAACAAATGCTGCATCTTGGCAGGGGGTTAGACTAGATGACTCTTGCGATCCCTTCTAACCCTATGGTTCTGTGATTTTATGATTCTAGAAGAGCCCCGTGTTGCATATATGCTGTCATTGTCATAGAAACTCCCTTCCTCAGATGAAGGATTGCTACTAGGGGTTGGTGGTCCATGACAAAGATGAATTTCCTCCCATATAGATACGGTTTGAATTTCTTCACACTCCATACCAGACTGAAAGCTCTTTGATTTTTTTTTTTTTTTTTTTTTTTTTTTTGCATAGTTACATTCTGAAAGATCTGTAGGAAAATTCTGTAGGTGTCTCACAGCCATCTGGCATGGTGTGCCATATAACCGGCCCAGTTCCATATCAGGAAGCATCAGTGTTAATTTGATAGCAAGGATGGGTTAAATTGTGTAAGCATGCGGTCTGATGTGACCAGTTCTTTTGCTTGCAGGAAAGTTTTTTTTGTTTTTTGTTTTTTGTTGTTTTTTTGACATTCATGCAATCAGACCCACTTTTGACCAGTTTGCATTAAACAGTTTAGCAGATGTAATGCAGTTGCTAGATTTGGTATAAACTGGCTAATGTAGTTGATAAATCATAGAAATAATCTAAATTGGGACACATCGTTTGGTGGTGGAGATTTCAGGGCTGCTTTAATCTTCTTCTGAGATTTAAGTAGGCCTTGTGCATTATGAACGTGCTCACTGTAAGGTACTGAGTCCTTGAGAAATATCCATTTAATGCAATTGGCTCGTAACCCATATTCTTCTAGACATTTTAATACCCTTTTCAGGATTTCCAGATGTTCTTCCTCACATCCACTGGTCACAATAATGTCATTCAAATAACACTGTGTTCTCAGAATACTTTGCAAAACATGGTCCATTGCCCATTACCATAAACAGGAGCTGAAGCAATGCCAAACACTAGCTTGTTGTACTGGTACAAACACTTGTGTGTGTTGATTGTGAGGTATGCCTTAGCCTCTTCCTCTGCCTCCATCTGTCAGTAACCTGTGACAAATCAATTTTGCTGAATCATTGTCCCGCTGCCAGTGTAGCAAAAATGTCTCAAATTCGAGGCAGAGGGCATTTTTCAACTTTCAATACAGGGTTTATGGTGACCTTAAAAACACCACACTCCCTAACTGCACCACATTTTTTTGCAGTTGGACCAATAGGAGTTCCCCACTCACTCCAGGCCACTTTTTGAAAGTATGTATTCTCTTTCCAGATGTTACAGTTCAGCATCTACCTTTGACAGATACTGTAAGGAGCAGATCTAGCTTTGTGAAACTTGAGTTGTGCTTTCTCAGCTAGGATAGTTTTAGCCTTTGTGTGTTTGAGTTCCTATCCCTTCTAGCTGTTCAACTGTTTTGGTAGGGTCTGCTGAAAGTGACTGCAGCATCTTTTATAGATTATTTTTTCAATCCAAAGGAACCTAATGTAATCATTCACAACCTCACAGGGCTGGTCCCCCCTTTTCTCAATGACACTCAAGTCTAATAAACAATGCTTATTGTCACACTCCGCATTCACTTGCATCGCTCCAACTGGCACTATCTTTTCTATCAAATAGGTTTTTAGCAACATCGGTGTCTTCCTTAGTTTAGTATTTTTAAAAGTTTTCATATTCTGAATATGAAATAAGGCACTATGAAACCTGGGTCTAATTCCATTCTGAGTGTTTTTCCTGCCACCCTCGGTTTCAAACAGATTGCTGACTTGTCAGTTTTACTCACACTATATATCCGAGCTGGCTTCTCTGTGTATAGATTGATATTTCTTTTCTTATACCCTGATTTGGTCTCTTCCTTTTTTCTCTTAATATGAAAAACAGCTTGGATCTGACCTTTTTATTACAGCTTCTGCAATATGCATCTTTAAATGGACAATAAGAAGGCAGAAACCTTTTGCACACCAATAACATGTGTCTGTCTAAGTGGACCAGGGTTACAATTAGATTATGTATTCCTGCTTCTGTTTTAGTTCTGTTATGCAGTTCTATTGTATCCCTTGCCGTATTTTCTTCAATTAAAACCCTCTACTGTATGCTTTCATTAAGCAGTCCACACACAAAACTCAGAGGGTAGCCGTGTTAGTCTGGATCTGTAAAAGCAGCAAAGAATCCTGTGGCACCTTATAGACTAACAGACGTTTTGGAGCATGAGCTTTCGTGGGTGAATACCCACTTCCTCAGATGCATGAGGATTGTAGATTGTTTTGCTTCTCTGATGCATAGAAATCCTAGTCGCCAATAATAGGGTAGGGTGCATCTGAGGAAGTGGGTATTCACCCACGAAAGCTCATGCTCCAAAACGTCTGTTAGTCTATAAGGTGCCACAGGATTCTTTGCTGCTTTCACACACAAAACTGTCTCTGAGTACCTCATTAAGCCCATCTTAAAAGCCAGTGTTCAGATAATCTTTTTATCTCTGTTGCAGAGGAAATACATTTACCTTCAAGTTGATTCGGCTTATGAAACATTAACCTTTCTGTTATCATCAGGGGCTTAGGTGCCAAGTATTCTTGAATAATTTGAACTCTCTCTTTAAAGGTTTTGCTTGCTGGCTTCTTTGGGGCAACCAGACTGATTACTAAATGGTATTTTTCCTTTAATCACACTCAGTAACACTTCTTCTTGTTTTTCTGGGAGCATCTCATTTACTTCAAAATATTGCTCCAGCCTCTTTCTCTATGTAGGCCAGTCCTCTGTGGCACTATGGAAGGCCTCCACGTTTCCAGTATAGCCTTGCATTTCACCTAGCTGCAGTTAGTGTAGTAGTTTGGAGGACTCTCTGTTGTACTAAACTCCTTCCCAGCTCTGGGGCTGCAAGCAACATTGTAGATTGTTTTGCTTCTCTGATGCATAGAAATCCTCGTCGCCAATAATAGGGTAGGGTGCATAGAGCCAAAATCTCTGATTAGAAACACAGACTGGTACACAGGGTTGGAGCCACAATGGCTGACTGACGGTTGAAGCCACAATGGCCGACTGACTCTTTTTTATATTGCAGAGAGAGAGAAGAAAAATATAACAACAACTGATTCAACATAAGCAACTACTTATGAAACTCTAACTGCAAATTTCCGTACACAGATTCAAGACTCTGTTCAATACATGCAAATATATCACATTAGCATTTCTGATTTTTGTCCCTACATGCCTGTGCTATTCTTTTGTATTCCTCCTTAGCACAGCCATGTTTCTATTTTTTGTAGAATTCCTTTTTGATTTTCAGGTAATTAAAGAACTCCTGAGGGAGCCATAATGGCCTCTTGCTATTCTCCTTGTCTTTCTGTCATATTGGGATAGTTTGCAGTTGTGCCTTTAATATTGCCTCCTTGAGAAACTGTCTGCTCTCCTGAACTCCTTTTTTTCCTTGAGTTTTTCTTCCCATGGGATGTTGCCTACTAGTTCTCTGAGTTTGTTAAAGTCTGCCTTCTTGAAACCCTTTTGTCCTTATTCTGCTGCTCTCACTCCTTTTTCTTAGACTCATGAAATCTGTCATTTCATGGTCACTCTCACTCAAATTGCCTTCCACCTTGAGATTCTCTACAAATTCCTCCTGTTAAAGGTAAAAACATTTTGATTAACACTACTACTATACACTAGCAATACGTGCTTGGAATAGACGATTGAATAATGCTTTTGCTGAACAGCATGAATATTGGCCATATTTTGTGAGTTGTAAGTTTCTGAATATCCATTGGAAAATATCCGGTTGTTGGCTATTTGACAGTCCACACACTGGTTTAGCAGGAAATTTCCAGGTCTCATGAGGCCATTCAAACCACTGAATTTAGTGGTTATTGATTGTCATGTGACATTGTTTATTATTCAGCAATTTAAAAATAATTTTTCATTCATTCGGGAATGTTTGGAATTTTTTGAAGAAAAAAGGTTCCATAATCTGTTAATCAGATTTCCACACCAGATTAATCTCAGAGTAACAAAGTTTGACTTCCATAGGGTTACATTAGAAATTAATGTGCCTGTTTTTGGGACTTTTTTTGTAATGATCTGAGTTGTATGAATCGTTCCTTCCAGCCAAACTTCAGGCAGTAAAAAAAATTAAACTGTGTCATAGACCTCTGAAAATCTAGGGTTTTAATGGAAATGCTGACATAGCCTGAACTGGAGCAGTGTGAAAATGCTATCCTATAAATCCAAGAAAGCAGAATACCATTAATTTAAGTAAGCACTATCCAACATGACCTAAAAGAAGAGATTTTATATGTTTTGAATATTAAGAACTGAAATGAATATTCATTAGTCTAAATACTTTTATTTTCTTTTTTTAAGATATATATACAGCTAATTTGAAATGACTTTCTTTCTTTAGAAAGTAGGAAATCTCTCTCTATTTCAACTGGATGCTCCATAAGATAGTAGTTGTGACATTCTGGGGTGTAATCTAGACCAGTGAAGGGCTGTGTACGTGCTGCCCCACAACCGTGGGTGCCTTTCAGTGACTTGCTGCAGTAGCTCCCACTTGGGCCACTCTCAGACAGCATGCAAGACACACTCTGGGCATTTGTGCATAACAGCAACCTGATAGCCACACCTGGGTTACACTCTGGCTTTTACCAGCCTGGGTTACTCTGCAGGGTGACCCCAACACACTGCCCATCCTGGATTTCCCCCCAAAAATGTATGTTATGGACTGTCCAGCTCTCTGCTGGACAGTCCAGAGATATTAGACCCATTGTCCCTTTATAGGAACAATACACAACTAGGTACCTCCTTAAATGGAGTCACCCTGACAATTTGACTTAAAACCCACAGGATTAGTTTCAGTTAAAGTTTATAACAAGCGTATTTAACTGCAAAGAGATTTAAAGTGAGTACAGGTAGTGAGGCATAAAAGTCAGAAATGGTCACAAGAAAAATAAAGATAAAATGCTTCCTAGTGCCTAACTTTACCTTAAATCAAGTATAGTTTGTAAAATTCTTACCACAACCTTCCAACTATATTACTGACCAAACTTTTCAGGTCAGGACTCCTCCCTCAAAGTTCAACGGCTGTTTCTTTTCAGATACAAAGATGGATCTGGACAGGGAGAAAGAGATACCTTGGGGTGTTTACCCCTCACTTTTATAGTTCAGCCCCCCTCATATAGTTCAGTTGAGCTGAGCAGAAGGAGACATGGAGTTTTGGGGCGGTGTGGAGGAGGGGGAGGTTTGCTAAGATGCAGATCTGTTAGTTCTTGCCCCTTTTTCTTGCCAAGGAATCACTGCTTGATAGGTGATGGCCCATCAGCTTTGATGACACCTGGCCAGGAGTCTACTTGTTTTCTGTCTGTGAGAAACAGTTTTGCCTGCTCCCCAGACCTATCTGATAAACAGAGTTCAGTCATGATTTCAGTTTATGTTCATAATTTTACATATAATGTTGTTACATACATACACTTTACTATATTGTTGATCAGCGAGTTAATAATTTTTAAATAATACCTTACAAGTCATATTTTGTACAAAGATTATTACAGTAGTGTGTGGGGAGTGAATACAAGGGTGTATTCTATCACAATAATGTTTTAATTTTTTTAACACAAAAGAGGGTCCCCCCACCCCTTCCAGTCATGAGCTGAAAAGTACAGCTATTTTGTTAGAAAACAGCAGCTCTTGATTATGTGTTGGTTGCATTGGGAATATTGATTGAAACCAAAGTCAATCTAGGTGATCATCATGCTATCGTTGAAGGGGAATGTTGCCAATGTCCCTGCCAACTATCAATCTCTGTGGCATTTCAGGGAGTGACAAGGACTGCAGTGTCTAAATTAGTTGTTTGCTTCAGAATTTGGCTGTCTGCCATTAACAGCATTATGGCACATTCACTGCCTAAGATACTGCAGGTAAATAATGCAGCTGCTCTAAAATGTTCTGTTTTCAAAAGCACTTTTTAGGAATGCTGAATTAAAGTGCTAAAAACACATTGTTATAACAACTAGGAAGCGGGGGGTAGGCACCTTTCCTTGTTGTACATTGGATCCTATGGCGGAATGCATTTGCTTACTCATCTCTTTCCTAGTTGCAGTGCACTAAATTGCATGGTAGTCAATATTTTATAGTGTCCTCAAATGATATTGTATATAATAATTACTATGTTGTGATACGATATAGTGTAATGTTGATTCCCATCTACCAAACAATACCTTAAATAAGTATATTTATTTAAAAAAATAAAAAATTATGAAATATGTACTCCCACAGGGAATTCAGACCTTTAAAGAAAATGTTAACTAAAATGTAGGATTTTAAAGGATCAGGTTATTGTTGTTATTTAATGTTTATATTACGGTGGTGCCAAAAGGCCTCAGTAAGAGTAGAGCATCACTGTGCTAGATGCTGTACAAAGATAGACCCAAACTTGCACTCAGTTTTATGCATGGAAACCCCTGTCCTTACATGGAGCCCCACCAAAGTCAAGTGTGGAGCACAGCTCAGGATAGTGACCACAGAGACAAACATAATGCCTTCCCCCAAAGAGTTTACAATTTAAGAGGCTGGCTTTTATTTATTTATTTATTTGTCTATTTATTTTTTTTATTTTTGGTAGGAAGGTCTCGGGTTACCTTGTTTCCCCTCATACTTGGGAAGCTGCAGAGCTGCAGCTCAATTTCTTGAGCCCTTCCTATATATCTGAGTTTTCAAACTATGATCGTTTTAGGGCTAGATCCTGTGAAGTGCAGAGTGCTCTTAACTCTCAAAAATACCATGTGCCACTGAGATTTTAGACTGTCCATCACTGTGCAAGATCAGGCCATAAATGAATGAGATGGGAGTAGGGGTGGAATTGAGATTTTTAAAGTCCTGACAGAAACACATTGTAAAACTATGCATCTCAAGAAAGAAAATAAAAGTTGCCTTAAAATTGATCTACAATAGAGTATTTCCAGATCTGCACTGCATGAATTTATGATCTGAGTTATCATCAGCTGCTAGCAACATTTTCTTGATCAAAAGATACTGTGGGAAGGGATTGCATTGTTCTTCTGGATTTCCAAGGAGTTGGAAATAATTAAGATGAAATATGAGAATCTTATCTCTTGAAAGATGAAATACCTGGTTGGTATGTAACTAACAGTGATTATATGTCCTGAGGGTTTCCATTTCTTTTTTGCCAGTGACTGTTGCTGGGATAACTAAAACGTAAAATACTGATCATGTTAGCTTTGTGGGAGCAAATGCCACACTTTGCCCTAAGGTTATGCTGAATTGTGAATATTGCTGATGAAGATGTGAACTAGTTAGGCTGTTGATTGGATGTACATATGTTAGCTATTGCTGAACCAGTAAGAAGGTGTCACATTATCATGCATAAGGCTTTCGACCAATGAAGAACTCCTTATAATATGAACGAACTCTGTTATAAGTGAGTAACACTTTTTATTTACATGGCTGCACAAATACAGTTATCTGATTTTAAAAGAAGAGGTTGTTCTGGATCCCTGTAAGCTAACTATGTTTGGGTATATTTAGCTGGGTTTTCTTTTTACATTTGAAAATATTGAAGAGTTCGCCGTGTACCTCTGTTGATAGAATAATGATAGTGTAATGTTTGGTAGTGCTTCTGACTGAGTTGTGCACTGTACTTTTTTTTTTCTTTCATGAGTGTAGCATTTTTTGCACAGAACGCCAGAAAATTCTGCCTTCTGACTAAGAGCTATCCCATCGGGCTCTGTGTTTCATGATTTCTGATGTGCTCTGATTCAACACAGTAAACTTACTTCTGGACCAGCACTATTGATCTCTTGATTTATGAAGGCATCTTTGGTAACCAGATAAAAATCAAAAGTAGGAAACTAAAATGTGGCCATTTTCAGCCCCCACAGGGAACAGCATGTATGCAGACCTGCACTCACCAATCTGCAGTTCACTGGGGCGGTGAAGGGGAGGGGTCTAATATATTTCTTGACCTGGTTCCTGACTGCTGACAAAACTCACTATTAAACTGGAAGTACGAACTCAGAGCCTTTTCTCAGATTTCTGTTAATGCTCTTCCATTAATCAGTTGGCATGTGCGATAATATATTGGTGACACAGTCACAATTTTCAGTCCCTGCCTCCCTCCCTCCTTCCCCCCAATTCCCTACAGGAGCTCAATCAAGTCAGTTCTGCAACATGTCTAGTTTTTGTCAGCTTTGTCCTTGAACTGACTAGGTTGATCGTGAACTCTCCCTTGTGTACCCATTCATCATGTTGCAGCTATGGAGTGAGCTTGCCGGATTATATTTTTGTGTGTGTCTTAATTATTTCGAGTGGCTTGCACACTCTGTGTAAAATATATGAAAATGACAACCTGTTCTATTTTACACAGGTTTTTTTTAAAGAGCAGCTGGTGTGTAGAAAACTTGGGAAAACATTCTGTTGAGAGAGTTCTACTGATGCTATACTATATGCTTTTATTCTTTTTCTATCCATAATGTGTCAAAAGTGCCATGGCATTTGTCAGGGCTGAATACCCACTCTGGCACTTCTAGTGCAGAAGGTGGAGGCCTCCAAGGATTTTTTAAAATTAATACTTGCCACTCCAGGCTTGTATTACACTCCCAAGGTTGCAGCTTTTCTCTGATCTTGGCTTGGTAAATGCTGCCACTTCCCAAATGCAAAAAAAAACCCTTTAACCTCAGGAAGGAGCACTTTGGAATTCCTCCCTGTGGAGCACCCTCAAGCCCTTTCACACACACACACCCTCTGGGGAAGAGCTCAGAAATAAAACAAAGAAATTAGCTGTAGCCACCAGCTAAACAAACAGCTTAGGCACAAACCTCTTAGGATACCAAAAATCCAATCCTGCTCTTAAAAAAGGTAAATTTTATTAAAAACAAAAAAGAAAAAAAATACATCTGGAACTTAGGCTTTTGCTAGATTTTAAAAGAGCAATTCCAAAAATTAAGCACTCAAACTAGCTTTCTTGGGGGATCAGCTTAAAGGTTACAATCAAACAAAAGCCTCAGGGGTTAGCACAGAGAAGATCCACAAGCCAAAATAAAAAATAAACCTGATTGTGTCTAACTAAACATTCCCTATCCAAATAATTTCTTCTAGGTATGGAATATGAATTTTCATACCTGGTTCAAGCCTTACACAGCATTTCTGCTATAGCATTGCTGCTCCTGTCTCCTTCCCTGGAGAACAGACAAAGGGGAAGTTTTTTTCCCATTTTAAAATGTTTTAGCCTTCCCATTGGCTCTTTTGGTCATGTGCACACTCCTTTTCCCTTACCTGGGGAACTTTATTAACCCTTTACAGGTAAAGCAAGCAGAGAACAGCCACTAAGAGGGACTTTGTAGCTAAAAGGGAGCTCCCCCCCCCCTTTCATTTATTACAGCATTGTAAGAGGGTGGAGCTCCCACTCTGCTCTCAGCAGAAAATATTCTTACGGGTTATAGTCCAAACTTTTCCTCTTCCTGGCATTTCTTTTTCTTTTTAGCTTAAACAATAACAACAAAACATAAAAATTAGTCTAAGCATTCTTTCCAAGGCCATGTCTACACTACCCACCGGATTGGCGGATAGTAATCGATCTACCAGGGATCGATTCATCGTGTCACATCTAGACACGATAAATCGATCCCAGAATCACTGCCCATACTCCACCTCGGCAGGAGGAGTAAGCGGAGTCGACGGGGGAGCTGCAGCAGTCAACTTGCCGCCATGAGGATGGCCAGGTAAGTCAAACTAAGATACTTGGACTTCAGCTATGCGAATAGCGTACCTGAAGTCGCATATCTTAGATCGATTCTCTCCCCCCGCCCCTCCCAGTGTAGACCAGCCCCAAATTTAGCTGTTCCTAAGGTTTTCCCTGCAGGGCCTTATCTGCTCTAGGGCATTTCAGGGAGCAGATTTAAAAAAAAAATCAGTCACAACTTTTGTGTTGAATGACCCCATAGTAGTTAGGTGACTTTATTCAGCATGCATTTCTGGTTCATTTCAATTTTCATTTTAGATCTGCAGTTCACTTGAAAGAAATAAAGACCTTTTTCATCCAAGTTTTCCAAGTAGCTCAGCCTAGATTAAGGGAAGAGTAATACATAATAATAATAATAATAATAATTAATAATCACTTGTATAGAGTTTTAAAAGCAGTGTACAAACAGTATCTGGTTAATTCTCACAATACCCTGCTACTCCTAGATGGGTAAGTATAATTACCGGTGTTTTACTGATGAGGGTGAGATGGACAACTACAGTGCCTGGTCTCTATCATGTTTTAACAGCAGGCTAGCTACAGTATATTCAGGTCAGTCCCAGGTGGTGGGGGGTCCAGTGCTGACTTCTCCTAGCTACCTCATGATGAACGCTACAACAGCTTTGTCTCTGCTTTATATTCTGTGTTTATTAGCTGACTATTAAAAAAACCATCTTTAAGTAGTGAAGACAAAGCCTCAAAGTTTGACCTTCATAGAGTTCTCTGTTCCTCAGTGAGGAGACCAGAGATAAGAATGGAAAGAAATGTTCCAGTGTGGTGGCACTGTCACATTTTTCTGTGGCTTGAGCTCACCTCCAGTGCATTGGTGAGCGGCTGAGACAGAAAAGTACTGAGTATGAAACAGAGCCACTCCTGCCGTCCAGCACATGGAGACTCTATACATACAGAGAAATAAGAGATTCTGCAGTGCCCTTGATGAGAACAAGGGGTTAACAACGCAGAAAGAAAGTTAAATATTTAGCTGCAAGGAGACACACACGGTTTATTATTGCAGATATTCTATAATAACCGCTAAGTCTACATGTTCATACTCACAAGAGACTTAGTTTAAACCTTCAATATTTTTTTAAAAGGATGTGACACAATTTCTGAATTGTAAAACTATGTTCTCTTGGTTTGAGTACCTGTGTATTTGTTTATGATGAAGGCATTTCTTTTAGCAATGCTCATCTTAGAATATGAACTGTGGTGGAAACATGGAAATGGAAAGAAAAATGTGCTTTTTGAGTCTGGCATTTCAGTTTTAGGTGATTAAGAATTTTAATGTGTTAAATTTGTCAGGATATTTCTCTGAGGCAAGGGCTTTAATTGCAATCTGTTCCTGTCAATTATAAGAAAATGTTCACCTGCATAGAATCATTATATTCTTCTGCTATACAATTTAGCTTTGATATCACTAATATTTTCAACTTAAGTCAATGCAAACTTTCTTTAATATGTATTAGTCTAGTTCATTGATGTATATGATTTCATACAACCATTCTGTTGTAGGATCTTAGGCATGTTACTTGCTTCTTAAATCAATATACTTTTAAAAAAATTTTATACATAGAAGGCTAAGTGGAATCCTCTGGATTGTGCTGGCTGCATCAGCAATGGTTAATTTTGTGACCTAAATAGTTTGCCTACGTCTGTTCAGTGTTCTGTAATAAATTGTCTTGCTAAATAATGTAATGATATATGTAGAAAGTCTCCAGGTAGGAGAAGTAACCTTTTAAAAAAGACACTAAGGGAAATTGTCTGAGTATATCAGGCTTGATATCTTGGTTGATGTAAGAAATAAAGAAACTATGAATAACCCAGGTTTCGTTAGTGAAATGGGGGATCAAGGACAATGTATTCCGATTTATGTAGATGTTCATACTGAATTTTGCATGTCTATCAGATGAAATCAAATTCATCTGTATTTCTAGAGCACCCACCACTGTGATATTTTCACACACATACATTCTAGTCTTTTCATTGCATTTTCATTTACAAGAGGCTCTCTTCTACCTTTCTCCTTCTAGTCTAATCTATATGTATTCTTATACTTCCCTCATAATCATAGTATCTAAGCACCTGTCAGTAGTTCACTAATTGACCTGACTAACATCTATCAAATATGGTTTGTTTATGCTCATCCTCTCCCCAGAGGGAGAACTGTGTGTACAGTAAAGTGTTTTGGTTAGGTGTTTTTTTCTTTTAAATAATGTCTTTAATGTACATATTGCTGTATGTGTACACATTGGTATGTGTTTCTCAGAGAAGGCAAGGTTGCAGGAGTGCACTTTGAACTTGGAGCCAAAGGTGATCAGGTTTGCATAGGTTCTTAGTTCCTGCAGTTGTTCATTCCATAGTCCCAGGCTGGCCCCCTGAGAATTCTCCACTATCTGTATGATTGAACATTTCCCCTGGAGTAGAAAGTCTTATTGAGCTTGAGGAGTGAAGTTGTCAACCACGGACCTCATCCTGGAGCCTTAGGAGATCTTTTAGGTCTGTTCTTTACCATTTTAGATGAGGGTATTGAAACATTTTATGATGGGGGAGTTTAATTTCTCACTTTCCTTTGGTTACCTATACTTAGCTCCCACTATTATTTGGATTAGAAACCAAGGACATTAACCTATACACTCCAATGCTAAAACTAAGGAATTAGTGCCATTTTTTCCATATCCTACCTGCTTTCCCTTACCATGATTTTTTTAGGGGAGGAAAAAATTGTGGGGTGTTCCTCACCTTGTCCTAGGAGTTTTTCACTGCGGTCCCTCTAAGTCTTCATCCCTCTTTTGTGTGTCCTCTACTGTCTTCCAACCCTTTTGCTTTGTTATTTCTTCCAAGATCATACTCCTGCTGTTCCACAGCAATGTCACCTAGCCGTTTCCTATACTTGCTGCACTCCTTTGGAAGTACTCTCTGCTCGGCCAATTGAATTGGTTTAATTTTCTTTGCAGAGAGTCCTTTGTGGACTAGCAGGAATAGGGAATGAAAGTTCCAGTCAATGATTCTGTTTTGAAGCTTTGACCTTCTACAATAGAACATTAAAATTGTAGGGAGGACATGGGGAAAACGCAAGATGCCCATTGCCTATGCCAAATTAAACCTTTGGTACTATAATTTGGATGAAGGGAGTTGTTTCATTCAGTTTTAAATGCTTTCATGAATATTACTTGTGTATTTATAGTGCCTTTCATCCTTCAGTATCCCAAACAGGATCCAAAGGATCTGAGTACAGTATGTAGTTTGCACATCCTACAGCCTTTCCTTCATCCTGCTGTATTTATCTTCTCCTTTCCCTGTTCGTTTGGTCTGCTTCAGACCTAGGATTCCTTGACAGAAGGATCTTGGATCTGAACTGAAGAGAACCTAGTGAACAGGCTGAAAAAACATATACAGGAGTTCATGTGGTTGTATTTTGTTTATTAATAAAGCCATACATCAGGAAGAGTATGTGGACTGTGTTTTAGAGCAGGTGGGCAAGTCGCCAAGTTTATGCGAGTATCGCTTTCTTATTGCACGAATCCTTCAATATGTGACTATTTTTGTTTTAAGAAAGAGCACAAAGTTCTGTTCCTGTAGATCAGAGGTCCCCAAATTTTTTCTGTCGTGTCCCCCTTTACCCATAATGGAACCTGTGACAGTGCCACCCATAAGGCTTATGGAAATATATATAACATAACAATTAAAATGTGTTTTATGCTACATATGCCATGTAACATATCTCTGTAAAGGTCATGATCTACTAAATCTATTAATCATATTTGTATGCATGTATCATTTTGGTATTCGGAGTTATGAATATTGGCTGCATACTTGTTTGAATCTAAGTAGGTGGTAGTGAAGCAGTTGGTCAGCTTCTTAAGAAAAGACTATTCTCAGTGAGTGCCCCATCAAAAACACTTAAGCCAACAATGAACTTGGAGACACCAGTCCACATCTGGACTTTCCCAGGAATGTGGCTTGGCTGGTAAGGAACTCAGTCATGCATGGACATGTGACTTTCTCAGGTGACTCCAATACTTAATTTTGTAGCTGGACTTTGCATGGGAGAGAGGAGGGGGTCTCCACCCACAAGAGAGAGCCTATTTAAGCCCAGGGGAGACTCCTCCATTTGGTCTTCAGCTGGCTAAAGAGAGAACCTCTCCACCCCCAAAAATACCTGGAAAAAACTGGAAAAATGACAGTGACAGCAAGGGGTGTAAGTGATTGCTGGCTCCAGGCTAAAAGGAGATTAGTCTATAAAAGGAAGCATTCTGGAACTGGTGAGATTATCTGTATTCAGTTTGATTAGACATAGATTTGCATGTTTTATTTTATTTTGCTTGGTGACTTACTTTGTTCTGTCTGTCACTACTTGGAACCACTTAAATCCTACTTTCCATATTTAATAAAATCACTTTTTATTTATTAATTAACCCAGAGTATGTGTTAATATCTGGGTGGGCAAACAGCTGTGCATATCTCTCTGTCAGTGTTATAGTGGGTGAACAGTTTGAGTTTACCCTGCATAAGCTTTCTACAGAGTAAAACGGATTTATTTGGGTTTAGACCCCATTGGGAGTGGAGCATCTGAGTGTTAAAGACAAGAACAGTTCTGTTAGCTGCTTTCAGGTAAACTTACAGCTGTTAGGAAATGTGATTCAGACTTGGGTCTGGGTTTGCAGCAGGCTAGGAAGCCTGGCTCAAACCAGGCAGAGCACTGAAGTCCCAGGCTGGTGGGGCAGGAAAGAAGGGGCAGAAGTAGTCTTGGCACATCAGGTGGCAGCTCCCAAGTGGGGTTCTGTGATCCAACTCATCACTGAACCTATCCGTGCCCCCTGCACACTCAAAGCCACAGCTGCAGATGGGGGCTGGAAGCAGGGCCTCGGTCGGGAACTGCAGTTGGGGTTGGAGACTCATAGATTTTAAGGTCAGAAGGGACCATTGTGATCATCTAGTCTGACCTCCTGCACAGTGCAGGCCACACAATCTCACCCATCCACTTCTATAACAAACCCCTAACCTATGTCTGAGTTACTGAAGTCCTCAAAGGGTGGTTTGAAGACCTCAAGCTGCAGAGAATCTTCCAGCAAGTGACCCGTGCCCCAGGCAGAGGAAGGCGAAACACCTCCAGGGCCTCTGCCAATCTGCCCTGGAGGAAAATTCCTTCCCGACCCCAAATATGGCAATCAGCTAAACCCTGAGCATGTGGGCAAGACTCACCAGCCAGCACCCAGGAAAGAATTCTCTGTAGTATCAGTACCAAGAATCAGGACTGAAACCGGGTCTGCAGAGTGGAGCCAAGGCCGGGCTGCAGCTGGGATCACGGCTGTGCCTGGGGCCCAAGCTGTGGGTGGGGCAGGGCTGGGTGGTGCTTCCTCCATGCCCCCCCTGCAGACTAGCCCTAGGCCTGCTGCCCACAGTTTGGGAACCACTGCTGTAGATAAAATAACAGCCTGAGCCTGTAGAATTTAATTTTATAAGAGAATTCTGCAAATTCACCAAATGACTCAGTATAGGTTTTTGAGGAGAGAAGGGAAGTAGGGTTGGCACCTATAACTCCAAAAGGGCCGAGTGGATTGCCTTGAAATTGTAACATTAAAATAACAGCTCATGAGTTATGAGCATTTTATGTTTCCTTTTAGAGCAAAATGTTGTGTGGCAGAGATGTAAAGTTTCGAAAGTGGTTTGGAATGGAGACACTCAACTAATCAGCATTAATAGGCATGTCTATTTTGATGCCATTGCAAAGCCAGAGTCCTAGCAGTGCTGCACTCTGTGGTTTTCAGCATGACTCATTTTTGCTTATGTATTAGTTCTAGAAAAAAAAGTAAATACAGCAACAAAGCCCATTTAGGCCAGAACAGTAATGCACGCGCACTCTCTCGTTTAGCAGGTACCACTGATGGGGCCGGGTAATAGTGCTGCTGTATTAATGTGCTGAATAATTAAGCAATTGTGCTTTCAGTTTGAGAATTAGGTCATGCGTGATTCAAGACACTCTGCTGCAGCTCATTGTTGTTCTTTTGAAAGAGTATTTATGCATTAAATACAAAAACTATGTTAAACCACCATTAGCCCTTTTTGAAATTTTCATCAGGTTCTTTTTGATTTGAAAAAGTCAATCTCGGGTTTTGAAAGAGTTAATCTGGACTTCTTGATCCTGGGAATCATTTGTCCTCCAACTGAAATCAGCAGAAGCCAGTAAAAGCCAGCAGAGACCAAATGAAGTATGTTGATGGTATCTGTTGGTTATTTCTATTTGGTAGGACCAGGCAGTAACCTATGTACTGTATTCTGTTAGGATCCGATTGTGCAACCTTCGGTAAGCATTTACTGATGAGAGTAATCCCATTGGCTTCAGTATGAGTAAATGCTCACCATAATGAGTAAGGGTTGTACAGTCAAATACATATTCTCCTACTCTCACTGCAGCACACGCATGGGTCTCTTACCATAGGATCCCAGTACTCTTGGCTATACATAGTATGTATATAAATAAATAGTTTCTGCTGTGTTAATGATAAACCATCTAAGGTATCTGTTATTGGGCAGCAGACTCTGGGACCCTGAACAGGGGATGCAGGTCTCCCTTGAGTCATTTCCCATAGCTTAAACCCTACATGAAGATGCAGTGTAACTAGAATGTGTATTAAGTGAGTTCCAATTAGGATATAAGAGATGGAACTTTTCTCAAGGGGACAGGGAATTGTGTTCTGGGGCAAACTCTAGAGCAGGGGTAAGCAACCTATAGCACGCAAGTTGATTTTCAGCGGTACTCACACTGCCCAGATCCTGGACGCTGGCCTCAGGGCTCTGCTGCCGGCCTGGGGTTCTGTCCACCAGCCCCCCGCTGCCAGCAAAGTTAGATGTCCATTTATTTCAGCCTTCTTGGACAGACACATTTGGATTTATTCAAAAAAGGACCATGCTGTTTGTGCTTTCTGTTGTGAAAGTGGTGTTTGTTGCACATCAGGTGTTTGATGACATTTTGAAACGAAGCATGAGAAAACCTTTCTTGATGAAGCAGACAAGACTGATTCGATCATAAAGGCAGTAGCAGGATAGAAGAAGCAAAGCAGTGATTTTAAATGCTTGAGCGTAAGTAAAAATCAAGCCACAGAAGGAAGTTGCAAGATTGCACAGTGCGTTGCAAAAAACGGAACGCCACTTACAGATGGGGAATATATAAAAGAAGTTTTTCCTCGGCAGTTCGGAGGTTCTGTTCAATGATTTGCCAAATAAAGATACGATCATATGCAGAATAAAAGAACTGCCCCTCTCTGACATCAGAAAAATATTTTATTATTATTATTTATTTTATTATTCTATTAGTTGACATCAGAAAAATTTTTGTGTGACAACAGACAATGCTCCTGCCATAGTTGGAAAACAGAAGGGATTTGTAAAGTTACTTTTGAAGATCAAATTGGCCGCCTGACAATCAAATTTCACTGTATCATCCATCAAGAAAACCTGTGTGCTAAAATTTCTAATTCAGAGCTTAATAGTGTGATGAATAGAGTGGTGCAAATTGTGAATTTTCTTGTTGCTCGAAAATCTTTGACTCACAGATAGTTTCAAGCACTGCAAGAAGAGATGGACAGTGCTTATAACAACATTCCATTTCACAGCAACATTCTGTGGCTAAGTCGTGGCAAGGTTTTGGTGCGCTTTCTAAATTGTTTTGATGCAATCAAGGCCTTTTTGTTGGAAAAAGGACAAAACTACCCCGAACTGGATGATGACAAATGACTGTATAAGCTCATGTTTCTAACTGACATCACCACTCACCTAAACAAACTCCATCTCTATCTCCAGGTTTCAAGGCAAACAGTTCTGGATCTTTACGAAGCCTGGAAGGCATTTGTTGTAAAATTAGCAGTTTTTTCTCAGGATATTCGAACTTTGATTTTCCACTACCTCCAACACATAAAAGAGCTATCGACACGTTGCACAGTCAGTGTCGATGAGAATGGAATGTACATGCAAGAACCGGAATCAGAATTTTCTGACGGATTTCAAGATTTTCAGCTATTTGGCCCAACGCTTTCTTGTCTAATTAAACCTAAAAAGTTCGGCGAAAGCAACTTGGATTTCTCTGTATTTCAGTGGATGGATGTTGAAGATTTCAAAATGCAGCTCATTCAGTTAAAAAGCTCAGAATTGTGGCCATCAAAGTTTGGAGGACAATTTGAGGACTTCAGTAACTCAGACATAGGTTAGAGGTTTATTATTGAAGTGGATGGGTGAGATTCTGTGGCCTGCATTGTGCAGGAGGTCAGACTAGATTATCATAATGGTCCCTTCTGACCTTAAAGTATATGAGTCTATGAGATCTGCAGAGCGCACTTGAAGCTACCGAGAGAGATCATGGGGCCTCTATTCTGACCTGCTGGACGTCCCTGCCAGTGAAATTTAACTGTTTGAAGAAAATTGCGTTTGCAATGTTTTCAGCGTTTGGATCCACATACCTGTGTGAACAGGTATTTTCACACATGAAATCTGTCTTCTGTCCTTCTCGGAGCTGGTTAACAGCTGATCACTCAGAAGCCTGACTGCAGCTTAAAGTATCTAGATACATGCCAGACATTGAAAAACTAAGCAAGGAGTAGATCTGCATTTTAATTTAATTTTAAATGAAGCTTCTTAAACATTTTAAAACCTTATTTACTTTACATACAACAATAGTTTAGTTATATAATAGAGACTTAGAGAGCGAGAAAGACCTTCTAAAAACGTTAAAATGTATTACTGGCATGCAAAATCTTAAATTAGAGTGAAGAAACTCTCAAATTAGAGTGGCACAGCACTTCTGAAAGGTTGCCGACCTCTGCTCTAGAGATAGCCAAGTCTGAGGAGAAAGTTGAGGCTAAAATTTGTTGTTATTCAAGTTACCAATAAACCTAAGCCTTAGGAGGGGAATAAATTTGGATTTTATACAATGTGTGAATCCTCTGTTCATAACACAACCTGTTCCTAGTATGTTTTCATGTTTTATAGCCAAGGTTAAATTGAGCAAAGGCTCTCCAATATATGTGGCATGCTACTGAATAAAACTCAGCAGGGGAACAGATTCTAGATGGGGATGCCTGTTTGGGTATAACTCCGCTACAGCTGAGAGTGTGCTTCCCAGACCAGGAAGAGACACCTGTGGGGCTCAAGATAGCATGCTTTAACAGTAGTGTGGACGTTGCACACATCTGGCAGCTCAGGCCATGGCTACGCTTACAGTTCTGCAGCGCTGGTAGTTACAGCTGTGTTCGTTCAGCTGTGTAGGGCCAGCGCTGCAGTGTGGCCACACTGACAGCTACCAGCGCTGCAGTGTGGCCACATTTGCAGCACTTGCAGCGCTGTTGGGAGTGGTGCATTCTGGGCAGCTATCCCACAGAGCACCTCATCCCATTTTAGCGCTGTGGCTTGTGGGAAGGGGACGGAAGGGTGCGGGTCTTTCCGCTTCCTATTCCAATGCCCCGTGGTCCTTTGCTACACATTCCGAGCAGTTTGGCGGCATTGTGAGTCTGCAGCGCGATTTCTGTTACAAATGGAGCCCGAGCTGCTGAGGACCTTGCTGATGAATGTTGCCAGCACATCACGCATGGCAGTGGAGCTATTCCTTCAGCTGCAAAGTGACAGTCAGGAGTCAGACGATGATATTGATTCGCCTGACGCTCAAGACAGTAAATTGCTTGTGGCAGTAACAGACATGCTCAGCACTGTGGAACGGCGTCTTTGGGCTCAGGAAACGAGCACTGAGTGGTGGGATCACATCGTCCTGCAAGTCTGGGATGACGAGCAGTGGCTGCAGAACTTTTGGATGAGAAAAGCCACTTTCATGGGACTGTGTGCTGAGCTCGCCCCTACCCTGCGGCGCAGGGACACGAGATTGAGAGCTGCCCTGCCAGTGGAGAAGCGGGTGGCTATTGCAATCTGGAAGCTGGCAACTCCAGACAGCTACCGATCGGTGGCGAACCAGTTTGGAGTGGGAAAGTCCACCATTGGCATAGTGCTGATGCAAGTTTGCACAGCCATTAATCGCACCCTGCTAAGAAGAACTGTGACTCTGGGGAACGTGCAGGACATTGTGGATGGCTTTGCACAAGTGGGTTTCCTTAACTGTGGAGGGGCAATAGATGGGACGCATATTCCTATTCTGTCACCACCCCACCTGGCATCGAGTACATTAATCGCAAGGGGTATTTCTCCGTGGTTCTGCAAGCGCTTGTGGATCACCGTGGGCGTTTCACTGACATTTACTCAGGATGGCCTGGAAAGGTGCACGATGCATGCATCTTTCGGAACAGTGCCCTGTTCAGGAAGCTGATGGCCGGGACTTTTTTCCCAGACCGCAAGATCACAGTAGGGGACGTTGAAATGTCCACTGTGATCCTTGGAGACCCCGCTTACGCCTTAATGCCATGGCTTATGAAACCGTATACAGGGAAGCTTGACAGGAGCAAGGACCGGTTCAACTACAGGCTGAGCCGGTGCAGAATGACTGTGGAGTGTGCTTTTGGCCGTTTGAAAGCCCGCTGGCGTTGTCTTTATGGGAAGCTAGATTTGGGGGAAAGCAGCATCTCCGCTGTTATATCCGCGTGCTGTACCCTCCATAATATTTGTGAAGGGAAGGGTGAAAGATTCAGTGAGGAATGGACCTCCGAGGTTCGACGCCTAGAGGCTGAATATGCGCAGCCCGAGAGCAGGGCTACTACAGAGGCCCAGCAAAGGGCTTCAAGGATTAGGGATGCCTTAAGGGAACAATTTGATGCTGAGAGCCAACAGTAATGTTTGGTGCCTTTGCTGTGCTCGTTTTTCCCTTGGGGTACAGTATTTACCACTTTCTGCAATAATAAAAACTATTGTAAAAGCCATGAAATCCTTTATTCAAAATACAGTACATAAAAGGGCAGGGGGGTAGGGTGGTGGACTGTACATTCAGAGGTTTGAAAATGTCCTGTTTGGATTGCTGTTCAGTGTCTGCTGCACTTCAGGATTAATATGCTGCAGCGTCATGGGGATGGAGTGCACAGGGTAAGGATTGTAGTTATCAGGGCTGGTAGGTGATCGTACAGGTGTTGGGGACAGCTGGGGGTAGTAAGAAACAAGCTGCTGGAGGGTGTTTTGTGTAAATACTGGAGAACAAGAAAGAGAGCTTTGGGAGGGGTGTGGGTTATCACGGTACAGATCTGCCTGCATGGCTACGAGAGACTGGAAAGAGTCAGTTTGGCGAGCCAGGAGGCTTATCATGTGCTTTGAGGTTTTTCTGGTAGCCAATTCCTTTCTCCTGCTTTGTGTTTGCCTCCACTCATGCATTTTCTCTCTCCATTCCTGCGTCTTCCTACTTTCTCTGGCGTAGTGATTCGTAACTGCTTTGATCAATTCTTCTTTTGATTTTTGCGGATTTTTCCTCAAGTTCTGCAAGCGACGGGCAGGCGGTGATCCGGCTGCATTATTCCAGGTCACTTAAAAAAACATAGATAGAAACATGTAATACACAGAGGCTACATTGTTTATTATCACACAGTGAAGGAGTTTGTAGACTTTTTGTAGCATCATTCCCACATACCTAACTTAGCACAGAGAGGCCACGGAAGCAAAGGCATGGCGAGCAATGGGGTGAGTGTTTCTGCCCCAACTTCACCTGGGAAGGGGAACTGCCTGATGGCTCACTGGGGTTTCTCTGCACTGGGTAGAGGAGGGAGCTGGGGGCCTGCACAGGGGACAGGAGGGAACAGGAAGCTGCTGACCTGCAAGGGGGAGGACCGCGAAGCTGCTGACCTGCAAGGGGGGGGGGGGGCGGGAAGCTGCCGACCTGCAAGGGGGGGGGGGAAGCTGGCGCCCTGCACTGAGCAGTATCCCTACATTCTCAACAGGGTTTCCTACTGCCAGATATATCAGTGCTGCATGTTACCTGGGAAGAGAGGGAGGGTCTTCTACAGCAATGTGGATTCCGCCCTGGTCCCTATGCAGCTTGCCTGTGTGCAGCAATGGTCTCCTCACCCCTCGCGGCACAGTGGCTTGGACGAGTTAGCCTGACCGGGACAAGGACCACAGTGGCTCTCCCTATAAACTTGCGAAAGCACATTGCCCACGCTCTGTCTGCAAGTTTTCAAGAGATTACTGAGGCCGATTACAGAGACGTGATAGAGCAAATCAATGGGCTATTCCACATTTAGTCATGCAGGCAGGCAGCCATAACCCCCACTCTCCTCTCCCAAAACATAAAATCTGCTTACCCGGAACACGCTCCTCTGCTTCTTCTTCACCAACAACTTCCAGCTGCTGCGACTGGCTAGCCTCCTCCTGGCTTGAGAAGAGCTCCTGGCTGCATGCCTCCTGGGACTCTGGGGTGTCTCCCTCCACCCCAGTAGCCTCACTCTCCGCTTCCTCTACACTCTCCCCCACTTCTCCCTGCTCTGAACTCTCCATCGTGCTCCTAGGATTGGCAGTGGGGTCACACCCAAGTATGGCATCCAGCTCCTTGTAAAAACGGCAGGTCGTGGGGGCAGCTCCTGAGCGGCGATTTCCCTCACGGGCTTTGCAATAGGCAATGCGCAGCTCCTTTATTTTTACCCTGCACTGTAACGCGTCCCGTTCATGGCCCCTTATCAGCAAGGACTGTGATATCTGCCCATAGGTATCATAATTTCTTCGGCTGGAGCGCAGCTGTGCTTGTACAGCTTTCTTACCCCAAACACTGATGAGGCCCTGCAGCTCGGAACTGTTCCATGCTGGGGCTCGTTTGGGGCTTGGAGGCATGGTCGCTGATTGATTGATGGATTGATTGCACTCCACACCTGGCTGAGCAAACAGGAAGGGGATTTTTAAAATTCCCGGGGCATTTAAATGGGGGGTCAGCTGAGCCCAGGGCAGTGGAGTGTGAAACGATTACCAGAGTGGCTGAAAAGGTATGCTGGGATACCTCCTTATACCCTGGAGGCCAATAAAAGCGCTGTTGGTGTCCACACTTGCTGACCAGCACTGCATCACCAGCGCTGGAATTGCTACACCCGAGGCAGACCAGGTGTACAGCCAGCACTGCAACCAGGGAGTTGCAGCGCTGGCTGTGCTTTGCAAGTGTGGCCACATCCTGAGTTGCAGCACTGTAACCCCCTCACCAGCGCTGCAACTCTCCAGTGTAGCCAAGCCCTCAATCTAGCCATCTGAGCTTGGACCTGCCAAACCCCTTGGGGCTGATCTGCAGTGTAAACATACCTTTTAAAGGGTAAATGCTGGTCAAGAAAGGCCAAAATATAGCAATGGATACTCACCTCTAGAAGATGATCAATCTGGAAAAGCACGTGTGTGGTTTTATTCAAAACTCTGTTTTGAACTGAAAGACCTATCATGTTACAAGGCCATTTTATGATTCTTAAGAATGAGCTCTTACTAGGTCTGCGTGTCAGCAGGCTTATTTTCAACGTTTGGCTTTGAAATTGGTTCTTTTAGAAGGGAGTTCCAGTCAGCTCTAGCCTGACAAACAAAGATCTAATGGCTGGAAGTTGCAGTCAGAAAAATTCCAACTGGAAATAAGACATATTTTTAAATGTGAGGGTAATTAACCATTTAACAGCTTTCTGAGGGATGTGGTAAATTCTCCATCAATTAGTGCTTTTCTAAACACAGAAGTTGTACCACATTAATTATATTAATATAATTAATGCAGTACAGTCCCCTCCCGCATATGTACTATACTAGTATATCTTAGACATATACCAATCTCCTAGAACTGGAAGGGACCTTGAAAGGTCATTGAATCCAGCCCCCTGCCTTCATTAGCAGGGCTAAGTACTGATTTTTGCCCTAGATCCCTAAGTGGCCCCCTCAAGGATTGAACTCACTACCCTGGGTTTAGCAGGCCAGTGCTCAAACCACTAAGCTATCCCTCCCCTTCTTGTAGTGGAAGGATAATAAGCAATGTAAAGTATATTTTTATATTGCTGCAATTGTATCCACATTAAGGGTGTACCAGTAGGAAAAAAAGAAAAAAAAATCACACCCCGAACCAAAATAATTATACCAGTACAAAATCTATCTGTAAAGCAGGCCTTAGAGTCTTAAATCAAGACTTTTAAAAGGTATATTCTAGTGTGCAATACTGTGACAACTTAGTTATCATAATAGCCGTTTGTGAGGGACTTAGTCAAAGACTTTCTAAAAGTACAGTTTGTCATCTGGTTTTCCTTCATTCAGTGGTGGTGTTTTTTTTAACATCCTCAAAAGATTCTAATGTATTGGAGAGGTTTGATATTCCTTTCCAGAAGCCCTGCTGGTTTGTCCCAATTATATTGTATAGTTTCAGTCACATTACTTGGTATTGAAGTAAGGCTACTGATCTGTAATTTCCCAGATGGCCCCAGAACCTCTCTTAAAGATGGAAACAATACTCTGTAGTCTTCCAGAATAGTCACTGATTTAAAGGAGAGTAGATGTTTTTGTTAGCAGCCAGATGTGAAAGTAAGCCGGTACGGTCTGGTATGGTGTACCGGCAAGAGCCAGTACACCGTGCCAGATGGCACCAGCTTCCATGGCGGAGATTTAAAGGGCTGTGGGCTCCCCTCGGCTGCGGTCAGCCCAGAGCCCTTTGAATCCCGCCCAAGGCTCTGGTGGCCAGGCTGGGGCCGGGATTTAAAGGGCTCAGAGCTCCCACGGCTGCAGGCAGCCCAGAGCCCTTTAAATCCAGCCCACGGCTCCGACGGCCGGGCTGGGGCCAGGATTTGAAGGGCTCAGAGCTCCCGCGGTTGCAGGCAGCCCAGAACCCTTTGAATCCCGCCTGTGGCTCTAGCGGCTGGGCTGGGGCCGGGATTTAAAGAGCTCAGAGCTCCCTGCAGCAGCAGGAGCTCCAGGCCCTTTAAATCCCAGCCCCAGCCTGGCAAGACTCGAGGCAGTGGGGATTTAAAGGGCCCGGAGCTCCGCGGCAGCCGGAGCCCGGGCCCTTTAATTTGCCCGTGAGCCCCAGAGGCTCTCAGCCACTTCTGCAGCTGAGAGCCCCAGGCTGATTGAAAGGCCCTGGGGTTCCCAGCCACAGCCAGTGCCCCAGAGCCTTTAAATCTTAAAATGCCCCGCCTCTTCCGGTTGATGCCACACCTCTTCTGGATGAGACCACGCCCCTCAGGACTCTGGCAGTACTGGTAAATCCTTGTAAGTTACTTTCACCCCTGTTAGCAGCTCAGTTGCTTAATTTTTCAGTTGTTTTGCAACACTACGAGGTATAGTATTCCATTTGAACCTCTCAGAGTGGTGTCACTTCCTTTGCATGTTCTGATTCTTCTTTGGTGACACATTCGTGGTGAAAATATCTGATGTAAGAGCTTTTACAGTGAGATAATAACACTGCACTTTCAAAAATGACAGTTGTTAGAACCTTCTAGAATTCATGCTCAGGGTTAATTCCCCATTCTACAGAATATAGTTACTCCTGGGGGGATTCTGCGCCAAAAAATTAAAAATTCCCCCAGGAGAATTAAAGAAACTCGTATGACAACCCAGTTCCTGCTTTTGTGCCCCTTCCCCCCAGACGCTCAAACCCCTTCTCTCTGCCCCTTCCCCACCCCACACCCCAGAGCCCAGCTGTGGGACCCCCTGGGCCAAACAGTCCTACCCCCTTCCCTCCGAAGAGCCCAGCCATGGCCCTCCCCAACTCACCAACCCCTGGCCCAAACACTCACACCCTCTGTCCCCCAGGAAAGGTTAAGGTAAGATTCAAGCATAGTAGCCTTTTGTTTGTCCCCTGTCATTGTTTGTTTTATACCTTTGGGTGAATAAAGAATATTATAGAGTTTTCTTGTAGGTACCAAATACTGTTGGGCCTGTCATGCTAAAAGAGGTTGAAAATGGAATATGCAGCCCAGAAGTCAAGTCCCAAAGTGGTTGAATTATGGGATTTCACCACTGAGAGGGAGTGGAAGGCCAAGTGTGTTACCTGAGAGGTGCACTCAAGGGGGACTACAAAAGAGTCTAAAACACAGCTTACTCTGTAACTGTAAAACTGGAATTGAATGGGTAAAGCAAGTGGAGAGTTTAATGTGTTTAACAAAAGAAGAGCAAAAATCCAGAAAAATTTAGTTGTAACTAAGATATATTCTGTCGTCATCATCATCCTGATCCTGTTACCTGTATTTCGTATCCCTTGCTCCTATCCTCCTTCTGACTTTGCCTTTTTGAATTGTACTCTGCTTAGTGCTGGAATTGTCTTTTTTCTGTGTTTTGAAAGTAACTAGCACATTGTGGATGCTACCACAATAAAATCTATTTCTCCAGGCACAATAGAAAGTGTATTGAAAAGACTTACAAAAATCAAGGCTTAGCATCCCTAATAGATGTTCTGGCACATTCAACAAGAGCTGTGAGTACTTCATGGGCCAAAAGATCCAGTAATGTGACAGAAGAGATTTGTAAACTTTATTAAATGTTATAAACTGGACATTTTGGCTTCTTCAGAGGCAGCTTTGGGATGAAAAATGCTTCAAGCTGTAGTTTCCCTCCTAATTTCACCATTTCTCCTCCAGGTTTTATTCCCATTTGGTTAAAGTTTAAAGTCAGCTCCCAGATCATCAATTCAGTAAACATGCTTTGCAGGAGGAAAAAAAAAATCATGACTTAATTTCCTTATTTCAAGATACTATTTCTATCTGACATAAAACTTTGATGAATTTGAGTTTTTACCATACACACAGAGGAGTTTAACACAATTTGCATAATGTTTTTTGTTTAATAAATTATATATTATACATTGTTAATTACTTTTCAAAGTAGTTTAACTGGAGTATAGGGTAGGCCTATCACCTCAGGGAAGCCTGTGATTGACAGATCAGGACTGCTTCTGTGCACAGTAAAAGATTCTACCAATCAGTGATGGGTGAGTGCACATAGTAGCTCTGAGAAAAGAAATTTGCAAATAAGAAAAATGTTCCCATTTACTTGGAAAAGCCATTTTTGTCTTTTTAATGCATGTGAATTTATTGATTTAGAATCTCTATGTGGTATGTATCCAAGTAATATGTGTTTAAGCACTTGAAGATGTATTGGATACTAAATGTTTCTAATGTTGCAAAAAATAATAATTTGGTATTTACTCAAAAGCAATAATACTGTTTCTATGAAATTATTTTTTTTCATTTTTATGAATATACAATCTATATTTTTCAAAGTGCTGTCAAGTGGTAAGATCTAACTTAGAGTTACAAAGTGGTGTATGTTTTGTAATCTAGTGGTGATTAATATAAGATCTACCTCTGGTTGTGCCTTGCTGCTGCAAGACCAGTAGAAAGATATAGTTTCATTAATAAATCACTAAAAAAATATACCATAAGCTTCAGTGGTTTGTGTTCTGTGCGCCTTGCCTCTTCGGGCAGCAGGAATGCATACCAAAATGTTGACCAGTATACTGCTTGCTCTGATCAACACATCATGAGAGGCAGTGGAGTTATTCCATAAACTACAAAGGTGAGAGGAGTGCAACATTGATCTTGCCACGAGATTGCTTGTGGCATTCACAGAGGTGCTGACCACAGTGGAACGCCGCTTTGGGGCTCGAGAAACAAGCACTGAGTGATGGGATCACATCGTGATGCATGTCTAGGATTGATCAGCAGTGGCTGCAGAACTTCTGAATGAGAGAGCCATATTCATGGGACCGTGTGATGATCTTTCCCCAGCCCTGTGGCACCAGGACATGAGAATGAGAGCTGCTCTGCCATTGTAGAAGCGTGTGGCAATTGCACTGTGGAAGCTGGCTACTCCAGACTGATACCAATTGGTTGCTAACCAGTTCAGAGTGGGAAAGTCAACTGTTGGACTTGTCTTGACGGAAGTGTACAAGGCCATTAGTCGCATCCTGCTCCGAAAGACCATGACTTTGGGCAATGTGCATGACATTGTGGATGGCTTTGCACAAATGTGCTTCCCTAACTGCGGAGGGGCGATAGATGGCACGCACATTCCAATTCTGGCACCAGACCCCCTAGCCACTGAGTACATTAATTGCAAGGGGTATTTCTCAATGGTTCTTCAGGCGCTTGTGGATCATCGTGGGCATTTCACAGACATTAACGCAGGCTGGTCCAGAAGGGTGCATGACACACACATCATTTGGAACACTGGCCTGTTCAAGAAGCTGCAAGCCGGGACTTTCTTTACGGACCAGAAGATCACTGTAGGGGAAGTTGAAATGCCCATTGTGATTGTGGGAGACCCCGCCTACCCCTTGATGTTGTGGCTTATGAAGCCATACACAGGGCAACTCGTCAGCAGCAAGGAGCAGTTCAACAACAGGCTGAGCAAGTGCAGAATGAGTGTTGAGTTGCTTTTGGCCGTTCAAAGGCCCCCTGGTGCTACCTCTATGGGAAGCTGGACCTGGCCGATGACAGTATTCCTATGCTTATAGCCACATGCTTTATGTGCCATAATATTTGTGAAGGGAAGAATGAAAGCTTCACTCAGGGCTGGACCGCAGACACTCAGCGCCCGAAGGCTGAGTTTGAACAGCCAGAGACCAGGGTTATTAGAGGGGCGCAGCGCGGGGCCATAAGTATCCAGGGATGCCCTTAGGCAGAAATTTGAAGCTGAAAGCCACACTGTGCTCAGGATTGCAATGCTTGTAATGCTAGGAGGTGATGGGTGCAGATGATGCAATACAGAGTTTTAACATAATTGTCTGTTGCTTTGCAGGACTCTGTTTGCTTTCAATTAATGGAGTAAAGATTGTTTTCAAACCAACACAATTATTTTATTAAAAAATAACAACAGGGGGAGAGATTCAAACAGAAAAACATCAGCAGTGAGTGGGATGGGGGAAGGGAAGGTCCAAGGAGGAGGTGGGATCTCGGAATGGCTAAAGATTTGTGTATGTCATATCTAACCTTCTTTGGAGTACAATGCAGCGAGTACTGTACTTCAGAAGGACCAAACTGCAGAGGGATGGATGTTGAGTGCAGTGGGTAGTGGGCATCTGCAGTGCTGGACTGTGATGGGGGGAGGAGTGGAATGCCGTGGGTATAGACTGGAGCCAGGAGTAAAAGTGTGTTGGCAGTGTCTAGGGGGAGCATGGGAAAGAGTTTTGCAACAGCTGCTGCAGAGGAGGATGGACACAGAACTGCTCGGTTTGTAGAGCTAATGTCGCCTGGAGTGTGTCTGCTTGGCGCTCCATAACCTTTAAGAGCCGCTCCGTGTCTTCATTCTGGCATGCCATGTTCTCCTTTGGGTGGTTCTTCTTGCTGTCCCGCCACTCCTTCAATTTCTGCTTCTCAGCCACGGAGTGCATCATAACCATAATCATAACGCAGAAAGTCCTCCTTGGTTCTTCTTGACCACTTTCTAATTCTGCGCAGCCATTCAGCCACCGATAACAAAGGGGGAGGCTGGGCTCCCAAGGTCATCTCTGTGAAGTTTAAATGCAGCATTTTAGAGAAGCAGTATTGTTTGCAATACACAGATTCAGTGATTTAAAACTCAGCCAGTACTCATACACCTGTCACTAACTGGCTGATCCCAGGCAAGCACACATGAGCCATAAGACCCCCAATATGGTGAGTAGCCACAGGGGCAGGGTAAATTACTCTTCCCAGTCCCTGCTGTACACTGGTCACGTGTACACTGTACACTGGTCTTGGGGAAAGCCAGCACTGTAGAGGGGCCTGATAATCATTCCTGTCCCTACACTTTCCACAGCATGTGATCATTATGGAAGATACCTTGCTGCTGAGGGTGAGCAGGAATGAAGGGAGGGTCTTCTCTAAGACTGCGGCTTCCACCCTGGCTCCTATGTGGCTCACCTGTGTGCAGCAATGGGAGCTCCTTCATTTTGACCCTGCAGTGCAGTGAGTCCCAGTCACAGCCTCTTTCTGTCATGCATTGTGAAATCTGTCCATAGGTATCATAATTCCTATGGCTGGAGCACAGCCGGCACTGGAGAACCTCCTCTCCCCAAATGCTGATGTGGTCCAGCAGTTCAGCATTGCTCCAAGCGAGGAATCACCTGGTGCGTGGAGCAGGCATGACCACCTGGAAAGATGCACTGAGACCACTGCATGCATCATCGAGCAAACAGGAAAGGGACTTTCAAAATTCCAAAGGAATTTACGGGGTGGGGATGAGAGTTGGTCACCTGAGGGCAGGCAGTAGAGTTCAAACCGATGACCAGAGAGGCAAGAACAGGCATTATGGAACACCTCCCGGCAGCTAGTCACAGTGCTGTAATCGATCACATGTTTACACTGGCACCGCAGCGCTGTAGCCCTGGCACAGAAATCTGTACGCCTCTCGTTGAGGTAGTTTTTTTACAGTGCTGCAATTGTGCAGTTTCTGCACACTTAAGTGGCTTGGCAGTGTATACACCTCGGGAGTTACAACACAGAAACTTGCCAGTGTAGACAGGGCCTCAGATTCCTTTTTTGAGAATAGGCTTAGGTGGGTTGCTGAAATATACAAGAACTCTTCACTCCAAAATTACTTTGTCCCCTTGTGCTTCTGTACCCCAATAAAGATTAAAACATTAATAAAATTAATTCACTACGTGCTACTGTATGTTCTTGCCCTCCATTAGCTTTCCAAAGTAAACATTTTGTATGTACTTGAATTACCTATCTCTGTGTTTTTGCTTCAGAGTTTTAAAAACCCATTTGTTAAATTAACAAGAGTACTTGTGGCACCTTAGAGACTAACAAATTTATTTCAGCATGAGCTTTCGTGAGCTACAGCTCACTTCTTTGGATGCATAGAATGGAACGCACAGACAGGAGATATTTATACATACAGAGAACATGAAAAGGTGGAAGTATGTATACCAATTGGAAGAGTCCAATCAATTGAGATGAGCTATCGTCAGCAGGAGAAAGAAAACCTTTTTTTTTCATGTTCTGTGTATGTATAAATATCTCCTGTCTGTGTGTTCCATTCTGTGCATCCAAAGAAATGAGCTGTAGCCCACGAAAGCTTATGCTGAAATAAATTTGTTAGTCTCTAAGGTGCCACAAGTACTCCTGTTCTTTTTGCCGATACAGACTAACACGGCTGCTACTCTGCAACGTATCATTTGTTAAATGTATTTCAAAAACAGATGTTAGAGTAATTATAGGCCTAATTCTGCAACCTGGTTCACCAGAGCTGTGTCCTACACAGGACTGCCCTGCAGTCAATGTAGCATGACCTCAGTGGTTTGCAGAGGAATTTACAAGACCGGGGCTGTATTCCTAAACATTTGTTTCATTAGATGCTGGTAACAATGAAACCAGTTTGTCACACGGGGGCAGCACTGAACAATGCATTTTGGCTTTTTAGGGATTGTGTATTTAAAACATTGCTGAATTCTAATATGTATTGCATCATTTGATTTCCTGAACCAATACAAAGTTGATGCAGCACACAATTTCCAAACAAAAAACGCAGTCACTGCCAAAGAAGTTGAAAAGAAGCCAATAGGTAATGTATCGGGAAGCTACACAATGCCTACTCTAAGGGTTTGTCCACACTGGAACTTCATTGACAAAACTTTTGTCATTCAGGGGTGTTAAAAAACCACACAGCCTGAATGACACAAGTTTTACTGACAAAAAGCGCTGGTATGAACAGTGTTTTGTTGGCAAGATCGCTCTCCTGCCAACAAAGCTGCTGCAGTTCATGGGAGGTGGAAGTTTTTTGTCAGCAGGAGCTCTCTGCCGACAAACAGCAGTGACACTGCGTGCCTTTTAGCAGCACAGCCATGTCGCTAAAAGCCTCGCAATGTAGCCATACCCCACATTAATCTTTAGTCCACTTTTGAGTTGGAGGTATACATGGTAAAAGAGAGAGGGTCTTAAATGCGGGCTAGATTTTAAGTACATTCATTCTAAATTTTCCTTCTGTCCTTTTGCGATGTGCTGGAGCTTATGCCTCTCTAGACAGCTGTGATTGGCACATAGGGGATTTGTAGGTAGGGGAAGGTGGGATTGTAATGTCTCATTAAGTTCTCAAAGACCCCATGCCATAGATTTTACTAATCCATATAGACCAGGGGTAGGTGACCTATGGCACGCGTGCCGAAGGCAGCACGCAAGCTGATTTTCAGTGGCACTCATACTGCCTGGGTTCCTGCCACCAGTCCAGGGGGCTCTGCATTTTAATTTTAAATGAAACTTCTTAAATATTTTTAAAACCTTATTTATTTTACATACAACAATAGTTTAGTTATATATTATAGACTTATAGAAACAGACCTTCTAAAAACATTAAAATGTATTACTGGCACACGAAACCTTAAATTTGAGTGAACAAATGAAGACTCGGCACACCACTTCTGAAAGGCTGCCAACCCCTGATACAGACAATATAATCTATGCTGAATGCTTCAAAAATAGTGTGTGTTATATAATATGGGGTTTCTAGGGGGTACTCTTAATAAAATAGAAGTTCAGCATGTCTACCAGAAGGAAGCAACAAAACTATTATAGATTTGTATTAGCAATTATGGCTCAACTTGACAGCAGAATCCTCTGGGTGAAATCTTTTTCCCCGTTGAAGTCAATGGCAAAACTCCCATTGACTTCAATAGGGTCAGGATTTCACTCTATAACGCCTCAGCATAATATGAATGTTTTTTCCATATTAAAAAGTGGCTTTTATAAATCTACCATAATGACAGTAACAGAAATATTTCCAGGCAATTTATCCCTTTTTGTTTTGTTTGCAAAATGCACCATACGTGCTGACTGATGTAGTCTTGCAATGTTCTGCCAATTGAGAGCTCTGGTTGGCATCCTTCTGCTCTATACTATTATAATTTTTTTTTAAGGGTCACTGTTAAAAGCCTGTTTCTTCACACAGTATTTTATTTCTTAGTTAATACTTCGGATTTACCATTGTCTGCTGTCTTACTTAAACTTACTGTAAAACTGATTGTGATAATCCTTAATAAATTAAGTTTTGTGGTTTAAAACTCAGTAGTGAGATATACCATGTGTGGATTTCACAACAGGCCTAAACCAAAAGCTTTTTTGGAATTAAGGCTGAAAATACTAGCTAGGACCTCCATCTTACTTTATCCATAGCTGTGGTTGCTATTTTTCTGGTGTAAGGGTATTCTACTGACTGCCTAAAGCATTTCTTACATCAGGGGTCCTCAACGCGGTGTCCACGAGTGCCATGGCGCCCACTGGGGCGTCTAAGTGTACCCACGTACTGTCTGGCAGACGAGCATCCGCCAAAATGTCGCCAACAAGCAGCTTCCCCCAGAGGCGTCGCCACCGAAATGCTGCCAAAAATCAGCGGCATTTCGGCTGCGACGCCTCTGGAGGATGCTGCTTGTCGGTGGTATTTTGGGGCGACGCCTGTTGATGTTGCTACTTATTGGTGGCATTTCAGCAGATGCTCGTCCGCCGCCATGGTCCTCTGTGGCTTGTTGTCAGCGCCTGCCAGATAAAAAAGGTTGGGGACCACTGCCTGACATGTTCCACGTTTCCTCTTTTGGTGACTGTATTCTTTAAAGCATTTTGCGTTCTGCCACCATGGAGATATAAGAAGTATCATTTTTCCTGACACATCATTCAACTTACCTTGTTCCTTCCAATAAATATTTTCATTTTACATTATTAAATGAAACATTTTAATGTACCTATCTGCTATGAGTGTCATCTTATGGCAATGCAGGGACCTGCTTCTGTTCTGTTCAAAAAGAGGGGGAGTTTTGACATTGACTTCACTGGGAATCTGTCCATTAGATTTCTTCAGTCTTTTGTAAGTAATTGATACTGCTTTGTTGGTATACAGAATTACGATTTACACACAAATCTTTTCTCTGGTTGTTTTTTTTTTTCAGTGCTTTGCTGTGCGCTCTTTGGGCTGGGTAGAAATGGCAGAAGAAGATCTAGCTCCTGGAAAAAGCAGTGTTGCTGTGAACAATTGCATCAGACAACTGTCTTACTGTAAAAATGATATCAGAGACACAGTTGGCATATGGGGAGAGGTAAGAGTATGGTCCGAACTTTCTTTACATTACCCTGTTCCCCCCCTTGAATACATTCCACCCACTCCATAAGATACCTTTAAAAATACACAGAAGCATGTTAGTTTTCCACCCAATTTTAAATGTTACTGAACAAAAATTAAGTACCCTAATTTTCTATGTATTCTTTAATGAAAAAAAAGTAAAGAAGCAGAGCGAGACTGGGACTGCTGTATCAGCAGCTGGTGCTGGCAAAAAGGAGAAGAAAATTTGAGAGTGAACTTGATTTTTGTTTCTGGGAGGTTAGGAGAGCAGGTGTCACAAAGACCATGATGAAATTGTTGTGTCTCCAGTTCATATGTTAGATATGCTGCATGACAAGTCCAGTAATAATTAAATGGCTGTATACTGTGCAGTTTGTTAATAAAACATCTGCTATAAACTGAAGATGAGGGTCAAATACAGGGTGATGTGTAAGGTGGTAGAAGTTACTCTACTATTCCTTTATATTCTCACTGTCATAAGCTCAGATCCAAAGTCCTTGAAATCAGTGGAAATCCTTGTACTGACTAAAGAGGGCTTTGTTTCAGTGCCTGTTCCATTCTCACACCCTTTACCAGTGGGAAAGGAAATGTAAGGAACTTCAAGTTGGTGCGTCTTTTGCTTCTAGATCCTAGAGGCTATAGGTTATCTATTTTAACATAGGCTTTCTTAAACCCTCTGCCAAGTTGTTTTTCTTGTTATGCTGCTCTCTTCTGGCCCGTTAGCATATGAGTTACACCAGCTTAGATTTCCTGTGCACCATGATCCAAATGCAGAAGTGATATGTAAAGAGAATGAAAATGACATTGGTAATTGTAGCAGTGAGGCCTAGTGGCTAGAACACTGGCCTGGGACTCAGGAGACCTGGTTCTGCCACTGACCTTTGGGTGATCTTGGGAAAGCCACTTCACCTCTCTGTGCCTCAGTTTCCCCATCTGTAAAATGTGGATAACGATACTGACCTTCTTTGTAAACTGTGTAAATCCAGACGGAGCCTAACTGTTGTAAATGTACACTCTAGGCTTACTCTTTTAGATGCACCTGTGAGTCTGGCCTACTGGGAGTGAGGTTTTTAAAAACAAGAAAATTACCCCCCCCACCTCCCAAAAAAGTGTTAATGAAGAGTGCAAACAGAAATTATGCTTTTATACTTCTTATGTTTCTTTGCCTGCCAGTGTTTGCTTATTAAGAAACAAGACAAGTAGACCTTCATTTCTGGGCTGATTAAAGGTTGAGAGCAGCGTGGAAGTTGAGTTGTCCAGGAGTGCGTGTGTGTGTGCGTGTGCATGTTTGTGTTTGATTGTACCATTTGGGGAGCATGGGGGAGAGAAAGATGTTTGACTGCTGAAAAGAATTCTCCCTTTGTCTTCCCTACACTGACTATGACAGGGGTTCTCAAACTGGGGGTCAGGACCCCTCAGGGGGTTGCGAAGTTATTACATGGGGGATCGCGAGCTGGCAGCCTCCACCCCAAACCCTGCTTTGCCTCTAGCATTTATAATGGTGTTAAATATATAAAAAAGTGTTTTTAATTTAAAAGTGGGGGGTTGCACTCAGAGGCTTGCTATATAAAAGTGGTCACCAGAACAAAAGTTTGAGAACCACTGGACTATGAGAAGTCACGTGTCCTGTAATTGCATCAATATGGGACCTGAGATGACAAAGTGTTTGCTAGGGGGCTAGAGCACTATTCTACCAGGCCAGAATGCTCCATGGTGGCAGTTGTGGAATGAATGATTAAAATGGAAGGAGAGGGAAGGATGCTTATTTCCATATTCCAAGTTAACGGACATTTCCTCCATTTCATAGTGGGCGGATGCCATTTTTATTTCATGGCACTGCCCTTTGGCCTCTCATCAGCCTCAAGGGTGTTCACAAAATGTATGGAGCCAGTGGCTGCTTACCTGAGACATTGAGGGGTCAAGTCTTCTCATATCTCAGTGACTGACATATCAAGGGCAGGTCTCAGGAACAGGTGCAGAGGAGCCTCTATCTGGTGCGTTCCACCTACTGCGACCTGGGCCTGTTAACAAAGGAGAAAAAATCCACCTTGAAGCTGGTCCAGCAAATAGAGTTCATTGGGACAGTTCTTGACATTACACGAGCCAGGGCCTTCCTTCCAGTAGTACATTTTCAGGCCATGTCAGACCTGTTCTCCCACGTAAAGAACCACCGCTCACCATGGCTCACACCTGCTTGCGGTTGTTGGGCCATATGGCCACACGTACATACATGGTCAGTCATGCCAGGCTCCATCTCGGGCCACTGCAAATGTGGCTGGCATCGGTTTACATCCTCATCAGGCACAACCTAGACTGGATAGTCAGGGTGCCGGATCACATCCGGTCATCCCTGAATTGGTGGTTGGACGCCGTGTAGTGTTGGAGGGAGTTCCCTTCTCGACTCCATCCCTGGTGCTGACCCTGGTCTCTAATGCTGTGGACCTGGGCCACCATATCAATGTCACGGAGCTGAGAGTGGTTTGCTTGACCTACAAGGCTTTCCTGCCCCACAGGAAGGGCAAGGTGGTGCAGGTTCTGACAGACAATACCTCTGCGGTGTATTACAACAACAGGCAGAGCAGAGCCAGGTTGTCAGCCCTTTGCCAAGAAACTCTCCACCTTTGGGACTTCTGTGTGCAGCATGCCATTCATCTGGTAGCTGTGCACCTGCCAGAGCCAAGAACGTGGTAGGAAATTGCCTCAGCAGGACCTTCTTGTCTCGCCACGAGTGGTCTTTCCACCCAGAGACGGTCAGTGCAATCTTCTGGAAGTGGTGGACTCCCCAGGTGGACCTGTTCATGTCCAGGCAGAACAGGAAATGCCACATATTTTGTTTGATCTGGGGGTTGGACAGGGGTTCCCTATCAGATGCATTTCAGATGCTCCCATGGTCGGGGGCTCTGATGTATCCATTCCTGCCAGTGTCATTGATTCACAGAGTCCTAGTGAAGATCAAACAGGACAAGGCGAAGGTTATCCTGATAGCCCCCGTGTGACCTCACTAGCACTGGTTCAGCATGCTGTTGTACCATTCGGTAGCTGTCCCAGAGCTACAGCTGCACCCAAACCTGGCGGCACTGCACTTGACAGCCTGGCTACTGCATAACTGAATGTGGACGAACGGAAATGCTCGGCCCAGGTCAGCAGGTCTTGTTGGGTAGCAGAAAACCCTCCACCAGAGCGACTTACCTGGCCAAGTGGAAAAGGTTCACGTGCTGGGCCTCAGATCGGCGAGTCGGAGCTGAGCAGGCCCTGCTGCAGGAGATTCTAGATTATCTGCTGCACCTCAAACTCCCAGGTTTGTCCTGATAATCAGTCACGGTCCACCTGGCCTTTATCTCAGCTTTCCACCCTCCATTCCAAGGAGGGTCAGTCTTCGCTCACGACATGACAGGTTGGTTTTGGAAAGGTTTGGAGCATCGCTACCCACACATCCAGGATCCCGTCCCTCCCTGGGACCTGAATCACATGCTGTCAAGGCTCATGGGGCCTCCTTTCAAGCCTCTGGCTTCCTGCTTCTCTCCTGGAAAGTTCGGTTCCTGGTTGTGATAATGGCGGCCTACAGGGTGTCCAAGATCAGGGCACTTACTTTGGTGCTGCTCTATATGGTCTTCTACAACAGTGAGGTCCAGCTGCGACCGCACCTGGCGTTTCTGCCTAAGAGAGTTTCCCAGTTTCATAGGACGTATACTTACCCATCTTCTTTCTATAGCCTCATACGTCAGATGAGGAATGCAGGCTGCACACCCTTGATGTCAGAAGGGTGCTGGCCTTCTGCATAGATGGAACAAAGCCATTCTGTAAGTCGTCACAGTTGTTCGTTGCGGTGGCAGACAGAATGAAAGGTTGCCCAGTGTCTGCTCAAAAGATTTCATCCTGGGTCATGGCCTGCATCCGCTATTGCTATAAGCTGGCAAAAGTACCTCCGCCGGAAATCGTGATGGCACACTCGACCAGTGTGCAGACATCATCAGTGGCTTTCCTGGTGCAGGCACCAATCCAAGAGAGCTGTAGGGCTGCTACCTGGTGATCTGTCTGCACGTTCACATCTCATTATGTACTTATCGAGCAAGCTCGAGATGATGCTAGCTTTGGCAGAGCAGTGTTGCAAGCTGCACAACTATGAACTCTGAACTTTTTGTAACTTTGTTCTTCGAGATGTGTTGCTCATGTCCATTCCATTACTCACCCTCCTGCCCCTCTGTCAGAGTTGCCAGCAAGAAGGAACTGAGAGGGTGTAGGACAAGCGGTGCCTGATATACCAGTGCATGAGTGCGGCACTCAAGGTGGTGCCACAGCTGATCTTACGAATACCGCTAAGGCAAAAATCTCCGACAGCCACACTAGTGGGCACTCGCACACCTGGAATGGAATGGACATGAACAACAGTTATGAAAGATAGGTAACAGTTTTTTCATCCCAAGCTACTGTTATGGCCTTAAGGTCTGTGGTGTCTCCCCTGGTTATGACCAGAATGAAGCACAGAGATTTCAGAGTGAAGTTTGAGAATATGGAGGTATTTAGAACACAAAAATTAAAATAAACATAGCTTAATCTATAGCTTTGGAAAGATTGTAGATTTATTTGTTTTAAGTTATTTTGAATGTTAAAAATATTTTCAAATTGAAAACTTTCATATGTTTAAAATATGTGTGTATGGAACCCACAGCTAAACAGTTCTTCACAGCTCCAAATGTCTCTTCAGCTGGCTGAGACCATAATTCACCAACCGAGTCTCAAGTAGGCATTGACATGATACAGTCAGTAATTTAATAACTTTCGTGTGTATCAGGATGACAAGTTGTTAAGTGTCTTATGATAGGCTGTGCTTTGTAAAAGACTTTATCTTATTGTCATAAAAAAATCTATCTTTTCAGGAGGAGGGTGTTAAAGAAAGTTGGGTCACAAATTACTGAGTTAGTACCATATTCTTTTCACCTTATTCACATGAGTAGTCCCACAGAGTCAATCTAAACGGGCAAGCAATACAATTCAGACACAGAGGAGTAAATAGATCCCCACTTACTTTAGAAGAAATTCTTGTAACAACACTTCTTGGTTGGCAGAGCACTGATAGGTTGTATGGAAGAAGCATGTTTAAAGGAGGGAGCTGAAATGAAGAGAGAAAGATGACAACAAATTGGAGGGAAATCGGAAGGAATACAGAATATGTACAACAAAAAATTAAGCTGAAAGAGTTGAATTAAGATTAAGTTTTTAGGATTCGGTAAAGATTAAAAGGACTAGTTTGGCTCAAATATTATTAAATGAGGTTGAGGATTGGGACCATTTGTAAGTATTTCACCCCAAAGAGGAGATAAATTGTTCCAGGTAGACAAGATGACATAATAACACTTTCTCATTTCTAATTTCCACAATTCTGTGAAATCAAAGGCATGAAAGAAGACCACATAATATGTTTTGCTGCATTACCACATACTACATTGTCATTTTTGCCACATACTGTACAGATTATTTACCTTACAAAGTATATTGCTGCAGCATGTGTCTCACTAAAAATAGCTTCTCACCAACAGTCTTCTAGGATCAAACTCTTCTTTAATTTTGTAGTAAAATCTCAATGAACTAATTGGGTATTGACGAGTTCATAAAATCAAAATCTTCATAAAATTGAACGTCTCAAAATTACTGTAAGTATGGTGCGTAAATTGCAGCATGGTACACTACATCGCTGCTTTCTTGTCCTTCATACCACTATAAAGAGGTTTCCAGTGCACTGAAGGTATCCAAATGTGAAGGGATGTTAACTTGTTCTCCTTCAACATCAGTTTATTATATGACACTCTCCCACACACCCTATGGGGACCATTTAGCTGGTCATTCTCAAGATTGGTGCTCTTAAAATCGAGATTCTACTTTTAGTTCCCTGAGTTGTTTTGTTTGCCAGAAGCCTTTTCCCCGCTCCCCTTTTCCCTGCTCCCCCACCCCCAGTAGTAGTTTTTGTAGTCTCTTCAGAATTCTTTGACAGTCAGTGAGGTCACGTAGAATGTGGCCAGGTTTATCCTGTCTTTGTATTTAGATTCCCAGAGTGCCTATGTAATTTCTGGTTGTCTGCTGCTACACGATCTCCATCACTATAATAGCCTTTGTATAATAAGGAAACAAAAATTGTGCAAAATATATTGCAGTTGGCCTGAGCTGAGCCATCCCTTGTGTATGCTAGAATTTCTTTTGATTTATGTTCATTATGTTCCATATCTGCCCAGTCTCCAACCCTATTCAGATTTTTAAAATGTAGTTTTATTGCCCTAATTCCAGCATTATGATCATCAGATTTTACTTTCTTGCAACAATTTCTTCCAGGTCATTGCTACATAAATAAATGTGTAAATAGAAAATTGGTCTAAATACCCAGCAATGTTCTCTTTCGTGAGCTATTTTCAGTCTCTTTGGTCTCTTAACAAATTCTTTGTCCTTTATCTTTTTCATAGTTCTTGTGATTTTTAGTCACCTTAGAAATCTAAGTGACTCTTCTTGCTCTTCTTTTGTACCTTATTCCTTCCTTACTTTTTTACTCTTCTACTCTTATTTCTTTTGTGCAATAAGCTACTTCATTAGTGTTAATTCTCCATTAACCATCTGTTTATTGCAACTGCATCTTCTTTTCCTCCCCCAAGATAACTTTTTGTGTGTATTTCCTTCCTTACATTTTCTTCAGACCTCTGTCTCCTCTCTCTGGCAAGACTTTGCCTCCCCGATTTTCCCTCCAGATGTTGTTCATCCCTTCATGTGTAAATCTATTCTGTTACAAAAAGAGCTCCACTGTACAAGCAAATAAAGTAAACAGTCCCTTCCAAGCCAAAAGAAATGCATGACAGTCAGGGACACAGAATTAGACACACTATTAAAACCTGAGCAGTGGCAATCTGAAAAAGGGCTGCCATATCATTGAGATGTACAAAAATAAGAGAGTGATTTCTAAATCCTCTGTCAGTATGTGATCAGATTCTTTCCACTCTGAAAGGCGTATGGATGGTGTCTCAAGAGTGGGGAAACAAATTCTCATTTACTAAGTGGGGACCCCCCCACAGTCCATCCCTTTTTGATCAATATTTTGTCTTACATAACTCTAGAATCATTTCCATGGGGTCCTGCAATTCTCCTGGGATTACTGTTTGAGAAGATATACCAAATCAGATGAAACTGATTTCCAAGCCTCCTTTGGCTGCAGTGTGTACTTCTCTCTGGGAAGCTTAAAAGACAGAACGACCTGATATTAGGGCAGAGGTGGCTAGGATATAGAGAGTATTAATAATAGAAAGAATTATCATTCCTAAATTGTCATTAAAGGGAAGAATATCACAAAAAAGTGGTTCCTTTTCTTAGAATCTTCAACCAAGAAAAATGCCAATACTCACAAGCCGAAAGACAGGATGAAATCCTGGCTCTGTTGAAGTCAATGGCAAAACTCCCACTGACTTCAGTGAGGATAGGGTTCAGCCTCAATGCCATCCTCTCCAATAGCCCTTTTAACTGTGAAGTGGAAGCTGAGGCAGAGAAAGCATGGCTCATCATATCATTTGATGTGTTTCTCCTCCTTAAAAGGTTACTGGTTTTGTTGTTTATTGCTAAGGTTTTAATATTAAGAATTGTCTTGTATTTTATGATGATTAATGTTTTTTCAGGGAAACGAGTAACCAAAAAACTTGTGTATTGAATATCTGAATGTCATGTGACCTTAAGATTGTTATTAATTATACCGAGCCAAGAAAACCAATTACATTTTACAAATGGAACACAATTTTTTTCTCCAGTTTCATTTATTAAAAAAAATAAGTAAAGTAAAATGTTATCTTGAACCTTTTTAAACAAGAAGTCAGCTTGTTTTCAGATGCACTCAGAATAAATTGAAACCTTGAGTCAATCAAATGACTCAATGATATTTAACAATGCAAATAAAGAAAAGAGACACATCTTGAGTTTTGAGCTGATTTACTTTGCATGAAGAATACATTTTATAATTTTTGTTTTGTTTTGAATTATAGGGAAAAGACATGTACCTTATACTGGAGAACGACATGCTAAATTTGGTTGACCCCATGGATCACACCATTCTTCATTCTCAGCCCATTGTGAGCATTAGAATCTGGGGAGTGGGTCGTGACAATGGCCGGTGAGTTTACAATCTCCTAAATCTTTGTTGCTTTGTGTTGTTGAAATTGACTAATGTGTATATATGCTGGGTGTATATATGCTGGCCAAGGGAAGCATCACAAATAGCCATTTTATTGTGTGATTATGTTCCAGTAACTATGGGAGTATTTATATTCATTATATTTGTTAGGTAAATTACTTTAAAAAACCAACACACCCCTTTCTTTTTCAGACCTCCCTATAGCACATTTTGCAAAATGATATTTGGATAAGATATTCAAAGGGCCTCAACTTGGCCTCTAAAGTTGTTTATGCAACTTTTATGTTCACAAAGAATGAATCTATTTATGCTTGCAGATCAGGTACAGGAACTCCTCACTTAAAGTCGTCCCAGTTAACGTTGTTTCGATGTTAAGTTGCTGCTCAATTAGGGAACATGCTCGTTTAAAGTTGTGAAATGCTCCCTTCTAATGTTTTAGCAGCCACCTGCTTTGTCCACTGCTTTCATGAAAAGCAGCCTGTTGCAGCTAGCTGGTGGGTGGTTGGAACCAGGGTGGACCAGCTGTCCCTCCCCCCACTGCCATGTGCTGCTTCTGCCCTCTGCTTTGGAGCTGCTCCGAGAGACTCCTGTTTGCTGTATGGCGGGAGGGTGGAAAAGGG
The DNA here is from genome assembly GCF_007399415.2 of Gopherus evgoodei. NCBI lineage: Eukaryota > Metazoa > Chordata > Testudines > Testudinidae > Gopherus > Gopherus evgoodei. Next base: position 46,018,182 of record NC_044326.1, on the reverse strand, counting down.
GGGTTATTGTGAGGGTGTCTCTCCCTCCCCCCTGCTCCTGCACCCTGCTTACCCCATCTTCCATAGAGCAAGGGGGACACACGACGGAGGGAGGGAGCTTCTAGGTCAGTGGTACCTAACCTTTTCGTCTGGCGGGTGCCAGACGAAGGACCTTAGTGGCAGTCAAACGTCCACTGAAATGATGCCGAAATTCGGTGGCATTTCGGCGGATGTTCAACTGCCGGCCAGGATGCGGGCACATTTAGACGCCCCGGCACCCGCGAGCACCGTGTGGGGGCCCGTATTCTAGGGAATAGCTGCCGTCTCAGATCTCAGCAAGCTGATTTAATTAACAAAGCAGTGTACTTAATCCTGGGGTCAGCTACTTAAAGGGGAAATGTGCATTTTTTCTCTCACACACAGGGTCTGCCCTCCCTCCTTTCCTGCTGCCTTGTAGAGTGTTGTGAGAGTTAACCCTTGAGGACTCAGTCAATTGCTAGTTCATTTAGCAGTAAGGCATTCTCTGGGAAATATCCTACCCTCTGACTCCTCCACCTCAACCAAGCTTCACAATCATTATCACTGTGTACCAGTATTAAACTGTTTGTTTAAAACGTATACTGCCTGTGTGTGTATGTATATACAGTATATAATATAGTCTTTCATCTGTCTGGTGAAAAAAATTCACTGGAACCCAACCCCCTCGTTTACATTAATTCTTATGGGGAAATTGGATTCGCTTAAGACCGTTTTGCTTAAAGTTGCATTTTCCAGGAACATAACTACAAGGTTAAGTGAGGAGTTCCTGTAGTTAAGTACTAAATTAGAATGTGGAATTAGATGTGGAAATAATTGTTTACATGTCCAAAATCAAGGGATAATTTTTCAAATGTCTTTAGCGTAGTTATCTTGCAGAGTATACATTTCACCAATATATAGTAAAGAAAGTATTTACATAGTTCCGTTTCCACTTCCTGGTACATTACAGTTGATAAAAGTAGAAAGTGAACCTGTTTTCCCCCGCTGGTGTTTTTAAAGATTTTGATTCAAGAATGCACTTAAATATGTGTTTAGTTCCCATTGAAGTCAAGTTAAGCATATGTTCAAGTGCTTTCCTGAAGTGGGATAGACTTAAACATGTACTTAGTGCCTTACTGAATCAGGGGCTTAGCTATCTTTTGCTTCATACTTTGTGCTCATTCCCAGCCTGTCCACTTTTGCCTCTCTCTGTATTTTCAGCCTTGCCACTGGCGCAAATATATTTCCTTTTCATGTGGCATTGCTGCAGAAATATAACTATTAAAATGGCTTGTGTTCTCTCTCCCAAAAGGAATGACAGTAAATTGAATTTGTAATAAGTTATAATAGGGGATTCAGAGTGGTTGTGCCTGGTAGCATAGTGAACTCTTGAGCTGTGTTTTTGCTGGCTATTGTATTGCTGCACCCCGTCAGATGTAAAACAAGCTGTTTAACCTGTACATTTCTAATACATGTCACATCAGCATGTTGGCTTTCAGGGTTAGCGAAATGTCTGTTAATCTTTCTTGGCAAAAGAAAAGTCCTGAGTTAGAATTAATACTTTCAAAAGGTGCTAGATTGATAACACTGAAAACTGAAGCCTTCTGATTAATCAGGTGGCAGCAATGAAAGCCAAGGCTTATCTGCCCTATCAATGTGCTTCAAGCTTGGCCTGAAGGGATCACTTTAAGAGAGTGACTAAGTAGGTCAGGCTCCACCATCCACAGCCTCTCTTTTGGAACCCTTGCCAAGCCACCTGTAGTACTCAGGCTTTTATGATGCAGAAACTCAATCACTGAAACCCCTTGCTCATTTCACATAAAGCTGCCAAATAGCCAGTTGGATGGTTTTGACTTTTGGTCAGCACAGACCTGGTCCATATTTGAACCAGTGACCTTGAAGTGAATGTTTCTGTGACCCAATATCATTCCCCTGAGCCATTCATTCCTCTGAATGACAGGTATTTTTTGTTGCATTTTTAGTATTTTTGGTTCAGATTTTTGAGAGATTTACAAGGACAAATCCAATTTGAAATGCTGGGAAGCAAAGAGGTTTTAACTTCTCATGAATAAAACATTAAAGTGCTTCCTTTGCTTGAGAAAATGAACCCATTTCACATTTCCCTTCAAGTCAGATTTTCTAGTAGCTTTCTTTGGTTAGAAAATGGAGCATCTTTGGGGACATTTTGATATGGTACAGTTGAACAGAAAAAGTGCATTATAACAAATGTCTGAAGGACAGAGAAAGGCTTTTACTGCATACCCAAATGATTTATTTACAGAATTTGAGAAGACAGTTTGCTTTTCTGTTACCTCTTTGTTTTCAAATATTTCAGATTCTCTGTATGATAAAATTATATTGTTGTGATATTTGTCCACAAATTGTTAAACTCCAATACACCAGACTAGATACCCACTAGTCATAGATTTATCAGGTTTCAGAAATATCCAACATTTATGATGTATGTAATGACGTTATTACGCCTAGCAGTTATAATTAGTTATTTGGAATCATTTAAGACAGTTGTACTCATTTTGCTCACTGCAATGTTGAGAAAGTTCACGTGCTGCTGGATGAAGTTTCTCCAGGGGTGGAGAGGCATGCATGAGCCGCACTGTACTATGTAAGCCACCTAATGGGTGGGAGAGGTGAGAGAGAGAGAGAGCGAGCATGCAAGTACAGAGCAGGTTGTCTCCATATCTGATCCAAATAGATCAGTGCAGATGGGCTCATTGGGGATGACCTGGAGGAGAGGCCACTGATACAAAACCCTCCACGCACAAGGCACATAGGGGCAGTAACTGCAATCCCAGCCCATTGCAGTAGCATGTCCTGCCCAGGGGCTGAATTGCAGCCCTGCCCAAAGCATCATTACTCTAATCTACCCATGATAAGAAATGTTTATTTGCCATAGATAAAGAAATACAGATCTTAGTTAATCTTTAAGTAAAGTAATGTCTATGCTGTCTCCTGCTGAAAAGTGACTTTATTTGTGACTGTCATAAACAGATGGTTAAGGTTAATGTCTCTTTTACCTATAAAGGGTTAACTAGCAGTAAACCTGGAACACCTGACCAGAGGACCAATCAGGAGACAAGTGGAGGGAATCTCAGTGGAGGGAAGCCTTTGTTTGTGTTCCTTGGGTTTTTTTTTTTCTGTGTGTTCTCGCTGGGTTCTGAGAGGGGCCAGACATGTAAGCAGATTCCTCCAATCTTTCTGAAAAAATCTCTTCTGTTCAAATTAGTAAGTACCAATTAGAAAGGCAGTTTAGTCTTTTTTGTTTGTTTTCTTTATTTGCAAATGTGTATTTTGCTGGAAGGATTGTATTTGTGCTGCGGGGAGGACTCTCCCTAGTGTCTATAAGCTGAAAGACCCTGTAACATTTTCCAACTTGATTTTATAGAGACAATTTTTACTTTTTCTTTCTTTTATTAAAAGCTTTTCTTTTCAAAGGACCTGATTGATTTTTTCCCCTTGTTAAGGCTCAAGGGAATTGAGTCTAAACTCACCAGGGAGTGATGGGGGGAAAGGAGGAGGGAGAAGACGAATTTCCCTTTGTTTTAGATTCACAGGCCATGTCTACATCTAAAATTTTGCAGCGCTGGTTGTTACAGCTGTATTAGTACAGCTGTATAGGGCCAGCGCTGCAGAGTGTCCACACTTACAGCAACCAGCGCTGCAAGTGGTGTTAGATGTGGCCACACTGCAGCGCTGTTGGGCGGCTTCAAGGGGGGTTCCGGGACGAGAGAGCAAACCGGGAAAGGAAACCAGCTTCCCCGCGGTTTGCTCTCTCGGTCCCGGAGCCAGCCAGCAAACCGCAGGGAAGGAGACCTGCTTGCTCGGGGTTCCGGGACCGAGAGAGCAAACCGGGAACGTCCGGTTTGCTCTCTCGGTCCCGGAGCCAGCCAGCAAACCGCAGGGAAGGAGACCTGCTTGCTCGGGGTTCCGGGACCGAGAGAGCAAACCGGGAACGCCGCGGTTTGCTCTCTCGGTCCCGGAGCCAGCCAGCAAACCGCAGGGAAGGAGACCTGCTTGCTCGGGGTTCCGGGACCGAGAGAGCAAACCGGGAACGCCGCGGTTTGCTCTCTCGGTCCCGGAGCCAGCCAGCAAACCGCAGGGAAGGAGACCTGCTTGCTCGGGGTTCCGGGACCGAGAGAGCAAACCGGGAACGCCGCGGTTTGCTCTCTCGGTCCCGGAGCCAGCCAGCAAACCGCAGGGAAGGAGACCTGCTTGCTCGGGGTTCCGGGACCGAGAGAGCAAACCGCGGCGAAGCTGGTCTCCTTTCCCGGTTTGCTCTCTCGGTCCCGGAACCCCGAGCAAGCAGGTCTCCTTCCCTGCGGTTTGCTGGGTGGCTCCGGGACCGAGAGAGCAAACCGCGGCGTTCCCGGTTTGCTCTCGCGGTCCCGGAACCCCGAGCAAGCAGGTCTCCTTCCCAGCGGTTTGCTGGCTGGCTCCGGGAACGCGAGAGCAAACCGCGGCGAAGCTGGTCTCCTTTCCCGGTTTGCTCTCTCGGTCCCGGAACCCCGAGCAAGCAGGTCTCCTTCCCTGCGGTTTGCTGGCTGGCTCCGGGACCGAGAGAGCAAACCGGGAAAGGAAACCAGCTTGATTACCAGAGGCTTCCTCCTTCCACGGAGGTCAAGAAAAGCACTGGTAACTGTCTACATTGGATTACCAGCGCTGGATCACCAGCGCTGGATCCTCTACACCCGAGACAAAACGGGAGTACGGCCAGCGCTGCAAACAGGGAGTTGCAGCGCTGGTGGTGCCCTGCAGATGTGTACACCTTCAAAGTTGCAGCGCTGTAACTCCCTCACCAGCGCTGCAACTTTCTGATGTAGACAAGCCCACAGAGCTTGAATCTGTCTATCTCTCCAGGATAGCCCAGGGAGGGAAAGCCTGGGAGAGGACACAGTGGGGGAAGGGTTTATTTTCCCTTGTGTTAAGATTCAAGGAATTTGGATCTTGTTTCACCAGTGAGTTGGTGAAGCCTCTCCAGACGACCCAGGGAGGGAAAGTCTAAGAGGAGGAAAGGGGGGAGGGGAAAGTCAGTTCCTCCTTGTTTTAAGATCCAGGGGGTCTGGGTCTTGGGGTCCCCTGGGAAGGTTTTGGGGGGACCAGAGTGTACCAGGCACTGCAAGTCCTGGTTGGTGGCAGCCCTATCAGATCGAAGCTAGTAATTAAGCTTAGAGGAATTCATGCTGGTACCCCATCTTTAGGATGCTAAGGTTCAGAGTGGGGGTTCATACTATGACAGTGACATCAGCAATACAGAAAACCATGTCAGAGATGATCAAACCAATTTTCTATCCTTAACATCAGAAGAGAAACTTGGCTGTTTTATATTATAATTGAGTGTTTCTTGTTTGCACAATAAATTACTTTTTCTGATTTGTCGCTGTTGATAACAGCAAGGAGAAAACAGAATTATTGAAGCTTTAATATATAAACATGGAACTAAAAATAGCCCACAATATCTCATTTGCTGTCACATACAAAAATGTCCCTTTCAGATTTAGTGTGCTATGAGCTACGCTTTTTCATCAAAATTAGTTTCTCTTCCAGAGCCTTCAGGTATTTTCTTTTCCTTGTATGAATCTTGGTAAAGAGGCTACACATATTTTAAATACTGTACAAAGTCTTCTTCCTTCAGGTGTTTAGACCTGGAGATTACCTACATTTTTCTCAAATTGTTTGTTTAAATTTTTATGCATCTATTGGATTAGAGAGGGTTCTAGAACAAACAATACAACCATTGCCTATAAATAAACTCATACAGTATGTGCTGTTAATTAGCAGGTAATTTTTTTTCAAAACAAAGCAGCATGAGCAAAATTACAGCTATGAATCGCCAAAATTACAGTGAGAATTTGGGGGTAACGGAGGCTCCATGCAGTAACTGTTCTTTGAAGGACAGCGTAAATAATGCAAGGTTTGCTGAGCAAGCCCCAGTAGCCAGAGAAGGGGCATTTGTGACAAGAGAGAACTTGAGCTATGGTTGAACTCCTAAGTTAGAGAGGTCAAGTGCTCTATTATGTGGGTCACAGTTAGATGCAGGACGCTTGGGATATAACTTGATCATACTGCAACCTGTGGTCCCTGGGATATACATCTCTATATTCAATTGGATGTCACTCCCCTGCCCTTTTGTATATAAAGGTAAGTGCAGGCGTGAGCTCATCCTGGCAAGTAGTCTGTTTCGTCCTCAACAGGGTGAAATCAGAGGACTCCTTGCGTAGAGGTAGAGGGAGAAGCTGCCATCATCAGAGAAAACAGAGAGAGAGAAAGATTAGGAGACACACAAATGTATAATCTCTTTTGTGTGTCCTGTGTGGATTAATTTTAAGGAAGTCTGTAAAATCATTACTTCTGGCATGAAATGCTCTGATATAATCTTGTTGCACGTGGATGCTGTTAGTATATTAATACGCAGTAATGACTTGCTTTCCAAATCCTGTAGTGCCATCCATAGTACACATATTCACTTCTGTTTGTTGTGAAAGGAAGTGATCATTTAGAACAATACAGAAACTCAAACATTTTGCATATTGAGCTATGTAAACGTCATTGCTCTCTCCAGGTCCTCGTTTCTAACAGTATTTTTCCTTGTAGTAATTTGGTTGGATTTTGTGTTGGAAAGATGAAAGGTTTTCTAATGATACCTGCCTGGTGATTTTCTAAACTGTGCGGTAATGAAAGATTGATGAAATATAGAGATCTGCTGATGAAAGTTTAATCTGAGGATATGTCTGCTAGCTCACCTCAGGCAGAAGAGTCGTCTGGGAGATTTTAATAATTCTCTCCATACACAACGCTATTAACTTGACCTCTAGAGTTAATTTCTTTTTAATACAGTTCTGTGATAAGGAAAAGCTTCAGGATTTACTTGACCATTTTGCTGACTTAAACTGTGTGATTATTTTATATGTTGAAAAGTGATTTTTTTACCTTCAGTTAATCATGCCTTGACGCTAATACTTTTTGACGAAGTAATCTAACCTTAAGAAAGACTATTCTACCTTTTATAAAGTGGTTAACCAAACGAGTTCCTATGAGAGAGGGATGTGTGTGTGTGTGTGTGTGTGTGTGTGTGTGTGTATGTACAAATACATATGTACCATGCTGTGACTCTGAGCTACTGTATTTGATTACAAGTATCAGAGGGGTAGCCATGTTAGTCTAGATCTGTAAAAGCAGCAAAGAGTCCTGTGGCGCATGCATCCGACGAAGTGGGTATTCACCCACGAAAGCTCATGCTCCAATACGTCTGTTAGTCCATAAGGTGCCACAGGACTCTTTGCTGCTTGTATTTGATTACATACACACATCAGAGTGCTATGTCTTTGTGATAATTATGAGAGCAAAAAGAAAGTAATGTGTATATGTCCTTCCTCTTGTCCTATTTTCTGTTTCATACGCATGAAAGATACACATAATTTTCAGGATGAAACTCATTTTTCTTAGTCATCCGTTAAATCTCCCTTTGTCCTGGCAGCGTGATTGAGAATCACAGCAGGAAATATTAAAAAAATAAGGAAAATCTTAAATGTCACTTCAGTTTTGTTTGGTTTCAAGGCAGTAAAGAACAGCTCATTGTTGGGGGCTAGGATTGTGACAAATGAGGTAAGCCTGCATATCATAATCGTATGTTTAACTTCACTTCATGTACTGTACATACTGCAGTCAGTGCTTAAAAACAGTGAACCTTGACTTGTACTTTTCCTCACTTTAAAAAGTGCCCTGTTTCAGAGCTTTGATTTCACAACTGTGAAAGCGTAAGCCTCCTAAAACTGTGAAATGTGACTTTTTTCACTTGTGAGTGGCGTGATTTTATGTTACCAGTACGTATTCATTGCCACTGCTGGCAATTTCTGGTTTAGTAGAATGGTAAAGGGGCAGCACATGGAGATTAGCAGGAGAAATAATTGAGCAAGTAGGAGAGTTTCTTACTTGGGTCAAAATTCACATTCTCACACAGCTGCACTCCTTCATCTTCTGTGCTTTATGAACATAAATTTCTATCTGGTACAAAAGGCAGCAGCCCAACCACTTAATAACAGAGGTCGCCATTAACACATTTCCCCCAATTCTCTCCTCTCTTTGCTGCTCCCCATTCACTGAGGAGTCAGGTTCAAAGGCTCTCTCCTAGTATTTAAAGCCCTTTATGGGATTAGCCCTAGCAACCTGAGAGATCATAACTCCCTCTGTGACCATGACTTCACACAACAGCTATGTTTCACCTGAAGAACGCCACTGTCAGCCAACAGGGAGAAGTTCATGCATGCTGGAAGCTGAACTTTCACAGGAACTGTTCATAGAACCGACTCCCACAAGAGATTAGATTAATCGTAGGGCTCACTGCGCTCAGAACTAGATGTAAAACTAATTTCTTCAACTGAGCCTTCAGCCAATGACTTGATCACTCACACCCAAAACAAACAGAAAAGCCTGTACATTTATTGAGTTATTGGTGTGGCAAGCTAAGAGTTAAGAGAGAGTGATGATTGTTGGTGTTTTATTTTTAAATGCTTGGGAGTCATTCAGATCCTATAGTGATAGGAGCTCCACTACTGTGTAAGTACATAGAAGGTAATAGAATTATGCTCCCTCACATACCCTGCTGATATTTTGCCAATTAGTGTGTCACAATGGTTAACTATCCTACATTTTCCACAACCATTGTTCTCTTAATGTTGGTTGCTTTCATCATCTGATTTGGTTTTGGTGCACATAGCTGGGAAAGAGACTAGGAAGTATAAAGACTGTCACAGAAAGGAAAGGAGCTAGACAGAGAAAAAACATGAGAACGAGGTACATGGAAACAAAGATGATGAGATCTAGCCTGCTTAGAAACCTGCTGTTGGGAAAAGAGACAGGCAGGCAGTAAAGGGAATAGAGGGAGACACTCTGAATCAAAATAACTCACTAAGATAAGAACAGTAGGTAGTAACAGTGATGAAATGTATGTGCCTGAAACATAGCCTTAGAGCAGTGGTTCTCCACCTCAGCACAGAGCTCTGGCCCATGTGACAGCCTCAGGGCCATACAGGCAGTATTTGGATGCGGTCCACGGTGGTAAATAGTTGAAAACCACTGCTCTAGAGAAAGAGGTGGGGAAGAAGTTACTAGGTTTGGGGGAAGGTAGGAAAACTGGAAAAACATTTAGAACAATAAAAACATAAATGAGATGGAATAAACCACAGTGGCCCAAATTTTCAAAATCTGGGAGCCTTAAAAATAGAACCCTATATCCCTATTTAGGCAACTAAATAACAGTGCCTGATTTTTCTGAAGTGTGGAGTACCTGCAATGCCCGTTAATTTCAATGGGATTTGTGAGTGTTCACTACCTTTGAAAAGCAAATGCCTCAATACAGATTTAGGAGCCTGACTTTAGGCACTCAGGTTTGAAAATTTTGGCCCAAATGACAGCACTATCGTTTATTAAACATTAGGGCTGTCAATTAATCGAAGTTAACTCACACAATTAACTCAAAAATTTAATCATGATTTTTAAAATTAATCGCGATTAATCACACTTATAACGATAGAATACCAATTGAAATTTGTTAAATATTTTTGGATGTTTTTCTACATTTTTAATATAGATTTCAATTACAAAACAGAATACGAAGTGCACAGTGCTCACTTCATATTATTTTTTTTGACTACAAATATATGCACTGTAAAAATGATAAACAAAAGAAATAGTATTTTTCAGTTCACCTCATACAAGTACTGAAGTGCAATCTTTTTATCCTGAAAGTGTAACTTACAAAGGCAGATTTTTTTTGGTCACATAACTGCACTCAAAAACTGCAGAGCAAAACCTTAGAGGCTAGAAGTCCACTCAGTCCTACTTCTTAGTCTGCTAACCGCTAAGACAAACAAGTTTGTTTATATTGATGGGAGATACTGCTGCCTCTTTCTTATTTACAGTGTCACCTGAAAGTGAGAACAGGTGTTCATATGGCACTTTTGTAGCCTGTGCTGCAAGGTACTTACATGCCAGATATGCTAAACATTCATATGCCCCTTCATGCTTCGGCCACCATTCCAGAGGACATGCTTCCATGCTGATGACGCTCATTAAAAAAATAATGTGTTAATTAAATTTATGACTGAACTCTTTTGGAGGAGAATTATGTGTCTCCGGCTCTGTTTTACCGGCATTGTGCATTTATTTCATGTTATAGCAGTCTCGGATGATGACCCAGCACATGTTCCTTTTAAGAACACTTTCACAGCAGATTTGACAAAATGCAAAGAAGGTTTGTAAAAATAGCTACAGCACTCGACCCAAGGTTTAAGGATCTGATGTGCCATCCAAAATCTGAGAGGGACGCGGGGTGGAGCATGCTTTTAGAAGTCCTAAGAGAGCAATACTCTGATGCAGAAACTACGGAACCCAAACCACCGAAAAAGAAAATCAATCTTCTGCTGGTGGCATCTGACTCAGAGGATGAAAATGAACATGTCTGCTCTGGATCATTATCAAGCAGAACCCGTCATCAGCATGGAAGCATGTCCTCTGGAATGCTGATTGAAGCATGAAGGGACATATGAATCTTTAGCGCATCTGGCATGTAAATATCTTGCAATGCCAGCTACAACAGTGCCATATGAATGCCTGTTCTAACTTTCAGGTGACATTGTAAACAAGAAACAGGCAGCATTATCTCCTGCAAATTGTAACCAACCTTGTTTGTCTGAGCGATTGACTGACCAAGAAGTAGGACTGAGTGGACTTGTAGGCTCTAAAGTTTTATATTGTTCTATTTTTGAATGCAGGTTTTTTTGTACATGATTCTACATTTGTAAGTTCAACTTTCATGATAAAGAGATTGTACTACAGTACTTGTATGAGGTGAAATGAAAAAAAGTTTTTTACAATGCAAATATTTGTAATAAATATGAGATGAGCACTGTTCACTTTGTATTTTGTGTTGTAATTGAAATTAATATATTTGAAAACGTAGTAAACATCCTAAAATATTTAAAATAAATGGTATTCTATTGTTTTTTAAGAGTGCGATTAATCACGGTTAATTTTTTTAATCGCTTGACAGCCCTATTAAATATTTTATTTTTAGATTTGAGTGCACTGTCAATCTAAAGAGGGTTGAGATACTCTTGAAAGGTATCTGGGGAAAAGAAACTACATTGGAAGAAGAAAGAAGTCTCAGGGGAGCTTCCACACTGACGTGGCTGGAAGCTGCAGTAGTTCAGTGGATGGAGTAACCATATTCCCAGACAGAGACTGCCTGATGGACACTACTTGGTTTGAACCACGGTGAAGAGCCTCCCATTCTCTTCATTACCCAACCAAAAAAAGAGACACCGAACAGCCTACACGAGCATCATGGAGTTTGGGTCTCCCACTACAATTTTGATGCTTTGTTCCCCCTTGCTATAAAATACTCCAGGTACAAACAATAGAGTGTAAATCTTTAGAGCTAGAGAATGGTTTAGAATGCCATTTTACAGCGCTTTATATATTTTTCAGATAAGAATATCTTGGGGCCTCTCCAGTTTATCAGCATCCCTTTAAAATACTGGTTGAAACACTATAAAACTTTATCTATATATCTGATGTCCTGGTGTTATGATCTCTCAGGTTCCTGGGGCTAATCCCATAAAGGGCTTTAAATACCAGGAGAGCTGGAAACTAATCAAGCTATATTAGATTATGAATTATAAATTTAGTATTTTGAATTAAATTACTTGGCCAAGAAGGGTTGAAAATGAAGTAGATTTGAGCAGGATTTGTGCACCTGGCTCTTTTGAAAAGATAACACCAGTTCTAAGAGTGCGTAATTATAGCTTGAATCTTCCAAACTTGAGACACCATTAATCAGTATTACTCAATCCCCAAGGCCCTCGTAACTTTGGAGTAAGGACAAAACAGGCATCATACTAATAGGGCATAGGGTAGAGATTGTATTGAAGGAAGGGGACCTTAGTGGCTTTTCTGAGCAACATTCTCAATGGGAGAGCAGTTGATTTGGTTTTGATATTCCTGGTGAGAAATAGCCATCTTCTCTCTCCTCCTTTTCCCCAATGCAGCTGCATCTCTGGGTACTTCCACAGCACTTCCCCACTCCTGTTAATAAAGTCATTTCGGAGGAATTGTCTACATGAGAAAGCTGCATTGGTGTAACCTCAATCAGTTTTTAAATCAGTTTAATTAAACTGATGCAAAAGGCTATGTGTATGTTTTTATTCTGGTTCAAGTGGCTTATTTTAGTTTAAGCAGCAAAGAATCCTGTGGCACCTTATAGACTAACAGACGTTTTGGAGCATGAGCTTTCGTGGGTGAATACCCACTTCCTCAGATGCATGTCAGATCCATGCTAACAGATCCATGCTAACAGATCCAGACTAACACGGCTACCCCTCTGATACTTATTTTAGTTTAGTTAAACTTGTTCCTTAATGACTTAAGCTAAACCAAAATAAGCCATCCTTATACCAAAATGAAAGTGTCCACACAGCCTTTTGCACTGGCTTACCTATATTGATTTAAATTCACACCTTAAGTTTTAGTGGTGCAACTTTGTGGTGTAGACAAGCCTTCAGTCCTTTCTGCCTGATGCCACCACCAGAAGAAAATGTAAGTATGTCAGATGTATTAAAATGTTCACTTACCTACTAGTACATCTTTACATGTGAGCCTGGTGTGTCGCTCTATCTCATTCTCTGTGGATCAGGGCTTTCCTTTCTGACTAATGTCCCAGAATGAAGTGGATGTCTAGGGAAAATCCTAGCCTATCGAACCACAGATCTATGGTAACAAGCGCTTGGCTTACACACAAACAACACCCTTACAAATACCGTATCAGCAAAATAAGGTAACTTTGTTTTTAGCAATGGTAAGGAGGATCTAATGGTGGGAGAGAAGTGGGATGAGAGTGAGGAAGGAAAAAAAGAATGTTTTGGAAAGAAGGAGAACTTCTATTCTTTGGAACAGAGCACTTCAAAAAGGAGGGATAGATAGACAGTGGAGAATCTAGATGAGTCACAAGGCATTAGAGTGGGGGAAGAAATGGGGACGTGATTGTAGGGTTGTCACTATACTGAAGTTTTTAAAAAAACTATGCAGTATAAAATAATGGTTAAGTTCTGTACCAGTGATACAGTGGCTGTCCTTAAAAACTTAACAATCACTTCAAATAGAGCTATTCTCAGTATTCTCTAGGTATTCCCTATAGAGTAAGCAGTAGGAAGTGCTGCAAATACGGAGGAAACCATATCTACTTTTTAGTACTTCTTCGAGTGCTTGCTCATGTCGATTCCATTCTAGGTGAGTGCACGCCCATGGGCGCGGCTGTTGGAGATTTTTGCCTTAGCGGTATCCATAGAGTTGGCTGTGGCGCCCTTTTGAGTGCTGCGCTCATGCATTGATATATTAGGCGCTGCCGGCCCTACATCCTCTCCGTTCCTTCCTACCGCCCGTGGTGGTTAGTCGGAGCACCTTTCCCTTGCCTTGCAAGAGTTAACGGTTCTTCTACTTCAGTCTTTGAGCCTTAAGGCCTTGTAAATAGTTTGTTTACTGTAGTTAGTTAGTAAGTAGTTGTTAAGTAGTGTAGTTAGAGATAGAGACCCAGTGGGAACTTTGCTTCAGGTGAGGCAAGCCCAGTCTCTGGGTTTTAAGCCCTGCTCTGACTGCAACAGGCCGATGCCTGTTAATGACCTCCATAGCAGCTTCCTCAAGTGCGTGGGGGAATCACATGTGAAGGATAAGTATCACATCGCTAAGAACTTTGGTCCCAAAACTCAGAACAAGATGTTCATTTCAGGGCCCTTCTCATAGAGGCTGCTTTCCACCTGGCATCCGAGCCTTCCTGGCCAGACTCTTCCCCCAGCACCTCGGCCTGGGAGCACAGCACATCCCTGGCACTGGGTTCTGCCCAGCACTGCTCCCCGTCACCGGTACCTAAGAAGAGAATGGTTGGTCCCAGTAAATGAAGTAGGTCCAACTCTTGCGCCAGAGCAGGTGTTCCTATTTAGCCAATTAAGAGGGTGGACCAGCACAAAGGGTTGTAAAGGATCAGGAAGAGACCCAGTGAGAGGGAGTCCCACTGAGTCAGAGCAGACTGGTTTAGTCAGGAAGGGCAGATGATTGTTGCCAGAGATCAGGGGACTCTGGAAGTCCCGGAAAGAAGTAGAAGGTGGTTCCTGGGAGAAGGCAAGAGAACAACAAGAGGGTTTGCTGACTGGCAGAGAGCCAGGACCAGAGAGGGCTGAGGGCAAGGGAGCAGCAGAGGAGTTTACTCACTGACATCTCCAGGACCACAAAGTTGGACCCCAGTGAAAATGTGAGAGGCCCAGGAAGAGAGGTGCTCCCCAGCAAGGATGTTTCTAGCACAGAAGCTGTGGACATGCCTGCTGGGAAGGCCTGGGGTGGCTGATCTAGAATAAGGACAGGAGAGGACTGTCAGAGTCTGGGCATGGTCGAAGGCACCAGTATGTGGGGCATCGAGATACAAGATGTCTTGAGTTTTAATGACTATGCTGGGATGAGAAATGGACCACATGTGGGATTTTTGTTATGAATTATTTGGACTATGTTGTTGTGATAAACCAGCCCTAAGGATGAGTAGCATTGTGACAAGAAAGCCTGAAGCTAAGTTGTTGAGTCACCTGAGAAGGAAAGTCCAGGCAGGTATGCTGTCATACTGCAGCCTGCAACAGGAGGGCATGCCAAGCTGGGCTACGCTATGACAGCTACATCTTGTTAAAGTGGGCACTTCTGGTGTAGAACATTTGTTATTGACTAATAGCAGTGTCTGGGACAGTGGTAAATGTTTATCTAGACGGTAGCTCCCTGAAGATAACTCTGTGAGCAGTATTCAGTATTTTTCAAAGGTCTTTGAGGCCAGGCTAGTTCAATTTGCTAAATTGTACAGGGTTGATTTTTGCACCTATCTTTCTCCATTTATTGAAATGTAGTTCTCACCTGTTCTTTTATGCCCTGTTTTAAGAAGCTAAACAAATTCCTGCAAGCATACCTATGAAAAACTCATCTGAGAAACAGATAGGCAGTACCTGGAACTGTGAAATAAATGGTTTAGGTAGGGAAAATACTCATTTTTGTAAATTTTTGTCGTCTTTTACTAGAAAAGTAAATAATTGCTCTCTAGATCACCTTTGTGTTTAAAAGAAAATAGCCATTGTTTCCTGGGACCAGAGCATCTTGATAATTTTAAAGTAGTGTTGTGGATCTCTTTAGAGAGGAAATGATGCTTAAATTCCATTAGTGAGGTGGCTGTAATACATATTGAAAGTGTTTTGTCTTAGACATAGAGCAGACCTGCAAGTCTGGGCCCACAGCTCACCTGTAGCATGACATTGTGTTACAATATAATTTTTATAGAATAACTCCCTGTCCATCTACTAAGAAACTCTGAATCCTTCGCAACATGAAGACATAAAATACCACTTAGCTAACATTCAAACAGATAAAACTACAGCACCCTTCCAGGTCCCTTGTCCACATAATCTAGCTTTAATTTTTGTCAAAATATGTATGAAACCTTAAGATTTTACTGAGCTCTTTGCACGAGTGCAGGAGGTTTGCCTTTAATGCCTTATCCATTGATAATGCTACCCTTTATGTTTTTGTTTGAACTGAAGACTCCATTGCCGGGAGCAAAGTTATGGGTGACATGATATTTTGAGCTTCCTTTTTGGGGTAAATCTTTTTGATTTGCAGGCATTTATTAAAACTTTAACTGTCAGATAGGAATATATTACTGACCCATTTTCGGAAACGTGGCCCTATTCCGAGTTTTCTATGTTCTGCAGAGAAGTTGATTTAATCTACCTAGTCAAAGGATGCCTCCTTATCCAATGATAACATAACTCGCAAGTCAGCTAGAATAGCCATTATTATCCACTGTGCAGACTCTTGCCCAGATTTTCTGCTGTGCCAAGTATCCACTTCCTGGTTTTCTGTTTGGCTAAGCCCCAACAGCAGCCCTAGCATAGAATACCGCAACCAGGCGGGGATTGGACGGACTATGCTACATGCTAGCTGGGGATAGCTAGAGCAAAGTGTTCTCTCTCCACACATCTGGTATACCCCAGTGCCCCTTGTTCACCAGCATTGAGTATGCTGACTCTGCCAGCTCTCAAGCTCCCCCAGTTCTGAAGCTTTCTCAGCTAGTCAGATTTGGCTGGTTTGGGCTTTGTGCTCTGCAAGGAGGTTGGAATGCAGCAGACAATGTCACCCATTACCTGCTGCAGGCTTGCTTGTTATGGATTGCCTTAGCTTTGCTCATGCTACAATGCATCTTCAGTCTTGGGACCTGTGTTTCAGCCACGATGCTAATATCTCAGTTTAATAAGGAGATAGGGCAGTATGACTTGCTCTGTTTCATCTTTGCTAGTTTCTGTTCATGACAGTTAAGGATGGCAAGCACCCTAGGAAGGAGTATGTAACAAAGTCATGGGCTGCAGACACTGAATGTTGCCAGCTTGCATGATTTTGTTGTGACTCTTATGATATTTGGTATCTTTTCCTAAAGCACCAGCTCCTGAAGGCAGGTGGCTGTGTGAAAACATCAGCTTTCATTTAAAAATGAAAAAAAGCAAATTCTTCCCCAGGTGCTGGTCTCTATCTGCATTGCACTGTGGGTACACATGCTTTCCATGTGTATGAGACCGGAGAATTTTTGCAAGTAATGTCCATTGGTCTGTGCCTACACGTTCGATCTTGCTCTTCTCATGTTCTGTGTCAAAGGTACAAGGGCATAGTGTGGAGCCACCGCCTCTTTAGTTCCTTCTTACACCTCATGGCCTGAGTCAACATCCTGCCAGTGTCCAGAGCTTCTTTTTATCTTCAAGTCTGTAAATATTTCAGAGTTTTAAACAAGCTGTTTTTAACAAACTAAAGAAGAGGTCTGTGTAAGCTGAAAAGCTTGTCTCCCTTATCAACAGAAGTTTTTATTAATAATAATAATAATAGGAGATATACCTATCTCCTAGAACTGGAAGGGAAAGTCATTCTCATCATAATCAAATGGCTCAGACTGTTCTGGTTCCTTAATCTCCTACAACTGTGAACTTGCCTACTTATCAGCATTCTGCCCTTTCTAGATCTTTGGGGAAGAGATAGCTCAGTGGCTTGAGCATTGGCCTGCTTAAACCCAGGGTTATGAGTTCAATCCTTGAGGGGGCCACTTAAGGATCTGGGGCAAAAATCAGTACTTGGTCCTGCTAGTGAAGGCAGGGGGCTGGACTCATGACCTTTCAAGGTCCCTTCCAGTTCTAGGAGGTACATCTCCAATTTTTTTTATTTATTTATTTCTCAATGCATGAGAATGATACAGACACCCCAACTCAGGTGCTTTTCATCTCACAGCTTGGTATTGGGATGAGTGTTGAACCTACAATGTTCCTTCTCTGAAACTGTGCAAACTATTCTTAATAATAGCAGAAATGTCTCCACCAGAAAAAGTCATTTAGGCAAATGGAAATATTTCTCTGTATGATCTCAGCAAGAGCATATGTCTCTAGAATCAGCAGATATTCCTGTTATCTTGGATTACCTCCTTATCCATAAGGGTCTTTCCCTTAACTCCCTACAGGTTCACTTGGTGGAAATCAGTGCACCACCCACCAGCAGAGGGCTATTCTGTGTTTACTCACCCAATAATGTCTGGGTTCCTAAAAGGTTTAATCAGAATCTTCCCACCAGTACCAAAGAAAACCCCTTAACTTTGTGCACTCACTAATTCACCTCATCTGTCAATGCAGATAGCCTTCCTAATTGCAATCACCGCAGCCAGAAGGGCAGGTGAACTTGGGATGCTAATGGCGGACACACCCATGCCCATACACACTATTCCATAACGACAAAGTTTCACTACGACTGCACCTGAAATTCACCCCCAGAGTAGTTTCAGAATATCTCACTAATCAATCTATTCGCTTACCTGTGTAATTTCTGAAGCCCCATGCTTCAAACGGAAAGAAAAGTCTTCATTCCCTTGAGATGAGAAGAGCTTTGGCATTTTGCCCACAGAGAGTGAAACAGATCAGAAAGTCACCTAGATTGTTGCTGTAGTGGAATGAGTCCAAGAACACACTATTTCCTCGCAGAGAATCTCTTAAGTGGATTTCTGTTTGTATCCTACTTTATCAGTTGGCACATCCGTCTCCCCAACATGGAAGGGGTCACTCTACAAGAGCACAGGCTCACTCTACAAGAGCACAGGCAAACTTTGTAGCATCACTTCACAAGGTACTGCTGCTTGATATTTGCAAGGCAGTAACATGGAGTTATATCCACGCATTCACGAGACATTATACCTTGGTCTAAACCTCCGCCTTTGACTCATGCTTTGGGATACAGGTTCTCCAAACAGTCATCATTTTCATCCTCAAACTCTCCTCCTCTTAGAGCACTGCTTGTCAGTCACACACAATGGAATACTCATAGGGACCAGCACTCGAAGAAGAAACAGAAGTTACTTACCCTTTGTAAGTAATTGACCCTACTTTCAAGAATTCTCCAGTTGCAGGCGCATGGAGCACATGTGTACCCACTGTGGAATACAGATAGGGATCACACATCTCAAAGAACTCTAGTTTAAAAAGCTAAATAAGTTCCGTTTTCTAGCCTTCACAGTTGTGGAGAAATGCCTGAAAGAGTGAACCAGGTGCGTTGTAAAGGCTTAGAAGCCAGAGGCAAATAAAAAGAACCTAAAATGTATTACTTTTTTTAAATCTTGTGATTTTTTAAGCCAGTTTTATGATTTTTTGGGGGGGTAGGGGAGGATTCATGATTTTTGAATGCTGAGGATTGGCAATAGTGCACACAAAAGGCACAATTTTAATTACTAAGCAAATCACATGCACAGACTTGGTTAGCAGGGACCCAAACTCTGGCTTTTCAGTTTTAAAAGCTGCCTCTGCCCTTAGCTGAAAGAGAGGTATATCCCTTATTCTTTCTGTGGGCCAGCAACTAGAAGCAATAAACACAGATTACAGCAGGGGAGTCAAGAAAGCAGGCCTGAATGTTAATGGTGATTTAGGTAATTATTTCTTCGCATGAGGTAGCCAGGGTCAAATATTCATCCATAACTGGATCTTTGCTGGAGGTTAAGGAGATAAAAGCTTGAGAAATCATCTGTACTACATACCAGTTCAACATGGGATTAGAAATTAATCTCAAATCACTTTGGGTGTTGAAATATATAGACATTCTTTCTCCCCCATCAAATTCTATGCCTGTTTCTTTGACTCTACAAAGCCTGAATAAGTTAACAGTATGGAAATCCTTTTGATAAGCTCATGTGTGTTCCCTGAGTAATGCTTATGGTAGTCTGATCAAACAAAACAAAACTGGTTTGTAGCTGCTGAGCATAAAGTAACATTAAGGAAGAGTTATTATCCAGCTTACATGTGAGATAGAATGAAATTAAATTGATTTTCTAACCTGTTTAAGAGCATAACAGATGACAGATGTGATGACTTAATTTTCATTTAGGTTATCTTTGGGGATTTATTTTTAATTTGAGACTGTTTGAGCTAGCCCTCCAAACCTGATCTTAGAAGGACTCAACTTGTTTGTTTTGAATAGGCAGAGTAGTTTCTCTCTTCCTGCGTGTGTTTGAAATATGTAAAGTTTTAAAACCGGTCTTTAGATTCCGCACTATTTGAATGAAAGTGTTTTGTTTTGTTTTGTTTTACAAATAAGACAGCTATGGA
This sequence comes from Gopherus evgoodei, assembly GCF_007399415.2. Taxonomy (NCBI): domain Eukaryota; kingdom Metazoa; phylum Chordata; order Testudines; family Testudinidae; genus Gopherus; species Gopherus evgoodei. The sequence goes on along the minus strand of NC_044326.1, from coordinate 45,998,473 downwards.
TGCTCTTTGATTTTCAACAAAATCATGGGACATATTTGTGAGCAGTCAGATTTAACATGCTGATATCATTTAGACCATAGGTTCTTCACTGAGGGTCATCGTGGCCCCCAGGGTGTTGTAAGCAGATGGGGAGAGAAAGGGAGGAGACACGTCTGTCCTGATCTTATTTTATTAAATGGGATGGGAGTCCCAACCAGGGTTGCCCAGAGGATTCAGGGGGCCTGGGGCAAATTAAAAAAAGTTGCAGTACTATAGAATACTATATTCTCGTGGGGTCCCCTGCAGAGCCTGGGGCAAATTGCCCCACTTCCAACCCCCCCCCCCCCCCCCGGGCAGCCCTGGTCCCAACTGCATGAGAAGTGGGTTCTGGGGCGGTCCCAGTATGGTAGTTTCTGGTTTAGACACGCTTATGCTATTTTCATCATTTGGCATTTTTCTTCTCTCCCACTCCTTTTCTCTCTCTCTTCTTTTCCCCCTCTTTTTCGGTGACATTGACAATTTTTAGTTTTGGTTTTTCATTGAAAAACTGGGGAAAAATTCAAAATTTCCTGCAAAAACCAACAATCTTTTCCAACCAGCTCTACTTTTCTTTGGGCATAATTCTAGTTGGTGTGACTATTGTTTTGCTTATATGTATAAATTTCTTTTTCTCATCTTTTCATTTAGAAAAAAGACAGTTTGATTGAAACTAACTCTATATCTCATTTGGCACAGTACCAAAAGTTTCCACTGTTCCATTAAATTGCTCTTCTTGTGTAAAAGAAAATGAAAGGGGTTAAGGGAGGGAAAGTTCTCAGCTCACACAAAACAAAGTCAGCATGTTAAAACAGGGAAGCTTGGCTTCTCTCCTTAGTGTCCATTTAAATCAGAGTCTAACATTGTTCTTACGAATTCTTCATTTTTGCCAGTTGGAAAACTGCCATATGCTGTTGTACTTTGGCTGTTGAAAATGAAACAGAAGATTATACTAACAGGAGAAGAGCAGTAGAGCGGGAAGTCCTCAGAAATATCAAACTACTTTTGCCTTCACATGCAGCTTAAGCAAGTTATCTTGAATGCCAAATGGAACTGGATAACAAGTGCAGTGTGTGGTCTTACAGAATTAACCAGTCCATTAAATTGCATGTCTGCTTTGAAAATGTCTAGAAGTGATGTCTCATTTCTCAATTTATTGGCCTCCTCTTTGTATCAAGACTCTCAAGAGTCATATCCGCTTACTATGGTGGCAAAATTATTTTACAGCCTTACTCCTGGTAGCCCTACAGATTCAACACACCTAAGAAATAGGGAGCTGGATCTGTTCTTCTTGTGCATCAGTAACAGAATTATTTAAGTTCCAACCTGTTACTTCTTTGAAAATCTGTTGAATGTAATGAGATTGCACAGGTGTCATTGAGGCTTAATTTGACCTGCCAAATCTGATGGTGATGTTTATGAAGGACAGACTCTATCCAGACGCTCAGAGCCAGGCTGATATAGCATGGCTGACCGTTAGATAAAATATTTTTTTACTTTATCTGAGCACATTTGATAGGGAACTCACTGAAAGACAATAAACCTGGTGCCCTGGAGTGGCATTTTTAGTCACTTTAGAGCAGAACCCCACTTTATATTAGATGTGCAGTACTGTGCATTCATATTTTGGAGTATCAGATTATTTGAAGTATATATTTATACAGATCAAGGATTCATTTCACTGCTAGCATAAGCAGATGTAATATAATTGAAGTTGTGCCTAATTCTGCATACTGAGATTTGGCTATTTCGCTGCCTTTTAAAAAGAGAAAGCATTATAAAACATTTAATTTTTTATATTGCATCCTGTTTAAACTGTTTTGTTTAATGCACAGCAACAAACAAAAATGAGAAATCTTTACACACTTTCCGCTTTACAAAAAGGTTGCTTCTAGTCCAGCAGGTTAGAGTTAATTGTGTGTACAGGACAGAAAAATAATCTACAGTAAATACATTGTATTGAGAGAGTGGAAAGACTTTTTTCCAAAATGTGCTGAACACAGAAATGGTTAAAATGAGTGATAACAGGGAGAAAGACACACCCCTGGCTGAGCCATGCAGTTCAGGAGACAGCATCCACTCATTCACAGCTGTATCCAATCAGCACAGCCATGCACAGTGAGTGAAGAGAGAATGAGGGCGGCCTGATGAAGAGAGTGGGAGCTGACAGGATTTGGTTCAACTTGATACAAAATGAATGAGCTACCATTCCCAGGAGTGTTCAGCACAGGTCATTGAAGTACAAGTACATGGCTGTATCCAAGAGCAGTTTGCATCATCTGTACATTTAACAGGACCAGGCAGGGCATTGAGTTGGGTGGTTGCATCTGACGTGCTTGGCATTAAAACCCTGTTTGCTGCAATAAAAAAGGTAAGAAACTTAAAAAATAAAACAAAAACCCAAACCCAACCCTACTCCTCCCATCATATACATCACAATGGAAACATAGTAGTAGCCTTTGTCTCTCACTGTATTTTCAGAGCTGTGGTCCATTAGATTAAAGATCCTATGTAGCTGCCTGGAAGGCAAATGACAGCTTCTAGTGTGACAAAGGCAAGTCAGGTTTCTTTTCTCACGAGCTGACACTTAACAACCTTCAGAAGAACCTTGTAGCAGAGATGTGGGAATATATGGTATGCTGTAAGTATTTGTTGCTTCTCCCCTCCCCCCCATCCTTCCCCTACAGATGTTGCTCATTTGAGCGGTAAACTGATGAACATAGCTTAGACCTTGAGATGCTTGATAGATTCATTGGTCAGTGTTCAGTTCAGAATTCCTGTTCCTAAGCTGGCTGCAATTGCTGGCTTCATAGTAACCTGCCTCAATCTGTGTGTAATTCTGTTGTGCCTGGGCATAATTTGTTTTTATTGCCAGTGCTGTGTTAATAGGCAAAAAGATGGATTAACAGTAAATTGCAGAAAGCTCATTTGGAAAGGATGATATAAATCTGTGTGTGCTACTGCTTATGTATAATGCCTATGTAATTTTCTTTCTTGTTAACCCATAGCTAACCATTATCCTGTTTTTCAATAGATCTTTGACAATGGAGATTATTCATTTCGAATTCATGAGTCTTTGATTTTGAAATTTTATAGAGCTTCATAAAGTGAACATTTCATAAAGATGGAAGAACCATAACCCCATCAAATTCTTGGTAGACATTAATGTACAGTATATGTGAGACAGTTTATGGCTCTTTTGACAGAAGAAGAAACTTAAATGATTTAAACATTATGTATTAGCTTGGGTGCTCAGGGATGAATCTGTGCTTCCTCAAGCCTATCTGTATTCCTGAAGAATTTGAAACAGGGTGAATTTCATTGATTTGATAATTGCTATAGAGCTGTGAATCCTCATTATAATATTGGGTAGGGGAGAAGGAAAGGCAAACATTAATCCTTTTTTCCCCCGCCTCCACTTAACTCAGCAGTGTTACTCTTCAGTTGGGTTTGTAACATTGGTTGCGGAACCTCTTTGCTTTCCTAATATCTGTGCTATTTTTTGTTTCCTCAATGTAAAGGGTATTAAGCATTTCTGAGGTTTGATTTAGTGCAATAAAACATGCAAAGAGACTTTTATCTCTAAACTATGACTTTACATTTTTGTAGCTGTTACTTCATGACTGACATAATTTTAATAACTTTAGGTGGGAGGGATACTGTTGTTTATCCCAAAAACATTTCTTAAGAGAAGAGCTAGTTTAAAATTGTTTATTTGTAAAACAGTAGCTTTATTTCTGTAACTTGGATCTTTCTAATAATAATATTGGTTTGGTATATCTGAAAAAAACCAAGCTTTATGGCAGCTATGAATAAAAAATTATGTTCAACAATAAACAAAAATAACCACACCTATAAATGTTTTAAATATTTCTCAGTGTTATTATTAATTAGAAGGACCAAACAGCAATTGAAACTGTGTGAATTAATATTTAGCAATTATGTATGTATTGATAGACTAAACACATTCTTGGAACTGTGTTACAATGTTTTTCCAGAGCTGTTATGCTTTAAGGTAATGAAATAAAAACTACACATAGTAGTGGACCAAATTCTGATCTCATTGACACCAGTGTAATTCCAGAGTAACTGCACTGATTTGAGGGATTTACCTGGCTTTAATCCAAATTTACTACACCAGTGTCACTGAGTGCAGAATTTGCTCCATTGTACTTTGAGAGGCCTCTTGAGAACCCTTATTTTTTGGCTGAAACTGATCCATGTCAGATTTAAACGAATCATTTTAAACCAGGAAATAAAAATCCATGAGATATATTCAGTTTGGTTTCTCCATTATGGGATGTAATTAAAAGATCTTTGAAATTAATATTTGGTACTTGACAAAGAAACCAACGCTAGTAATTTTGGTTGTATTCTGTGTCACAGAGGTTTTGTCTGATTAATGCCTATGCAAATTTCTAAAATAGCTGCACTGGAAGGAAATGTGTTTTATGATTGAATCTGCTAATCTGTCAAAAATAACACTTTTGCCATCTGAAATGGCATTTTGCTGAATTAGGGAAAGGTTGTCTGCTATTGCTTGTTAATTCTTTTTCTGCTGCTGAGACCCATTCATTTCCCCCAACAAGCCAAACTTCTTATGGTCTGTTCATGTTTAATTACAGAGTTTCTTTGGAGACAGGAACAATGCTATTCTATTATGTGGTGAATTCTGGTTGTATTAGGTGACCTTAGGCAGATGAAGGTATCTGAGGGCTTGTCTACATCAGAAAGTTGCAGCGCTGGTGAGGGAGTTACAGCGCTGCAACTTTGAAGGTGTACACATCTGCAGGGCACCACCAGCGCTGCAACTCCCTGTTTGCAGCGCTGGCCGTACTCCCGTTTTGTCTCGGGTGTAGAGGATCCAGCGCTGGTGATCCAGCGCTGGTAATCCAATGTAGACAGTTACCAGCGCTTTTCTTGACCTCCGTGGAAGGAGGAAGCCTCTGGTAATCAAGCTGGTTTCCTTTCCCGGTTTGCTCTCTCGGTCCCGGAGCCACCCAGCAAACCGCAGGGAAGGAGACCTGCTTGCTCGGGGTTCCGGGACCGAGAGAGCAAACCGGGAACGCCGCGGTTTGCTCTCTCGGTCCCGGAGCCAGCCAGCAAACCGCAGGGAAGGAGACCTGCTTGCTCGGGGTTCCGGGACCGAGAGAGCAAACCGGGAACGCCGCGGTTTGCTCTCTCGGTCCCGGAGCCAGCCAGCAAACCGCAGGGAAGGAGACCTGCTTGCTCGGGGTTCCGGGACCGAGAGAGCAAACCGCGGCGAAGCTGGTTTCCTTTCCCGGTTTGCTCTCTCGGTCCCGGAACCCCGAGCAAGCAGGTCTCCTTCCCTGCGGTTTGCTGGCTGGCTCCGGGACCGAGAGAGCAAACCGCGGCGTTCCCGGTTTGCTCTCTCGGTCCCGGAACCCCGAGCAAGCAGGTCTCCTTCCCTGCGGTTTGCTGGCTGGCTCCGGGACCGAGAGAGCAAACCGCGGCGTTCCCGGTTTGCTCTCTCGGTCCCGGAACCCCGAGCAAGCAGGTCTCCTTCCCTGCGGTTTGCTGGGTGGCTCCGGGACCGAGAGAGCAAACCGCGGCGAAGCTGGTTTCCTTTCCCGGTTTGCTCTCTTGTCCCGGAACCCCCCTTGAAGCCGCCCAACAGCGCTGCAGTGTGGCCACATCTAACACCACTTGCAGCGCTGGTTGCTGTAAGTGTGGCCACTCTGCAGCGCTGGCCCTATACAGCTGTACTAATACAGCTGTAACAACCAGCGCTGCAAAATTTTAGATGTAGACATGGCCTTAGATATCAGATGATATGCTGCATGGGGCTAGAAGTGCACTGACTGCTTCATTTGAGGCCCTGTATTCAATTTCTATAACTTTAGAACTGTGGTTGAGGGGAATGCTGAAAAAATGCGGAAGTAATCTTATACTGTTGTTCTGTAATTATTAGCCTAGGGAACTTTTGGTTTGTAGAAGCCCAGCAGAGGAGCAGTTATGCCATGTCAAGTATCAACATGATATTTAGCATCCAAACTACGATTCTGACATTGTTGCCTTGGTGCAGTTTTTAAGTATAGAATTAATTCATTGTCTGTTTTTGGTTTTTTAAGTGATTTCATACAGTATGTGTCAAACTGTTCGAGATATTTGTTTTATTTAAAAAACAGAGCTTGAGTAGGTTACAGGGTTTCTATGTAGGATATGATTAAGAACATAGGGCCAGAACAAGATATCAATTTTTAAGCAGAAATCCCTATTGCTTCCAGTGGGAATTTTTGCTTAAAAATTGATGGCACAATCTGGCCTATAGTCAATCAGGGTTTTTTACAGCAAGAGCTAAAGCCATAGATTTACTTGATTTTAAAATTTGGTGGAGGGAAGAGCCCTAAGACACAGGGCCAGATGCTCAGCTGCTGTAAATCATGTTAGTTCCATTGACTTCAGTGGAAAAAATGAGGTTGAAAAGGTTAGAAAACTGCCTGACTTTACATTCACACATAAACAACAGAACAAACAAACAAACAAAACTCTAAATCTCTGTTTTCTTTTAAATGCAAGCAAATTTATTTCTCAAACATGTAATACATATAATATGGGCATTAGCTGGTCTCTAAAGAAAAGCATTTTGTCTTGTGTTAAATTTTGAGAGAAATTTCCAAATATCCAGAGATAAGTTACATTGTTTCTTTTTTTATTTGTTCTGTTGTGTTCAGCTGTTAAAGAGTGACTCTATTTTGTATATGCATTCTGCTGTGTCAAACACTATTATGGTTCATAAATGTGGATTACAAAACCATAAAGATACGTTCTCTGTACTCCATAGGCTGGCTTTGGAGAAGTCGTGTATGAAGATGCACATCTATGGATTTAAGCAAATAAAATTTAAGAGCTTATAAATCCTCCAGTATTTGGAAGAGCAGAGTATTTCAGTTTACCAGCATCCTTCTGGTAATGAGGTGCCCAGAATTGGAGGCAGTATTCCATGTCTGCTCGTAGAAGTTATATAGAGAAGGGATTGTAATCAGCTAGCTTTGGTCATTGACTTCCTCGGTGTTTGTGGCCCAAATATAGATCAGCTCTTTTCACTGCCATATCATACAGCAAATGCAAACTCATGCCTAATATCCTCTCTGTTTCAGACTTTACTGCTTTCCAGTTTTCTCCCTCTCATTATGTGTCTGTGTTTCAGATTATTCCTGCTTGAACCCTATAGGGCTCAGTCCCATCTCCACATCCTGCAGTTGTTTCTACTCCTGCTGCAACTATCCTTTGGGCTGAGATGTTCCTTACCCCTGAATTTAAAGGCTGAGGAAGCAGGGCAAGATCCTGCTGTTGTTTTGAAGGAGGGCTGTCAGGCTATACATTCCAGGGATTGGGAGGCAGCAAGGTTACTTCTCAATCTCCTTGAAGACAGAAGATTGAGGAGGGGAAGGGGAGGCAGTCAGCCACAGTCTAGATGGGGGTACATATCATGGGGCCCACTACTCAGAAGACGACAGAAGTTAATAAGGGTGGAAAGGTTGAGGAGGAAGAAGAGGGTATAATGAGCTGTAAGTGTTGTCTGAACTCACTCATTGCTGGAAATTATCAAGTGTTAGGGCTTTTTTATTTACTACAGTGTGGTAGAAGATAGGGTTTTTTTAATGTTATTGTGTGAGAACATCAAAGAGATTATAAGGAGCCTCTGTAAAGCGTTATGGCTTGGTTAAAGGCTGGACCAGGAGACTGAAGTTTGATGCCTAAATCTTTATTTAATCAAAGATGTTACTGTGCATAATAGTGTCCGGTTTTTGCAGTGTAGTTAATGCTATGCAGCATCACAGTCTCACATTTTACCGCAGATTGTCTTTGTCTACTATATGTAAAGACCAGATGGTAGAGAGGGTGGTAAAAATGTAAGAATATAGAACCAGAGATATTTAAAGGGTTAGTTAAACATACTTAGGGCCATGATCTGCCATTGATCTATAGGTGTTCTGCACAAAAGACAATGAGAAGGTATGGTCTTATTTTCAGTGTATTTAACTTACTGATAATCTAATGAGCTAGCATATTCTTTATTCAATCTTCTTTGCTTTACCAAAGAAGTTTGCATAATTGAACTTCATTATACAGAAAAAACACTTTTCTCCCTCAGATGCTATGCAGGAAGCTATCGGCTTGTCCTGATATTTCTGTAAAAGTAGTTAGCAAAGAACTGTTTGTGTTCCCTATATGTGTATTATTTTTAAATCAAATGTGTATCTAAATGGACACGCAACCTGCAATAAAAGATGTCAACAACTGACAGTAATTAACAATTATTGTTAAGCAGGAGAACAAAAGCACTTAGGTGAGTCTAGGGTTTGGTTATCTTTTTAAGAATGCTGTTGCCATATTCACCTTTTCTGACTGTGCTTAGTCATCTAATTGTGCATCCAAATGTAGCTGACGCAATACGTGTGGTGTCATGATTTATTTTAAAAAACGAATGTGTTTCTTACCTTAAAAAACAAATTATTGAGAAACAGCCAGTTTTGAATTTTTTGGGGGGGAGGGAAAGGGGAAGTCATCTTGAAAATTTATATGAAAAATGAATAGTTCTTTTAGTAGTTTACCCTTTATCGCTTTTCAGTTTATTAGCAGCACAATCCTTTGAGATACAGTGTAGATTTGATAAATATCCTTAATATCTGGAGGAGCCAAAAGAGGATTTAGAGCAAAAGATAAATTATTTAATATTTTAACCACTTTCTTGCTAGCTTATTGATATCAATAGCACTCTCTATAGACTGATCCTGCAATCATTAGCAAGCAAAACTCCCACTGACTTTGTCCATAAGGTATGTAGGATCAGGCACTTAAAACCCAACCAGTAAGTAATATGGAATACAGTATTTCTGTCATTTCTTTTTAAATTGTTCTTCCCTTCTCTCACTAATGATTTTCCTCACAATCCTGCCTCCTACCTCATTTATTTCTCCATCTTGCCCCAAGTCCTCTCATTGATGCCTTTGCCTCCCCAGAGCTGTCGCAAACCATATTAAATTTCTCTTTTGCCACTACAATTAGTTCCTTTACTCTCAGGTTGCCGACCTCCATAGCTACATAATGCTTAGGCTTGATCTCTAAGTTGGATATTTTATAGCTGTGATCAGAAGTAGTTTTACATCAATCCCCTTTAATAAGAATTAAGTTACAAAATTGAGGGAAAATAACCTCAGTGCCATTCAATCATCTATTCTGCTTCTGCTCAAGTTCCATGGAGAACCTCTACTGGGAGAAGATTCTACATCAACAGTATCATTCTTCCTCCACCCCACCTCTCTCACCTTTACTCCCTTCTTGGTCCCCAGTATGAGTTCCACAGGGTCAGGATTCTATAGGTTTTACGACTGGGATACGAAGGGGTGGAGCCTCAATGGCGTTATCCTCTGAGGGCTTTGCAGATTTTGATCTGAAATCCAATTGAGATGTAATGCTGCTTGAAAACAGCTGCTGGCAGTTACTGCCAATGACAGCCCAGCTTCTCCAGAGGGAAGCAGTAACTCTAAGTATCTTTCTCTGAGCAGGATGGTCCTTTCCCTAGAGATCTGCAGGGTTAGCAGTGTGCAGCTTCTGCCTCCTCAGTGAGTCCCTTAATCTCTTCCCTCAAGAGTATGAAGTGTCAGAAATTCTGCATAGGGATCCTTCTCACCCTCCCATGGGTATGTTTGTGGGAGGGCATGATTTGCTCCTTTTTAAAGTCAATCCCCTCTGTATGGAATACAGTATACGCCTGTTTATCTGAAACCCTATTATCCGATTCTTGACATTATCCTGGTCCCTTCCTTGTCCCTCATTTATCTCATGCTGGAGGACAAGGAAGGGATAATGCAGAGATTCGGATATTGGAGTAGAGATCCCTGGTGTGGACTGCAAAGAGGAGGAGGAGGTGGCTACCCTGCTGCTGAATGGCTCTAGCAGCAGTGCAGGGAACCCTCTGCAGCCCCTCTGTCAGGGGAGTGAGTGAGCAGAACTGTGGCACTGCAGCTGCAGAGGGCCAGTGACACCTGTCCCAATCCCTGCAGGTGCAAGGTGCTAGGAAGGCTCTGGTCCAGGAGCGATGAGCAAAGACCTCTGGCCAGGACTGCCAGGTGGAGGATGAGCTCCCAGCCAGGGGGAAGCCCATCCTGCTGCTGAATGATTCCTGTCCTCTCAATTAGCTGAACTCATGATTACTTGAATAAAATCTGTGTCCCCCATGCTATTCAGTTAATTGGGAATACACTCTGCATAGAATACTACATTCAAGATTCTTCACAGCTGCTCTTATAGCATCATAGCTAAAGCTGAGCTGGTCAATTCATTCTAAACATCTGCTTTCAAGCACTTACAACCTTCTGTGGAATCGGCCATTTGAACTGGAGCTTAACAGGTTTACTTTTAGCTTTGGGGTGAATTTTTCTGAAAAGTTTAAAGAGAATTCATTCAGCCATATCTGAGCTATCCAAATGTGAAAGAAACACATAGGCAGATACAGTCTTTTGTGTGTGAATTAATTTGTAGGTTACAAGATGTGCTCAGTCTCTGCACAGACACATAGGATTCATTTGAAAACTATAATAAGGAATTCTAGTGATTAAAATGAGACTTGGTCCCCCTTGACTTGTTTGTACTTTACCATTTTAGAGAGTTCCATGATGCTAATCCCACTCATTTATTGTTGGCTGAAAGAAATTAAACAACCTGTTGTTTTTGCCACCCTTTACTGGTTTTCCTTGTACACCTCAACCTCGATATAACGTGACCTGATATAACACGAATTCGGATATAACGCGGTAAAGCAGTGCTCCGGGAGGGCGGGGCTGTGCACTCCATTGGATCAAAGCAAGTTGGATGTAACGCGGTTTCACCTATAACGCGGTAAGATTTTTTGCCTCCTGAGGACAGCGTTATATCGAGGTAGAGGTATACCTTTGTTCTTTCCCTTCCATGCTTTCTGCTTCAGTGGTATTATCTTGTTAAAATATCGTGAAAATTTCATGTTGCATAATGGTAGAAGAATTAACAGATTCAGTTTCAAGGACTTACATACCAGCAGATCAAAAAATTTGCATTCAATTACCTTAAGGTATGTTTACATTTTGCTCTATCTAAGAGGCACCTTTTTCTTTATTTTTTTCCTATGTGTTGTTTAAAATGGAAAATGATCTAAATTTTGGGTCTGAGACACAACTTGAGTGCACCTTTCAAACAAAATTAAAATTAGGGGTAATTCACAGAAAATTAAGAGTCATAAGCATTTTTCCCTTTCTCATTTTTGATTAGAAACATATTGATTATTTTTCAGATGAAATGTGCATTATTTTTCTTCGCTGATAGATTAAACCCTGAGAGAGACTAGATATTTTTTTTCTTTCAAATTTTGAAATTCTGGGTCACTGAACTATTACCATAGTCATTGTATATAGTTGGAAGTCATTTTTTGATATTAGAAACATTAGGAGCTAATTCAAATCTCTGAGTTGTTAAAGAGGTTTTGATGAGCACAATGAGGTTCCTGTGATGTGTGTAAAGCCAGTGGGAAACAATCAATAAATTATAGCACTGTGTAGACAGGGGAAAAGGAATGGGAGGAATCACTGATGATTGGAGAGAGGGATAAGGCTAGTGGATGGAATCCACTGCTGTTGGATGTTGAAGAGGGGTCACTCCTGGATCCTACTGAGATGCTCCTAGAATGTCCTCCCCATAACAATGGGGTTGATTCAAACCCTTCCATTTTAAAATTGCAATGTGCAGCTCAGGGAACGTATTTTCCATTCATAATGAAATACAGATTTTCTTCTCGACTTCATCATCCTCAGTGGCCATAATGTAGCACCTCAAGGGCCAAGTAAGTCCCAGTGCCACAGGTTGGACGCTGCTGTCTATTGATATTGAAGGACATAACACTGAATCTGATGATCCTGGAAATGAAACATTTTTCAATGATGTCATCATCAAAGTACAATCACAAGGATAATTTAAATCCCTGTATCGAACTTTGTAGCAGCTCTTCAACATGTGCTTCATTCAAGGGCAATCTGTTTATCTTCAATATGAAAAATAGGGCAGAGATCAATTTCTGATTATGCTTTAAAAGCAACTGAGATGAAGACTGGAATTTAATAAAAAGTTGCAACCTTCTTTTTATACAGACAGTTTTGCCCTCTATGTAACACACAAACAACAATTTAAAGAATGAAGTCTGGATATGTTCCTCCAGGCAGATTTAAACTTCTAGGTTCACAAGTGAATGCTGTGAGTGAAGAAACAGAAGAAAAATGACCTAATAATGACTACAAGTTTGCATATGGGGGGAAATGCATTTGTGCTTAATGTTATCAATTCTACATGTGAAAAGAAAACTGCAAACTATTCTGTTCCAGTTGCTGATTATCCCATCCAAGAAGTCAGGAAAGTATGACAAGAAGGTCTTTGCCACTTCCTCAGATAGTAATAATGAAATGAAAAGAAGGTGCAAACTCCTCAGGTGCATTCATCCTAAATTTCTGCTGTGTGGATGTTAAGCACACTACTCTGACCTCTTTGAGAAAGTAGTAAGATGAAACACAGTCCTACAGCATGTTGCGGAAGTTCACGTGTCCTTCCACAGCTACCTTTAACATCATAGTTGGTTATTTGAAAAATGATGACTCATTTCCCCCTGCTTCACACTGACACGTGGTGAAACTATCAGGAAGATTGTTTCTACATTTTGCACTCAACTACCTCAGTGCTACATATAGAGGTATTTAACTTCTCAACTCCTACTTGATATTATTCTGTTTATACATCCAAGGATTGCATTAGTGTTTTTGGCCACAGCACTGCGCTAGGAGCTCATGTTCGTTTGATTACCCGCTGTCACCCCCAAGTCTTTGTCAGAGTCACTGCTTCTTGGGATAGCGTCTCTCATCCTGTAAGCATGGCCTACATTTGGCTATATGTCTAATGAATACAACAGCGTATTACCACAAATAATGCTGAAGAAAAAGAGAGGCACCAATTTAGAGGGAAAGTGGCAAAATGGCATCTAAATAGTAAACCTCTATCTTAATATGCATACATGCAAATATCTGATTTGTACTCATGTGTTAAGTTAGGCATCCACAGACCTAACCTAAACCCTGGCCTAAAATGAATATGCAGGCCCCTCTGAAAATCCTAAATTCATTTTCATTTCTCTTCTTTCTTACCCAGCCCTTGATGTGTGAAACATGTTTTCCTCTTCACCTCTGGAAGTGCCCCTTGTTTTCCAGTAGGATAGAACCTGAAATCATGCTGAGCCCTACATTCATTCTATCCCTGCAGTTTTACATTGTACATGAACCTCACTCAAATGCTCCGTGGAGATCAGTTTCCCTTCCTTGAACGAGTTCCACCTTTTGGGGGCAACAAAGAGAGGAGATCTAGTCTTTGGGGGAGGAGAGTGGAATCAAGAGTGTCTTAACACTGGGAACAGGGTGAGCAAATGTAATCAACAGTTGATTGTCCTTTAGACCCCACATCTTTGGCACCTTTGTAGTCAAAGACAACAGATGAGAGCTCTCATTCTAGTGACATCCTTCATTACATCCATAGAGGCAATGCACAGATGGCTAACCTAGATTCTAAATGCAGTCAACTCCCTCGTAACTGCCTTGGCAGCAGTTCTCAAACTATGGGTCAGGACCCCAAAGTGGGTCGCAACCCCATTTTAATGGAGTCACCAGGGCTGGCTTAGACTTGCTGGGGCCCAGGGCTGAAGCCCAAGCCCTTCTGCCCAGACCCAAAGCTGAAGCTCAATAGCTTGAGCCCTTTGCAGTGGGGCTCAGGCTTCAGCCCTGGGCAGTGGAGCTCAGGTTATAGGCCCCCTACCTGAAGCTGAAGCCCTTGGGGTTCAGCTTTGTCCCCACTCCCTACCCCCACCCCAAGCGGTGGGGCTCAGGCTTTGTCCGCTTCCTCCCCCCCACCCACGGCAGTGGGGCTCAGGCTTCTGTTCCCCCCTCCTGGGCTTGTGTAGTAATTTTTGTTGTCAGAAGAGGTTGTGGTGCAATGAAGTTTGAGAACCCCTGGTCTTGGGCAATGTCTGGTGTTTTTCTCATACAGCAATCATTTGGCTCAGAGGAATGGAGCTTTCCTGTATAGAGGTGTGTACTTATCTGCAAATTTCCACTCCATATCTTTTCTCTTCTTGTCATGGAAAGAGCCTAGGAAGCAAACAGTTCTGGCATAGTGAAGGAGGACCATGGATGGCCACAGTTCCTCAGGGCATCCGCAGTGACCCAAGTGTCAGGGTAACAAACAAAATCTGAGTAGAACAGTTGTGAAGACAAGCCTCCATGGACATTGGCCTCAGGCATGTAGCTTCATTAAGATGGGAGATTGCCTGGGCTGCAGGATCCTGTAATGGTAGGGAAATAACTTGAGGGAGGTGATTGAAGAGAAGGTTGGGCTGTCAGTTTTGCAAGTTTTTCACATTTCGCAGGCCAAGGTAAACGCTAGGCTCCCCCATAGTCTTAACTTCAACCTGGTAATGCGTGTTAAAACTACAAACTGCCTTGTCTTCACTAAGCTTTTACCTCATGTTCATTACCACATTAGCTAACATGAGTTAAGAATGCATCTTTTTCCTATTGAAGACCCAGTATTGGAGATAGCTCCAGTGGCTAGCAGTCATCAGCTCCAGCATCAGTGCAGGTCTGGAAGAGGCACTGGAGTACAATAGCAATTATGGATGTTCTGAGCAGCATGGGATTCAATAGTAGTGCTACCAAGTGCCAGCAGCTCTAGGGTGGCTGTGGCCCTCAGCAGTGCCAGCTTTCTAGGTGGATCCTGGAAAATCTAGTGAGGGGTGAAGGGCAACGACCAATGAAAGAGTGAGCTAGCTCCCTTTCATCTGCTTCTGCCTTCCCTCTTTCCCTTCCTTTCTCCCCAGCCCCCCACTTGTTAAGAGCTATTGGGCTGCATTTGGGAAATAAAAAAAACAGCTTGGGTTAAATCACTTTAGTTTAGTATTTGTTAAAACAGCTTTGAAGCTAAAATCTGTGCTGATTTACACTAGTTGGCTTCTGCAGGGTTTCACAGGGACAAGTTAGGGCAGAATTCAGCCATGGATGTCTTAGAGGGTGTAATTTTCAACCAAGCCCAGGTGACTTGGATTTTCAATAATACTTGTGCTCCTAAATCACAAGAGCTCTTGAAAATCCCACAGATGAAGAAGACTTAATTTGACTTCAGTTTAAAAAAACCCTTTCAACCCAGAAAATGAAAGCAGACTTACAAACTCTTTCGTTTGGGCAATCAAGGGTTTAACAGTAACACTGTGTAACGCATGTTTTTAAAACACATGACTGGTTTATTGCTGTCTGTTTAAATAGCAGCTCCTTTTGGAAACACAAAGGTTTGCATAACTTTTTCATGTGTGCTTACTGTATACTGCTTCCCATATTTGTATGTGTTATTTTAAGCTTGATTACCTCCCGATGTTGATATGCCTGTGCTGCCTCTCTAAATTCAGCTGATGCCTTTTGGCTTCATTGTATGTTTCCAAAAATACAAATTTGAGCACCACAGGATTCAACCAGACTAACTGCTGAAAGGAAATAGTGGCAGTACACCTAGGTAAGCTAAGCAGGAAAGGAATATTGAATGTTAAATGTACAGTACTGCTGTCAACAGTTCTGTCTCATTGTATGCTGGACTTTTGTCTGTGTGAAAGCTTTCTAACTTGCTCTTTCTGCTCTGTTTCTTCATGCTTTCCTGGATTCAGAGAGAGGTAAATGATTTTCATTTCTCCATGTTTATCTGCCTAGCACTCACCAAACAGTGCCAGTATCAGTCGTCATTGTCTTACAAAAGCTAACCCATAGTGAAGTAAACTAATCCTGTACCTGATCACATTTTTAATACAGTAATGACAGTATTGCCAACCCCATGCATTCAAAAGTCATGTGACTAGCTATAAATCATGAGATTTCAGGGGGAAATCAGGATTCTTTTTACATACATGCCTTCTTATGTTTGAGAATTTAGGGTTCACATTTTCCAGCTCTTCTCTGCTGCCATGAGGACTAGAAACTTCTTTTATTAAATAAAAGCTCAGATTCTCACATAATTACTTGACTCCAAGAGCGAGGAGTTTAAGAAAAACAAAAATATCATGAGAGTTGGCAACACTGAAATTATTCTCTTCATCCAGTGTTTGGGATGGTGGGTTGTCCTTCAAGTTATATAAACTGTCATGTATGCATTTTTTTTATCTGCATGTTGTGCAAAGTTATTATTTAAGATTCTCTACAACACTTTCTGTTGTATTGGAACACATACAGTACTATTCTACTATAATGTTACCATTTGCTTTGCACCTCAAGGGCTGCGGTCAGGCAGCAGTTTCTTACTGGTAGAATTGTGCTCTGCAAGTCAGAATTAGGTTTCGGCCTCAGTCCAATTTTGTTTGTTCTTCTAGATAGAAAAGCCCTGGCATTGGAACAGGATGGAAGGGAGATAGTTTAGAGACGTGGACAGTTCCCTGGGTTTGCTTTAAGGAATATAATGAGACTACTTTACAAGCTTGACTGGTTTTTAATCAATTCTTTAGAAAGCACTGGCCTAGGGAAATGTTTGAACTTTCTTGGTGATTATGGCTTTGCAAGCTAATGTACATTTCATGCATGTAAGAAGTGATGCTCATTCTAGGCTAACATTAACAAAAGTGTTCTGTGATCTGCTTCTCCCGATGTGAACATACTATGATTACTTTTTCTGTCTGAATAATAAAGAACAAAGGGAACTATCACTCCCAACTGCTTAAGGCAAATCTCAGTGAAGACACTGTTCTAGTATTTGCTGCCATCTTCAATTAAATGTGCAGTTGAGCTGTGAGCATCTCAATTTGATTTCTTTATCAGTTATTTCAATAGTCCTCACAAAGGCTTGCATCTTTCACTTGTATCTATGAAAGTAGAATTGTTGTCTAAAGTATCTAAATATTAATTTACTATAGTAACTGTTTATCCAAGTTACATGATTGGCATCAAAGAAGCTGTTCAAAGATTTAAAGGTGCACTAATATATTTTATATGAATTTAGTAATTATGAAAACTGACTAACCTGGAGACTAACCTGTGATGGTGCACAGTGTGAGTAGCAGCAGTATGGTCTTTCCCATGCTGTCTCATCCATGTACCTTAGCCATGGAGAGAGCACCTCTAGAGCTGAGTAAGTAGCTGAATCCCCATATACATTTAATAAACTTTCTGAATTAAGATGGGACTTCTTCTCTAAAAGAACTGCAGGGTGCAGATTCATGCTAATAAAATGTCAAGGGTCAGAACCTCAGCTGGTGTAAATTGGTGTAACTCCACTGAGTTGAATGGGGCTGTGCCAATTTCCATTAGCTAAGGATCTGACCCAAAACCTCTACCTCTGTCCAGAAAAAAAGCCAGTGAAAATCCAAATTTGAAATGGAAGCCCTGTGCTAACACTCTCTTCCTGACTTGTCATACAGTTCCTGCCCCCTAACTAGAGCCAGTCGGGAATTCTTGACTAAATGGTTTTTGTCAGAAAATGCCAGTTTGTCTAAACCGAAACTTTTCTGGGAAAGGGTTGATTTTTGGTAAAACTTTCTATCGGGGGGTTTCTCAGCTCCAGGATGGTGTTTCAGGTGAGAGATAGAGAGAGACCCACTGCAGAATGTGGGGAAAGGGTAAGTGATTCATTATGCTTAATAGCCATCCCTCTGCCTAATCAGGATGAAGTGCTAAGTCTGAAGAGAATCCTGTCTAATTCTCTGTTGGAAGGGTGGTGTCTATGACATGGAGACATAGTTATATGGAAAATACATGGGGGCACTTAGAACTTTGAGAAGATGATAGCACGTACAGGAAATTGGGAATTAAAACCCTGGAAGCATAGAAATATTTTCAGATTAGAGCATGACTTGTAGCTTAAGGTCCTAAAGATCTGAATGTCACGGAGGTGTCAGGTATGGGGAGGCAGAAGGAGGAGTTAAAAATTAAATATTTTGAAAGGGTGGGAATGATCTCTGAGATGTCAACTAATAATAGAAAGGCTGGGGCTTTCTTTCACTGTAAGAACCTCACGTATAAGGTTGCCAGGTTACAATTGTTAGGATTCACATTCCCACTCGAAGTGGCCAAATAAACAATGCCCACGGAGACTACTCGAGAGTTAGTATGTGACCTAAAAGAGCAATTGGAGAGAAATTCAGAGGCTTCCAGTACAGGATAATTAGCAATACAAGCTATAAGCATGAACGTATTAAAAAGGCAAGTGGATTGCCTTCAATGCTAGATCACGCGAGGAGAATTCTTTAACTGCATAAAAGTAACTGATGTTATTCTAAAAAGAAACACATTTTTAAGTTGGGGTGTAGGACGGGAGATGAGGGCTCCGGGTGCGGGCTCTGGTGATGAGAGTTTTGGGGGCAGGAGAGTGCTCTGGGCTGGGACTGAGGGGTTCAAAACACAGGAGGGGGATCAGAGCTGAGGCAGGGGTTGGGGCATGGGGGCGGTGGCTCAGGGGTGCAGGCTCCAGGCAGCACTTACATCAAGCAGTTCCCAGAAGCAGAGGCATGTTCCCCCTCCGGCTCCTACATGTTCTCTCTCCAACTCTGTGCACTGCCCCATCCATAGGCACTGCCCCCCACCTCCCATTGGCTGTGTTTCCTGACCAATGGGAGTTGCAAGGGCGGTGCCAGTGTGCGGAGCCCCTGCCTGCCCCTATGTGTAGGAGCTCGCGGGGGGACATGCTGCTGCTTCTGGGAGCCATGCAGCACGGAGGCTAGCAGGGAGCCTGCCAGCCCCACTGCGTGCCACTGCCAACCAGACCGTGCTGACCAGAGCTGCCAGGATCCCTTTTTGACTGGGTGTTCCTGTCGAAAACCGAATACCTGGCCACCCTACTCTCACCTTGCATGATCATGTTAAGGTGGACAAGCATTCTGTACTGGATTACAATTAGAAAACTGTAGGAAGGTGCAGTTGCACAACAGAATGTGGTTGTTGGCCTGATGAATCTAAGACACACACATCAAAATTCATTTGAAACCTGAAAAATTAAAGACACTACTGTACTAAAAAAGGATTGCACATACTCTAATGCCCAAAGTGAAAAAATTGTGTTTTGGCACAGAAAAACGTAGAATCTCTAACTAACTGATTTCTTTTTTGACAATCTTGCAAATTTTAGAATCCAGCTCAGATGGAAAGGATTATAGGATGTGTTTTGGAGTTGGGTGGTTTGCTAGTGGTGTGTTTTGGGTTTTTTTCCTTGGTTTGGTTTGGTTTTTTTTTTTCAGGGAGAGGGAGGTTGTCTCACCCTGTGGCAGCCTCAGCTAATGGATAACATGAAGATGAAAAATCCCTTAGCAAACCATGCGAGAACTCTGATTTTGATGCTGATATGGATATTGTTGTTTCATTGTTGGAGAGTGTTTGTTTTGGCTTTTTGCTTTAAAATTGCTGTTATATAGAATTCTCCACATCCTTGCAAGCTCCTCAGCATTGGCCTAATACAAAGCCCATCGAAGCAAATAAAAACACTTCTACTGACTGCAATAGGTCTTGAATCAGGCCCTGTGTCCCGAAAGGAACTACATGTGGTGATAGTTTTCAATTCTGTAAAGACAGTAAGCAGTGTACCTCTTCATAGCATCTTAATCCTGATTTGAAATCCCTACCTCTGTAAAGAGACAGTGCTGGCAAAATACTGTTTAAAATGTTAATCCAGAACTTCAGACCTTTTTCATATTCTGAACCATATTCTTCCAAAGAGATTTGCTTGTGGATCCCCTCCCCTCCCATTTGAATATCCATGTGACAACTACAGCAGTTGCTGACATGAAAAAGTTATAGCAGAGGCATGGTTTTGTCAGTGTTGTGTTTGTCTCTTTTTCTCTTATCTCAGTGCCCTTCCCATCTGTTCTGTTCCTCTTGCTCCTTTTGCTCACCTACATAGGCTTCCCAGCCACTTGGTCCTCTCTTCCCCCAGACTTTCATTCTCTGATGGTGGATGTCAATTCTAACTCCATTAATAGTTTGAGTCCCTGTGGTTGCTCTTGACTCCTCACGTCTCTCCCTTCTCTTACATTGCTGTGACCACTGCTGCAGCCCTCACATTCTCTATAGGAGGTGCTGGCTGGTGGTCACATGGTGCTGGCGCTCTGCCTTGTTTCCAGGTAGCTCCTAGCAGTAAAGAACCTGGAGGTTTGTAGAAGCTGGTAAGGAGAAGGAGAGGCAGCCCCATATTACTAGCCAACTCCCTGCAGTCCACAAGCACGGTCCAGCACTGGTACATGGACCACACTTGAGGAAAGTTAGACATTGACTATCATTTATCTTGTTTAATTCAAATAATTTTCTTACTCAGCCCAGAAGATAGACTTTCCTGTGTCAAGGATTATTGTTTCAATTTGTAAAATATAAATCTATAAGTACTGTGGAAATCAAAATTACACTGATGCAAGAAAATATTTCTGTTTGTTCTTGATCAGAGTCAACCTTTGCTTATTTCAGACTTAAATGTTAGTTTTATTTTCGCCAAAGAAATTAGCTAATACATGTCTACGTTGTTCAGAAGGTAAAAATTGAGATTGGAAAGGTAATACAATATGTGTCATGCTTTCATGGTCAGAGTAACTGGGATATCTCCCAGGGCTTTAGTCTAATATCGACTGCTAGTCAAACAGGGTAGCGTTAGCATAAATTCTATTTAGCATAATCACATTCACTTAATGTTTAGTGGTGAAGTGATGCTTAGCCGGGGTTAAATAGGCAAGCTCCGGTCAATTAACACAGAACTTTACTGAACTAATGATGAAGTATTCCTTTTTATTGTCCCATTTTTATTTAGTACCATTTTTTAAAAAAATGTCTCTTCCTTAACAAGCAACAGGACATCCTAATGAAGAGGATTTTACTGTATTTTCAACTCTACGGCAGAGCCAAGCTATAATTTTATGCCAAAACAAAAAAATTCTCATCCATTATTCTGGTCAGTCTGTTTTATGGCTTCTGTTTGAAATAGTTCATATGTACTGTAAATTCCCATTAGATGGAGCATAGGATACATGCATAAATTATGGAAGATTTCATTGCAGGGTAAGAGAAGTGTTCCTTTTTACAGCAAACCCCAGAATAACTGGCATCATCCTGGAAACCATTCTGTCGGGATCCAATTACATTTTTGAATACTGTGTTCTGCTGCTGAGATGCTTCTCCACTGTAGGCCCAAGCCCGAAAAGGTAAAGGGCTTATGAAAGTTGTTGTAACCTCAGAGATTTTTCACACTGAAATAGGAACCTGTTCCTGTCCCACTGACATTAATGGCAAAATTCCTTTTGACTTCAGTAGGAGCAGGAACACTAGCCTCAACCCTGCAAACACTTCTGCACATGCTTAGCTTTATGCATGTGAGTATCCTAGTGGGATAGGATTTGATGGGGCTAGGTCTGATCAGTGTCAGGCTGACAGCCCCTTGTGTATTCCAGTCTATCTTGTAATCTAGGCAAGCCTGGCTTTGTGACAGATGGCCCCTTTATACCAAAAATCACAATAACATTCAGGTTATTCCCTGTCCCAAAGGACCAGTTGCTTAACCCAAGTCAGTTGTACCTTAGATCTCACACCAAAGACAATGCTTGTAACCAGTCCCAATCCTTGATCATTTTTGTACAAAAGAGAGAGGAGGGGGTTTGTTTGTTTCCTTCAAATACAGAATGGTTTGAACCCTAGCTACATGGGAATCAAGTTGGATTCTTAGCAGCCTGGGCATCTTGTGGGAGCAGGCCAGTATTGCAGAATTGTGTACTGTGTTGTAGGACTATGCTGATGGATGTTGCTTAAGACATTTGGTTGACTTGATGAATTATTGAAGTTGGCCTATAGTCTGTGACTTGTCAGATGGGAAGATGATAGTTTGATTGATGATTTGGAAGCAGATGGTGTTTTCAGATTTCTGCATGATACAGAATCTCTGGTTTTGAAGAAAGAGAGGGAAAGGATTTTATTGATAAGATATCCTCCCCATCTTGACAGGTTTGCCGCCTGATCCTGCAAAGGCTTATGCATATACCTACCTTTACAGATGTAAGTAGTCCTGTTGTAGACATAGGACTATTCAAGTGCTTTAAATTAAACATGTGGAAGCATTTGCTGGGCTTGGGCCCAATTCCCTGAAGCATCATAGTGCAGGCTCTTTTGGCTCCTCACAAGTTGAAATTGATCAAATATTTACTAAATAATTTTTGCTGCTGATTGTCATTAACTGTATATATTTAGTTCTGCCTTGTTATGAATAGGTGATATGACATTACAAACTTTGTTAAATTACCATTTTTTAGGTTGCAAAGTCAAGCGCTGGGAAGTTAGAACATGCCAGCTCTACAGTTGCCTGTGCCACCCTAAATCATCTTTCTGGTGTACCCAGTCTGTGCACTGAGTGAGGCAGGGGTCCTGTGGGAAAAACAGTATATCATTCTGTAATCAAAATCACAGTACATTTTCACAAGGAGGCTGAATTAAGGTTGCATGGGCAACCATAATTCTGGTATTTCCTAACTATTGAGAATGTTGCCAGCAAACTAAGGTTCTGTTAATGTAGTTTTTTGTATGTCCTTGCCTAGGAGTTTTTCAAGGACAAAGGTGAAAACAAATTATGTTATGTACAACTGTAATAATCCTCCCCTTCATACATCATCCACAGGGCTTGAACTCTGAGCCTTAAGCCCTACGGCACAGATTGCTACAACCTGAGGTAGAGAGCTAACCACATTAGCTGACTACAGGAGAGTAGAGTGTTTATCCTAGAATATGGGGATGGAATGCGGGTGCCATGTGCTGGGTCCAGGAGAGGATGAGGGGAGTCTAGTCTGGCTTCTCTTCCTCCTGCCAGAGAGAGAGAGACCGAAATACTGGGATCATGTGCCAGGTTGGGATGTGAAAAAGAGATTTTGGGAGAAGTCTAGCGTGCTGCTCTCTCACGTTGCCCTGCCACCCCTAGCCACAGCTTCTAACAGCTCCCAGACATTCCTAGCAGAGTGTCTGCTGTTGCCATGGCAGAAACATGGGCCAGTCTCTTTACAATGTTCAGTGATTTCTGGCAGAATTTTGCGGTGGCGGGGGGAATGGTGATTTTTAACACTTTTCAACTCTATTAAATCCAAATTAACTGATATAGGACAAAGAAAAGGCACATCTATAGTCTGAGGTTTTCCATGCAGGATATCATATCTCTGCTGCAAACAATGGCAGTATTAATACTTATGAAAGAAAAGTTACAATAATGTTTTCTAGTGGAAGGTATTAGACCAGTGGTTCCCAAACTAGGGGCGCGACTTGTTCAGAGTAAGCCCCTAGTGGGCTGGGCCAGTTTGTTTACATGCCGCATTTGCAGGTTTGGCCAATTGCTGCTCCCAGTGTCCACAGTTTGCCGCTCCAGGCCAATGGGGGCTGTGGGAAGTGGCGGCCAGCACGTCCCTCGGCCCACGCCACTTCCTGCAGCTCCCATTGGCCGAGAACGGCAAACCACAGCCACTGGAAGCTGTGATCGGCCGAACCTGCTGGTAAACAAACCAGCCCGGCCCACCAGGGGCTTACCCTGAACAAGTCGCACCCCTAGTTTGGGAAACACTGTTAGACACACTTTTTTCTGAGGTGTTTCCCACTTAACCATGACCACCCTCTTTTCTTTGGTCTTTGTAACATTGGTTTTGTCTGTCTTGTGCTGTTATAATAGTTTAGTCTGTTTTGAACAGTGCAGTGCCCTGAGCACCCCCCTAAGAAAAGAGGTGCTTTCTAAATACTTTTTATTGTTATTTAGTGTGAGGGTATCTCTTTAAGGTTTTAAATCTTTGCAATTCAGAATGAAAACTCAAGTAATTTCTCAACAGGGCTAGATTAAATATGGCTGCAGAGGCTTTTGTGTAATGCTCCAAAAAACTTGGCTTGTTGTTAGTTGAGGTATATTGTCTGATGTGGTTCAGTAAAGCAAAAGACAATAGTTTAGAATGGTGTTGATGTGCCAGGATATTGCCAATGCTATCAAGCTGAGTGCAAGAATTTCTAATGCTGTTTTATAATCATGGATTTCACAGCATGCTTTCGAAACCCTGATTGGATTTGCTTTAATGGCTTTGTCTCATCTTAGGTATTGCCTTTTTATTTATAAGAAAATAACTGATAACTGACCAACTTCACTCATAGCAGAAGGCACTACACAGATCTGTTCTGTTTTGAGAATACGTGTGCTAGTCCTTGAAGTTAATTCTCTTTCTTGGCCCTGATTCTGCAAACTGCTCCACATGGGTGGACCCTGAGCCTGTGCAGACCTCTGCTGACTTCTATTGGGCTCTGCTTAGGTGCTGTGCAAAGCAGTTTGCAGAATCAGGGCCTTATTTATGTAAACAACCCAGTGAAAACATAGGATACTCTTCCAAGGATACGCTTTTAAGAGGGCTCATACATCACTACTTTACAAGACCTCAAAGGAATAGTATTGATTGAAGTAAATAGTAAAGCCACTGAATGGTAAAGCAGATGGCTTTCAATAGTATTTTAAATTCATATAAACACAGATTTTAGCCTTTAAATCAGCACTCCATTAGAGTAGACCCTAATGCTGCAATGAGCTGCATACAGGGATCCATTGTCTCTGCAGTATTGGGGGCATAGTCATTACCAGTGATCTTTTTTCACATAATGCGGGGAGAAGGTAAGAGAGAGGGAGGTAGAGTGTTTGTTTCTAATCAGGTTTCAGAGTGGTAGCCTTGTTAGTCAAGCCCTTGTGGAACCTTAGACACTGCCCAAATAAATGTGTTAGCCTCTACCGTGCCGCAAGGACTCCTCGTGTTTTGTTTTTTTGTTTCTAATCAGAAACTCTACGATAGAGTTACGGTTGTAAATCCATATCTATTCATTTAAAACAGCACTGCTAGAATGTTGCTGTTATAACAAAATACAAAATATCTGGAATTGTAGGTAAAAAAACAAAAATGCTTGAAAGGTGGGAAATTAGAAGGTTGTAGTTTTAAAAAACACTCCAGAGTTTCAGAAAGTCTAGAAATACTTATTTACTGTTCCAGTACCAACCAGCACTAATAAAGGTGTTTGGGTGACTGAGGGACCCTAAATGTTTACAAACATGGTGCCTACAAACATGGTGCCTACAAACCCTTCAGGGCTGCACCAGCAGGCTTGATTAATGTGCAGCCCCCTTACAAGATATAAAAGTCATGATGGTTTTATGTAATAATCAGTTCATTTTTTCCATAGCTAATAATTTTTCCAAGATAGCATAGTTAAATATACCCCTTTCCCTCAGTTCACCTTGCGGCCTGATGAATGCAACCTATTTGGAGTTTTTAGTCCAGTTTTACTTGTGAGATACTGAGTCAGAAGGGAGCTTCACTAATTTACATCAGCTAAAGATTTGGCCCACTGTGTGCACTGACAAAAAAGGATTAGTCTTTCCCATATGGGGCTCCTTGTCCATCTTCTTAATGGTGGAGCTTCTGAGTGGGAGTACTTGTCATCAGCCTTCCCCTGAGGGAAAAGCCATTGAAGAGTGTCTTCAGACTGATGGAATGATTGGAGGTCAGCTTGCCACGTCTTGTCTAATTCTAGTCAGCCAATCTGCTGGGGGTGGGGCACAGGAGAGAAGTTTGCAGTTGGCAGGGACTGTTGACTAAGTGGCAAAGGCTAGTGATTGTGTGCTGAGGGGGAAGCGCATGATGAGAAAGGGGGAAAAAAGTGGCTGGGAGGCTGCAGAGAAAGGTAGTTAAAGCTTTGCCACTTGTGTCTGCCATCCCTTTAGTCCTGCTACTGTATGATCTGCCTACACTGCAGGGCCAGCTGCACCTCAGGGTTCCCACCAGTAAGATGGGTAAACAGAAATGCCACAACAGGATGATTGTGAGGCTGAATTAGAACGTCAGCACTCTGAAGCCATGCTATACTGTGTGAGTGCTTAGTATTAGGCAAACAATCTTTTTGTTACAGGGCATTTACTTTAAAGTTATTTAATGTTTGAAAAAGTAGTAAGGTCAGAAATTTAGGTCAGTTAATGTGAGTGAAGCTCAGCAGGCACACATCTCCCTTATGCAATCATATGTCTAATTCCTGTCTGCATATTTTAAGCATTTTCTAATTCTTTTCTTCAGATAGTTTGCTGAGTGCTTGTCTTATTTACTATTATTTTAGAAGCTGAATTTGAATCTTTGCAGAAAAGCACAATATTTCCCCTCTTCTTCATTCTTTAAATTTCCATGTGCATTTACAATTGCTGTTGGATTTATGGGTTAGAAACGCAATGAGTTTTGAATGTTTGAAAGTTGCAGTGAGCTCTTTAGAGAATAAGCATCAGAGACTGGTAATGTGTTCCATGGATATGCAGTGGCGTCAAGTTAGTGCCTATTTGTTGATGTAGCTGTTTTGGCCGAACCACTGATTATGTTCTCTGATGACTCAGACATATGCTTCTTAAATTAAAGCCAAACTTAGTATTTTTTAGATGCTGCTATTTATAATGTGTTATTAATTTTGTCTGCACAGAGACTTTGCTTATGTAGCAAGAGACAAAGACACAAGGATTTTGAAATGTCACGTCTTTCGATGTGATACACCTGCGAAAGCCATCGCAACAAGTCTGCACGAAATCTGTTCTAAGGCAAGTGGATTATAACAACTCATTCATTAACCTCGTGAATGGTTCTTAGAACTGTTACTATAAGAGCACTAATTTGTGGGGCAAGGCCATTCAGTTTTGTGCCATTAGAAAGTTGGCAACCCTAGACTTGTAATAGACATTATTGCAAACAAATAGGAACGGTGAATAGTGTCATGGCTAAATAAAACAGACCTTTTTAGATTTAATGGTATTGTTCTAGTTGTTAATTCCTGAAAAATCTGTTAGTGACACTAATTTAAAAATTGCTTTTTTTCTGAATTTTTTTTACCTACTTTTGTTTCAAGTAATACATGAGATTCCTTTAACTGAAAGAGATTTAGAGATAGACATTTCTTTGTTATCAGTTGGTTTACATTGTGAATTTGACAAATTATCTGTTCCCCTGAATGGTCACTTAATCAGTGCCCTCTGTTTGTGTGGGTCTTTCCTTCAGTGGTAAAGCCTTTAAAAAATAGGAAAGTCTGACTGAAAAACAATAAAAATTGGCAGGGGAACTGAAGCAAGTGTAGTACCTGAGACTATTTTTAACTCTTATTGAAACTTCATTAGTTTTCAAGTTGATCGTGTCCCTTTAAAAAACACTTCTTTGATTTGTTTTTTTCTTCTGTTTAAAATGTGACTGTTTAAAGGGATGCTTCCAAAATAAAACACATATTTAGTTGCCTATCTCACTAACAGTGCCTGTGGTTATTAAAACTTTAAATTTTAAAATCCAGTTTACATTTTGTGTCTGGAAGTATGTTTGTGTTTGCATTGTACATTTTTCTCAGTTTGGAGAACGAAAATCAGTGAAGTTTGTTTCCTTTTTCTTTATGGTCAGTTTGTCTGGTTTTCGTTTGTTTTTAAATTTTCATTTATTTTGAGTTTTGCAGTCTTCGAGTTGCAAACACTGCAAATATAGCAGACACATTTTGTTCTGCTCTGTGTGATGTTTTATGCAAATTATTTAGTGTGCTGATTTGCATATTGCACATTTAAAGCCCTGTTTTGTGTTGTACAACGTAAGGGATGGCTCATTTGAGGAAGGATGGAAAGAATTTATACAATATGGCTCCAATAGGTTAGCGTCTCTCAGTTGAGATGAAAAAGTCATCTGTAACTAAACTGGTTTAGTCCTTGGCAATTTAAAGACTATGGGCCCATTTTCAACTTGTAGGGAAATTTAAAAATGTACCTCAAATGGAAATTGGGGCGCACATGGCAGCCTATGGAACTGGGTGCTAACTGTGATAACTATAGAAGCTAAAATAGAGGTACACATAATGATTAGCATAGGAAAGGTACTATGAACCACATTATCTATTTGCCCTACTGCAAAATGCAAAAGCATCCAAATGAAATTGAAAGTTCAAAAATTAAAATCTGTGAAAGGAATTATTTTAACACAATGCTAAAATTGTCTTCTGGCAATGAGTTCCATGGGTTTGTATAAAAGCTTTAAAAGAGATCTTAATGGGATTAAAAAAGAATTAGAGATTTCTATGTGAAAAATGAGAACATCCACGGTTACGTTATATGGGGTTTGGAAGGAATTTTCCCCCAGGTCAGCTTGACAGTGACCTTGGGGGTTTTTCACCTTCCTCTGGGTATTGGGTGGTGGTGGTGGCCTGTGATATAGAGGAGGTCAGACTTGATGATTTAGTAGTCTCTTCTGACCTTCAGCTGTAGGACTCCATATAACTGTGAACTTAAGGTTAGCAGTGGCAGAAGTAGGTCATGGAACTATATGAAATTTGGCAGTTCTGGCTGGGGTGGGTGCTTGAGGAGCTGCTGGGGAGTAGGTAGTTCCTGGGCTCTGGTGGGCAGGGAGCTGTTCAGGGAGCTGGAGGCTTAGTGCTAGGGCAAACCTGGTGCAGCTGGGTACAGCAAGGATGGGCTAAGAGAGGCTGGAACTAGTAATCAGCCCCTCATCTTGGTTGCTGATCCCACCACTTTCTGCTCCAGCCATCACCTCTCCTTGTTTCTAGCTGCAGCAGAGAGAGCAGGGAAAGAGTTGTCTGGCTGCATTTTCTAGCAGCCAGAAGGTGCAACTTCAGGTAAATAAATGCCTGCTGCATTTCTGCAGCTGGGCTGTAGCAATGACGACAGGGTTGCCAGTTGTGTGAGATGCATGACTAACTTTGCAAGGGAAACGTTCATTTTTTAATTTTTGTTTAATTCTGCTAACTCAGGTCTTGTCTACACGGGGGTTAGTTCACACTGAGTTGATGCACCCTAATTGTCGTGTAATACATAAACTGTACTATTAGCATGCACACAAGAGAGCTGTGCCCTCTTTCATATACATAATTGTGTACACATGGTGGGGGCGTGGCACATACTAAGCGCATGACATTCTCAGAGAGTATCCTGTGGTGCCTTGCTTCGCTGATGGACAGTGTATTCTTGGATTTTTCTCCCTGCATGTTGTAGGATGCATAGAGGAAACCAGTGGAATTCTGGGAATTCAAAAAATCCCATGATTCCACGCTGTCTCAGGCTTACTTTCTCTCTGGCTGGGCTAGCACCATTCTCAAGTTGTTGTTGGTGAGTACAGACCCGAGAATGCTCTGTGCCGCTATGCTGGACACAGAGGCTGTTTAAGCTTTATTTGAGCTCTCGGAGATGAGGGCTTTGGTTTTGGACTTTGCCTGCTGCACCACCAAGCAGATAATGTGTTTGCAGCAGCAGGTCTTCCTGCAGCAATGGAGGAAGGAGAACAAGATGAGGAAGACAAAGACAACACCTGGCAACTGCTACTACATAAGGTCTTCCTGGAGCAGCTTCACACAGTGCAGCACTTTTTCTGGGCTCAGGAAGCCAGCATCAGTTGGTGGAAAGGATGGTTCTGCAGACCTGGGATGAGCAGGATGGCAAAGGCAACCTTCTTTGACATCTATTCTGAACTAGCCACGGAGCTGCAGCAACAGAGCACCACCATGTGTTGCCGTATAGCCGTTGAGAAGTGGGTTTCCATTGCATTTAGAAATTGGCCACCCCGAATGTTTTCTGGTCCATAGCCAACCAATTCAGCACAGGGAGATTGACTGTTGGGACCATTGTCAGGCAGGTGTGTGAGGGGTTGTAAGTGCAATGAGTACTGTTGTACTGACAGCACTCATTGCAGTTGGTAACGATGGCTGTGCACACAGGGGGTTCCCAAACTGTATTGGGGCAATTGTGGGGACAATCTCCCTAATGTTTGCCAGGGCTCAGAGTTCATGAACAGCTGCATTTTTTCAGGCCTGACACTCAAAGTAAGAGGAGCACTAGGCATCCCTGACAGCATTGCCCTGGCTATTCCTTTCCATTCCTTAGCAAGGACTCCAATCACCTGTACATTGATGTGTTATCCTGGGTCAGGGTGAGAGGGGGATGGATTGTGAGCATTGCAGTTTTTCTTATGGGTGGTTTTTCTGTGTACCATGCACTGCGGATTCTTCATTAATGAATTCCTCTAATGTGGTGGGCCTGTTTTCAGCTCAGTTCTCTTTTTAGGTTAAGATGTAGTCTACATTTTGTGTGGGAATCTTTTTCACTAGGAGGGTGGTGAAGCACTGCAATGGGTTACCTAAGGAGGTGGTGGAATCTCCTTCCTTAGAGGTTTTTAAGGTCTGGATTGACAAAGCCCTGGCTGGGATGGTTTAGTTGGGAATTGGTCCTGCTTTGAGTAGTGCGTTGGACTAGATGACCTCCTGAGGTCCCTTCCAACCCTTATATTCTATGATTCTATGTTAGTAATTGCTAAGGTGGTTCTCCGCACTACTCTCCTTCTGTCAGTGGTGCGTGTCCTCACCAGGAGCACATCCACCAACTTAAGAAGGACAGTGTGGGGGGCTGAGAGCCCAGGCTCTTATCACCTTACATAGTTGCTGCTGTGAGCCAAACTGCCCACAGATTGTTGGCTCCCTGCTGCCAGTAGCCCAACTGCACCCCTAGGCTCTCAACTGCCCACTGCCGGGAGTCTGGCTGCGCCCTCTCCACAAGCTCCCAACAGGGAGCGCTGTGCCTGGAGTCCTGGCAGCTCCCTGGTTCCTCATGGGGAGCCAGGAGCTTCAAGGCAGATGTCAGGAGGAAAACAGGTAGATGGGTAGGTGCCCTCTAAACCATGGGCTTGTGAACAGTTGATCATTTGGGCTTTACCATGAGACAGAAGCTGGTTGCCCTGTCAGACCAGCCATCATTTTGAGAACATGTATGTGGGGGGCAAAGGGGGACAGAGAGGGCTGAAGAAGGTGAGAACTGGAAACTCAGAAAGGCTTCTAGCTCACATCCACACAAAATGGGGCACTGGGACAGAAATCAGCACAGCAGTATAGTGTAATAATAAATTGTAAAGGTCAATACTTACATGCCAAGGTTCCTTTGATAGGATCTGCCTCCTCAATCCCGGGCTGGCTTCTGGCTGGGAATCGGGCTGGCTTCCAACATAGCCACCCTCAGAGTCCTGAAGAGATCCTGGCTTTCTAGGGAGAGCTCTTCACTGCGCTACTTGTGTTCTTCCTCCAGTGACTCTTGTTGCTCGTCCTCAGGAGGAGGTGGGAGAAGGGGGTGCAGCAGTGCACAGGATTCACAACCTCCTTGGCTTTATAGCTGTGTAATTGCTTAATATCCTGCCAGCTCCTCAAAAAATAGATAGGTTATATTTCCACAGCCAGACTCTTCTTACGTCTTAGGTTGTAGTGTACAGTCTCCTGAGCTGTTTGCTCTTTAACTGGTACTAGTTGGTGTCCTGGTTGTGACCCCTTGTGGACAACTGACTAGCAGTGTCCACCAACACATCTTTATTCTGGTGGCTCACCCCAAGAGCTTGCTGCACTGCTGCTTCTCCCCAGATGGCAGTGAGATCTAGGGTCTCAGCATGGTGCCAAGCAGCTGTTCGAGGCACATTGTAGAGGCTGCTGGAGCAATATTGCTGTAACACTAATATATTGGAATCCAGGAGTAAATGGAATGATCCTGGCAGATGAGGGAGATATCTTGTCAATTTGACTCCAGAGCAGTGGGAGGGGACACAAGTAAACACACAGGTCAATCATACATGTCTGCAAAGGAGTGTGGGATAGCAGTTGGAGGAACTTCGAATCAGTGGCACTGCTATGGGTACTCGCATGGCCCCACAATATGTCAACATTTTTATTGCTGATTTAGAACAACACTTCCTCAGCTCTCGTCCCCTAACGCCCCTACTCTACTTGCACTACATTGATGACATCTTCATCATCTGGACCCATGGAAAAGAAGCCCTTGAGAAATTCCACCATGATTTCAACAATTTCCACACCGCCGTCAACCTCAGCCTGGACCAGTCCACACAAGAGATCCACTTCCTGGATACTACAGTGCTAATAAACGATGGTCACATAACACCACCCTATACCGGAAACCTACTGACCACTGTAATTACCTACATGCCTCCAGTTTTCATCCAGACCACACCACACGATCCATTGTCTACAGCCAAGCTCTACGATCCAATCCCATTTGCTCCAACCTCTCAGATAGAGACGAACACCTGCAAGATCTCTATCAAGCATTCTTACAACTACAATGCCTGCCTGCTGAAGTGAAGAAACAGATTGACAAAGCCAGAAGAGTACTCAGAAGTCAAGTACTACAGGACAGACCCAACAAAGAAAGTAACAGAACGCCACTAGCCGTCACCTTCAGCCACTAAACTAAACTAAAACCTCTCCAGCGCATCATAAAGGATCTGCAACCTATCCTGAAGGATGATCCATCACACTGACAGATCTTGGGAGACAGGCCAGTCCTTGCTTACAGACAGCCTCCCAACCTGAAGCAAATACTCACCAGCAACCACAGACCACACAACAAAAACACTAACCCAGGAACATATCCTTGCAACAAAGTCTATTGCCAACTCTGTCCACATATCTATTCAGGTGACACCATCATAGGACCTAATCAGAGGCTCGTTCACCTGCACATCTACCAATGTAATATATGCCATCATGTGCCAGCAATGTCCCTCTGCAATGTACATTGGCCAAACCAGACAGTCTCTTCGTAAAAGAATAAATGGACACAAATCAGACGTCAAGAATTATAACATTCAAAAACCAGTCGGAGAACACTTCAATCTCCCTGGCCACTCGATTACAGACCTAAAAGTCGCATGATTACAATAAAAAAACTTCAGAAACAGACTCCAATAAGCGACTGCTGAATTGGAATTAATTTGCAAAATGGACACCTTTAAATTAGGCTTGAATAAAGACTGGGAGTGGATGGGTCATTACACAAAGTAAAACTATTTACCCGTGTTTATTCCCTCCCCCCCACTGTTCCTCACAACTTCTTGTCAGCTGCTGCAAATGGACCATTTTGATTACCACTGCAAAAAGTTTTTTTCTCTCCTGCTGGTAATAGCTCACCTTAACTGATCACTCTCGTTTAGTGTGTTTCATGTTCTCTGTATGTGTATGTTTATATATATATATCTATCTTCCTACTGTATTTTCCACTACATGCATCCGAAGAAGTGGGCTGTATCCCACGAAAGCTTATGCTCAAATAAATTTGTCAGTCTCTTAAGGTGCCACAAGTATTCCTGTTCTTTTTGCGGATACAGACTAACACGGCCGCTACTCTGAAACCTGCCAAAGTAGTGTGAAGCAGCATTGTGTGTGCACTAACAATAGACCGTGTTAACCAAGTTTGCATCCAACTTGAAAGAAGACTCCAGACTTTGTGATAAATGTAGAGTTAGTGCACTCAAAGGAACTATATTGCTTGTACACAGGCATTTTTAGGTCAAGCAGCCTGAGTTAGAGTGGATTTAAACCCCCGGTGTAGACAAGCCCTCAATGATAGTTATGGCCCTGAGTCAGCAAAGCAATGAAGTACGTTCTTACATGCCGTTGGATGGACTTGTTCTACTGAATCAGGGCCTTATTCCTAAGCTAACCGACTCTCGGCAACAGCTCTCATTTTATTTAGCCCAGGATATGAATATTGCCTCACAAACAGAAAGCAACCTCAAAGTATAAGAATCACGCAGAGGGAGCACATGTGAGAGCCATGATTTTAGAGCTGGTGTTTCTGCCTCCAGGTCGTGTGTTCAGACCACTAGACCCCTCTGTAAAATTTAATTAAAATGGCAGTTTGTTTATTACTAAAATCTAAACAACATGTACGTTACATTCCAACACAGCCGGGGTCACAATGGTAACTTTTTTCTCAGAAGGGTATATGTAAATCAGAAATGTGCATGGGATGACAAGTGCCTCTTCACTTTTTATTTGTGTAGATTTATTTATACTTCTTTCTATGTTGTTCCTCACTGCAGTTTTTGAACATTTAAACTGCTCATTTTCACTTCATGTATCTTTCACATCCACTTGTAGCTCTAAGTCCCGCAAAGAGAGAATTGTAAATAAACTGAAAGAAAATTAATTTTCGTATCTCTTTTGGTCATATGGACTCTGACTAATTGCAGATTTCCCAGGGTAGGGGTGTAATGAGAGTAAATTTATACTTGGAATTGCTACCGTACTATATCTTGGGGGAAAAAATGCTGTTCTATTGCCGTCTTCTCCAGATTATGGCTGAACGGAAGAATGCTAAAGCTGTGGCTTGCAGCTCTTTACAAGAGCGGACTAATGTCACCCTGGATGTTCCCCTGCAAGGTATTGTGTGCCAGAATTAACTTTATATTGTGGTCCAGTTTTAGATACAGTCCCTTAATGTTGTATTTAACAAAAATCGAGCTGAAAGGAAGGCTAACAGTGTCTTTTAGATAGCGTATCTGATGATGGTACAGCAAAATACTTTTATTGGTAATGTTGACAGTAGTGCAGTTCTGCTTAGTTATGGCAACTTGTTTATTTTCTCTGGTCTTTCAAAATGTGTAAATTTCACACCTCAGTAGCGAAATGATATGACAGATCTGCATAAAAACAAAATCTATTCCAATTAATCAATGGGTTTAGAGGAGTTATAGCAGATCCAGACAGTTCCTGAATTTCAGCATCAACGTGAGCTTCAGAGGCTGCTGAGTAGGCAAATCTTCCAGCCAATTATGTGCTGCACCCTGTAGTGTGGGGTAAAAGAAAAATGGCTTTGTGTTCCTTTCTCTTAGCTTAATAGTGGATATGTTGAAAGCAGGCCAGGAGACTTACACACAATAACTAATGCAAGGTATATATTTTAAATCCACTTGCCTGCGCTGAGTATCTCAACACACTCCTCTATATTGTTGATGGGTTTTTTTATTTGCATCAGCTGTTCACACAGACATTGGTTTCTCCTGGCACATAGAGGGCACGTTCATAGGCATGGTTTAAAAACACAGGACTAGATTCACAAAGGGACTCAATCTCTCATGTTGAAGCTATTCCACTTTGTATGAAACATGTAAATAGTCATTAGATCAGAGACAAAAAGTGGCTAAGGCGCCCACCTGGGAGACCCAGGTTCCAATCCCTGTTCCAGGGACTCTTTAAGTATTTCATACAAAGTGGAACATTTTCAACAAGAGAAACTGAAACAGGCCCACCCTAGAATACCACATAGCCCAGTAGTTAGGGTATTCACCTAGGAGGTGGGAGACTTCAGGTCAAGGCCCTTCTCCTCTGTCGGAGTGGGGATTTGAATTGGGGTCTCCCACATCCTGGGTCAGTGCTCTAACCACTGGGCTATATTAGGCAGTGAGGGTGACACTGCTACTCCTGCTCTTATTTCGTTGAAAAGGCACTGATCTGACTTAGGTGCCTAACTCCAGGGGGGTTCATGGCTGTGAATCCAAAGTGGAGATAAGTGCTTTCATCTGGCCTCCAGTTAGGTGCTCAGCTTCCTTTGAGGGGAGGAGCTTAGTCCTGCCCCTTTCCTCAGTATTTCCTATTGGCTAGCTCAGATGGCTCTCTGCTCAGCACGCCAGCTGTTGTGAATCCTCCTCTTGGGACTTGTCTACACAGTGAGTTAGTGCATGGCAAGCCAGGGTGCAAATTTAATGCATACCAGCTTGCTGCACAGTAGAAAGCCAGGGGGATGTTGCCACAGGACAGTGAAAGTCCCAGGGTGCAGCTTACCAAACTATGCTTTCAAGCAGCAGAATGCAAAGCCACGCTCCAGGACATCCACTTCTGTAGCAGTGTCCAAATGGCGAGTTACTGTGCAATAAGCTGGTATGTTGTAGATAGGGTTCCCAGGCGTCCAGTTTTCGACTGGAATGTGTGATAGAAAAGGGCTTCTGGCAGCTTCGGTCAGCGCTGCTGACCGGGCTGTTAAAAGTCCGGTCAGCAGCGCAGTGGGGCTAAGGCAGGGTCCCTACCTACCCTGGCTCTGTGCAGCTCCCGGAAGCAGCCAGCATGTCCCTAGGCGCAGGGACGATCAGGGAAGCTCCGTGTGCTGTCTTCACCCCCAGCATCGGGTCCACAATTCCCATTGGCTGGGAATTGCAGTCAATGGGAGCTGCACAGGTGGCGCCTGCAGCTGCGGGCACTGTACACCACGCAGAGCTGCCTGGCCCCGCCTGCGCCTAGGAGCCGGACATGCTGTCCACTTCCAGGAGCAGTACGGAGCCAGGGCAGGCAGGGAGTCTGCCTTAGCCCTGCTGCATCACCGACCTGGAGCTGCCTAAGGTAAGTGCTGCCCGGCCAGAGCCCTCACCCCAAATCCCCTGCCCCAGCCCTGAGCCCCGCTCCCCCAACCAAACTCACTTCCAGAACCCACACACCCTCCTGCACCCAACCCCACCCGTGAGCTCCCTCCTGCACCCAAACTCCCTCCCCGAGCTTGCACCCTGACCCCCCTCCTGCACCCCAACCCTCTGCCTCAGCCCTGAGCCCCATCCCGAAGCCTGCACCTTGCACCTCCTCCCACACCCGAAGTCCCTGCTGGAGCCTGCAGCCCACACCCCCTCCCACATCCCAAACTACTGCCCCAGCCCTGAGCCCCCTCCCACATCCCAAACTCCCTCCCAGAGCCCACACCCTAAACCTCCTCCCATATCTCAACCTGCCCCAGCCTCAAGCCCCCTCCTGTACCCTAAGCATCTCTGCCCCAGTCTCACCCCAGAGCCTGCAGCCCTCTCCTGCAACCTGAACCCCTAATTTCTGGCCCCTCCCCAGAGCCCTCACCCCCTCCTGCACTCCAACCCCCTGCTCCAGCCCAGTGAAAGTGAGTGAGTGGGAAAGAGTGAGCGACTGAGGAAGGGGGGCTGGATTGAGTGGGTGGCGGAGCCTGAAAGAAGGGGTAGGGCAGGGCATTGGGGCAAGGGCGGGGCAAGGGTTTTCAGCAATGTTCCCTCTAATTTTTTCCATCCATATGTGGAATTCATTTTGTGATGTGCACTGAGGTATGTACGAATGTGGGCCACCAGTAGAAACAAAAAACCTGAATATAATATATATATTTTTTAGAAGTTACCAGAGAGATAATTACTCCAGCCAGGACAAATTAGGCATTTTAGAACTCACTACTCAAAAAATTAAATTTAAGAGTAAGAGAAATAAAAATTACAAAATGCATAGACCAGTCAAAACACTAAAATAATACTTTGAAAGAATAAAATTACAGAAAATAGATGTGCATTGCAGGAAGTACCAATAAGTAACAACAACAACAATACAAGTGTGTGTTGGAAGGTGAGTGAGAGAGAGAGAGAGAGAGTGTGTGTTGACTGCTGCTGAAAGCTGTGTGCTATCTCTTTAAGACACTCGCTGAAAACTCTCATGCTCTGTCCTGAGCCCTGTTATCTCCTCTCCCCCGCTCTGCAGCTGGGATACATCAGAGGGGGAGGGGGAGAAAGAGAAAGTGTGTGTGTGTGTGTGTGTGTGTGTGTGTGTGTGTGTGTGTGTGTGTGTGTGTGTGTGTGTGTGTGTGTGTGAGAGAGAGAGAGAGATAGAGACTGTGTAAGCTAGCTGCTGGGGAAATCTCAGAAACGGTGCACTGTCACTTTAAGAAAGGCACTCAGTCACTCTCCATTTAGCCCTCCGACTACAGCAACTCGGGGTCCTCTTGAACCAGGCTGTCCCCTCTGCCCAGCTCTGCAGAGATGGGGTACAGGGTCAGGGGGGGACACCCTCTGCTCTCTGCACAGCCAGCAGGAGGGTCTCAGGAGAAGCTGAGCAACATGGGGGAGGGGCACCTTAACACATGCTGCTAGTTGTGCGTGCTCTGCTAATCAGCTGGGCGGCACTTGGATCTCTCTTGCACAGCCCCCCAAGCACGCAGCTTAGCGGGAACACAGGTGTTCAGTTTTGTGCAGTTAGAAAGTTGGCAATCCTAGTGGTAGATTCATACCCTGGCTTGCTGCGCATTAACTTGCCATGTAGATAACCCCTCAATCTCCTCACTTTCCCCATGCATTGTCTAGATAGCCTAGGCACCTAACTCAGGGCTATGGGCTTTACTATGTGGTAGGACACCCAAAGTTAGGTTGCCACATTGAGCCAACGTCCCCTTTGTGGATCTAGCCCTTAGAGTCCACATTTTACATGACTGTGCTGGGTATGAGACCAGCCGTGTATATATGCTCATACCTTAGAGACATATTCATGCAAATTTTTCTAAATGGTTTGAACAAAATCCTATTTTTAGTTTTACATGAATTGGAAGTTGTATCATCTTCCTCCTTAATTCCCCTGGAAATCACTTAACATCTTTGTGTATGAGCTAGAGGGAATTCAGAGCTATTTTAATCAAGACAGTATTTTCAGAGTAAAATTACTTGGTCAGCTATTTCTTCTGTCAGTGCAATAAAGGTGTATTTTACTTGCTTGTGAATGTTGATAAACAGCCGTTGGGTTTTTTCTTTTTTTTTTGTTCCCATGCAGTAGATTTCCCAACACCAAAGACCGAGCTGGTACAGAAGTTCCACGTCCAGTACTTGGGCATGTTACCTGTAGTTAAACCAGTGGGTATGTAACACCATTGTTCCTAACTGATGCCAGAAGGGACTTACATAAAATCTGAAAAAGGCTAGATTCTGGCTACACATGCACTGGTAAAGAAAAATGCAAGGAGCAACAATGCTCTTTTCTTGTGTTCCTGATGCACAGGGGTCAGCACTAAGCCTCCAAACAGGAAGAGAATGGGGATGTCTAGTGCTCATGGCCTCACTCAGGCTTGTGCTTCCTCAGCCAGAATGTTTTGGGAAGGCAGCTGAGACAAAGCCCTTTGCAGCGCCCTCTCCCAACATGCGCAGTGACAATTAAAAAGTCAGAAAGAAGTTGTAAGTGCATCGGACTGGAGTGAGGTGCTACCTGAACAAGCTGCCGTCCCAGTGTTTTAAGCCTCCTAGGAGAAAACTGGCAACTATTTTTGTTTTTACAAAGTGACAAAAAAATAAAGGATAGCAGGAGCTAGTCATTTTTTGCCATCAGAATGTTTTTAGCTAAGAAATCTAAGGCAACTTCTTTTCTGTGCTTCCAGGTGAAAATAATAGGTTTTTCTAGTTTTTTTTATGTAGTTATTTTATACATTTTTTTAATCCCATTTTCCCTCCCTCTACATTTTAGGTATGGATACGCTGAACAGTGCCATAGAAAACCTTATGGCTTCTTTTAGCAAAGAGGAGTGGATGCCAGTTACCATGAATGTTGCTGATGCGACTGTGACGGTCATCAATGAAAGAGTAAGTTAGGAATAGATTAATGCACTAGTTTTAATAGTGCAATCTCAGAAAGCTAGAAAGTCCCGATCTGTAATAGAATTTTTGTTTGGACTAGAGTATATTCTTTTGTTTCACTTGACATTTCCCTCCATTATTGTAAGCTGTGCACAACAGGACCATTTACTAGAGATTGAGATTTAAAAAAAATCTTACAATTCATCTTCTGCTTTTATGTTAAAGGGCAGCATATCGAGGTTCTTACCGGTCACTTTTGTTAGGCTCAGTTTTATTTGCCCCTTCAAAACCTATCCGTAGAAATAATTGTAAATGTTTATGAGGTATAAAAAAATAAGTATCAGCATTATCTTTTCCTGGGGTTTTTGAGACCCAAATACTGCAAGCCTAAATCCTGGGCCAGGAGTCCTGAATGCTAAGGTTTGCTCTGTCCTCCTCTGCAATTTAGCAAGTACAAGGAATCTTTCAGTCTCCGTTTTGTGCTGTTGCTTTATACAAACATTTTCCCAGCAGACCAGTAGAGTAACACGTTCAAGAAATAGGTCTGTTTCACTGCTGCTATGTCCCCGGAGTAAA
Organism: Gopherus evgoodei; assembly: GCF_007399415.2. Classification (NCBI taxonomy): domain Eukaryota; kingdom Metazoa; phylum Chordata; order Testudines; family Testudinidae; genus Gopherus; species Gopherus evgoodei. The sequence continues at coordinate 45,958,635 of NC_044326.1, read as the reverse complement.
ATCCCCATTCAACATGGATAAGCTGTTGTTGCTTGTTTTTTTTGTTTGTTTGTTTGTTTGTTTTTATGACTTACTACAGTCTTGTCTTTTTTAAACTGAAATAACCTAAAATCTGTGGTGTGCCCAATCAACCGCTTTGGTCTCTCTTCTTCCTGTATTTTAGAAGGGTTAATTGAGTTCAGCACATAGCACATTGCTAATGCTGTACAGATAAATAAGAGTTAAGCACTACTGCTACAGTTTCACCAGGGATTTTAGAAACATAAATGAAATGTATCAAACAGTTGTATTGAATACATTGTAGTAATGAGCGATCATTGCTTCCTAACCAGAATGAAGAACAAATCATGGTGGAATGTCGTGTTCGGTTCCTGTCCTTTATGGGAGTGGGCAAGGATGCCCATACATTTGCCTTCATTATGGATACAGGGAACCAGCATTTTGAATCCCATGTTTTTTGGTGTGAACCAAATGCAGGCAATGTATCAGAAGCCGTTCAGGCTGCGTGTATGGTAAGTGATCTTTTTCAAAGTGAACTGTAGTACTTAGCTCTTTCATTAACTCGATAAATAGTAATAATTCTAAATTTATGATAGTAAATCCCTATAATATTTAAAGAATTGTAAAAACTGATATCTTCAATGCAAAATAAATTTTTGAGAATTTAAATAATGCTCCTATCCCAACCTTACCTATTTAGGGGAAGGTGATTATGAAATGATAGATTTCATGATTTTAGGGAAAGGACGGCACGAGAGTAGCAGAATAAGGATAATGGACTTCAAAAAGGCAGATTATAACAAACTCAGAACTCGTAGGTGAGGTCCCATGGGAGGAAAGTCTAAGGGAAAAAGCAGTTCAGGAGAGCAGTTTCTCAAAGACACAATTATTGGCACAACAATAAACTATCTCGATGTGAAGGAAAGATAGGAAGAATAGTAAGAGGATAACACAGCTCCATCAGGAGCTCTTTAATTACCCAAAAATCAAAAAGGAATCCTCCAAAAAGTGAAAACATGAACAAATTGCTAAAGATGAATACAAAAGAACAGCACAAGCGTGTAAGGACAAAGTCAGAAAAGCTAAGGCACAGAATGAGTTACACCTCAGAACAGCCATAAAAGGGCAATAAGAAGTTGTTCAACAATCCATTAGGAGCAAGAGAAGATGAAGGAATGTGTAGATCCACAACTTTACGGGGAATGAGAGCTAATGACAGATGAAGGGCAGGAACGCTGTGGTGTTTAATGCCTATTTTGTCTCAGGCTTCTCTAAAAGAAAGTTGTGACTGGATGCATAATAGTAACAATTAATATTAACCAAAAGGGAGAAAAAGTGCAACACGAATAGGGAAAGGACAGGTTAATGAATATTTACATCAGTTAGATGTATTTAGGTCAGCTGGATCTGATGAAATTCATCTAGGATACTTAAGGAACTAACTGAAGCATTCTTGGAACCACTAGGAGTTATCTTCAAGAACTCATGGAGGTCCCAGAGGACTGAAGAAGGGCAAACATAGCACCTATCTTTTTTAAAAGGGGGAATAAAGGAGGACCCAGAAAGTATAGATTAGTCAAGCTAACTTTGATACCTGGAAAGATACTGGAACCAATTATTAAACAATCAATCTGTAAGCTCCTATAGTAGTGGTTCTCAAGCAGGGAGGGAAATCGCTAACAGGTTTCAGGAGGTCTGCCAAATGGGGCCCATGTTAGACTCACTGGGGCCCTGGGCTGAAACCCCGCTGCCCCACAGGGGGCTGGACTACAGGAGCCTTGCTGCCCACTGGTGCTGAAGCCCCTGCAACCTGAGGCTGAAGCCAATGCCTGAGCAACAGAGCTTTGCAGGGTCCCCTGTGGCATGGGGCCACAGGCAGTTTCCCTGCTTGGTACCCCCTAATGCCAGCCCTGGCTTTTATATACGGAAAAACGGTTGTGATACGGGTGGGTCATGGAATTTTTTTGCCGGGGTGAGAGAGGGGACTCAGAAAGAAATAGGCTGAGAACTTCTCATAGATTTGTCAAGAACACGTCATGCCAAACACGTTGACCAGGTTACGGGCCTAGTGAATGGGGGAAGCAGTAGGTGTGAAACCTCTTGATTTTTAGTAAGGGTTTTGACAATCCCACAGGACATTCTCATAAGCCAACCAGGGAAATGTGGTCTCGATGGAATTACTATAACATGGGTGCTTACCTGGTTGCAGACCATACTCAAAGAGTAGTTATTAATGGCTCTCTGTCAAACTGGGAAAATATACCTAGTGGGGTCCCAGAGGGGCCTGTCCTGGGTCCATTACTATTTAATATCTTCATTGATGATTTGGATATTGGAGTGAAGCAGCTGCAAGCACTTTGGAGGGGACAGAATTCAAATTCAGAATTGGTCTGGAATCAACAAAATGAAATTCAGTAAAGACAAATGGAAAGTACTGCACATAGGAAGGGAAAACGCAAAAATACAAAATGGGGAATAACTGACTAGGTTGTAGTTCTGCTGATGAGGATCTGGGGGTTATTGGAGATCACAGATTGAATATGAGCTAACAATGTGATGCAGTTGTAAAGAAAGGCTAATATTCTGGGGTATATTAAAAGGAGAGTTATCTGTAAGACCCAGGAGGTAACTGTACTGGTCTAATTGGCACTGGTGAGGACTCAGATAGAGTACTGTGTCCAGTCCTGGGTACCACACTGTCAAAACAATGTGAACAAATTGGAGAGAGTTCAGAAGAAAGCAACAAAAAATGGCCTGTGAGGAAAGGCTAAGAAAACTGGGCATGTCTACTCCTGAGAAATGCAGACTGAGGAGGAACCTGATAAGTCTTCAAATACATTAAAATGTGTTATAAAGAGAATTGTGATCAATTGTTCTCCACGTCCACAGAGGTGGGACAAGAAATTTAGTTTAAATATTAGTAAAATCTTTAACTATAAGGATAGTTAAGCACTGAAATAGGTTATCAGGGTGGTTGTGGAATCCCCAACAATAGAGGTTTTTAAGAGCATGTTAGACTTACCCCTGTCTGGGATGGTCTTAAGTGTACCTGGTCCTGCCTCAGCACAAGGGGCTGAAGTAGATGACTTCTTGAGGTCCCTCTCACATTTCTATGATTCTACCTCCTACCTCTTTCCATGTCTACAATGTGATGAAGGGCCCTTTTATTCTCATTACATGATCATTTAACACTGAGCAGTTTGACATATATATTTTACAAATATGGATAAAGTATAGGCCTGTATGCAAATATGCAATTCAATAATTGCAGTAAATTTTCAAATTTTACAAGTAAATTGACCCATGAGATGCTTTCATTCACTTCTAATATCAAATCCTGAAATTTCTGCAATATATGCTCCTTTAAAATAACTAAGTTTGTTTCCTGTATTGAAGAATTTTAGATCAGAGATAAGGACTTGGTAGCACATTTTGAAAAACAAAAACAGAAAGAAAAAAAGAAAATTAATAATAATTATTTACGTTATCCTAGGGCCAAGAAGCTCCATTCATAGACCAGAACCCTATTGTCCCAGGTGCACAAACCCAGAACAGGAAGTCCAGCCCCAAAGAACTCATACACGATATTACTAAGATTGTATGTGCATTTGGGATGTGACTGAGGGGCTGAAATACTTATTGTGATCACTGGGCCAGGGCCAGTGCTTCTGAAAGTTTCAGTCTGCCAGGGTGTTCCTAGGCCTGGAAAGTGATCTGTCATCAGACAGACTGTTAAAATCATTTCATTCTTTCTTTATTTTGGTTTTCCCCTCCATTTCACTTCCAATGTGAGTCTAGCAGCCAATGCGGCATAAAGTGCTGAAGTTCGAGATTAATGTTTTATCCCATTTGCAAGATGCACTTTGGGGTTTTAGAGGCAATACAGCTAAAGCTCCAGCAGTTTCCAAGGGCTTGGCTGTTGCAGATGTGTTCAAGTTAGTGTTTGGGGGGGAACTAAATAATAAGACTCAGGGGGAATTTCAGCTTTTCACACACATCACTGTAATTCGGCATTTGTTTCTAGTCTGTTCTTGAAATAGCTTTTAAAATACTCACTGATCCCTTAGTTTAGCAGTGGGTTTTTTGGCACCAGCCCTGGAATGAATCTAGCAAGTTCAATGGCAGAGTTTGCCTGTAATATATAAAAGTACTGAATTTAAGATTCTGATGTGAAGCTATTGAAGTGCACTAATGATTGTGGAAAACATTTGCTTTGTTGCAGTTACGGTATCAGAAGTGCTTGGTAGCCAGACCTCCTTCACAGAAAGTTCGACCGCCCCCTCCTCCTGCAGACTCGATGACCAGAAGAGTCACAACTAATGTCAAACGCGGAGTCTTGTCCCTTATTGACACTTTAAAACAGAAACGCCCTGTTTCTGAGATGCCATAGCTGCCCAAGGGAAAGGATTCTTATAACACTTAATTGAAGATACAGTAGCTACGCTAAAGAAAATGAACTGATGATGTTCGACCTTCCATTTTAAATTGCTGATGCTTTGTCTTCACAGAATTTATCCTTATCAAAACAATGTTAGACAAGCATGGTCTCTCGTTCTTTCCATCATCCTGTGATATGAAAAGACGCATGAATAATTTTTTTGCTGTCAATGAGTTACATCATGAGCAGTGGAAGGTCTATTTCTGATTGTAAATATTCTGAACATTACCTAAATTCACACCCAAAAATAATATGGCCATGTCCCTCCTAGTGAACTAATATTAAAGTCCTTGGAGTGATTAATGCCTGAATTATAGTTCACCATCTTCTTGAGCTGGATTTGTCGCAAGCAACCCTTAAATCCTACAGCACTTTGCACTGTTTTCAACACTGGAGTAGGTACCAAGTATTAGTTACCATTAAATTACTGTAGTATAAATACCAAGTTTTATTTTTACAAAGCTGCACCTGTTAATTTTAAAAAGCGCATTGGCATTGGTTTAGGAACCACTTTACAATTTTGCCTGACATGCTTTTGAACCATGGTGACCATATTTCATTTACTGTTTATATATTATGATTTGGAGAAAAAAAGCTTTGAGTAATTCAGAGCAGGATGCATCAGCTTTAGCCTTTTGCCCTAAAATAGAGAAATGCATATGGGGGACTGTTAAATCTATTCTCCAAAATCCTACATGGTGCAACAAAAATGATTTATTTAACTGTAGGCTCCTACCATCTATAATTAAGAGAGGGACCTACTCAGAACTGTTATATATGGCACAAACTAGAAAGCTACACATTTTCCCTGTATTACTCCTTGTGTGTGGAAACTTTCATTGAAGGCCCCATCACAGTTCTTTCATTTGGAGTTTGGTGTTGAGTTAATATTTACATGAGATGCAAAAGGACTATCACGTTTTTGTTGTGCAGACCTGTTCTCATTTATACCATGATGAAATTTCATTTTACTTTAATGCCCTTTCTGTAGCAGCTCTCAACAAAGGAATGATACAGCTGTTCTCTGATATGATGGAGCTACATGTGGGGTAACCTGATTTCAGTGCTTTTGCTCCAAAAGCTCCATCTAGCTGTAAATTCCTTGGAAGCAAACTGTGCAGTATTGCCCCTTACAAGCATACATTGTGCTAACCTTTGAATGCACTTATATGCTTATCTTTTTCTTTGTTTTTTCCCCTTGCCCTCTGTTTTATTACAACTGCAGGTTGGTACATACAACAGAAATGAAACAGTGCAGATGTTTTTACCAGTGTTAAAATTTTTCTGCCTCCATTTTAGATGTCTACTCGGAAAGCTGAACCATCTGGGTATGCTGACACTGTACTTCTAAAGGGACATTGTCAAGGTAGCTAGGCCCAGAATTTGACCTAGCTTTCTCTCACTAGGGGCTTCTGTTTTAAATGAATGGTTGCATATTTTCTTTTTTTTTAAAATTGGTCACAGTTGTTACCCATGAGCTGCCCCAGTAACAAACAAATCAGGCTGTGGATGCAAGGGCCAAAGCAATGATGATCAAAAACTTTCAGCTTTGAGTTTGTAAAGGAATTTGTAAAGGAATTCTGGACAGCTGGCAAATGAAGGGCTGATGCTCTACTGGTGTAAAGATGCAGCTCCATGGACACCAGCTGCGCAGCCAGTGCCCTGAAATCCTCTGTTGTGCCACAGTACCTTACTGGAACCTACAGTGGGGCTCTGACCTGGCCGAGGCCTCTAAGCACTACTGTAATACAGAAAATAATACAACCCACTAGCATACTCTCAGCTAAAACACTTGTCTGTGGTCCCAATTCAGCAAGGTATTTAAGCATGTGCCTAATTTTTTAAACCCATGTTTAAAATTACCAAATGCTTAAGTCCCAGCACAGCAAGGTATTTATGTACCTCAGCCCTGTTCAGAGAACCAGGCTACAAGAAGAAACTTGCATTCACATTCACTCCATTGTCTCTCTGGGTTCCAGTAGTGGTAATCTCAGTGGTTTCCACTGGGAACCTGGGCTGACACCATTTTTTCCCCACAGTGGTTATCGGCAGCCATCAGATGGTAACCCCACCTAGCCACCATCACCCTGGATCATATTAAAATCACTGACCTAGAGACGTAAGATGCAGTATTCATTATCACTCCCCAGACTCAGCCAGTTATGTGTTTGATTTTGAATTACAGCAAATCCCTTGACAGTGTCCTTTTAAAGTTCCAGTTTGAAACTTTCCCAGGATTCAGATTTGCAATGAGTTTTAAATAGTCTAAATACATTCCATAGGAGATCCACTGCATCTGTGTGATGCTGCTGCCCCATGATGGCAGACCAGGACCTCCCTTTGTAATTAAACAGTCATGTTAAAAAGCTGTTGTTTTTATTCACTACTTGGTGTGGTTCGGTTTCCTGTTGTCAGGACCGTGAGTACTTAGCTTGCTTTCGGCAGCAAAGCACATAAAGAGAGTGAGGGTTGCAGCTGTAGTAGGTATTGAAAAGACAATGGATAGGAATGTATTGAAAAGTCACAGATCATCTGCGGATATTTTGTTTTTAAAATACTTTTGCTTATTTTATCAAAATACTGATTAAGACTTTGATTTTACAGACACTTCGGTATGTGCTTTATAAGCACATTAGTCTCACTGGCTTCAACAGGGTGACTCATGCTCTTACAGGTTATGCACATACCCAAGTGTTTGCAGGATCAAGGCCTAATTTTGTAAAACCAATTATATTAAAACACTGTTTTGACTTACTGTCTGCCCTGGCCAAAAATTATGGCTGGTGCATGCATGAGAGCAAATGCTATTGTTTTACCCAATGTTGCAGTGACACTTCAGTTACCTGTGCATTCTTTATATATAGTGATTCTGTAAGTAGGCATACACTATGCCTTGTATATCTCATGGCATTTTTGAATTAACCTGTTAAATACAGCTTAAAATATTTTTATTTTATTTATTCTATTTTTACTGAACTAGCCTGCATTCTGATGTTGATGTACTATCTTTACTGGACATGATCTCACAACATATCCAGTGCTAAGTAATCTCCGTGTACTATAGGTTGCCTGAAAATGTGGGTTTTGTAATTATTTGTAGTCACATTTTTATTGGAGTATGTAGAAGAAATGGCAAAACAATGTGTAAAGCTAATTTCTCTTATTTTATAAATGCAAGTGGTAAGTTAGAGGCAGATATCCCAGGCCACCTCATTAATATGCTCCATTGCAGAAGCAAGGAGCTTTATAGCCACAGCCCATGTCTATAGTTTAAAGCCTTTTCTTTGAGTTGCTGCAATTTTTAGTTTTCATTTAAACCTCTTATGATTTCATTTGGAAAAAAAAAAAGTGTTGTAAGGATATAAGAACCACCTGCAGATTGCATGAAAGGACATTGATCCCACTTCCTGTATAATGAGTTCTCAGTGATAAACTTTGTGTAAAGAGCTACCTGTACCTCTTCCCAAAAAAAAAAAAAAAAAAAAAAAAAAAAAAAACCCTCCTTCCTTAGATTTGCAGGATATAAAGCTATGGAATAACTAAGACTGTTTTGTGTCATTTACTAAGATTTCTAAATCCCTTTTCTTTTAATGTTATCAAACGTCATCAAGCAATGAAGCAGGGATATAAAACTGTTAATAAATCACATGAAAACAGCTATTTTTACTTTAATAGCTGATACTGGCTCAGCCTTTACAGCTTTAACATTAACACTATTACTACTATCTGTGCAGGCTTAGTTATTTTAATATATTGCTAAAAACCTGTGCTGTACAGTCACCAAACAAAGGTTTGATTTAGCTTAGTATTTGCAAAAGAGGAAGAGAAAATGCAGTTTATCAGTCAGAGCTCAGTGTTATATAAAGCAGCTGATTGACACTGAAAAGAACTTTTTTTTCTTTTTGCTGTTGACCACTTTTACACATTTAAATGTAATCTGTTGTGAGAATAAATTTAGATGCATAAAATGCTTGACTCACTTGTCACTAGTCCATAAAGTTTGGAAAGTAGTTCATTTCTTGGGACAGAACCTTGGTGGGGGGGAGGAGAAAGTCTCTCTATATTTATTAATGTAATTAATGTATTTTCTTAATTATTTAGTGGTAAATGTTAAACCAGTATTAAGGAAAAGGTGGTACTATTATTTGCCCTAATGCACAGCTTGAAATATAAATTGCTTTTAAGACCTAGAAAGGATATTTTTAACAGGCGGAGGAGTAAGAGAAAGTCAGATTTGTCTGTTTTAAAGCTTACAAGTAAAAGGCTGTATAACTTTTACTTCTATGGTGTTGATGCTATATAGCCTTTTACTTGTATGTTGTTGGTACAATTCTGAGTCAATCTGGGAATACCTAAAATTTGCCACCAGCTGATGACAAAAGTGATTTGTGAACCAAGTTGTTCTCTAGCATCATATTTATCACTGCTGGCTCTTGGATGATCTGGTCAGAGAGACCGAACCAGCCCTGGAGATCTAGTCTTAGATCGGATGAGACCCAGTGGTGGAACAGCATATGGAAACTTGCACCATTGTGATGTACCGCATATGTGAACGGAACTTCCACTTCCAGAGCTGTCTACTGGCACCTTTTAATGAGCACACGATTTTTATTTTTAAAAGAGACTGTTTATACTTAATTGTTATAACACCCACTGGGCATTATTAAAAATTATAAGATTTGAAAACCCACTCTTTTTGCCTTCCCTTTCCCAACTACAGAATCTCACACCCCTGCTACCTACTTTGAGCCATGCTTAGTAACTATATTTAAAATAAAATGAATATAATTTTTCCCTTTATATTTTCCATTCCCTTTACGGCAGGTTCTTTTTTCTCATCCCTATTGTGAACTATGATTGTAAAATAGTGTCACTTTGTTCTTTAGCTTTTTTCCAGTTGTACATTGCAAGCACAGGACTCGAGCCAGGAGCCTTACACTCTGCCCAGAAGGAGATCAGAGAATGAATTGTGATTGTCACAATTCTTCCTTCGCAGTTGAGAAGCAGAAGTTCATCCCTTTTCATGGATCTGTTTACTCTTGACCAGTGAGGGTGGGTGTGTGGAGCCAAGGCTGCTCCTGTTTACTCACTGTGAGGTAACGGGTGAGCAGCACAAAGCTTTTACCTATTAGAATTATTTCTTTTGTTAAACAGATCACATTCAGCAGCACTCAGTGGGAAAACTCACCTTTTATGACCACAGGCTCTTTTGCCCTTGGTTTCTTTCCTTACCCTATTTTTCTTTGTTTCTCTCCCTCTTTTCTTCCTTCTATATTCCCGTTGGGAGGAATTCTCAATTTCCTTCTTTGGATTTCACTCCGAACCCCTTGCCCTTGTCCAAAATGATCATCAGTAGCTAATACTGGCATTTGAAATGTTATCATTAGGCTTAGAATTAACATCTCTGTTAGATGAATTATCTCTAACTGCTGTGAGGGTTGGTACAAAGAATCAGGTTCCAGATGCTTAGGGTACGTCCACACTACCCGCCAGATCAGCGGGTAGCAATCAATTTATCAGGGATAGATTTATCTCATCTAGACACAATAAATTGATCCCCAAACGTGCTCCCATCAACCCCGGAACTCCACCAGGTCGAGATGCAGAAGCAGAGTCTATGGGGGAGCCACGGCCATTGATCCTGCGCCGTGAGGACGGGAGGTAAGTTGAAATAAGATACTTAGACTTCAGCTACGCTATTCCTGTAGCTGAAGTTGCGTATCTGACATCGACCGACACACATGGGCGTGCACACACACATCATGTAGACCAGGCCTTAGTTTCATTTCTTTCCCCCATGTCTGGGCTATTGTGGATGGTTGGAGAGGAAAGGCATCCTTTGCTAGGTGCTCCTGTAGATTGTAGTAGAACTACATGAGTTCCTGTCCTGCACAGCCCAGTTGGGATACACATGGGTGGCAAGTTTGTAGAAATTTTGGTGGTGCCCAGAACCTGCCCCCCCCACCTCCAACCCCCCGAACTCTGCCCCCACCTGCCTAAGGCTCTGGGAAGGGGTTGGAGGAGGGTCTGGGGTGCAGGTCTTGGGCTGGGGATTAGGGTGCAGGCTTTGGGATGGAGTTTGGGTGCTGGTGCAGGCTCCGGGGTGGGTGTGCAGGAGGGGGTGAGGGATGCAGGCTTTCGGATGGAGTTTGGGTGCAGCCTCTGGCTGGGGGTGGGGGCGTAGGAAGAGGTGAGGGGTGCAGGCTCTGAGAGGGAGTTTGGGGGTGGGAAGGGGGAGGGGGTGCACGCTTTGGGAGGGAGTTTGGGGGTAGGAGGGGGTGCAGGGGTGAGGGGTTTGGGGTGTTGGAGAGGCTCAGGGCTAGGCCGGAAGGGCAGGGTAAGGGCAGCCTGCCTTGCCATTAGTGGATGGTGGGTGCTAGGACCCTGGGGCAGCAGACAGCAGTTCTGCCATAGGAATGTGCTGCACAAGCAGGCACGGGAGAGGCGCCCGCTGCTTGCTTTCAGGCAGGGACGTGGCAGGGGACAGAGGGACACGCAGGGAGAGGGGTGGCAAGTGGAGGCCAGACCTGCTCCAAGCAGGGATGCGGCGGGGCCGGGGGAAGGCCCACAGGGGCTGGGGCCAGGGCCCAATCCAGGCAGGGCCAGGGGAGAGACCCAGCTCCAAATATTGCTGGAGCAGGGCCCCCAGAATCTTCCTGGTGCCCAAGCACCACAAACATATATAACTTGCCGCCTACGGGGATATAGGCAATGGAGCAGCCACTTTGTTTTTTTCCCCTGCAGTGCAGAAGTAGGCCTGTCGGTGAGCAGTTGCAACAGGTAAAGCTTCTCGAGTACTTTCAGGTAATACTGAAGGTGCTACTAGGGCTACAAGGGAAGCAGTGTCCACTCCCACCTCCTCAAAGCAATGCAAATACTTGTTTTAGAATGGCAGGCACCATATTTATTTCATAATCAAATATAACTTTGAGTCTCAAGGGCCACACATTTGGATGCCAGTGATATGCAGGGCTTATTGCATGCAAGTTCCCCTCTTTGTATTGTATGTGTACACAGAATGAGATAAAAACAAACTGAGATCCATTACTTTCTCATCTGCCTCTCTCTGAATCACGTCTGAATCAAACCCTTGTCAAAGTAGGCGCATTTGTCTAGCTCTGCTTTAGATTCTCTGTACTGAATATGGAATGTAGACACACTAACACGTCTTACTTTATTTTATTTGAGAACTAGGACAGTTTAGTAGAGGTACCAATACAATGGACCCAAGTGAAATAGGAAAAAAAATCTTACTTTTAATATTTATGAAATACACACTTCTGGTTTAAAAGAAAGTTAATAAAACCAATCCTATTAAAAAATGTTGCATAATACTTCTGAAGTTGCTAGTTGAGTTAAATGTCTCAAGTCAGTAAGAGCAATTCTGCATACAAATATCCACTAATCATTTCAAACAGGAAGGAAGTTCTGAAGTTCCTCTTGAATTTCAGCGTTAAGATGTCCTATGGTTAAGAGAACCTTATTTCATCTTGCTTAAAAAAGTTGGTACACAAACTACTGATAATGTGATTAAACAATTCTAGATTCATAAAAGTTAAATATTTTAATAGATTGACATCTCAGTATATTTAGTAAGCTGTAACCACATATTAAAGGTAGATAGAAATGATTGACAGTTAATGTATACTGTTTAAAATTATTTATAGTTTAACTTGCAACCTGATCTTTACATATAACTAGAAATGCTGTTTATCATTTCCACCCTCAATCACCGATGTTTCCAAGGAAATTGTTAAAATCATGTAAATGTAAACCAAAAACTTGCTGGCATTATTCAGATGAATAATATTGGTATTAAGTGTTCCTATTTTGCTTGACATTTGTCACCTGTACAGATGCAGAATAAGGAGGACTTTCACCATTTCTGAATTGTTACCACTAATAGAAAGCAGTTTCATGAAAAACAGCATCTGAGCTTCCTTTTACCAGCCGCCATGAGACTGACAATTATGATTTCTATAAACCATGGCAGCACTGTGATGTATCAGATTTATAATTCAGAATTCATTTTAGCATCAAAATACCGGTCTAGTTTTAAAATGAATTTTTCTATTCAACTTTTTTTAACAGAATTTCCTCTGCTGCTTATTAAAGCACATCTGACTGAACTGAGGCATCCGTGTGCTCCCCAGCTGTGCACAAAATGTTCAACACAAGTACATACAATGTAAGCATGTGAAAAATCCAGAGCCATTTTTACAAAAAATGGGCTGGCTAACAATTTTGATCATCCGCTTCCATATGCCATAGTCATAATTAATGATACTTTTCAACAAGATGGTAGCTGAAAATTGTAAGCTCAGCCAGCCATTTAATTTCATTGTTGCTATGTGAACTTTTAGACCACTGAACAAAACGTGCAAAGATTACTTTTAAAAGTAAGTATGCCCAAATATGTACAGAAGGTTGTTGAAACATGCCTTCTTTCTACATGTCACATTCTACTGATTAGCAATTAGCTATAAAACTTTTGAGCTCACCCCCTAGGGATTTGAATAAGCTGTTGTAATTACTACTTTATGTGCATTTTGACATTCTGAATTGAATAGCTGGACTGAAAGAACTAGTCTCTTTTGCAAAATGTCCCCCTGCTATTTCCATAATAGCCATGAAAAGGGTATTAATTATAAATGTTCCCTAAAAGTAAGTAGTGGCCTGCACAGATATACCCTGACATTATAGAAATATAATTTCAAAAACTTTGAAGAACTAACTATGAACCAGTTACAAAAATCCATTTTCAAATCCATGGTCGAGGATGCTTAACCATAGTTGAAGGTAAAGTTTCTTTTGGTTTGATGAATCTTTTGGATAAAGAAGGTATAAATAAGTCACGTGCTGAGCTCTTTATTCCAGTCCAGCGATAGTAGTAATGTTGAGCCGAAATTTGAGATTTGTTCCCTTGTGGATTGAAGTATGGCACCATCACTGGAGGCAGAACTATCTCCACAGGTTTCAATACAACCATTTTATCTTCTGCCCGTGGCTTTCTAATGTGTGTCCGTCTCTCAAACACCTTACTCATAGATGACAGATTGGGTGCGTTCTTCAGCATTCCTGGCAGGGATGAGTTTGAGATGGGTTTGGTAATTTTCTTCAATTGAATGGAACTGTTTGTTTGGTTCACATTTTTTTGTGGAACACCACTAATTGCTTTAATTGGTGAAACTTCAGAATTAGTATTAATAGATATCATTTCTCGGTTCAGGAACTCCACAATGTTTGTTTGTACCCCAGTATCTTTAGGAACATTTCTTTGCTGTGTTACTTTTGATTTTTTCTTCCTCTTCTCTTCTCTCTTTGATGATTTCCCTATATCAAGACCTTCTAGAAGTCCCTTTGCTGCAGCACGAGCCAAAATGTCTTTTACAGACATTACTTCAGCTGGATCCCTCTGAAATTGAAGAAATGTTAGTGGAGCTAAACTACACCATCAAGCTATGCACTTTATTTTAATCCCTTAGGATACACCTTCACTTTAAAATACATGGCAATGAGTCTCAGTGCCTGATGTGATGGGGTGTATCAATCTAGGGGTTAATAATTGCTTTGGGCCCAAGGGACTACACCCCCTTACCTTTGCTAGGCAGGCTCTCAGTGGAGAGAGCATATAAAGGAAGCAACTCAGCTCAGTCTGGGCTGGCTAAGGAGGACAGCAGTCGTATGATGCTGGCTCCTACCAGGAAGCTGCCTGGACTCCAGACCACCAAGGCAGAGCACCCTGACCACATTGCAGGGACGGAATGGGCAGAGCAAAGGGATACAGAGACCTGAATCCTGCACCAGGTTTCAAAAGGCCCTGAATCCTGGTTTCAAAGAGCCCTGTGTCAGAACCTGATGGAGTAGGGTGGCCCTGGTTTCCCCTTGCCTCACTGCTACCAGAGCAGCTCCTTGGGCTCTCGCTGCTTACTCCTGACAGAGGAAGCACCCTCCTAGACTTCCACCACTAGGCGCTACTGGACACCCTCTGGCCCCTTGACACAGGGACTACAGACTTGAGCTTGTGCTATGGTGCTAAAAGCAACAGGGGTTGACGTGGCTCTGAAGGCCATCACCCCCACACCCTGCTTCAGAGCCCAAATGCCAGCCCAAGCCCCTATACCAGTGGTTCTCAAACTAGGGCCGCCGCTTGTTCAGGAAAAGCCCCTGGCAGGCCAGGCCGCTTTGTTTACCAGTTGCGTCCGCAGGTTCACGATCGCAGCTCCCACTGGCCGCAGTTTGCCGCTTCAGGCTAATGGGGGCTGCAGGAAGCAGTGCGGGCCAAGGGATCTGCTGGCCGCCCTTCCTGCCGCTCCCATTGGCCTGGAGTGGTGACCTGTGGCCAGTGGGAGCCGCGATCAGCCAAACTTACAGCTGCAGCCAGTAAACAGCCCAGCCCAGACAGCCAGGGGCTTTCCCTGAACAAGCGGCGGCCCAAGTTGGAGAATCACTGTCCTATACAGTGCTAAGAACGGCTATGGTGCAAACCCAGGTCTGTAGACCAGGGTCTTGAAACTTGCTGCTTTGGGTTTTAAAATACATAGCTGTACCCTTCAACCGCTTCCAGCTATTGTCAATCTCAGTGTATGGGCTAGAAAAATACAATGCAAACATCTTGAAAGCAACAGCTGCATGCTATTAAAGGATGCTGACTTCACTGCAGAATCAAGGAAGTCTATGGTCCAGTTTAGAGTAGGGAAATGGAATTCCAGACTCGTGTGTTCTATCTGCAGTTTCTACACTGACTTGCTGTGTAACAAGTCACTTAAGCAGTACGTCAGGGGTCAGCAACCTTTCAGAAGTGGTGTGCCGAGTCTTCCTTTATTCACTCTGATTTAAAGTTTCATGTGCCGGTAATACATTTTAATGATTTGAGGTGGTCTCTTTCTATAAGTCTATAATATATAACTAAACTATTGTATGTAAAGTAAATAAGGTTTTTAAAATGTTTAAGCAGCTTTATTTAAAATTAAATTAAAATGTAGAGCTGTGGCATGGCCCCCTCCCTCCCCAGCAGTGGCCAGGACCCGGGCAGTGTGAGTGCCTCTGAAAATCAGCTCGCGTGCCATAGTTTGTCTACCCCTGCACTACATGCTAGATTCACAAAGGAACTTCAGCATGGTGACAGAGTATTTCCATGGTGAAGTTTTTGGATGCCAGGAAAATCACTAGGATTCACCAAACTGACTCCCAGGTGAGGGGCCTCAGAATGGGAGTCACAAAAGCCTGCAGACTAGGTGGCTCCTTGGCTGAGCTAACCCAGTGGGAGACCCCAAGCTGAGAGCAGACCTCCTTCTTAGCAAGAGGAGGAGAAAAGCTACCACTTCCCTCAGAACTTTTAGCTCAAAGGTTAGGGAACTCACTTGGGAGCTGAGACCCATCCCCTTCTACCTAAACGAGAGAAGGGATTTGAAGTGGGGTGTGCCACCTCTCAGGTGAGTGCCTTACGGAGTGGGCTAGAAGCCATTCTGATGGGGGGCTTTCTCTCTCTCTCGCCTGCTGCAGCTGTTCCACTGTAGACATATAATTTAAAAAGAAATCATTGGAGTAGGGGGATTGGATCTCCCACTTCCCCAGGTAAGTGCTCTAACTACCAGGCTGTTTGCTTGCTCACTTTCTGGCTCACATTGATGCTACTGCATACTGAGTATTTCATTATTTAACCACTTTTGTTCCCACCCTAGGCCCACAGGCCATTTTGGGAGAAGAATGCCTGTCTTGCTCAGTTTGTGCAGAGGCAGAAACATGGGTGATAAGGAACTTTTAATGAAAATATTTAGGTGTTGAGTGAATTTAGGTACATCCAAGGGCGGCTGAGCAGGGATTTTAGCACCTAAAATGGGCAGTTAGGCACCTATGCCCTTTTGTAAATCTAGTTCTATATCTCACTTACATGTATAAAGGGAAAAATACGTCACTATTTATGAACATTGAATGAGTTGTTCGCAAAGCACTTTGAGATCGTTGGGTGAAGTAAACAGTGTAAAAAGTATTACTAGGAAGTTTGCCCAGTATTAAATTCTTTTTTAAGATATGAATTAAACTGTCAAGATAGATACAAGGTTAGAAACACAACAGGGCTGGGAATGAAACTGAGGCCTAGAATACTTAGGCTGAAACATTTCATAGTGAACTCTATCAGTGTGGATAGCAGTCTCCCTCAGAAATGGTAGGAGCCCCCTCTGTGTCATTATCTAAAATGTGATTAGATTATGTATTGGGTGGGGGGAATGCTGCACTGGCAGGAAGTTATACTAGATGATTTAACAGGTTTTTCCATTTGGAATTCTCTTGCTGTAACGGAACCCTTTGACTTACCTATCATCCCAAGAGAGAGTTGGTTCTCACTGCCCACATTGTTGTCATAATACATAGGGCAATGGACTGACTGATCAAATCAATCTTATATTTAACTTCCACAATTAATAACCTTTACCATTTTTTCGATAATCTTGAGTATTTTATCCCCCCCACAAAAGAGAAATAAGTTTTCCCCAGTTACAAGCCACCTTAAAGGTATCAGTTGTGGTCATCACATCAGCCCGGGTGAGCACTGCATTGATGTAAATAAAGCACTAGCACAAGGCCAACCTTTCTTTATACAATTTAAAAGCCTGACACAGCAAACACTACATGTAATGCTTACTATGCCAATCTTATCCCAGGACAAATCACAGTGTGAGAGCAGAATATAAGCTGGAAATTACTTCTAGCTTAATTACAATACAGAATGTATCTACACCATGTTCTGTTTTAGAAGAAGCTGTATTGTGGCTTTTATCAAGTTTATATAATAGTATGCATTTGTTTTGGAAGGAGAGCCTTTACCTCAGATATGTCATTTGAAATGAAGGCATTTTTCTAGGTACAAAAATACTCAATTAGGAAAAAAAATTAAATTTCAAATGAAAAAACATTCAGTAGGATAAAAACAGACATCTTTTGAACAGTTCATCAAAGATAGCTCCTTCATTTTCTTGGCAAAGAAATCTAGAGTTAGAGGCAGTGAGTGTGTGTAAAGGAGTAGTAAAATATATTTTGTACTGTAGACAGCATTCAAAAGATTCTACTTGAAGCATCAAAACGTATCCATGTAAAACAAATTACAATAAATACTTTCTAAAAACTGTTTAACTATCTTGGGGATTCAGTCCTCACTGGAAACTTTCTACTTTTCAATCCATGGTCAAGTAGTGGGAAGAAGATTCATCCACGTCAATACTGTTGAGTCCTGGCAAATATATAGCAGTGCTGTGATCTCTGCTGGGCTTGATGCATACAAGCAGAACAGGATGGTTGCTTTAACAGCCTCTCTGCTTAACACCAGTTTCAATCAGCATGTTAAACATACCATGGTAACAGAGGAGTAAGGTCATAGGGAAAGAACAACGGTAACTGCATACCAACCCAATCCTCCCTAAAATGTGACAAAGCTAAAGACTGGATCAAGCATACAATAGATTTCATTTGTCAAACTTGAGAGCTTTCCAGCATATCCCTTCTATCTCAGCATAGTGCAGTTTCAGAAGCTGGATCTTTCAGTTGCACTTTCCTCTAGAAAAACTGTTGTACTGATTGCTTGTTTCTTCAATCTTTTGCCTAGCACAGTGCAACCAATGTTCCGAGACAAGTCCACTGTCCTGTCTGTATGATTATGGTGAAGTCAGGTAATTTATGAACGTTCCCTTCTGTGTGTTCATTTTTACATTATATTTAAAAAACAAAATAGAGACAAGGAAATCATATATACATCTTAAACAAGTACTTTTCTCAATGCATACTTTTTATGGCTTACCTGTCTTGCTAGAACAGCTAAAAAACAGCAATTGGAAATCTCTGAGGGTTCCATTTTGAAAAAAATATCAGAAGGGCCCTCTATTTCTGAGTTGCACCACAGAGGAGGACTAAGCCTGTAAATAGTACAAACAAGACTTGTAATTTTAAAATGCAAATAAAGAAAGAAACTAAAGATCAGTTGAGTACAGCACACAAACTTTTCTTACTGAGGTGCATTACATTTTAGACACCCTATTACTCATTTAAAAATAATTGTGATTAAAACAAAAATGTTCTCATAGAATTTAAAATATTTTAATGTATACTGTCTTAACCAACAAACCTGTACTAAAATAACATTTTCAATATTCGCTTTCACAAACTCACTGAAATTAGGTCCGATTATTAAACAATCACTGTGCTTTGAGTATATCAAGACAGTGAAAATGTTGGTCTGTATTTAATACAGACATGTTAATTCAAATGTATTAAATATATTTTTCTTTGTTAATAGGACAATATCAAATTATATGTTATAAACAGTTCCTTGCGTATGTAGCTAGAACATCTAAAAACTAATAACTTTTAAAATCTAGACCCTCATCCTCAGATTCATTAGGCTGCTTTGAAATGGCTGCATAGAATGTAGAGACAGTGGTATACTGAGGCCACGTCTACACTACAGCATAAAATCGAAATTATTAAAACCAGTTTTATAAAACTGGTTTTATAAAATCGATTTTACACGTCCATACTAGGGCACATTAATTCGGTGGTGTGCGTCCATGGTCCTAGCTACCATCAATTTCCGGAGCGGTGCACTCTGGGTAGCTCAGTAAAAGAATGAGACTAATAACTTTGATTTCCGTCCACACTAACCCTAAATCGATATAGTAATATCGATTTTAGGGTTACTCCTCTCGTTGGGGAGGAGTACAGAAATCAATTTTAAGAGCCCTTAAAATCGATTTAAAGTGCCTTGTAGTGTGGACGGGTACAGCGTTAAATCGATTTAACGCTGTTTAAATCGATTTAACGCAGTAGTGTGGACCAGGCCTGACTCCTATGTCAACTTTCAGGACCATTGGCAGCCAGTGTAAATTAGAGCAACCATTAGGCTGCTCAAACTTACACCCTGGTATGAGACTGGTCTACTGGACCAAAAGCCACCTTTGTACCACCTCCTCCTGACCTGTGCCATGGTTCTCCAACTGGTGATCATCTAAGGAAAAGCACTTCAATATAGACTACTGGATTTGATACCAAGGAATATATGGAATCAGTTCTCCAATACATGTACCTTTGAATAATGCTTAAGGTGGGCAGGGTCGATCTAACTAGAGTAATACCACTGGGACTCCCTATAACATTAACTGAGAGAAAAAGACGGTTATTCACCTTTGTAACTGTTATTCTTCGAGACGTGTTGCTCATATCCATTCCAGTTAGGTGTGCCCGCCGCGCGTCGGAAGATTTTTACCCTAGCAACTCTGGTGGGTTGGCAGGTCACCCCCTGGAGTGGCGCCGCCATGGCGCTGGATATATACCTCTGCCAACCCGCCCGCTCCTCAGTTCCTTCTTGCCGGCTACTCCGACAGTGGGGAAGGAGGGCGGGTGTGGAATGGATATGAGCAACACATCTCGAAGAACAAACAGTTACAAAGGTGAGTAACCGTCTTTTCTTCTTCGAGTGATTGCTCATATCCATTCCAGTTAGGTGATTCCCAAGCCTTACCTAGGCGGTGGGGTCGGAGTGAGATGTCGCAGAGTGCAATACAGCGGAGCCGAAGGCTGCGTCATCCCTAGACTGCTAAACCAGGCCATAGTGGGAGGCAAAGGTGTGGACTGATGACAAGGTCGCTGCACGACAGATTTCATGAATGGGCACGTGAGCGAAGAAAGCAGCTGATGAGGCCTGAGCCCTTGTGGAGTGCGCAGTCACGTGGCCCAATGGGACATGAGCCAAGTCGTAACAGGCACGGATGCATGACGTTACCCAGGAGGAAATCCGCTGCAAGGAGACAGGAAGCCCCTTGATACACTCAGCCACCGCGACAAAGAGTTGGGGGTTCTGCGGAATGGCTTAGTTCGCTCTATATAAAAAGCGAGCGCTCTACGAACATCTAGGGAGTGTAGTTGCTGCTCCCTGGGAGATGAATGCGGTTTTGGGAAGAAAACAGGGAGGAAGATCTCCTGGGTAACGTGGAAGGCCGATACGACTTTGGGGAGAAAGGCCGGATGCGGTCGCAACTGCACCTTGTCCCTGTGGAACACAGTATACAGGAGATCCACCATGAGGGCCCAAAGTTCCGAGACCCATCTCGCAGACGTGATGGCCACAAGGAAAGCGGTTTTCCAGGAGAGGTAGAGAAGGGAACAAGTTGCTAACGGTTTGAAAGGAGAGGACATGAGTCTGGCAAGAACCAGGTTAAGGTCCCATGTTGGGGCAGGGCGGCATACTTCAGGGTAGAGGCGCTCTAGGCCCTTAAAGAACCTAGACACCATCAGATGAGAAAACACCGAGCGGCCATCCTCCCCTGGGTGGAATGTAGAGATGGCCGCCAAGTGGACCCTCAGAGATGATACCGCCAAGCCTGTTTGAGGGACCAGAGGTAATCCAAGATGTTGGATATGGAGACCTCGGCGGGAAGGAAGTTCCGCTCCACGCACCAGCACGCAAAACGCTTCCACTTGGCCAAATATGTAGCTCTAGTGGTAGCTCTGCTACCCAGGAGTACCTGCTGCACTGGGGTGGAGCAACGCAGCTCAGACTGAGTCGGCCACACAGGAGCCATACCATGAGGTGGAGCGACTGAAGGTCCGGGTGACGAAGCTTGCCATGGTCCTGGGTGATCAGGTCCAGGTGAAGAGGCAGGGGAACATGGTCGGCTATGGCTAGGTCTAGCAACATGGCGTACCAGTGCTGTCGAGGCCACGCTGGAGCTATAATGATCAAGCAGGCTTTGTCCCTGCTTTCAGTAGGACCTCGTGGATGAGCGGAAACGGTGGAAAGGCATAGAGCAGGTGCGTCATCCATGGCACAAGGAAGGCGTCCGCCACTGAACCCGGTGAGAGGCCTTGAAAGGAGTAGAACGTCTGGCATTTCCTGTTCCCATGGGATGCAAAGAGGTCTATCTGGGGAAACCCCCACTTCCGGAAGAGCGAAAGAGCAACGTCCGGGCAAAGGGACCATTCGTGGGAAAGGAAGGATCTGCTGAGGCGATCCGCCAGCGTGTTCCGAACTCCTGGGAGAAAGGACGCGATGAGGTGTATAGAATGGGCTATGCAGAAGTCCCATAGTTGTAAGGCTTCTTGACACAGGGGTGAAGATCTCGTGCCACCCTGTTTGTTTATACAGTGCATGGCTGTTGTGTTGTCGGTGAATACCGACACACAACGGCCCTGCAAGTGTTGTCGGAACGTCTGACAAGCGAGGCGGACTGCTCTCAGCTCCCAGACGTTGATGTGGAGGTCCAGCTTGTGAGATGACCAATGGCCTTGGGTGCGTAGGTGCCAGAGGTGAGCCCCCCAACCGAGGGATGATGTGTCCGTTGTCAGGGACGCCGAGGGCTGGGGCGGGTGGAACGGGAGCCCCGCACACACCATGAAGGGATCCAGCCATCACTGGAAGGAGTCTAGCACGGTCGAGGGAATGGTGACGACCATGTCCATAGGATCCCTGGCTGGATGATATTGCGAGTTGAGCCAGGATTGGAGGGGCCGTAGGTGCAGTCTTGCATAGTTCGTTACGAATGTGCAGGCCGCCATGTGGCCCAAGAGAGAGAGGCAAGTGCGTACCGAAGTTAGTGGCGCCGCTTGCAGCCTCCAGTTGATGGCCATCGAGTCCAAGGTGGCACCAATAAACTCTATCCTCTGAGTAGGGATTAGAGTCGATTTTTCCACATTGATCATTAGACCTAGATGTAGGAAAAGATTCTTGACAATGCGGACATGACTGAGGACTTGCGTCTCGGAGGTCCCGCGGATAAGCCAGTCATCTAGATATGGAAAGACGTGTATCCGACTATGGCAAAGGTGTGCGGCGACTACAGCCATACATTTGGTGAATACCCTTGGGGCTGTAGAGAGGCCGAACGGGAGGACCGCGAACTGGAAATGCTGCCGGTTGACCACGAACCAGAGGAACCTCCTGTGAGGTGGAAAGATGGCTATGTGGAAGTAGGCATTTTGCATGTCGAGGGCGGCATACCAGTCTCCAGGATCCAGGGATGGGATAATGGTCCCCAGGGATACCATACGGAACTTCAACTTTACCATGTATCTGTTGAGTTCCTGCAGATCGAGGATTGGTCTGAGACCTCCCTTCGCCTTGGAGATCAGAAAGTAGTGGGAATAAAACCCCTTGCCCCACTCGTGCTCCGGTACCTCCTCTATGACTCCTTTGACGAGGAGCGTTTGCACCTCCTGTAGGAGGAGTTGCTCATGAGAGGGGTCCCTGAAGAGGGACGAGGGAGAGGGGTGGAAGCGGGGGGGTTGAAATAAATTGTAGGTGGTATCCAAGTTCCAACATGCGTAGGACCCAACGATCTGATGTTAGCTGGGACCACGGAGGGAGGAAAAAGGAAAGCCGGTTGGAAAAGGGTGGGGACGAATCCTTTAAAGAAACTGGTACAATGCCCTCAGGCGCACCTTCAAAAGGAAGGTTTTGGCCCGGAGGAAGGCTTTGGTTCTGACTCCCTTGGTTGCCTGATTGCCTCTGGCGGCCGTTTCTGCCTTGCCGTCTGGCGAAGTCTTGTCTCTGCCGGGGTTGAGGGTAAGGGCAGTGCTGTTGGGGTCGGAAGGGCCTGCGCTGAGTTACAGGTGAGTGCATCCCTAACGAGCGCGTAATGACCCTGTTGTCTTTTAGGCTCTGCAGCCTAGGGTCAGTTTTGTCCAAAAACAGCCCTTGACTCTCGAATGGAAGGTCCTGAATAGTGTGCTGGAGCTCCGAGGGGAGGCCGGAGACCTGCAGCCACGAGATACAGCGCATAGTCACGCCAGAGGCCAGAGTCCTAGCGGCTGAGTCCGCGGCATCCAGGGAAGCTTGGAGGGAAGTTCTTGCAACCTTTTTTCCCTCGTCGAGGATCACCGAGAACTCCTGCCGTGCGTCCTGCGGAAACAGCTCCTTAAATTTGTCCGCCGCCACCCAGGTGTTGTAGCTACAGCGGCTAAGGAGGGCTTGCTGGTAAACTTTTTGCCCTAGCAAGTCCATGCACCTCGCGTCCTTCGATTTAGGGGCTGGGGCCTGCTGGCCATGGTGCTCCCTCTCGTTAACCGACTGGACGACGAAGGAGCAAGGAGGAGGATGTACATATAGATATTCATAGCCCTTTGAGAGCACCATCTATTTGCGCTCTACTCCTCGCACAGCGGGCGGAACAGAGGCCGGAGACTGCCAGATTGTAGTGGCATTGGCCTGTATGGTCTTAATAAATGGGAGGGCCACTCTAGTGGGGGCATCGGATGACAATATGTCCACCACTGGGTCTTGGACCTCTGGGACCTCTTCAGCTTGCAAGTTCATGTTCTGTGCAACACGCCTGAGGAGGTCCTGGTGGGCCCTGAGGTCAATTGGAGGAGGGCTGGCTGACAAGGTTCCAGCTACAGCCTCGTCAGGGGAGGATGAAGAGGAGAGACCTGGAACGAGCGGGTCTGATGAGGGCTCCGCCTGAAGGATCGTGTCTGTCTCCCTGGGGAGCTCAGAGCCTTGAGACTGGGTCAATCCTTCCTCCATAGGAGGAGGGGGAGGAAAAGTAATCGTGGCCTCCGGTGCCCTCTGCTCCGAGGCCATCGAGCGCGGTAGACCTGGGAGAGGGCCTTGGGCCTGATGGTATGCCCAAGGCGTCCAGAATCCCCACTGCTGCGGTCCATGATCTTGAGGCTGGGGCTCGCTGAACAAGGCAGCAGGCACATCAGTGTCCGGGGCATATGCACTGTCCGCCTGAGATGACATGGACGGCCATGGAGGAGCCGAACGAGGCTGGTATGAGTCCCTCGCTCCCGTCGTTGGAGATCTCCTCGGTGCCAGGGATCGGTACCGGGAATATTGGTGCCGAGACTGGGACCTGCAACCAGCGCAGTGCTGGGAGGTCAACCTGGATCTCGAGCATCTGCGGCGGGACCGGCTGCGAGAGTCTCGGTGCCGGGAGCGGTGCCTAGAGCCAGAACGGTATCGAGAGTACCAACCAGGATGAGAGGTGGATCTGTGCCGCGAGTACGACCGGTGCCGTCTGGGTGAGTGGTGCTGGGACTGCGAGCGGCGTCGAGATCGGGACCGACCACGAGACTTTGAGCGGTGCTGGGACCTGGATCAAGACCGGTGCCGGCTCGTCGACTCCAGCGAAGGAGGCCTCATAGCGGCAGGCTTGCCTCTGGAATGCAGAACCCGCACTGGCGGTGCCGGGGGTTGAGGCAGGGCAGACTCAGTCATCGCAGTAAGGTCCCTGGCCAAGGAGAATGTCTCCGGTGTGGAGGGGACCGTCAGCTCGACCATGGGTCTCACCGGGGAGCTCTCCTGGACCGGACTTGACGGCTCTCTCAGGACCAGAGTCGACAGTACCACGGTCGTCGGTGCCGCTGCAAGGGTAGGTGCCGGGCGATCCAGACAAGTCTGCACCGAAGGTGTAGAGGAGGTGTCTTGGCGGAGTCAGTGTGGTCCGGTGCCAGAGGAGCGCTGTCAGTGCTTGGTGCCGAGGACGGAGGATTAAGGGCTGCCTCCATAAGGAGAGTATTTAATCGAAAGTCCCTCTCCTTTTTAGTCCACGGCTTAAAGGCCTTGCAAATGCGGCACTTGTCGGAGATATGCGATTCCCCGAGGCACTTTAGGCAAGAGTCGTGGGGACCACTTGTGGGCATCGGCTTTTTACAGGCCGAGCATGGTTTAAACCCTGGTGAACCGGACATGGGCCTGGGCACCGGGTGCGGGGAAGGGCTAGAGCCCAAACCCTGCTAAACTATGTACAACAACTAACTAACAGCTATAAACTATAAAACTAATTATACTATGGACTAAGTCAACTATATACAACAAGAGATCAAATGAGCGAAGAGAAGCTAGGAAAGTGGAGGACAGCTAAGCCGTGCTCCACTGTTCCAACGACCGACACGGGCGGTAAGAAGGAACTGAGGAGCAGTCGGGTCGGCAGGGGTATATCCAGCGCCATGGCGGTGCCACTCCAGGGGGCGACCTGCCAACCCACCGGAGTTGCTAGGGTAAAAATCTTCCGACGAGCGTGCACGCACACCTAACTGGAATGGATATGAGCAATCACTTGAAGAAGAACTGAATAATTTTGCTACATATGCTGAAGCTAACCTAAATTTTGCAAGGTAGTCTCTGAACGGCCAAAAATAGAATTACACTAACTACTTAAGAGCCTTCATCTGAATACAAATGGTCACAAAGCACACCCTAAAAGGAAACATGGGTTCAGGTTCTGCATGCTGACTGAGCTATGCTCAGACCAGGTCTAGAGCACAGAGGGGACAGTATATCACCTTTCCAACAATTCAGTCCTAAGATGAGCTTGACTGGCCTGGAGTTCTACCACAAACCAGAGCAATCTGAAGGATAGCCTCACTGAGGGACTCCCTAGGCACCCATATCTGCCAGGTTTAAGTCTACTTTGCATTGCTGGAGTGACATTGACAGATATAATAGACCAGAGCATCAAACCTATGGCAGTTGCTGGACTAGCGGTTTCCTGAACCCTTGAATCTTTTGTTTCAGAGGAAATTAAATATCGAGTAAAGTCACTGTCTCTAGATCAGTGATCTGCCCTAACCAGAAATCTCTGCAACACTTCCTTTCACTTTTGTTCTCAGTGCAAATTTTCCAAAAGGAGAGATTATTTTGCTCCTCAGCATACAAAAGACCAGAGTAAATTTAACAACAGCACAGATATACTGTTAAATTAGCATAGCCTGTTCCCCTCCAGCGGCAGGTTCTCCCCCATCTGATCATAGGAGTTGGCAGTTCTGCAGCAAAATTTCTTGATGAATTCTGCACTCTTTTAAAGTGTGTGTAAAAAAAAAAAAAAAAAAATTTGAGTCGCTATTTCTCAAGGAAAACAGCTCAAGAAAATGGTCATGAATAAAACATTTTAATACATTTGGGCTTTGAAAACATTTCCAATTTACGAAAACAATCACAATATATATTTTATTTAAGCTATGCCATTATTGCTTTGCTCATACAAATCACCAGGAGTTCATAACTATGCATTAAAATATGCAAAATATAGTTACCTATAAGGTCCACAGGATATAATATTTTCCTTCTTCCAGTAAAAGAAGTATTGGTTCCAGAGTCACTATTTTGAATTTTTCTTAGTTATAAAGCAGTTTAGGTCTGTGATACCCAAGGTGAGTTTTACCTGCCCTTACTTTCTTAATATTAGGAAGCACCTTAAACCTGTGTAAAAAGCTTCTTTTCTCTTGGTTGGTGTAACAGATTCCATAATATTTTAGGGAAAGAATTAGCAGCGCAAGATTATTGCTATAAGGTGTCAGAAAAAAAACAAACACTGCTATGGCTGAACGTGTCCAAGGTGAGTCAAAAGATGCTGGGTTTCAAAGTCCCTCTTTTTCCCACTTCAGAGACGAGAAGTGGCAGACTTCATAGCCCTTCAAATCCCAAAGGAATAAAAACAATCTAAAAGCTTGAGGCCCATGTTGGTTTTTGGTCCAGCATGACAATGAACCCATGGCTACTAATGTAGAATAGTTGTATAAGGCCTCCCTTTCACCAGGGACATTTTTACAATGGGAAAATGTATCGTGTTCTAACATGTCATAATATGTTGTAAAATACTCAGACAAGGATGGCTGTATTTAAAGTCATCTGCGCTAGGACTGGCTACAACAAGCTAACAGTTTCAATCACTATGGGCCTGTCCAAACTGAATCCTAAGTACTACAGTACATTTTGCTACTTAACGTGTTTTCTAACACTATATGTACTGCCACTGTTGAAAGGCTCTTGGAGGGTGCCTAGATAATCAAGGGTGGAAATATGGCAGCACTTTCATTCGCCTCTGGCAAAGTAACATCCCCTGCCTCTTCTCTAAGGGCAAATTTTGTATTTGCATTTATATACAAAACAAAAATTACTGTAATTGTTTACATTTCTGTATTGTGATTTACTCCTTCAATCCACAAGTGGGTACTGAAATTTTTTTAACAATTATGGTAGCTGGAAGGATGGTTTGTATTATAAACCTCCATTTGAAATACCTGGACTCCTTGGAAAAACAGCTCCAAAATCCAGGAGAGTTTACTGAAACTGGCATCCTTCTTAGAGTTTCATGACATTTTTCTATGGAGAGTCTCAGATAAGACTTTAAAACACAGGTCCTCTAACCTATGTATGGACATTAAAGATCCCAAGACACTTAAGTGGAGACTTGCCCCAACATCCTTGGCCAAAATTTCTCCTTCCACACTTCTGTGCAGCAAGGTACACATATGATTATCCCTACTCTCAATTCCAGTGCAGTGAATTAGAGAGGTGCCAAAAGTGTTTTTGGCTTGCGAAGGGCTTTGCAATCCTTTTGTATGCTTTAGGTGCTATGTAAACAAAGTAAAATACTACATGTGAAAATAAACGTCAGTACAACTTCTGAGCATTGACTGCAGCAATATCTAAATCCCACATTAGGGTTGAGGTAACAAGAAAAAACCTAAATTAAGAGTTTGCATGCATATCTGGAAACTGGGCATTTTTTCCAAAGAGAGCAAGGTTTGAACCTGTGTAACTTGGATGACTTTACACACTGATAGCAACTCTCATTTTTTTAAAAATAATTGCTTTGTGGTATTAAGCTATTTTTTCTTTGCTGTTTGATCTTCTAGTTACTGTCTGACAAGTCCAAAACCTAGTTTTCTCCCTGCTCCTGCTGACAGTGAGAAAACCGAACTCCTATACGACCAGTCCAGTACCACATCATTTCCATTCCAGTAATACTCTACTTCCCACCCTGTCAGAATGCTGATCAGAGAGGCACTGTGCAATCAGATCAGCAATCTGGGAGCAGCGCACTTTGCACTTCCACATCACCAAAAGGAAAGGCAGGTGGAAGAAAAATATTAAACATTGCCATGATGCAAGGGAAATTGAGAGGTCATGGTTTAGGATAGAAGCATGATTCTGAGGGGTAAAAATCCTACCTAAAATATAGCTAACACTGGTCTAAGTGTAAATAAGAAATTGTACAATTTTTTGCCAACTTTTTGGATTACTAAAAAGACAAATCTACTAAATTGCGTCTTTGACACTTTTCCTTGTCTCACCTCTAAACTGGTGTTAGGCAATCCATACAACACACAACTTTGGGATTAAACCAAGGACAACTCTTGTCAGAAGATCTAGTCCTTTTCATTGGACACCATATAGAATAAGGTAGAATACAACATTAGAATGTCTAACAAGGTCTGTAATAGATTTGCTGGAGTAAAAGTAAGGATATGTTTGAAACCATGCTCTGAAGCTGATTTCCAACACACAAAATAGAAAAATGGTTTAATTCACAACTACTACATTTTAACTAGTATACTGTATGTGTTCACATCTCACCTATGCAGGGGATAGAATTTAGATTGTTTTCCTTTGAATCATCCTATCCGGGAGCAGGAGTTGGAGTGTCTCACTATGTCATTGAGACAGGAAAAGGAAATCAGCTCTCTAAGCCTACAGGAGTCTTATGAGTTTTGGGGATCTCAGGACATCTGCAGAAGCCTGATTGCTTCCCAGACTCATAGAAGCAGACCAGACAACTGGGTCCTATATTTTGAAATGGACATCCTGGAAGATAAAATCAACTTGGCTTCCTAGCTAAGATACAAGTTCATTAAACGTGACTACCACATAAATTGAAATGCTTACTTTTAGAGAACAGATAGTTATATTATTTATGATTCTGGGAGAGAAAAGACAGCAGAAGCCACTTTTACTTAAATTATTCATCATTTTGATTTAAGAAATAATTTTTATAAGTTCATATAATAGACATCTCTGGTAAATGCTCAGCCAACACAACTGAGAAAAGTTAAAAATGGAAAAATGTATCAAATGCCTTTCTATGTTTTTTAGTCTTCCTCAGAAAGGACTATTTATTCCTTACCTATAAGGCTGTACTTTACTTCCTTCCACTCCAGATTCCAGTGCTTTGTTCACTACTGCTTCATTTTCTTCTGGATAAACTGAACAAGTGCAGTAGACAATGGCTTGCGCTTTATTAACTATAAACGTGCAACAAAATATTTTTCTCGTTTACCATTTTTGGAATAAGGAAAGCAGTTTAAAATTCAAAAATATACAATATTTTAAAACATACTTCTGTTTCAATTGTTACCAAAGTCATTGGAAAGTTATCAAATGAATAGTGAACAACATGCAGAAATATTCAATGAATGATCAGATCATAGAAGATATTAAATCATCTTTTCCATCTCTCTCCCCTCATGCAAGTTAGTATATTTCTAGTAATCTGTCCAATGTAGTTCAAAAACCCACATGTGCCAACCTAAATAATTTCTCTCCAGTGCTTTTTTATTTAACTGTATTTCAAATATTTGCAGACTTAGACACAAATCCAGGCCTGTGTGAGCTGTACTCATGCTGCTAAGAACAGAAGGGTGATGGGGAAATGGGATAGATCAAAGAGGGAATTACAGTAGAACCTCAGAGTTATGAACACTTTGGGAATGGAGGTTGTTCGTAACTCTGAACAAAATGTTATGGCTGTTCTCTCAAAAATTTACAACTGAACATTGACTTAATACATCTTTGAAACTTTACTGTGCAGAAGAAAAATGCTGCTTTTAACCACCTTAATTTAAATAAAACAAGCACAGAAACAGTTTCCTTACCTTGTCAAAAAAAATTACTTTCCATTTTTTTAGTAGTTTACATTTAACAGCACTGTACTTACTGTACAGTATTTGCTTTTTTTGGGAGGGGAGGCTCTGCTGTCTGATTGGTTCCAAATGAGGTGTGTGGCTGACCAGTCAGTTGGTAACTCTGGTGATTGTAATTCTGAGGCTCTATTGTAATCCCCTTTTTTACAGCCTTCCCAATCTTGGGGCCATGACTAAGCTTCCAGGCAAGTTCCCAACATAATGACTGTAGCTTCAAAGCTGTCACACTATGGGCTCGCTATCAGCACCCCTAAAGGCTATTCTGGGGAACACTAGAGCATAGAGATCCCCTGTTCATGCCTCTTGCCACAGGGACAAGAAGGGATAGCAGCACATAGTGCTAGAATGACCCTGTGCCACTTTGAGAAATCCCTGGCTGTCTAGGCAAATCTTTGTCAATGGTCATCTTTCTGCTGCCAGATTAGCACAAAGCAGCTGGAGCAGGTACCAGGATTTGGGCCTTAGTTCTTCCTTAGCCACCACACTGGACAAACTGCACATACTTAGTTCTTCTACGTTGTTCCACATGAATCTCTCTCCACACTCTTTGTTTCTCTTCTCTGAACCTCCAATTCATGTTTCTGGGCATTATAGATCCCATGAACTGAAGTCTCTTTCAGGTGCTCTTGCACCAGAGCAACAAACAGAAACAGACATGCAATGTCTTAGCACGTATACCACAAAAACCATGGCTGCTGTATCACATTTCAAATGCATTATTAATGTGTGGTTAATTATTGCTGTTTTTTATTTGCACTACCACAGCACCTAGGAGCCCTATGCCCAGGCTACATTTACAGTTTAGGTGGACATAACTACAGTGCTCAGGGGTGTGAAAAAAGCTACACTCCAGAGCACCATTGCTATGCTGACCTAACCCCTGGTGTAAACACAGTTAGATCGATAGAAGAATAATTCCATTGACTTAGCGACCATCAAATGGGGAGGTCATGTTCCTACATCAACAGAAAACCCCCTTCCCTCCTCATAGGCTGCATCTAACACTATAGGGTTATGCTGGCTTAGTCACGGCCCTGCAGCTATGCTGCTATAATCCCGGTAGCACAGGCCCTAGTCATGGCCACGGACCCATAGTGCCATGCACAGTATGAATAAAGAACAAAAACATGGTTCCTGCCCTGAAGTTCATCTCTAGGGTTCTTTCTGCTGCCCGAGACTTTCCCTCCAACTAAATAATGTTTTGGCTATTTTTCCTTAGTTTGAATATTTCCATATCCTTAGGGTCTACAGTGCCCTCTTTACTCTGTGCATGCAGTAATAGCCTGATCCTGCAAACACTTCTACATGCATGTAACTTTCCTCACATGACTAATTAGTCTCATTGTACTTAAAAAGTTATTTCCATGCCTAAGTATCTATAGGATTGCCATACTACTGTGGGGAAGCCGTAAACTGCTACCCTTCCAAAGTCACCCATGTACAACATATGCTTCTGTTTACCAATTTACGAGCTTTTTTTAGTTACTCTTGATTGTTTGGCCCAGATCCTCAAAGGTATTTGAGCCACCTAAGTCACATTGATTTCAGTGGGCGTTAGATGCCTAAATACTTCTCAAGATCTGGGACTTTGTCCACAAACTTCATTTTTATTTTCTACTTTCGTTATTACAAATAACATTTTCAAAAGCATTTAAGTCCCACTGAAAGTCAAAGGGAATTAAGTGCTTTTGAAAATTTTACCCTATAATTCTATATCACTTTACCACTGCAGCTAGTAATAGGGAAAGGATTCTAATCTTACTGGCTGCGGGCCGATGGACATACTGGCCACCGCTTCCAGTAGGTCCCACTGGCCTGCAGCAGCAAACCATGGCCAGTGGGAGTTGCAGTCGGCTGGACCTGCGGACGGAGCAGGTAAACAAACCGGCTCGGCCTGCCAGGGGCTTTCCCTACACAAGCAGCGACCCCAGTTTGAGAAACACTGATTTAAAGTAAGCAATGCCTTTTTTTTTTTTTATACACTGCATCAAATTATGGTCACTTTTTCGCAAACTTGAGAGAAAACAGACTTACATCGCATTGCATGCATTAACTCTTGACGTTGCCTCTCAGCAAGAATATGGAGTTTATTTTCAGCTACAGATCCTTGAGAAAGGTCTCTCAGCAATCCTGCATCTGAATGTAAAGTTATTAAAACAATAGCCAAATTCATTTTTACATTTAAAACTCATGTCCGTATTTTATAATCAATTTGTTTTCACTGAAGATTCTCTATTAACAGACCTGATTACTGTTGATGTGGTGAAAACAGATCACATGAACTGCAAAATGCAAGGGTGCCTATATGATTACTTTTTCCCTCCTATTTATTCAGTTTATATTTAAAACGTTACTACCTATGTTATTTCTCAGTATTTAAAGAAGATTTTGTACAATAAATCCACTTAAATCACTTAAGTCCATAAGGGGATATGGTTAACTGAAAATGAAATGCTTGACAGTATCTTAAATCTTGAAATAAGAGTTTTATTTGTGACATTTATTTTGTGAAATAGACAACATACAGTGACCGCTCAATTAGAATAATGTTCAACTTCATAAATCTATTTAATTAATTTGAAACTATTCTTAGAGATTTCTAACTGGTCTCTGAATCCTGTAGTGTCATCAAGAGCATTACCACAATGCTTGTTTCCTTCTTGGACATCTTGAATTTTCAAATGCAAATTAGAACTAAGCAAAAATCTTTTCGGTAGTTTGGCTTCTCCAGTTAAATGTCTCTCTCAGTATATATCAAGTCCTGCAAAACACTGAGCACACTCCCACTGAAAAGGGATCTTGAGCAACAATGATTGGCCCTGAACCAAAAAGTCTGAAAAAATAATGAAATTCTTTAATCAAAGTAGCACCACATTTTGTTTTGTCAAAAATGTAGTGACATATTGTGACATACACATTATGAAAAGTAAAAAATTGAAAATAAATTGAAACAAAATCCAAACCCACAGACAAAAATTAGGGTATATTTAAATCAGAAATTGCTCCCTGTCTGAAGTAATAACCTCAGCTAAGTAAACTCAAGGTTGAAGGTTTCATATCCCACAAAATGGTTATTATCGAGCTAACAGAAACAGAAAGCACTCTCTTATACTGAAATGTGGCTACATCCCTTCTAGGCTTCTTTTCTATTCCTCCTCGTCCCATAAGCAAGTTTTAACTCTCACTTCTGCTAGGAGATATTTAATATCAAATTTTATTAATTTTGACTCCTTAGTTCCCTGTCTCCTTTCAATAAGTATTAGTAATCAATAAGCTAGTAATTCCCCACTGAACGGGGAATATGAAGAACTCTCCCACTGGAAGGAAGAATCGGAGGAGAAAGGACCTTGCTAGTTGCGAAGTGCAGATGAGAGAAGACATGATTTGAAAAATGTCAGCAACTTCATCTGTCAGCAGCACTTCTCACATTATACTCAGTTTCTTAGCCTTTATTTTTATCACAACCTAAATGTTAAAAGTTAGGTACTTCATGTAGTCTGTCACAATAAGGTCCAAATTTAAATATTAGCTGATTCCATCTGATGACTAATATAAGTACCTCAAAAAAACCAGATTCTGTTTAAACACAGTATTGTTCAATCAGGTTTTCCTTTATTTCTCATAGCCTTTTTTTAATTAGGATGGGCATGTAATTAATAGTTTCCTGTTTCATTTAAAAGTTTTTTTTTTCCCCTTCTGCTGGTTTATACTAGGAAAAAAAAATTCAGTGAATAGTAAATTTGCCAACAAATGCATTTTTCAGGACACTGAAACTATTTGCAAATTCAAGTCAAATTCGGCAAATAGTTTCTGCCAAAAAATTTTTTTCAAAAATATCAGAACATTTTGTTTCAACATTTTCAAATTAAACATTTTGACATTTCATTTAGAAAATGTCGTTATGAATTGACATTCAAAACGTTGAACCTAAACAAAGTTTATGTTTTGAGTTTCAGTGGGGGGGGGGTTCAGTTTCAGTTTGAAACTAAACTAAATTTTTTTTTTTTTTTGGTTTGGCCCCTGAACCAAAAAAAAAAATCAATTATTCATTCAGCCCTTCTGCTGATCTCAAAAGTTGTAAACTGCCTTTTACAACTGTTTTAATGGTAGTCAATTTTGATATAATAAACAAAGATGAATGTCATAAGTGCAGTATCAGCTGGACTCTTAAGAAAATACATTTCATTTTCATGTCCATGTCCTCAATAAATAGGGATACAATTTTGTCAAAGCACAGTCACAGTAAAAAATAGGTAATTTCCTGCTATGGTCATAGACTCACAGAAATGTAGTGCTGGAAGGGACCTTGAGAAGTCATCAAGTGCAGCACCCGGAGCTGTGGCAGGATCAAGTAAACCTAGACCACTTCTGACAGGTGTTTGTCCAACTTGTTTTTAAAAGCTTCCAATGATTGAGACCCTACAATCTCTCTTGAAAGCCTATTCCAGAGCTTACCTACCTTATACTGTAGTTAGAAAGGTTTTCCTAATATCTAACCTAAATCTCTCTTGATATAGGGTATGCCTACACTACAGGATTATTCCGATTTTTACATAAACCAGTTTTGTAAAACAGATTGTATAAAGTCGAGTGCACACGGCCACACTAAGCACATTAATTCGGTGGTGTGCGTCCATGGTCTGAGGCTAGCGTTGATTTCTGGAGTGTTGCACTGTGGATAGCTATCCCATAGTTCCCGCAGTCTCCCCCGCCCATTGGAATTCTGGGTTGAGACCCCAATGCATGATGGTGCAAAAACAGTGTCACGGGTGATTCTGAGTAAATGTCGTCACTCATTCATTCCTCCGTTAAAGCAATGGCAGACAATCATTTTGCACCCTTTTTCCCTGGATTGCCCTGGCAGATGCCATAGCACAGCAACCATGGAGCCCGTTCAGCTTTTTTTTACTGTCACCGTATGTCTACTGGATGTTGCTAACAAAGGTGGTACTGCAGCGCTACACAGCAGCATTCATTTGCCTTTGCAAGATGGCAGAGACGGTTATCAGTTGTTCTGTACCGTCTGCCATGCCACTAAATTGGCGATGAGATGACAGTTATCAGTTGTTCTGTACCGTCTGCTGCTGTCATGGGTGTCCCTGGCTGAGGTCGGCCAGGGGCACAAAGACAAAAATGGGAATGACTCCTTGAGTCAATCTCTCCTTTATGGTATCTAAAAATAGTCAGTCCTGCCTAGAAAATGGTGCAAGTATACAAGAGAACCAGTGTACCAGAGATCAGAGAGCACAGCGCTCTGTGTCAGATCCCGCAGAAATGATGAGCTACATGCCATTCTAGGGGGTGCCCCTGCAACAACCCCACCCGTTGTTTCCCTGCTCCCCTAACCCTCCTGGGCTACCATTGCAGTGTCCCCCCATTTGTGTGATGAAGTAATAAAGAATGCAGGAATAAGAAACACTGACTTGTTAGTGAGATAAAATGAGGGGGAGGCAGCCTCCAGCTGCTATGATAGTCCAAGCAGGACATTAAACGGTGCAGGGGAGAGGAGCCCAGCATCCCGCTGCTGTGATAGTCCAGGCAGTTCAGAATCTTTTCTTTACACATGAAAGGAGGGGGCTGATGGAGCTCAGCCCCCAGTTGCTATGATGAAGACAGTTACCAGCCGTTCTGTACCATCTACTGGGAATGACCGGGAGTCATTCCTATTTTTACCCAGGTGTCCCCGGCCAGCCTCACCTGAGGCCAGCCAGGAGCACTCATGGGCTGATGATGACGACGGATAGCAGTCATATTGTACCGTCTGCCACCGGGGAGGGGATACTGCTGTTCACTGCCGCAGCATCGCGTCTACCAGCAGCATGCAGTAGACATAGGGTGACATTGAAAAAAAGTCAAGAAAAGATTTTTTTTCCCTTTTCTTTCATGGGGTGAGGGGGGATAAATTAACGAGCTATACCCTGAACCACCCCGGACAATGTGTTTGACCTTACAGGCATTGGGAGCTCAGCCAAGAATGCAAATACTTTTCGGAGACTGCTGGGGACTGTGGGATAGCTGGAGTTCTCAATACCCCCTCCCTCCATGAGCGTCCATTTGATTCTTTGGCTTTCCGTTATGCTTGTCACGCAGCACTGTGCTGTGGACTCTGTATTATAGCCTGGAGATTTTTTTCAAATGCTTTGGCATTTCGTCTTCTGTAACGGAGCTCTGATAGAACAGATTTCTCTGCCCATACAGCGGTCAGATCCAGTATCTCCCGTATGGTCCATGCTGGAGCTCTTTTTGGATTTGGGACTGCATTGCCACCCGTGCTGATCAGAGCTCCACACTGGGCAAACAGGAAATGAAATTCAAAAGTTCGCGGGGCTTTTCCTGTCTACCTAGCCACTGCATCCGAGTTCAGATTGCTGTCTAGAGCAGTCACAATGGTGCCTGTGGGATACCACCCGGAGGCCAATACTGTCTATTTGCGGCCACACTAACCCTAATCCGATATGGTAATACTGATTTCAGCACTACTCCTCTCGTCGGGGAGGAGTACAGAAAGCGGCTTAAAGAGCCCTTTATATCAATATAAAGGGCCTCGTTGTATGGACGGGTGCAGCGTTAAATCGGTTTAACGCTGCTAAAATTGATTTAAACGCGTAGTGTAGACCAGGCCATAGAGTAAGCCCATTACTTCTTGTCCTATCTTTAGTGGATGGCAACCTTGTGGACACTGCTGCTGCACAGTCACAGTTCATTAGTTTGTTTTGATCTAGTCCTCTTTGAAACCAGATTAGATCAAAGCAAACAAACTGTTAATCAGTGCTCAAATTATATGGGGACTGGGGGGGGTGCCCTTCCACTCTGACTCTCCCCACACCGCACAGACCCCTCTTCCCAGTGCAGAGCTCCTAGGAGAGGCAGGGCTGGGTGTATGCCCCCTTCATCCCCCAGGCTCCCTGCAGCGACAGCTTTCATTCTCTGCCTTCTTTCCCCCTTGCAGGTTCCTGGGCCCTCTACATCCCAGTCCCTTCTACCCCCAACTTGCCTGATCCTCAACCCTTCTCTTTCACCAGCTTTGCCAATCCGCCTCTCCCTTCTCTCTCCCCAGCATATTGCTGGAGAAGGAATGGTTAGGATGTGCCAAGCAACTGGGTGCTGCCCTTCACTTTCTGATTGGATGAAGGACCTTCTCTACAGTGGGATGTCAGAGCCTAGGATCTGCCAGTGAAGGGCTAAGCCAGGGCAGCAGGTGAGGGAGTAAGGGATCAGGGGAGCTAGGGAAAGAGGGCAGAGAACAGGAGCTGTCATCACAGGGTATTGGGGGAGGGGACAAAGACAAAGCCCTGCCCCCTTCTAGGAGCTCCGCACTGGGGAGAGGGGGCTCTGTGGGGTGGGGGAACTCAGAGTGGAAGTTGGAGACACAAGGCTGGGGTGGCAGATGGTGTTTTAAATGCAGCAGTGAAGCTAGGGTTGGTTGGGTGGGTGCAGAAGTCTGGAGGAGGAACAGGGAGGCAAGGGCAAAAGGCAGACAGGAGTGAAGGGGCGATGGGGAGGAGGAGTATGCAGCTGATCAAAGACAATTAATGAACTGTTCATGTGGAACCTGCCACCCTGCATCAACAGTTTGCTTTGATCTAGTTTCCTTTCAAAGAGGACTAGATCAAAACAAACTGGGTCCATAAAAATGTCAGAATTCACAGTTCTGTGACAGTGGTGATCACAGTAACAGACTGATATTCCCCTTATTTTTCTAATAATAGAGATGAGCATATTATTGACCCCGAAGTGAAAATTGTGTGTCACATGCTGTATATATATTATTGTAAAACAAGATTGATACTGAAACAAAATCAGGATATTAAAAGTAATTATGTTTCTAATGTTTCATAATGTCTAATTATGTTTCATGAAAGATATCTTGGTAGGGTGACCAGACAGCAAATGTGAAAAATCAGGACGGGTGTAGGGGGTAATAGAAGCCTATATAAGAAAAACATCCAAAAATTGGGACTGTCCCTATAAAATCAGGACATCTGGTCACCCTAGATCTTCGAATCATCGTGGATAGTTCTCTGAAGACGTCCATGCAGTGTGAGGCAGCAGTCAAAAATAGGAATCATTAAAAAAGGGACAGAGAATAAGACAGAGAATATCTTATTGCCCTTACATAAATCCATGGTACACTCACATCTTGAATAATGCGTACAGATGTGGTCTTCTCATCTCAAAAAAGATATACTGCATTAGAAAAGGTTCAGAGAAGGGCAACTAAAATGATTAGGGGATGGACCTTTGGTCTGACCCAGTATGGCCATTCTTATGTTCTTATAATTAGGGATAAAACTTTGACCCAAAATAAAAACATCTTAAATACACATCTTAGGAGAATATCACACTGCTATAGAGTAGCTGTTCTATCTAATTTATCAAAGTATTAAATATACTAGGAGACATTTTAGAGGTGTTTATTTGGACAGTGTGAAGCGCAGCTAAGATAACACAGTTGTGGGAAACTGACTCTCTGCAATTCATGGCTAAACTTGAACTCTAATTATCCAAAATTAAGTTATGGTGCCAAATTAGATTTGTCTGAAATTCCACTATTCAAAAATTCCACAATTCCTAATTTTCAGATGTCCCCCTATCACTTCCAGTAATCAGCATTCATCTGTCTTTGCAATTTGCACAACCATCCCATTGTATTTATATGATATTTTGCAATTATACATGTAGGATTATTCAAAGCATTATTCATAGGATCTATATTTTTGTTAGCTGAAATTAAAAAAAGAGAATTTGAATAATACTATTATTTGTATCACTGTAGCACCTGCGGCCTCCAGTGAAGAAATGGGACCCTTGTCTTAGGCATCGAACAAACAACAACAAAAATTGTCCCTGCCACAGAGCACTAACAAGTTAACCAATTGTGTTTTCATTTTCTTTAAGTTTAATTATACTGTAGTATCAAAATTACCTTCATGTTCATTTAGAATAAATTCTATTGGATTACTAACACCCAATCCTGAGCACCGAGGTAGCAGCAGAATAACTTTAGCCTTTTGCAGTCTTTGATCTGTTGGTTCAATCTCAGTAAAATCTTCATGTAGTAGCTCAATATCTGAGAAACAAGGAAACACTGAAAGCTTAATATGAAAGCAATCCAGTAAAATTTTAATCTAATAAAGCAGAAAGCCCACCGGCATTATGCTAATTTCACCTAAAACAGTTTGTGTCTACCATTAAAATATGAATACTTATAATTAAAATGCAGTTACTTATCACTTACTAGATTTTTCATATTGTATTATCTCTATAAGGCCCTGGATGGGCCCCCTGGAGGAAACAGTGTCATATAATTTAAGGCCAGAATAAACCACCAGCTCATCTAGTCTGACTGCCTTCCTCCTACCGGCCACAAATACTACCCAGCAACTGAAATTAGACCAAGGATTTACAGGTCTCAGGAGACTGAAGTATTATGTTTAACTTTAGGCAGAGAGTGGGACGGAGTGAGAGACACCAAAGCCCAAGGCCCCTGTAATGGCAGGGACTTGATTAAGTGAGGTATACCCTGGCAAGCAACCCAGGATGCAGAGGAAGAGGAAAATACCCCAAGGTCACTACCAATATGACCTAGAGATGGACAGAGAGAGAGAGTAGGAGAGAAGAGGAGGAAGAAGGGAGTTGGAAGAAGGGACAGAGGGATATAGATGGGGACAGGCAGGGAGAGCGAGTGGACCAGGGGATAGAATCAGAACAAAGGGAGGGGGAAAGGCAAAAGAGAGAATGGAAATTCTCTCCTCATGTTGCCTGCTTTGATTGCAGAGCATATCAGGTGCACCTGAACTCAGAAGCAGTAGCAGATTGCAAAGACACTAACCACAAGCAGTACAACACATTGCAGCAAAGCTTTCAAGTGATCTAGGGGTAATGTTACTGGACTCTAAAAGGAAAGTCCTATCCCTCTTCTCCCTCAAGAAGAATGCTGTGAAATGAGGCTTTGAGGATACAAACTGGGAATTTTTTGTACAAGTCTCTCTCTCGCTACACGAAAAAGACTCACTACTTATTTGCCAAATAAAATACTCGATAAATTGGTGGAGAGTGGATTTACTGGACTTGTCACTTAATTTCAGTTACAGCAACAGAATTTTTCATGGGATTATGACAGAACATGGAAACTTCTGACTTAACTCCTCAAAAAAATAAAATAGAATGCAAATATGTACCTAACCCTGCCCTGATGGTGCATGAATGAGAACACTGACAGACATTTTTAAATATCTGAAGGATTTTTTAAAATACATATTGTACCAGAAACATTTTTAAAACATTTTTGCTCAAATAAAGAGTAAGCTTTAAAATGTGACAGAATTACCTGGGATCTGGAAATAACTGTATTATTAAATAAATGCTTAACACATACTTCCACATGCCATGCGTGTGAACAGCTCCTTCAGTTCAACTTCCTTTGCCTGCGATTTTACGCCACATACAAAAACTTTGGATGTGCTCTGATTTGACAACACTGACATGTGGGCAGCAGTCAACCGTGAACCCATATGAGCTACTATGATGTCATCATCCCTGTTCAAAAAGGCCTTCACAGAATGTACAGCAAGGCTGCGAGACTTATCCTAAAAGATAATACATGATGCCAGTTAAATAATTAAACATGGCTAATTAATAATTGGTAGATTTAGTTTGTTGAATTTTAGCTTCAGATTAATTTGGTTACTCCAAGTACTGTACTCTTTCCAACTAGACAAGTGCGTTCAGTTCCTCTCACCAATGAGTGGGGAAAGAAAAACAAATCTTTATGAAGTCTGGATGGCTTAGATTTAAATACTAAAATACAAACCTCACTGACTCTAAATTTAAAAAATTATAGATTATCATTCCAACTCCAACACACACAAAAAGGTTGAGCTGTCAGTGGGCACAGAAGAACAGGAGAAACAGATAGGTATGTCTGTCATCCCTGGCAAGGGGGAACTCAATAATCATTTCAAATGCCTGAAGTCAGGCTGCTACATCAAGTCTACAATGACAAAGAAAAATGCAAGGATGTTCACATGGCTGTCTTACACAATTCTAGGGGGAAAATTCTCTCTCACACAGTCAAATGGTAGAGCTATGGAGTAAACCTTGATTGGAAAGGAACATAAGCTCTTGGCAACAAAGCTTCGTTGTACAGATTTGAACCCAAAGAGACTGCAAAACCTCACAAGACCTCCAAAAAGAAAAAATGGATTATCTCAAAATTAGAGGTTGGTGGTCAAAGATGTACACCCTCATCAAGATCAACCATTACCTCTTCCAATTTGAGGTTGGGGCATACCTCTTTTACTGTGGAAAAGGACCTGTTTTATTGACATGTCCCCGGAGGCAAATGGAACCTTGTTTTCTGATGACTCTGGGAAATAGTACTGTTCAGCCAATATGCCTCTTTTATCAATGATCTGGGATGATATTAGAATCCTCTTTCAACCTTGATTATCAGTGCAATGTCCACTAAGCTTCCCCTTTCATAGGTGAATCCTCACATCACTACAGTATACCGATGACCTAGTATAGATAAAGCTAGAACGAACACAGGCAGAGAACATGTTACAAGTCTTGTGCTGAATTTGACTGCAACAAACAATTTTAAATAAACCTATACAGTAGCTTTGCAGGAGGTGAAGAAGAGTTTCATTGCCTCCATCATAGCATCTGCAAAGTTTTAATGAGCAGATCTGTTCTGGATGTTGAACAACTTGGTTAATCTGCATCATATCAATAACAAAGATGAGGTTTTCCCAGTAGGAGTTATTTTACTGATAAAATCATTTAGAATAGGATCATGCTATTGGATACTGTTGTAGGAGGATCATGTGTCAGGGGACTCAGATTGTTACTAGAATTGAACGCTAGTATCTCCTTTAGACAGGGCAGTCTTATTCTGAGGCTGTCTTATTTAATATGCATATGAGGCCTTTACAAATATGGGGCCAAGATTTTCAAAACTGACTAGTGAGTGGCCCTTTCAAGGTTCTCAAGCTGTGCATTGAAAGTCACTCATCACTTTTGAAAATCTTGACTATAGGTCATGTTGTCTTCAGGACTAAGGCCTTAGGTGCTGTGGAGAGCAAGGAAAAAGTCCCCCACATTCATCTGGTCATGTGGACTTTTATAAAGTGTTTATTGCTATTTCAAACAAAAAAGCTAATTTAGAGTAGGAACAGGATAGCAGCAGAGCTGTTGTATAGGGGCCTCACACCACCTGTGTACTATGGTGGGGATCTCTGCATCAGCTTTGAATAGGCTGGCATGGAGGTGATGCTGAAGGCAAGCCAGGGGAAAAGCCACTGGAGTTTCTCAAGCTTCAGTGGCTAGGAACCCCTATGCATACAGCATGGAGGGGGAGTGGCCACTATTTCAGCCTAGGGATGGAACTGCAGTAGAGATGTCATAAACATTAAGATGCCATTATTTATCAACTAGAGAATTTGTTCTGAAAAGTGCCTAAGTGACATAGGAGCTTAAATCCTATTTATTGTCAAAGACAAAAAGTCCTGTGTCTCATTTAGATATGGGACTCTTCTACTTTTGAAAGTTTTATCCATAGTCTCTATTTAAAAAAGTTTTGTAATAAAAATCTCAACTCAGACGTCATACTGATTGCTTTGGAGCTATGGAGTCATATTTGCAGTTGAGAATGGTAATACTTTCACTATAAAAAGAAATGTATCTATCTGTTATACCTAATGTAATCCTTCTGCCAGATGGAATTGGAAGCAACAAGGGAAAGGTTCAATATCTAGCATTTCCTCTTAACAATACAAAACAGAACCATCTTGAGCCCCCACCGAGTATTTTGGGAAAAAAGACGGTTATTCACCTTTGTAACTGTTGTTCTTCGAGATGTGTTGCTCATATCCATTCCAGTTAGGTGTACGCGCCGCGCGTGCACATTCGTCGGAAAACTTTTACCCTAGCAACT
The DNA here is from genome assembly GCF_007399415.2 of Gopherus evgoodei. Classification (NCBI taxonomy): domain Eukaryota; kingdom Metazoa; phylum Chordata; order Testudines; family Testudinidae; genus Gopherus; species Gopherus evgoodei. The sequence continues at coordinate 45,915,568 of NC_044326.1, read as the reverse complement.
CAGTGGGCCGGCAGGTCGCCCCCTAGAGTGGCGCCACCATGGCGCTCCATATATACTCCTGCCGGCCCACCCGCTCCTCAGTTCCTTCTTGCCGGCTACTCCGACAGTGGGGAAGGAGGGCGGGTGTGGAATGGATATGAGCAACACATCTCGAAGAACAACAGTTACAAAGGTGAGTAACCGTCTTTTCTTCTTCGAGTGATTGCTCATATCCATTCCAGTTAGGTGAATCCCAAGCCTTACAAAGGCGGTGGGGTCGGAGTGAAATGTGGCAGAATAAAACTGCTGAGCCAGAGGCTACAGCCTCTCTTGACTGCTGAACCAGGGCATACTGCGAAGCAAAGGTATGGACCGAGAACCAATGGAGCTTCGCGACAGATCTCATGGGTAGAAACACGAGCCAGCAAGGCGGCAGATGAAGCCTGAGCCCTGGTAGAATGCACGGTGATGTGGCTTGGGGAAATATGAGCCAAATCATAACAAGTAGGGATGTCCGCCATCACCCCAGATGAGATCCTCTGAGAGGAGAACAAGCAAGCCCTCCCTTTGGCCCGCTACCGGGATAGAGCTGGGGCACCTTAGGAAATGGTTCTGTCAGCACAATATAATGCGAGCACTCCACAGATGTCCAAGGAGTGCAACGGTTGTGCCCATTGCGTTGAACTGTGGGTAACATGAAAAGCCAAAACCACCTTAGGGAGGAAAGCCGGGTGCGGTCATAACTGCACCTTGTCTTTGTGAAACCTAGTGTACGGCGGAACCCCCGTAAGAGCTCTGATCTCAGAGACCCGTCTGGCCAAGACTAGGTTGAGGTCCCAGGTCGGGGCTGGGCGGCGCACCCGAGGGTGCAAGCGCTCCAAGCCCTTGAGGGACCTCGAACCCATAGAGCGTGAGAACACTGAACGTCCATCTCAGCCTGCTGGAAGGTAGAGATGGCTGCTGAGTGTATCCTCAGCGCTGATACCGCCAGGTCCTGCCGCTGAAGGCCAGAGGCAGGCCAAACAGAGGGGATCGAGACCTCAGCAGGAGCAAGATCGAGCGTATTGCAGCTGTAAAAGAAACGCTTCCACCTGGCCCGGTACGTTGACCAGGTGGAAGGCTGCCTGTCACCCCGACTCAGGTACGCAGCAGCCACCGTGAGGCGAAGAGGCTGCAGGTCCGAGTGACGAAGCCTGTCGTTGCCCTGAGAGATGAGGTCTGGGCTGACAGGCCGAGTAACGTGGTATGTCAGCGCTGCCTGGACCATTCTGGAGTGATCATGATGATGCACGCTCTGCCCCTGCGGAGTTTGAGCAGGACCTAATGAACCAGTGGGAACAGTGGGAAGGCATAATGCAGTTGGCCTTTCCACGGCATCAGGAATGCGTCCAAGATCGATTCCGAGGAGAGATCTTGGAAGGAGCAGAACACCTGGCATTTCCTGCTCTCGCGGTGAGCGAACAGGTCTGTGTGAGGAAACATCTCCACTTCCGGAAAGCGGGACGCCTCACATGGGGCAGAGTGATCGCTCGTAAGGCAGGAAAGACCTGCTGAGGCAAAGAGTTAGGACGTTCCAAACGCCTGGGAGAAAGGACGTCGCCAGCTCCATCGAGTGGGCCATGCCAAAGACCCGGAAATGGATGGCCTCCTGACCAAAAAAGGGGGGGGGACTATGTCCCCCCTGAATACTTATGAAGCACCTGGTCGTTGTGTTGGCTGTAAACACCGAGATACAACGGCCTCGCAGCTGCCGCTGGAACCCCTGGCATGCCAGGCGGACTACTCTCAATTTTTGGGGCATTGAGGAGGAATGCCAGCTCCCTAGAAGACCAAAGGCCTTAAGCTCAGAGGTGACTATGAACACTCGAGCAGAGAGATGAGGCGTCCGCCGTCAGGGGCAGTGAGCCGGACTTGGAGAGGACGGAGGCGGAGCTTGGCGTGTTTGGTTACAAACTTGTGGGCAACCATGGACCCAGGAGACTGAGACAAGAACGAGCTGAGGTCGTTGGGAAAGCCTTCAGACCTCAGATGATTGTTGCCATCGCCTAAAATCGCAGTTGCGATAAGCAGGCTCCGGCTAGGTAGGAGACCAGGATAGCCCCTAGGGAGCCCAACCTCTGCGTGGGGACCAGAGTGGATTGCTCTATAATAAACAGCAGGCCTTGACCTGTGAATAAGACCGTGGCGATGCCCACGCGCTGAGTGGTTTGTGTCTCAGAGTCTCCGTGGATAAGCGAATCGTCCAGATACGGAAAAACGCATATCCGACATCAGCGACGGTAGGCGGCGACTATGGCCGTAAACCGGGAGTATTGACAGTCGGCTATAGAGCGGAGGCATCTCCCGTGTGGAGGGAAGATGGCACTGCGAAAGTACGCGTGCTTCATATCCAGGGCGGCACAGCAGCCCCCAGGAGGCAAGGATGGAATAATGATTCCCAGGGATACCATGCAGAACTCCAACCTTATCCTAACCCGGTTGAGTCCGTGCAGGACCAAGAAGGTCTGAGACCTGTGTTCGAGTGGGGGACTAGGGCATAACGGGGGTAAAACCCCTTACCCCTTTCGTCCGCTGAAGTGGGACAGGGCTGGAGCAAAACTAAAGGTGGTACCTATGCTCCATTGTGCGCAGGACCCAGCGATCTGAAAGTAACTGGGGCCATGCCAGGAGAAAGCGGGATCGGGATCCCGTCCTGCGACTGGTACACCTCCCTCAGGTGAACCTTGGAAGGTCCGTCTTTGGTCCCAGTGGTAATTGCGAGGGACCTTGACTTTGGCTCTTTAGGGGTCCTGACGTTCGTCTGCGACCACCTTGGCCCTGCCGTTTGCCAGAGTTCTGCCTCTGGCTAGGCACAGAGTATGGCGGCTGGGGCCAGAAAGGCCTGCGTTTTGTCGCTGGCGTATACATGCTGAGACGCATTAGGACCCTATTGCCCACCAGACTTCGCAGTCTGGGGCTGTCTCTGCCGCGAAGATGCCTTTACCAACAAAGGGTAAATCCTGAATGGCATACCGCAGCTCCGGCCGGAGGTTTAAAACCTGAAGCCATGAAATGCACCTCACGGCGACACTCAAGGCCAGAGTGCCGGCCGCAGAGTCTGCTGCGTCCAACGAGGCCTGGAGGGACGCTCTGGGAACCTTCTTTCCCCCCGACCTCCAAGACGGCAGCGAACTCCAGGTGGAAGTTTTGAGGGAGAAACTCCTTCACTCAGGTGCTATAATTAGCGCAGCTAAGCAAGGCTTGTTGCTTTGCTACCCCGAGCTGCAGGGCCCCTGCAGAGTACACCTGGCGGCCAAGCCTGTTCATTCGCCAAGCCTCTTTCTGCTTCGGGGCTGGCGCCCGCTGGCCATCATTTCAGGATCGTGGTCCTGAGCATAAAATCTGCGCATATGGGATGACACGGATGCGTGTCCGGACGGCCATGGAGGTACTAAAAGAAGGCACAGGCAGAGTCTCTGACTCACTCGGACCTTGCCCAACTCGGCACCGGGGACCGGCATCGGGAGGCGTATCGGTACCTGGAACGAGATCCAGACCCGCAACCAGAACGGTGTCGGGAGGTCGACCGAGATCTCGAGGCTCGGAGAAGGGCTACAGGAGTCAAGGTACCTGCCCCGGTGCCAGAGGTCGGAACGGTGCCGATAGCGGGTCGGCGAACGGGATACCGACCGGTGCAGCGAGTGTGACCAGTACCGAGGAAAACAGCACCGGGACTGCCAGTGGTGTCCGGCGTGCCGACAGGACTTGGAGTGTCTGCGGGACCGTGATCATGAACGGTGCCGCTCTGCTGTGCTGACAGGGGACAGTCCCCTGAAGAGACTGTATTACCCGTACCGGCGGTGCCCGGGACAGGCAGCACTGACTCTGTCATGGCACTGAGAGCCCTCGCCGTTGGTAACATCTCCGGCGTGAAGGGAACAGCAGGCTCAACCACAGTGCGTACTGGGGAGCTGTCAGGCACCGGATTCGACGGCCCTCGTGGGACCGGGATCCACGGTACCGAGGTCATCAGAGCTTCGGTAGGTGTCGGTGCCGGGCGAACCGAGTTAGATAAGCTGTCTGGCTGCGGTGCCGTCAGCACTGAAGCAGCGGGAGTAATACGCTCAACCACGGCGCGTGCCGGGGAGCCGTCGGGCACCGGATTCGATAGCCCTTGTGGGACTGGAATCGACGGTGCCGATGTTGTCGGTGCCTCAGAGGCGTCGGTGCCGGGCAATCCGACTTAGACTAGCCCTCTGGCTGCGGTGCCGTTGGCATGGAAGCAGCCGGAGCAGGAGCTCAACCACGGCGCGTGCCGGGGAGCCGTCAGGCACCGGATTCTACGGCCCTTGCGGGACCGGGATCGACGGTGCCGACGTCATCGGTGCCGCAGCAGGCGTCGGTGCCGGGCGATCCGACTTAGACTAGCCCTCTGGCTGCGGTGCCGTTGGCACGGAAGCAGCCGGAGCATTAGCTCGACCACGGCGCGTGCCGGGGAGCCGTCAGGCACCGGATTCTACGGCCCTTGCGGGACCGGGGATCGACGGTGCCGACGTCATCGGTGCCGCAGCAGGTGTCGGTGCCGGGCGATCCGACGTAGACGAGCTCTCTGGCTGCGGTGCCGTTGGCACGGAAGCAGCAGGAGCAGTAGCTCAACCACGGCGCGTGCCGGGGAGCCATCAGGCACCGGATTCTACGGCCCTTGTGGGACCGGGATCGACGGTGCCGACGTCATCGGTGCCGCAGCAGGTGCCGGTGCCGGGCGATCCGACTTAGACGAGCCCTCTGGCTGCGGTGCCGCTGGCACGGAAGCAGCAGGAGCAATACGCTCAACCACGGCGCGTGCCGGGGAGCCGTCAGGCACCGGATTCTACGGCCCTTGTGGGACCGGGATCGACGGTGACGACGTCATCGGTGCCGTAGCAGGTGTCGGCGCCGGGCGATCCGACTTAGACGAGCTCTCTGGCTGCGGTGCCGCTGGCACGGAAGCAGCAGGAGCAGTAGCTCAACCACGGCGCGCGCCGGGGAGCCGTCAGGCACCGGATTCTACGGCCCTCGTGGGACCGGGATCGACGGTGCCGACGTCGTCGGTGCCGGGCGAGCCATCTTAGATGAGCTCTCTAGCTGTGGTGCAGTTGGCACAAAAGCAGCAGGAGCAGTAAGCTCTACCACGGCGCGAGCCGGGGAGCTGCCAGGCACCGGATTCCGTGGTCCTGGGGGACTGGAATCGACGGAGCCGAAGTCATCGGTGCCTCTGCAGGTGTCGGTGCCGGGTAACGCAACTTAGGCGAGCTCTCTGGCTGCGATGCAGGTGGCACGGAAGCAGCGGGAGCAGGGGGCTCAACCACGGCGCGTGCCGGGGAGCCGCCAGGCACCAGCAGGAATCGTAGGCTCTCTCGACCTCGGAAGAAGGGAGCGGTGCCGAGTCGACATCGGTGCCGGCGACGGTCGGTGCCGAAAGGCCTTGGTAGTAACGGCGGGGTCCGGTGCCGAGGAGGCGCTTCTGCCCGCCGCTTGAACATCGCTCGGCGCCCAAGGTGGAGGGGTAAGTGAAAGTCCCGCACCTTTTTGTTCTCGGCTTAAAAGCCTTGCAAATGGGGCACTTATCTGTCAAGTGTGATTCCCTGAGGCACTTCAAACAGGAGTCATGTAGATCTCTCTTCGGCCGCGGCTTCTAGCAGGCCGGGCCCCTTTTAAAACCCGGTGAGCCATGCATGGCTCCGGCACTGGGCTCATGGAAGGGGCTACTTCCTGAACCCCGCTAACTAAACTAACCATGTTAGCAAAGAAAACACGTATAACCATACAAATATATATATAAAAGGGTTATAACTGCATAATTATATACGAGAAAACGAGTAGCTAGGGAAGTGGAGGTCAGCTAAGCCGCGCTCCACTGTTCCAACGACGACACGGGCAGTAAGAAGGAACTGAGGAGCGGGTGGGCCGGCAGGAGTATATATGGAGCGCCATGGTGGCGCCACTCTAGGGGGCGACCTGCCGGCCCACTGAGTTGCTAGGGTAAAAGTTTTCCGACGAATGTGCACGCGCGGCGCATACACCTAACTGGAATGGATATGAGCAATCACTCGAAGAAGAACTTACTATCACCCCAGAAACCTCTAAGAGGCAATACTTCCCAATTCGCAAACACTGAGTCTGTGTATAACAAAAGAACTTTTAATAAAAGGGAATGGATCCAAGCATTAGTTTGGGACAACTAATGGAAAACCTGTCTTATGAAAGGAGACTCAAAGAGCTTGGCTTCTTTAGCCTAACCAAAAGAAGGTTGAGGGGGGATATGCTTGCTCTTTTAAATATATCAGAGGGATTAATATTAGAGACGGAGAGGAATTATTTAAGCTTAGTACCAATGTAGACACAAGAACAAATGGGTGTAAACTGGACACTAGGAAGTTTAGACTTGAAATTAGACGAAGGTTTCTAACCATTAGAGGAGTGAAGTTCTGGAACAGCCTTCCAAGGGAAGTAGTGGGGGCAAAAGACATATCTGGCTTTAAGACTAAGCTTGATAAGTTTATGGAAGGATGGTATGATGAGATAGCTTAATTTTGGCAATTGATCTTTGATTATCAGCAGGTAAGTATGCCCAGTGGTCTGTGATGGGATGTTAGATGGGATGGGATCTGAGTTACTGCAGAGAATTCTTTTCTGAGTGCTTGCTGGTGAGTCTTGCCCACATGCTCAGGGTTTAGCTGATTGCCATATTTGGCGTCGGGAAGGAATTTTTCTCCGGGGCAGATTGGCAGAGGCCCTGGAGGTTTTTCGCCTTCCTCTGCAGCGTGGGGCATGGGTCACTTGCTGGAGGATTCTCTGCAGCTTGAGGTCTTCAAACCACAATTTGAAGACTTCAATAACTCAGGCATAGGTTAGGGGTTTGTTATAGAAGTGGATGGGTAGGATTCTGTGGCCTGCTTTGTGCAGGAGGTCAGACTAGATGATCATATTGGTCCCTTTTGACCCTAAAGTCTATGAGTCTATGAGTAACATCACAAATACATTCAAAAGCATGCAGCCATAAGCAAAAACCTGCCCCCACTGTGTATTGGGCAGTATTCTTTGCCTCAGTTTCCTACCTTGCAGTGGGAAAATATGACAAACAAACGTCTCTTTAACACACCACTCCTCTCTCCCATTGCTGCACCCCATTCACAGTTGGCTGTCCTTTGTTAGTGATGACCCAGAGCTTGTTGAGGTGTTCAGAAAGGAAGGAGAGAGCAATGTTTCTGTGGTCACTTGGTGCCTCTGGAACTGGCTGTTTGCCACTGCATCCACTGCTTTTCTCTGCTGCTGACCCTGTGCTGCTGCTCCTTTTCTTTGCTGTGCTGGTTGCATGCTGTCATTATTGGACATTCAATGCTACTTCTGAGGTTCCACCACTTGACACAGGTCTTTAGTGATTTCACTGGGTAGCACAGAACCTCACTGCCAGTACAGCCCCCTGTATCGTCTTTCCTTTTATCACTGTCCCTAACCCCTAGACCTCAGGGATTCACCTCGAGAATCATTGTTTCTGTTCAATGATTACTAAAGTGAGTCTCATTAGCTCCCCCTTTAAACACTAGATGGGAGTGGTCAAATGGTGTCTAAGACTTTTTGGGCAGAGTACACACCACCAAGTAGGGACTACCTGTCCCCCCATCTCTTCCACTGAGATTGGCATTCCTACCCCCTGCTTGGAGAATACGGTTCAGTTTAGGGTGACCTCCTCAATCAGGGCAAACTAATTACAGTTCTGCTGCCCTTTACTTACACAATAAGGATAACATTTAATTACCTCTTACTCATTACTGAAACGATCTGTAACCCAACACCAGACAAAAGTGATACTTTGGCAAAGCAGCTCCATCATGCTGCATACCTAGGCAGAGTAGACATATCTATACAAACAAAGCCTGATCCTGAAGTCTTTTCCCCCAGCTCAGCACCAGATGTCGGGAGAGTTCATTCAGACCCTGCTTACACTAGGAAGTTTACAGAAAGTGCTAGTGCCTGGTTATTTAGTCATAAAAAAAATTAAAACCATGCAATGTCTGAACAGGCAATAATGCATTAGCTTAGTTTGCACACCAGATTATGAGACCCACTCCAGACTTATTTAGCTCACCTGTAAGATGAGTTTGTAACCTGTGAAAAGTTCCAAATTAAGTATTTCTTCTTTGAGAGAAGCAGGAAAAACCAGTACATCATGGCAGTGCTTGTCCAGACAATAAGTATAACCTTCAAAATCTGACACAGATTCAACTTTTGTGAATCCCTCTTTTTTCAATTCTTTGTAAATGTCTTCAAGGCTGTTAACATATAACATGCATAACTCATAATAATCCTGACCACTGAACATACAATGTTAATAACTAAAAATTCACTTGGAAAATCTAGATTTTTGCCATAAAAAGTATCATAAAAACAGAACTCAGAGTTAGGATTTGACATTTCAATACCAAATTTATTGCTGGTGTAAACAGTTGTAGTTCAGCTGACTACAATGAACCTGCATCCATTTATACCACCAGTGAATTTGTTGCCTAGTCTCTGAATCACCCTCTTGCGGAAAGGTAATGCACGAATGAACATTAAGCAATTTGTAATTCATAATACCCAAGGTACAGTCATGCAGGTTAAGTGTCATGCAGAAAAATCTCGCATTTGTTTTAATCTACTATTGTTTATAGAGTGCCATAAATTTACACTGTACATCGTAAACAGAGGGCCCAACATGACCATCTTTAGTCAGGTCAACTAACATGTATTCAACCCGAGTATAAGTTGCAGAATCATGTTCAGAGTTAAGACACATTCCCTGCCCTGAAGCTGTCAGTCTAAAATAGACAAGACAGAACATTTTAGGTAAGGAAGGTTATGAAGAAATTACTGGTAAGGAAAACAAGATGTGATTGTGATGTCAAGTTATCCATCTTATCAGTTCTTTTAGTACTATAATAAATACTAAAACTAATATTATTTTCTGACATATACATAAAGCGGCATTTAAAGGAACCCTGTCAACCAGCAAAACAATTTAAAAAAAAAATCAATTAAAAGTAGTTCTATGTACTATACGTCACTCCCAGAACCCTCCACCAATTTTTGTGGTTTTAAAATAACATTTCTGCTTTTAATATTTTTTCTCCACTTTGTTACTATGTTCAAGACCCACAAAAACAAACTGGGGAAACTGACTATGCAGGGGAAATAGTGTGAATAACTATATGTAAAAGGTATGTCTGTACTACAGCTGGGAGAGTGCTTCTGAGCACATGCAGACAGATACGTTAGCTCTGCTCAAGATAGCATACTAAAAATAGCAGTGTAGTCAGGGTAGTACAGGCAGCAGCTTGGGCTAGCCACTGAGCAAAAACCCACACAGAACTCCTGAGTACATTTTCAGGCACCTACCCTGGCTATATCTTCATTTTCAGTGCAATAGCTGTAGCAGAGCTAGCACATCTGACTACCCACACTGGAACACGGCCTTCCAGCACAGTGCAGATACACTCAAGGTGTTGTCCAATGCATCGAGTAAGTAAATTGGAAAAAAAACAATAGAAAAGATATCAGAGGGGTAGCCGTGTTAGTCTGGATCTGTAAAAGCAACAAAGAATCCTGTGGCACCTTATAGACTAACAGATGTTTTGGAGCATGAGCTTTGGAGCATGAACTTTCATGGGTGAATACCCACTTCATCATGCCATGTCATGTCATGCATCCGACGAAGTGGGTATTCACCCACGAATAGAAAAGATGTTTTTCCTCTTGTATCTTGTCAATTATAAGTAACACCTAAGATTACTGTATCACTAGTACGCTAAAAAAACGGAAGATGGAAGTGTGATGTTTAGGTCAATTGGGTCTGTTAAACAAACGTTTATTACAAGAAACCTATGCCTTACAAGATAATACTGTACGGTGCAAAATTTTAAAACAAATTCGTAGAAGGGCAATATACAATTTAATATGTATATTTCTAAAATGTTAATTTTACAGATCTTACCTGCTTTTTAATGTATTTATCCAAGCATACAAAGGTAAAGCAGAAGCCCTTTGTTCCTGTTTCCGTAGCGTTTCTGGTAGAATATATTCAATTGAAAGAGCATCATGTTTGATTCGACATCTTGCTAGAGCGGCAGCCAATTTGGTCTTAAAACTACAAGTATAAAATGATAGCTTTACCCAGATTAGAAGATTATAGCTCATTATGATGATGTAACATTTATACTGCAGTAATGCACAGATGCCACAATCACGAGTGTGGTCCCATTTTGCCAGATACTGTACAAAAATGTAGTATGAAAACAGTCCCTGCCCCAAGGAGCTTGAAGTCTAAGCCAACATGCATAGTTGAGACTATATTACTTAAGCATACAACTGACTCAAACTGAGCCATGTCTCACCCCAACCTCCTGAATTTCAGCTTCTATTTTAAAAAAGAAAGAAAGTAAGTGTGTAGCTGTTCAGGTGAAAAGGGGAAAACCCTGAAAAACATGATACACTTGTAACCAAACGCAATGAAATCTGAATTTCCAAGGAGCCTGAAACAATCATTTTTAAGAAATATTAACTGCCTCATTCATAAATGGTGTGTTAACTCTAATGCCCAATGATGATAATTTAAACATAAGAATTGTTAGCTATTTCATGGCTGATCAAAGCACATAAAGTAGAGGGACTAACATATTGTGAGTAATATCATTTTGGTGTCACAAGTGGATGGTACTTGGAAGTGTACCAGCATTTCTCCCCACTGTCTGATCTGTGGAACCAAAATACCAGATAGGAGGAATGGAGCTCAGCAGAGCATCCGAGTTCCAGAAAGGGAAGAACCAAACCCAGAGTCCAGTAGAACTAAGCATGTATCTGAACCCTACCCATGTGGGAAGGGTAGTTCCAAAGCTTGAGGAACACAGTCTAGCAGGTATCATATTTTGAGTATCTGTACAATCTACTTTGAGCAGCATCTCATTTGGTCATCTAAACTTGAAACATGGCTCATTGATGAAGCCTGAATTCATCTTGGCTTATGGGTAAGTCTACACTGAAATTGAAAACACCCATAGTTGTCCTGTGTCAGCTGACTCGAGCTCATGAGGCACAGACTACGGAGCTGTTTAACTGCAGTGTAAATGTTCAGGCTCATGAGCCCAAGCCTGAACATCTACACCACGATTAAACAACCTGGTAGTCCAAGCCCCAAGCTGACACAGGCCAGCTGCAGATGTTTTTAACGGCAGTGCAGACATACCCTTAAGGACTTAGTATCCCATTCACTATCCAGATGCTGACCCATACGTCCACTATGCCAATTATGCGAGCCTTCATTGACCACTTGTTAAATCTTCAACCCACCACCTTCACGCTTTCTCCTATGTCACCCTTCATACATAGGAGGTCCTATAAACATTGTCCCTTTTCAAAACTCTCCTTAAAACTCTGCAATACCACAATGCCTACAAAAAATAGACAATAATTATGAATCTGGTGTGCTGCAACCACTGCTTTTCATGGTGACCAGTTTTGTCTCGTTACCATACTTTTCCACTATTTGTTACATCAACCTATGGTCTCTTGTCTTATACTTATTACGCTCTTTTGACCAGTCGGGACAGATTTTGTTGTATTTGAAGTCTGTGGGGAGCAGGGAACTTGGTCTCCAGAGTCCCAGGCTAGCACTCTAAACTGTACTTTAGACCATCCTTCTTTCCAATTGTTGGGGTGGCAATAATGGGTTGGAGAAGAAAAATAATACTTTAAACATTTGGCATTACTTTAAACATGAGACTTAACAGATTCTTTGTTCAATGTCTAATGAAAGTACCTCTAAAATAAGCTAGAAGACATATGGTAGAGCAGAATGCAAGGCTGTTAGGTGTTTTACAGGGATTCCTTGGTTCTTTACCACACCATGCCCATCTTTCTGAATCTGTTTATTGAATGATGGAGTAATGTTTTTTCATATTGACTTGGCCTGAGGTTTTCTGGATTTTTCCATCAGATAAGCAACAGAAATAAGGCACTACATTTTTACTTCAAACGTATTCCATCAGCAGTTTTGACTAAATACAAGTTTAATCTTAACTTTAGGAATCCAGAAGTTTCTCTTTGAAACCAAATCATCTTCAAAGAAGCCCACTATGGCTTGAGATGAAAACAGATGTTTACAATATTTGCAATTTTAAAAACCTATTATAGGTTATATAAGTCTATATTTATGCCCACTTAGAAAATTACTTATAACATATACCTGTAGAGATAACGTTCTACATCTCTGACTTCTGGTATTGATTCCTCTTCATCAGAAATCTGTCGGGCTTGAAACTTTCGATCTTGGAGGTCATACAACATTACAACAATTAAACTGGTCAATTCATCTGGCTGCAATAGGAAAATAACTATTTAAAGAAACGGAAACAAAACAGGTCCTAATCGTGCAAAGAGACCCACCTCCAGACCCTTACACTCACAGAAGAACTATGTCTTAATCAGGACTACACATAAGAATCGACGTAAGTGGTTCTTTTAGGGAGATCGCTATGTATTATGGAGACTTATTTTGAATGAAAAACAGGTAGAGACATGATTTTAAGTGCCTACCTTCTCATCAATAAGACAGACTTTATTAACTATTTTTATTGAAACACCCAAACTTTTAGTTCTCTAAGGTGAAGAAAAAAATGGTTACATTTCTTTTATTTAGAGTTTTTTACAATTATAATTTTCCCTTCACCCTCCAACTATATTCTTCTCTTTTGCAGCAGATTGCAGATATATTAGAATGGTATTCCTCTTCATCCGACCGGTAATAGAAAAGTTACAGTAGGCGGCTGTAAATGTTAAATTGTTGGCATAAGTGTTCACATTTTCCTGTTTATAAAGATCATTTTAGAAGTAGAATTTGACTGTTGTATAGTCAGTAATATTCAAGCTAAGAGAAGCACACAATACCTTTTTAATAGCTTTTCATTTTATTGCATAACATTCAAAGTGTAAGGTTTTTTTAAAAAATCAGTATTGATTCAACCACTGCTACCGCAGAAAAATTATTTCCATGCTGTCCTCAGCATTCTTATTAGAAATTTTCCACAACTGACACTAATTCAAAATCTTGTTCGAATTAGCAGGGGCATCCAGGACTGAATGAGCATGAATAGATTACTTTCAGCCCCAGAAGTTCTCTCATCAGGTAAGAGTTGAGGCTCATACTCAGGGTAGGGTGGCACTACTGCTGCCACGCTGTATCTGTTGTATGACCTTCAGTCCACTGAACTGTAAATCTAATACCATTCATGTGCACTACATTCACACGTAAGTTAAAGAGGAAGGTAAGAAATGGTATATATATATATATATATATATTATATAGGTATAAGTATACAAAGTACGTTAACTAGAAAAAAAGGAATTGATCCTCACAACAAACCCATGAATTAGGAAAATATCTTTATTTTACTAATCGGCAGACTTAAGTGCAGAGATATTAAGTAGCCACGGTTTTCCAAACTTGGATATCTGAAGTCAGCCACCTAAAATCCATATTCAGGAACCTACATAAGTGTCCTGACTTTCAGAGATGCACAGTACGTAAGATCGGTTTGAAGTCATTAAGTCATGGGTCCCCAACATGGTGCCCGCGGGTGCCATGGCACCCATGGGGGCCATCTAAATGTGCTTGCGTCCTGGCCGGTGGGAGCAACCGCCGAAATGCCGCCGAATTTCCGCGGCATTTCGACGGCGATGCCTCTCGATGACGCTGCTTGCCGCCAACAAGTGACGTCATAGAGAGGCAGCACCGTCGAAATGCCGCAGAAATTCGGTGGCATTTCAGAAGGTGCTCCACCTCCGCCACAGTCCTTCATCTGGCGCCCGCCAGACGAAAAGGTTGGGGACCACTGCATTAAGTCAGTGAGATATGGAGATGCTTACCCCTTATTTAAGTGCCTAAATTTGGCTTTAAGTGATATTATGCTAAAATTTTCAAACCTGGGCACTTAAGTCTCCTGTCTTAACCACAATACTAACTTTGCTCCTTTAAATTTCAGCTTAGCTTATTTAATATCCAGCAGTAAGAATGTGAAGGTTTAGATTTCGTAAAGTACATAGCTTTTAATACAAAACTGCAGACAAAGTTATTGATAACTTTATGAAATATTATGATAAAAAGCTAACCTCCAAGTAGGGTGACCAGACAGCAAGTGTGAAAAAACGGGACGGGGTGGGGGGGTAATAGACTATATAAGCAAAAGACCCAAAATCGGGACTGTCCCTATAAAATCGGGACATCTGCTCACCTTACCTCCAAGCAGCTTTCATTATTTTTTTGAATATAAATCATGAAATCTTAGAAATATAGGATTGGAATGGACCTCAAGACGTCATCCAGTGCATCCCTGTCTGCACACGTCACACACACAAAACTAGGATTAAATATGCCTAGACCTAAAAATGCAGTGAGGAAAATTTCATCCGGGGGCGAGGGGGGGGCAGTGGAGAACCCTCATTGAGGAGAAGGTTACTCACCTTGTGCACAAACTGAGGTTCTTCTAGATGGTTGTCCCTGTGGGTTCTCCACTTTACGTATCTCAGTGCCCTGCACTTGTAATCGGAGATTTGTAGTATCAGTGACCAGGTTCGCCACGCATGTGTAGCAGCTGTCTCGCATCACTCCGAGCGTCTACCTAGTGTGTGCAGCCAACCCTCCCCTAGGTTCTTCTCTATGTCCCGAGGATCAGTGTGAAACTCCAAAGTCGGGTAGTGGCGCACCCACAGGGACAACCATCTCGAAGAACCTCAGTTACTGCACAAGTTGAATAACCTTCTCTTCTTCAAGGAGTGTCCCTGTGGGTGCCCCACTTTAGGTGACTGTTGAGCAGTGCCCCTCAGTGGAGGGGAGGGGCTTCAGAGTTGGTTTATGTACATTGGTTAACACTGAGAGTCCAAACTGAACGTCTACAGTTGATTGTTGTTCTAAAGCGTAGTGTTTAGTAAAGGTATCAACTGGTGCCCATGTAGCTGCTTTACCAATGTCCGTGATGGGCACATTGTTGAGAAAGGCAACAGATGTCGACATCGCTCTGTGGAGTGTGTGAAAACTCGCGAGGGAGCAAGCAGATTGTTGTTTTGGTAACACAAGTGGATACCTGGCGATATCCATTTGGATAGTCTTTGTTTGGGTATAGTTTGATCCTTTGATCGTTCTGTTGTGGAGATCTTGTAAAGGACATGACTCAGTAATGGGATTGGATGGGAAGCCATACAGCAGTGGAGTGTCCCAGTACAGAAGGAAGGGGTCGCCCTGAGAGGTGTATCCCATTCCGGTCCGAGAGCAGTACTGAGGACACTTGGCACTGTGGGCAGTAGCAGAGAAGTCTACAGTGGGGAATCCCTATTGTTTGAATATGGCTTTGAGGATTTCAGGATCCATCTCCCACTCGTGGGTTTGGGATATGTCTCTGCTTAGTTGATTCACTGTTGCGTTCTGGCGCCCGGGAAAATAGGTTGCCAGAATGTCTATGCTGTTGGTGATGCACCATTGCCAGAGACGAACTGCTTCTGAACAGAGCGGATATGATCGAGCCCCCCTTGGCAGTTTATATAAAACATGGTTGCTAAATTGTCCATGAGACTCTTTACAGAGGAAGAAAGTGCTGGCAAGCATTTTGGACTGCCCTTAGCTCCAGTAAGTTTATGTGGAGATTGGATGTGACCCTGGATGGTATTGTCGCGTAACTGTGCCCCCTAACCCAGGAGGAAAGCATCTGTGGTGATCATCACAGATAGAATTTTTTGTAGGAAGGGAACACCTGAGCAGGCATTGGTAGGGTGTGTCCCCATATGAGCAAGTGCTTTACTCTGTGAGGCATCGTGCGATATCTGTTGAGGGAGTGTCTGTGCAGACTATAGACAGTGAGAAGACAGGCCTGTAAACATCTCATGTGGAGCCTGGCATATTTTACAACAAACTTTGCAGCGCCATGTGCCCCAAAACTTGTAAGCATATTCTGGCGAATGTTTGTGGGCTGCCTCTAACTGTTGTAACTAGATTGGTTAAGGTGAGGAAGCGTTGGGGTAATCTCACTGTCATGTTGAGATTGCCAGTATAAACTCCAACTGTTGTGTAGGTATCATAGTGGACTTCTGAAGATTTATTTGTAAACCCAAGGCCACAAAAAGGGTTGTTATTGAGTAAGTGGCATTGGTTGCTGCCTGTTGCATTGGTGCCTTTAGAACACAGTCATCTAAACACGGAAAGATCACCACCTTCTGCCTGTGGAGGTGAGCAGCCATGTCGGCAAGAACTTTGGAAAAGACCCTTGGGGTGGTGAACAGGCCAAAAGGAAGCATTCTTTATTGGAAATGTTGTTTCCCTAGGGTGAAGTGCAGGAATCATCTGTGTGCCAGGTGACTGGTAACATGAAAGTAAGTGTCTTATAGGTCAAGGGCCGAGAGTCAATCTCCTTTCTCCAATGTCGGAATTACTGTGGATAGAGTCACCATTTTGAAAGGTTGTGTTTTTATGAACTTGTTGAGTTTCCATAAATCCATGATGGGCCTCCACTCCCCCCAATTTTTTTCTGAGTGAGAAAATAATGGAAATAAAATCCTCTCCCCTGTGTTGAACTGGTACAGGTTCCACAGCACCTAACTGTAGATGGTTTATTTCCTGTTGTAACATGTGCTCATGAGAGGGGTCCCTGAGGAGGGACGGGGAAGGGGAATGGATAGGTGGAATAGAAATAAAGGGGATGGAGTAACCCTGCTGCATAATTTCCAGAACCCATTTGTCTGTAGTGATGGTCTTCCAGACTGGTAATACGGTGACAGTCTCCAAATGGGCTGAAGATGTAAGATCCCGAATTAGGAAATGTGAGGTTCTCATGTCCTCGACCAACACTTCAAAATGTTTGCCTGGAAGTAGATGGTTGAGACATGGATGGCTGATCTTGGGGCTGCCGGTGTCTAGACTGACATTGTTTGCGGTGCTGGTCATAGTGTCATTGGGGTTGAGCGTATTGGCCAGTGTGGAATTGTGCGTTGTAAAATCTGCCCCGTTTCTTTTTATTTGGAGGGACAAATTCCGAGATTCTTCAAGGTGGCCCGTGAGTCCTTCGAGATGTGCAAGGACGCTTTAGTGCTGTCCGCAAAGAGTTTTTGGCCTTCAAAAGGTAAGTTCTCGATTGTGGCTTGAACTTCCCTCGGAAACCTGACAGATGTAGCCAGGAAGCACAATGTCTGACAACGGACGTAGCAATCAAACATGCTGCCATGTCTGCAGAATTGAGAGAAACCTGGAAGGCCATTCTGGCGATAAGCGAACCCTCCGCGATGTTAGCCTCTTATTGTTCTCATCTGCAGTCTGGGAGCTGTTCAACAGAAGTTGACATTTGAGAGAACAGGTTGTGTGTGTATTTGGCTAGTAAGGCCGACTAGTTGGCTATGTGGAATTGGAGGGTAACCGATGAGTAGGCTTTCTGCCCGAAAAGGTCAAGCCTCCTCCAGTCCTTGTCATAAAGGGTGGCTCTAGATTAATGTTGCTTTCCCCATTGATTAACCACTTCTACCACCAATGAATTTGGGGTAGGGTGAGTGAATAAAAACTCAGCTCCTTTTGTAGGCACATAATACTTCTTGTCAGAAATTTTACAAGAAGGTGGGGCTGTAGCACGTGTCTGCCAGATTATTTTTGACGGATCCATTATGGCTACATTAATAGGCAATGCAAACTTCGCTGACAGGGATGCCTGAAGTATATCTGTGAGTTTGTGATGGATCTCTGGTAGCTCTGCTAGCGAGATGTCCAGGGATTTAGCTACTCGTTTGAAGAGGTCCCGGACGTCAGGGGGAGGGTGGCATTATTGTTTTGTCTGATGAAGATGACGAAATGTGGGTGGGTGTAATGGTATCACTCCCTGGCATGTCTTCAGGTTCCTCATCCAGCGCTTCTGAGGGGGCTGATGCAGAAGGTGAAGGGGATCCAGCTGTTCTGGATTTAAGTGGGTTGGGCGGCCTGAGGTTTTGGGCTCTATATAATGCCCACAGGTCTCAGTATTCCCAGTTGGGTGGAAAGGTCACGGGAGGTGATACCAATGGTGGAAGCTTCCAGCCCTGTGCATCCATAGACATACAATGCTGAGAGGGTCCCAGTTTACGTGAGGAATGGCAAGGGGTGTAGATCCTTGTCTCATCATCATCTCTCTCCAGCAATGAAGAAGGAGGGGCTGAGTCAAAAGGAGTAAAAACTATGCTGGGTCCCAGTCTGGCTGGGATACCATCAGTGCCGAATAGTAGAGTCCCTGGTGTTGAGGTAACCAGGAGGTCCGCCTGTCCCTCTTCTGTTTTTCGCTGGTATCCGCCTGGGAGGTGAGGTGGGAAAGGGGAAGAGGGACAAGCAGTAAAATAAAAAAAAATGTAATAAGATAAAGAAAAAGGAGAAATAAATGAATAAGAGGCTACTAGCCGGGGGAAAAAAACAAAATAATGGAATATCTAAAGGTGTAAGGGGAGCTGCTATCACTCCAAACTCAAGCCAAAGGTGATAGAAAAGGAACAGGGGGACAGTTGGTTGCGCATGCTAGGTAGTCGCTCAGAGTGGTGTGAGACAGCTGCTGCGCATACGCGGCCAACCAGGACATGGCTACTACAAATATCAGATTACAAGCACAGGGCGTTAAGACATCTAAAGCAGAGCACCCACAGGCACACTCCTTGAAGAAGAAAACATGGTTAAGCATTGTTCCAAATTAGTCGAAGCTCGGTTCAGTTTTATTTTGTTTTTTAAAAGGAAATATGACCTTTTTGACAAAGGTGTTTATTTTACTGTAGATAAGAGCACAAAGGAGCATAAGTGATAGCTCCCTGCAAGAGCCCACTTGCTTGAGAATTTTGGCCTTAAGGAAAGTTTAATCTAGTCTTCGGTTTTGAATGTAATCGGGGAGGTGTTATTATTTTGTTTAAGAGGAAGTGCATGACTTCTTGGAGTCAGGGTACTTTTCTTGCAGAGGAGATGAGCAAAAGAATAATAGCTGTCCACCCTTCTCAGGAGAATTTGTCCCCGGTGAAAAAGACATCCTTGAGCATATCATTGCAGAGAGGATTTTTCTTCCCTTACTCTATGTTAAGTGTTACTTTGTCTGGAGAAAGTGTCCTAATTTAAAACAATTTTTATATTTATTTATAATACCTCTCATTTCAAATATTCCATCTGATGATCTTCCAGTGCTTTACAAGCATTAGTTAATTCTGCCTTATCACCATAATTTTACTGATGAAACAGCAGACTGTAGCCAATATTTTCAGGAGTGTCCTCTAATTTTTGTAGGCAGCTGGAGCTCTGGGCTCAGCACCTTTTGAAGTCAATGAAAATATATGCACTAAATACTTTGAAAATCAGACCCTAGCTACCTCGCAGGCATTCATGTTTAGTAGACACTTCTGAACAGTGTTAGCTGAGATTTCCTGATCAGTTTCTGAAGGAAACCTGATCCTTGAAACAAAGGAGTCCAGCTACCTGGTAAGAAGTGGGGTGGGGGGGGTTGTGAATCCTCTCTGAATTCCCTGTCTCTAATACAGAAAGATTTCCTAACCTGTCTTGTGTTGTCAGTTGACTTGCAAGTATGTTTTTTCCCCATGTGCTTTCCCAGCTCTGCACAGCTAGCTGGTTGAAAAGACCACGATAGTACTATGCAGTGTGGTTGAGTGCTGAAGGCTGGCATGGTGTTGCCTTGGTAGCGCTATTTAGGCTGCTCAGTGCTTCTGCCCTGGAAGCTTCAATGTTATTAGTAGATAGCACAGCATGTTAGTTTAGCAGATTTTTATGTTATTCATAAAGAAAAACCACAGGCATGGCTCAGTGACAAAGGCACTCGACCCGGTTTATTGCCCTCTAGACACTGTCTCAGCGTTCTAGCTCCGTGGTTACTGGTACACTGACAAGTGCCTAGTAGCAAGAAATGGCTCAGGTCGACAGCAGGAGTTTCTGCCATCCCCTAGGCCACACAAAGAGTTAAGGCAAAGTACCAATATTTATTAGGCTAAAACAAACAACTAACATACACAATATACCCATCTCCTTACATATTTCATGACCTTTGTTTGCTACCTTCCCTTGTTCCTGATATCTTGCGGAGGGGGTGGAGGAGCGATCCCTATTCATTAGGGACTGATACAAAAATCTAAAGGTGGGTAAAGAACTGGTTTAAAGGGAGACTACAGTGGGTTATACTAAAAAGTGAACTATCAAGCTGGAAGGGGATTACCTGTGAATCCTCATGAATTGGTCTTGGGACTAATCTTATTTAAGATTTTCATAAATGATCTTAGCATAGAAAGTGGATGTGTGCTAATAAAAATCTATGCCAATATGGAGGAAAGCCAGAATATCATAAAGAAGATGTGGATTACCTTGAAAACCAGACTAACAGAAATGGGATGAAATGTAAGTGCAAAGTAAGAGATCACACACTTAGGGACTAACTACAAGAATTTTTGCTACAAGCTGGGGACTTATCAGTTGAAAGCAACAGAGGAGAAGAAAGACCTGGGTGTACTGGTAGATCACAGGATGACTATGAACCACCAATGTGATGTGGCCATGAAAAAGACTAATGCAACCCTAGAATACATCAGACGAGGTACTTCCAATAGAACCAGGGATGTGGTTTACCATTCTACGAGGCACTGTTGAGACCTCATCTTTGCACCTGTTCCAGTATTCCAGAATGGCTACGAGGATGATCAGAGGAATGGAAAATCTACCTTACAAAAGAAGAATCAAGGAGCTTGGCTTGTTTAGCCTAACAAAATGAAGGCTGAGGGAAGAGATGATTGCTCTCTGTGACAAAACAGCCAAATACCAAGGAGGGAGAGAAGTTATTTAAGTTAAGAGCCAATGTTGATAAGAACAAATGGATATAAACTGGCCATCAACAAGTTTAGGCTTGAAATCAGATGAAGATTTCTATCAGAGGAGTGAAGTTCTGGAACGGCCTTCCAAGGGGAGCAGTGGGGGGGGAACACTTAACTGGCTTCAAGATTGAGCTTGATCAATTTTTGAAAAGGACAGTATGATGAGACTGCATGTGGCTCATTTGTGACTGCTACTAGCAAATATCCCCAACGGCCAGCGATGGGATTCTAGAAGGGGAGGGTTCTGAGTTACTGCAGTGAATTCTTTCCCAGGTGTCTCTCTAGTGAATCTTGCCAACAAGCTCAGGGTCCAGATGATCACCATATTTGGGATCAGGAAGGAATTTCCCCCCAGGGCAGACTGGCATAAACGCCGACGTGCGGGGGTTCACCTTCCTCTGCAGCATGGGGTACAGGTTACTTGTAGATTTCACCTAGAGTAAATGGTGGACTCTCTAACTTGAAGTCTTCAGTAACTCAGCTAGAGGTTATGGATCTATTACAGGGGTCGATGGGTGATGTTTTCTAGCCTGCAACATGGAGGAGGCCAGACAAGATGATTACGATGGTCCCTTCTGGCCTTTAAGTCTATGAGGGCTAAAGGAGACTTTTAGCCAGCTTCCTGATCCTGGGCTGCTTTTGGGGACTGGAAACACTCCTGAAGTAACAGGCAGCCCTGGTGGCCTGTGTAAGTCACAGCAGCCTCCTCAGGCTGCCATATGGGCTGCTGCACTGATGGAATCTCTGCAGCACTCCATGCTGCAGCCACAGCCTACATACGCTGCTCTGGCCCTACACATCACAGCTTGAGTTGGGGTGCACCAAAGATAGCCTATGGCTGCCTTCCGCTGTCCTCTGTGATCCAGGGAAATCCTCTTCTTTAAATTGCTCTGCCCTTATATTTTGCAAAAAGAGGCCACAACAAAGATGGGAATGTTATCCTGAGTCCTCATCTCTAAATATTGCCTTTCCAGAAAAGGTTTGAAATTGACTGAAGTAACAACATGAGGGAAGTTTCTGCTGAGCCTCCCCCTTCTTGAGGAGCAAACAGAAGACTCCAGAATTTCTTTAGCTGTCAGAATTTCCACACCGTTAGTGCCACTAAATTAATTCAAAATTCAGAGTATAATAAGCTTCAGAACATTTTCAAACTTCTTAGTTTAAGTATTTCCTTTAACATTTTGGCTATTCAGAGTTGTCAAACCCTTACAAAAACTTGAAGCATGGCTACAAATGGCAAGCATAAATGGCTGAGTCTTCAGTATGAGTGGGTTCCTTTGTACAATTATTTTTCTGTTGTATGCATTTATAATACCCCTCTCCTCCCTCCCCCCCCCAGCTGAAAATTTAGCCCAGTGACTTAACAGGTCTAAATTGTATAAATATTCAAAATGTAAAATAAGATTTAAAAGTACTTCAGTATCTTTCAGAATGAAAAAGATGCAAGATACATATAATACTGAACTGCATTATAAAGTAGCTTACTTTCTAACAGGAAGTTACTTACTATTGACTGACATGGGTAAAAGCAGCTATCTAACAATATATTTTCAAGTAGATCTTGATCTGAGAGAGAGGAAAATACTGGTTAAATACATTTGTACAATACTGTAAAGTTTGTAGTATAAGTCAATAAAATTCATAACCAAGGCAAAGACTGAAAAATAAATTAACAGATTAAAGACACAGTAAATTGTTAAAATCTGATATTGCTTAAAGTACAAATTTAACGGCAAAAAGTAAAATATCAAGGTAGCTGAATTCAGATCTGCCATTCATGTCAGATTATTATAATTTCAGTGCAAAACATTTTAAAACGTACATTAGGTTTCTTAAATGCTTAAATTTATAAATATATTAAAGTTACATGGGTGTCTTGATCCCTCAAGTATTTCAATATAGCTATTTCTACTTTATAGACTTCCCAATAGTGGCTCCCTAAAGCAAAGATGCCTGTCTGCCATATACACTATTAGTTATAGAAGTGGGGATGGCGTAAGTTCTCTCCCCCTTCTGGAGACATAGGGTGAAATCCCGGCCCCACTGAAGTCAATGGCAAAATTGACATCATTGGCAATGGGGCCAGAATTTCACTCATCTTCTGAGGAACCCTGGAAATGAGAATGGTAGATGACATTCCCAGCTCTAGGACACAGCATTCACTAATGCTGCTTCAGACTTTTTTCTTTCAGAGCACTTACAAGTATTTTCTTCTGAAGAAAATAGGTTTATGTTACTGCACTGTACCTGCATATTACTTTTTAAAAAAACCACACACCTGCCATGGAGAGAATACTTTTCTTGGTACCTTTGACTCAACTAAATCCACAATAGTATTTAGTTATGGAATGGTATGCATGACTATTAAAGACTTCTATGCCCATAAAGGAGAGGCAGCATGAACCAGTGCTCACACTTGTTCAAATGTGTCGCTACTGCAAGGTTGTTTGACATCACTAAATGGCTTCAGACAGCTTTGCCCACTGTTGCACTTGCCCTCATCAGAAAAACAAATGAAAGGACAAGAAAGCCCTGCCTCCTGCTGCTAGATCTATGAACCTCACTTTACACTGGGAAAATTGCTGCACTTGCTAATTTACAATGAAGCAGACTGTTCAGTTCTGGCACCCTTACATTAAGTAATACTTTATTAAAGGATTTTGTTGATACTGTGCCATAATTCATTTATTCACTCTTAAATAACAGGTGTACAGTTGGAAGATTAAAAAGACTTCCTAATGTCTGCTGACATCCCTCCGTTTTTCTTCTATAGAGGTATATTTTTGGGGTGGTGGCAAGGAGAAAAGAGGAAGAGAAGACATTCTCCAAGATACAGTAGTATTCTTAGCTAGTGAGAAGACTATCCAGTCTAGTTTGGAAGCATAAAATGATTCAGCTAAATTGCACTCACAGTATATAAGAGCATGCAGTGACAGATGTCTCAGGAGACAAGTACTCAAGATAATACAACATTTACCTTAAACATACCAAATAAAAAAAAAATCCACCCAAATGCAACCTGTGTCTCGTAACCCAGCATAACCAAAGAGTGAGGAGAATTACTGCTGGGGGATTAAATAATTAATGAGCCATGCATATTTTTAATTTTTTGCGCAGAAAAAAAAGCTTCTGCCAAAACATTGCTATAGTTCCATCTTTTGCCCACCAGAGGGCACTGTGACACAAGAACAGCAGCAGCTCCCAGCAGAAAACTTCAATGGTGCCCTCTTTTGCCCACCAGAGGGTACTGTGGCAATAGAACACAGCAGCAGGTCCCAGTCAACTAGGGAAGAGAAAGATCCTGCCTTCTTCGCAGCGCCTGCCAAGCAAGGTCAGGAGTTGGGGGGCTCATAAGGGCTAGTGGAGGAGGACAAACTGGTGCAGAGGCTGAATGGAATTGGAGGCGCAGGACCACAGGGGGAGGGAGGTACATGGTCACATGGTGATGGGGGAGGGAGTGCAGAGCTACATAGGGCCAGGGAGTGGCTGAGTGGATGCACAGAGACACATGGGGACACAGGGAGGGAGTGCAGGGCCAAATGGTGATGGGGGGAGTGGGTGTCTAAATGGGGGTGGAAGGACATGTGGGGGGGGTGCAAGGACAGATGGGGATGCAGGAACACAAGGGAACAGGGGCAGATATGCCTGACTGAATGGGAGAGACTAGGGGTCAGCCAGGGTCTGCATGGGGGAAGCTCCCTAACAATCCCTCCTCACCCACCCCCGCAAATTTGTTCCATACTTTTCCCGCCCACACCCAACAACCCTCCAGATTTACACCCAGGCTCCTTCCCAGCAATTTACTTCCCTCTCCCTCAGTTCCTCCATTACCCCTAACTCCCCCAAGCCTTTGCACTGCTTCTAAGGGGTGCAGGAAATACGGTTCTGTATTGTAGTTTAAATGAATTATTACTCAGAGTTCTGTATTAATATGCATAGTTAGGAATCTATCTGTCAAAGAACATTTCCTGAATCTTTTTTGTTGTTTGTATTAGACATACTTGCTCACAGGTATTTTGAAATAAATGACCAAAAATAAATGAAACTGGTAAGATTATATTGTGTTATTTTGACAAATAAAATTGGAGAATTTTAAAATATTGTGCTCAGAATTTTTAATTTTTTGGTGCAGAATTCCCCCAGGTGTATAAGAATGGTTTAGAGCCACTGTTTGTTTTGATGAATACCCTTCCCTTGGTTTCAGTAGCAAAGGGACAAGATGAGGTGTAATTATTTTCTCATCTCATAGGTAATGCTGCGAGTATGTCACAGAGGTCACGGATTCCGTGACTTTCCCTGTCCTTCGTGACTTTTGCAGCATTTGGTACTGGCTCACTGGCTGCCCGAGCCAGGCAGCCCTTGGGCCAGCAGCAGCAGTTTGGGTGTATGGGAGGGGGCTCAGGATTAGGGGAAGGGGTTGGGAGCTGCAAGAGGTACTTACCTTGGGGTGGGGAGCTCCTGGTTCCCACTGGCATGGCCCCCCTGCAGCTCCTAGGTCTGAGGGGTCTTCATGCTGCCAGTGCCTGCAAGCCCTACCCCCACAGCTCCCATTGGCAGTGGTTCCCGGTCAATGGGAGCTGCGGTAGCTGGCACTTGTGGCGGGAGCAGCGGAGCCCTGCCCTGGCCCCTGCCTCCGCCACCTAGGAGCTGCAGGGACACAGAGCTGGGTAGGAAGCCCTGCCAGCCCTGCCAAACCCCCACACCCATACCAGCCGTGCACCATGGAAGGTAGGTCTCGAATTAATCTGTTTTATGAATTAAATATTAAGCACTTCAGTAAGTAAGTCATCAATCATTTTGCTTTTGTTTGGCTTCTTCTTCAGGGCCAAAGGCATCTGGTGTCAGATTTGCTGCTTGTCATTTTTTGCTGCTTCAGTGAAAGGTTGGGGGCTAAGTCTCTTCCTTCCATGACTTAATCTACTTGCTAGTCTCCTCCACTGAAATGACTGCAGTTCAGATCTCTGACTCACAAATTAGGACTAGCAGACATGTACTTATTGCAGAAAACAGCACACTATCTTTGGCTTGCATGTTAGTTTGGGCAGAAGTATTGTGCCCAATGCAGGCACAACATCGCTGAAAGCACTGCTATAGCACGTGCACAAATGACTTCAGCTCTATCTTTTTAAAGGGCTTTGCTTGTCTGGGCCAGCTAAGCTCTGCTAACCAGATTGGAAGAGAAGAGGAATTGGCTCCGCCTCTTCTGGATGGATGGCCAAATCCAAGGGGATAAACTTCCTTTACTCCTCTTTTCTACCTTGCCCACTCCATTAACATCCATGCAATTAACCCTTGGTTATACATAAGGCAGTGAAGAACAATTCAGTTTTCTGAATTTTTCAGCAAGCAATTTCCATTGTTAGTAATCTTGAGTGTGCTTAATTTCATATTTAGTGCACAAGACTTTTGAGAAGATTGCCAGAAAATAGCCTTAAGATGTTCTCAGCTATACTATATTTTGTGTTCATTGCATTTTCTGGTGCTCTGTTCCCCTCACCACAAAAAATTATTTTTGTTCCTACATTAGAAGCAACACTGCATCACTAAGAATAGAGAGTAACAGTTTCTTAGCCTTCTTTTAGATTCAGAGCTGGATGAAAGATGCCTATGCTACATCTTTCAGACGCAAAGGTCACAATAGCAGCAGGGAGAAGGAATGCACTTCTATTTCTTCTCAATTTTCTATTGTTTAGCTACTATATCCTCTGAATTTTACTCAATGAAAGTTTCTTAGCATTTGGTCACGAACAATTACTCTTTTCTATTTGATCCAGGGAAACCTGATGTCACCACATATTTTAGGTAGTTCCCATGGATACTAAATGGCTTCTCATTTTTTATACTGACTCACTTTTGTGATGCAATCATACTGAACTAAATCCTGCAAAGTGCTGAGCCTGCCACCATCTACTGTTAAAATCCCACAAAAGATGCTAGTGCTCAGTGTCTCTCCCTCATGAGTGTATTTCTGGAGTGAGTACAGACACAAAATGTAATTCTTTGTCCTTGCAATGGCCAAAAGGTAATGTTTCAGTGGACTAGCATAATAAGGTGGATCAGGTTAATATCTTTTACTTGACCAACTTCTGTTGGTCATTTGTTTGGTCTCTAAAGTTTCTAAAGAAAGATGCCATGTTTGCCAGTTTAGCCATTGTTAATTTTTTCCTCTTTTCTACTCAGTTTTCTTTTGGAAAGATTTCTCTCTTTCCTGGAGTCTAGTTATCTGGGACTTCGGCATTTTAGTTTTTTCAGTCACAGAAAAGGAGTGAAATTACATTTGAAAGTATAATTAGAGGACACAGCAGAAATGTCAGCTGTAAACTGGGAAGTTACTGCTACAAGCCAGCAAACACTGAACAAAACTAGTTGACACTATTTACAAGTGGCCAAACAATATGAATACTTGAACTCCATGTTGGTGAGGATGCAGCATTAATTTATTCTTATGTTTATGAGACTGTCCATTTTATTTTATTTTCCCTCTTACTGACAGGGTGGCTTTGAAGGATTCCTCTAACGAAACAGTCACAGGTCTATTTTTCAGCCTCTATTTTTTAATGCACATTAATTTGATGTAGTGTATTTCAAACTGATAGTTTCTTTAAGCTATTGTCTGTTCTTGGGGCTTGTTACCTTGCATATCTATGAGCATAAGGTAGCAAAACTAGCGAGATCTTGAGCAAGGAGCAGTAGCAATTGTTCAATCAGATGCCGCGCTCTCGGTCTTGCTGGTAGTCTAAAGGTAATCTAGACTAGAGCAGTTCTTCACAGAGCTAGCCAATCAACCTGATATGACTCTTCATCAAGATAAGGAATGTACCCTACCACACTGTTTGATAAGGTTTGGCATATAGTAGCCAGCTGTGTTCTCACAGGGCTAGGTATGATAGAAGGCAGTGTGGAGACAAAGGCGATCTGTAGTCCTGGCCTCCATTCAGTCCCCTCTTCATCCCAGCTCTGCATATTTTGAAGGTCAAATCTCATGCTACTCTCCAGGAGCCAAATCCTGCCCCTTCCTACCACATGGAAGAAGAACCTATAAATCAACTTCTCAGTTCAAAATCAGTGGCCCTATTCCCATGAAGGAATAACAGACGAGGGGAAGAATCAGATTCTTAATTTGGATGACTGATTCAGTTAATAATGGTCAATTTAGCATGTTCAGTTTGCATGGGGAGTAAAAAGTATTTATTTATTTATTTATTGCTGAAATGGACAGAATTCACACTTTTTCCTTTATAGGAAACCAGACCAAAACCTTAAACAATGAAAACTAAGTACTTTGTTTTACGTTGTCTTGCTTTGTAACAAGAATTTGTACAATATTCACAAAAAGTGTACCAGATTTTAAAAAAAGGGTTTCCTCCAAAGCACTTGGACATGGCTGATCAAATATACACATTGGCTCTCTCATAAATACAGCTGCCCACCTTGCTTCCCAATACACTATCTACGACCAGCCATCAATTTCAACAGTCCTTGGTTGCTAGTTAATTTAAAACTAATCTCCACGTAATCCCAGACTCACAGGCTAGCACCCTAACTACTGAACCATCCTTCCTGCCCATCAATAAATATGATCATATCGATATATATGACCTAAATATTTCATGTAGTTTTGCATATTTTCTGCACTGCATCATTTCTGCTAGCAATATAAAGAGTTTCTACTTACATTTCACAGCGCTAAACGCCAGTTCATAGGATGAGCGCTGGGAACATTCATCTTTAAAATCTGGTAGGGATGGCACTAGTTCATTACCATACCTTACCAATATTTTATCCTGAGGCTTTTCATTATGAATGCCTTGGAAAATTTTAGCTGCATTTATGTATACAGAGTCTTGATAGCCATTGTTCTCAATAAGACTTGCACTCTTTTCAACAGGCTCTCTCTCATTTGAAATTGCCATTTCCTTGAAATTTGAAATGTCACTTGACAACATCAAGTTACTTTTGGAACTTGGCATTCTTTCCCTGTTGCTTTGTCAGCACAATAACATTTGACAAATCAGAATCCCACTGTCTCTGCAAAAACAAGAAAAATTTGTATTAAAATTAAGTTAAAAATCAGTTTTCAGTTTCATTAAAGTGTTTCTCTTCATTTTCATGGTTTTTAATGGAAATGCTTAAAAATTTCTGATATAGGCTCCAATTCTGTGCTTAACTTTGACACACACAACTTTATCCAATGTGAAAGTCAAAATGTTATTTCATGTATTTTTTTTAAAATACAAAGTTACTTTTATAAATATATAAATGCAGACAAATTACCTTATAATAACCATGGTTCTTTGAAATATGTTGTCCACATGGATTCCATCATCTACCCTCATTCCTTGCTTCTACAGAGTCCTAATCCTGTTAAATTTGTATTGGTGAAGGAATGGAGAGATGGCTGGGCCCACTCCACCCTTCGCATCCTGGGGTGTGCAAGGGCACTGAGGGAGTAGGTGTGGTCCCTATGGACACTGGTAGCTAAAACGGATCTTGTGTAGCTGTGGCTCATGCACACCCAAGATCTGCTTTAGCTAGCAGTTTCCATAGGGACCACACCTGCACGATAAGGATATGTCTACCCAGCAATGTAAGCCTGGCTCCAGCCTTGGCTCTAGCCTAACCCTGCTTGGTGTGTGGATGCAACTGTGTTAACCTAGGGTTCGAACCTAGGGTCCCAGGACCCTGCAGGGTCCAAACCCTTGTTAAGCTGGGACCTAGGATCTGATCCCTATTGCTTTCTTGTGTGCACGCAGCCCTGGCTTGACTCAGGTCCCAGAAGTTCTCTATATGTATTTCAGAGTTTTTGGGGGCAACTTCCCTAATCCTCCCTATGTCGACAATCTATGCTATAGTCAATGGGAAGCTACACCTCCCCTTTGCAAATGGGAGCAGCTCATACCATGCTTGCAGACCAGTGTTTAGTAGACAATCAGAGAACCTGCAGGGTTTTCAATTGAGACTGATCAGAAGCAGCTTTTTGCAGAGAGCTACTTCCTGGTCACAAGAGCACAGACAGATTTTAGTGCATGCTCCTTGGGTGCCCCTGCACACACAGCCCCAAGGAGGGGGCAGAAAGTGGAGCAGGGATTAAGTAACTGCCCTGCAGGTATGGATAGCAGTAGCACTCCCAGCCCAGCACAGCTGGGGGAAGATGACCCCCAATACTCCAGCTTCTCCTCCTCCCGCAGGGGCACTCCCTCCATCCCCATTCTGCTCACTGGCTCCCCCTGTCCTCCCTAGGGCTGCATGCGCAGGGGGACCTAGGTAGCACGCACTGTCTGAGCGGCAAGTGGGAGTCAGACCCAAAACCTCCCTGCAGCCTCCTACAGCATTGGCTCCAGCTCCTCTTCATAGAGTGCTGAGCTTGCCCAGAGCAGAGAGCAAAGCGACAGGTGAGAGGTGATCCTCAACATTCTGGCAGCCGGGAGCTGTTCCTCTCCCAGCTGTGCTAAGCCAGGAGCTATGCCGCTTTCCCTCCCTACCGGCAACCGCTTGTTCTTACTCTGTTTTCTGCCTCATGCTCCTGGAGCTCCCCACCCTTCCTGGGGCTGCATGTGCAGAGGCAGCCAAGTAGTGTGCACTATGAGGGCAGTGAGTGGGAGCCAGCCTGATAGCTTTCCCACAGCCTCCCAGGTACCCTTTATTCCTGTACACAATTGAGCTCAGAAGCCCTATTCAATCACTTTAATAGAGAGAGACGGGCTGCTTTTCAGTTAATTTCTCTAGTCCAACAGTTATTCTTAGTCCTATTATTTGACTTCTATAACACTAGGACTATCTTATATTTATATTTGTCTGAACTAAGTATTTTCAAGTTTACTGGGGGGGAATGAATTTCTTTCACCAATAAAAGTCTCCTTGTACCATTAAGACTGAGGCTTATATTCCTGGACAAAAGCCACCTCTGTAGCTCCCCAACATGGTGTCTAGCACTACTATCATTTGATATTTTGCTTAGGAGACTGTGTGGGCAGTAATGTTTTCCCACAGTGCAACACATTCATAAGGTTAGAGTGTTGACACAAGGCAGAAGAGGGCGAGGGGAAGAACACCAGGCATTCTGGAATAGGGTTACTTTGACTCAGCTCTGTGCATGGCACTGTAGGTAACAGAGCCCTAGGCTCAAGTCCAAGTCTGAAAATCCTTAACCTAGGGTTAAAAGGCAGTGTAGACAATCAAGCCCACAGTTCCCTGACATGGGTATGCTGACCTGGGAACCACTAATCTGAGACTCACACTGCTGTATAGACATACCTCAGTGACCTTGCACACCCCTATAGGACTGTAGAAGCAGGGAAGGAGGGCAGGTCATGGAATCCATGTGGACAACATATTTCAAAGAACCACAGTTACTATAAGTAACTATTGTTTGAAAGATCATCATCATGGATTCCACTTCTAGTGACTAAGGCTATGTCTACACATACAGCACTGCAGCAGCGCAGCTGCACCACATCTGGTGAAGACACTATATGCCAACAGGAGAGAGCTCTCCCATCAGCAAAAAAAAATCCCACCTCCCAGAACAGCAGAAGCTATGTCAGCAGGAGAACAACACAAGTGCTTATGTTGGTGTAACTTATGTTGCTCCGGGGGGGTATTCAGACATAAGTCACGCCAACATAGACTGCAGCATAGACACAGCCTAACAAGTACCTTGGATGTGGGGTCTAAGAGTCCTATTTAACCAATGATTGTGGGACCAAACCAGACATCCAATCTGGAAGCCTCTATTAAAAAGGTGTGGCCAGAGCTCCATGTGGATGCCCTACAAATTTCAGAAACAGGGGACAGTCTTCAAACAGGCAGAGAGTCTGCCTTCCTTTAGTGGAATGAGTTAATGTGGCTAGGTAGATCTGATTCATAATACATTCTTACACATCTGGAGACTCATTTTGATAACCTCTGAGGATACTGCTTGACGTCACCCTCTCTGTTTAGAGGTTTCTAATTTTTTTTTCTCCTGTAAATGGAAAGATCATGCCCTTACTCAAGTGTGTGAAGCTTAGTTTTGCCAGAGGTTGAGTGTGACTTAGGAAAGGAAACTCTGGGTGAACCTATTGATTTAAGTGAAAATCTGAAGAAAAAAAAAATCATATCCAGGAACTTGATGTGAGGCCTATCAGTCACCATCTCTTTATGGAACACCAAGGTCAACTAGGCATAAGGGCTTGAATTTCCTGTATCCTGTGAGCTGATGTTATAGCTACTAAAGAAGGCAGTATTCATAGGCAAGTGGTAAAAAGAGTGGGTATAAGGGCTCAGAAGGGGGTCTCATTAAGCCAGTTAACACTATGTTGAGATACTAGGAAGAAAGGGAATCTCAGAATAAGGG
The DNA here is from genome assembly GCF_007399415.2 of Gopherus evgoodei. Classification (NCBI taxonomy): domain Eukaryota; kingdom Metazoa; phylum Chordata; order Testudines; family Testudinidae; genus Gopherus; species Gopherus evgoodei. Next base: position 45,883,359 of record NC_044326.1, on the reverse strand, counting down.
AAAACATAAATGAGACCTTTGAGGAATTTAGCAACTATACAGTAGAAAAATATGATATGACAGACCCTCAATTGGAGAATTATGCACAGATATTGCTTGTAGGGTTATCTTAGGGAGCTGAAGAATAGTCCTGAATGTTTTAGGGTTAGCAGATAATTCAGAACAACAGAAATGAGTTTTTCCAGGGGAGACAGGTGACACTGTGCCCAAATAGAAAATCTCTTCTATTTTACGGTATAAGTTTCCAGAAAAACTCTTTAGATTATGTATCAAGATGTTCTTGATCTCAGCTGAACAGCTTCTTCCAGTGGCAGTTAACAAATCTGATTGAATGGATGCTGGCTGAATGATGCTTGATCCAGGTGTAAGATCTGACCTTCATTTTGCTAAGTCACATCTGGTAAAACAGGTTGGAAATAAAGCTGATAGCTTCACTAGGTCTGAGTACTAGAGCTGTCTGAACCAGGCTGGGACTACCATGACCATGAAGGCTGAATCTTGACAGAAAGCCCTTAGTCATGGGTGATGGGTATCATAGGCTAGGGGAGGCTGTGCCTCCCCAAATACCCTGGTGTGGCCCCACCCACACTCCACCCCCAGGTCCCCTCCTGCAGTTTCCAGTGCTCTGCCCTGGCCAGCTGGGGCTGGAGCTAGCTGGCCTGCTGCATGGACTCAGGGTGGCTGGCACTAGGGCCACACTGCCCACCTGGCACTCGGACTGTTACCTGGCACATGAGGGCTTGGGGCCACAGTGGAGGTGCTCTGGGCTCCTGGAGGGAGTGGGAAAAGAGAGAGGGAGGGGTGGGACCTTAGGCAGGATAGGGGCCAGGGGCTAGCCTCACCCAACGGCCAGGTCACCGGGCACCCATGCCCTTGGTACTAACAGGACTGGCTAGTAGGCACATGAGTCCCAGTCTGCATAAAATGAGGACAGCGTCTGACAGGGTGCCTAGGCCCAAACCCCTCTCTGAAGCTAAACACAGGACATTTATTATCCTCATCTGTGGGGGAAAAAAAGGATCTTCAAGACCGAGTCTTTCAGTGTCCACTCATGCCTATTAAACTGATGGGAGAGAATTTTAAAACCATGGAAGACGCATAGTGACTAGTGTGATTTGATAACTGCACCAATCCTAGAGACAAACAGCTTCTCAGCACAGCAGTGATGACTATGCTCCTAGGTCCCTTCCAACCCTGATATTCTATGACATAATGCATAACTGTGATGTTTTCTGCTATCACTTGGATCACGGATCCCTGCAACAAGGGGCGGAATGCCATGCGTGCTAGATGACACAGGGCTCAGCTATTTATGTGAAGTTGAGCTTGGGTGGGGAGGGAAGAGTCAGAGACTTTGTGTTGGAAAATGGTAAAAAGTGCTTCTTCTCCTAAATGGGGAACTGATCTTTACCACCATTTTGGCAGGAAGAGGTGCAGCAAAGAAGTACTCTGGTGAAAGAACACTTTCACATGGGCAACAATCTAACAGAGGATTTTCATGGGACCTTCACTTTCATGTCCACATGGTATTTGCTTGGTAGATACAGTAACTCTACACTTAAGGTTGTAGTTATGTTCCTGAAAAATGCTACTTTAAGTGACACAATGTTAGACTAATCCAATTACCCCATAAGTGTGAATGTAAATAGGAGGAGTTAGGTTCCAGGGAATTTTTTTAAGTTTTAAACAAACAATTTAATACAGTACACAGCAATGATGATTGTGAAGCTTGGTTGAGATGGTGGAGTCAGAGGGTGGAACATTTCCCAGAAAATGCCTTACTGCTAAATGATGAACTAGCACTTGGCTGAGCCCTCAAGGGTTAACACGTTGTTAACATAGGCTCACACTCTACAAGGCAGCACGACTGGAGGGAGGAGGAACAGCATGGCAGTGGCTGCAAACATTCCCTGTGGAAACTGAACAGGATGATTAACCCATGCGGAAGGGGGAGGTGTATGTGTGTGTGAGAGAGACAGAGAGACATGCATATTTCCCCTTTAAGTACACTGCCTTTTTAAGTAGATCAACAAATTGAAACAGCAGCTGCTGCCAACAAGCTCCCTCCGTCCTGAGCCCTGTCCAGCCCACGTCCATCCACCGCTGCTGTGGAGATGGGGTACAGGAGCGGTAGGCAGAAGTAGGGGGAGGGGGACACCCTGACATCAGCACCCCTCTTCCCACCGCCCCCTGAACAACAAGCAGGAGGCTCCCCGGAGCAGCTCCAAGGCAGAGGGCAGATGCAGCACATGGCAGTGGGGGGAGGGACAGCTGAACTGCCCGGCAATTGATAGCCTGCTGGGCAACTTCTGCACAGGGAACTTAGGGGAGTTGACTGGGGCCTGGTCCACCCTGGTTTCAAGCCCACACCAGCTAGCTCCAACAGGCGGCTCTTTCTGCAAGCAGTGGACAAAGCAGGCAACTGCCAAATGTTATCAGGGAACATCGTGCAACTTTAAACGAGCACGATCTCTAATTGATCAGTGATGTAACAATGAAACATTAAGTGGGATGACATTGAGGAGTTACTGTATACTGATTGCAATCACTTTGTATAGAGTATAGGTGAAGTCTAGAAGTCTGTCATGCTGTGCAACATTGGTGCAGAACACGATCTACAAATCTCAGACATGCTCTTACAGACATCTCAGGTTGAGCTTGCGGATCATCAAAGAGACTTACTATTGACTATGATTTGGAACTCCTCCCCCCATGATGTGTGCGCTCCTGCTGACCTCATTTCTAACACAGCACCTATGAATGATATACTTTGAGTCAATAAAAGTGTAGATTTCTCTGCTGATCTTGAGCCCCAGTGTGGTACAGAGCTGTCAGATCTCATGAATGGAGTGTTGCCTTTTCGGAAGATATTCACCAGATCAGCCAGTCATCAATGTATGGATATAAATGAATATTGTGCCTTGCTAAATGGGCTTTGATGACCACTAAATGCTTGGTGAATACCACAGGCACTGACTTTCCAAAGTGCCGGAGAGGGGGGGAGCTTGCCCCCCCGCTCTGACCCAGGCCCCGCCCCGCCTCTTCCCATTCCACTTCCTCCCCCAAGCGTGCCATGTCCTAACTCCTCCCCTTTCCCTCCAGAGCCTCCTGCATGTCATGAAACTGCTGACTGCAGCAGGCAGGATATATGGCGAAAGAGGGAAGGTGCTAATTGGTGTGGCGCAGCCCACCACCAGGAAGAAAGCACTGGGGAGGAGGTTCTGATAAGGGGGCTGCCAGTAGAGTTGGCACCTCTGGTGAATACTCAGTGCCAGGGAGAAACCAAAAGGCATTTGGACCCCCTTTAGTATTCTCAAAAACGGGCACCATGAAGCCCACATCACAATGAAAGTGGCCAATGCATATGCTGCCATAGCAGGTGTCTAAAGCAGCCTGCACAAATGTTTGAGACACTAACAACCCTTCAGATGCCAGAGACCTTAGTCCTGCCCTTTCATTTTGTGGTCACTTCTCCATGAATTGTGACACCTTGTCCCCTTTCAGATAGTTATATTTTGATAGAAGTACTTGATAATTCAAAATGTGCATCTGGAAACTTAGGGAAAACCGTCCTGGAAAAAAACCAAAAACAAAACAGGGGAGCTACCCCACCTAGAGTGCTGTATGGTTCTCTTAAATTCTCCCATAACCTGAGCAGGAGAGCTCATCACCAGTATTAGTGAGTGGTACCAAGGGAAAAAAATGTCTCCAGTTGTGTGATCGTGAAATAATCAATACACAGGACATCTTGGATACCAAGAAACTCTGTCCCAGAAACATCTGCATTGTGGAGATAACCTTGGTGCCCTTGACACTGGCTATCCATTCCAAATGTGTCCATATCAATATCAGCCCCAAGGAATCAGTACCAAGAGAACTGAAGACTCAAGTTTCAGGGAATACTTTGAGTACCTGGACACCAGCCAGTGCCAAGACATCAGCTAAAAAAATGGTTTGTGGCCCAGATCTGGTCTGTCTGAACAGCACAAGTAACAACAGTTGATGAGCTTTTTGTGTCTGTCTAGTGAGAACCAGAGAGGCTGTCCTATATCTGGCTCTTCGGGAAAAATGTTCCTTCTTACCCCTTTCTGACAACTGGGTGGAAGAGGTCTGGCTGCTCTCCCAGTCTCAGTATCTGAAGGGTTCCATCTGCTCAATGATGAGTGAGCTCAGTACCTCACAATTCCCAGGAGCATTTGCCAAAGAAGACCGTTCAGGCCTAGTGGGAATCTTCCTCCTCCCCCCTCCCACAGGAGGCTCTCATCAAGCACTCCAGAAGAAAAAATTGAAGGCAGGCCTGCCTCTCTCTTTCTGTGTCATCTTGGACAAACAGCAACAGATCTGTCAAGTATCTGTTAGGAATGTATCCCTCACCAAAGAAATAGAGGCACCTAGAACCCATCATTGTGCGGGACAGCCACCTAGCAAAAGCATTAAGTTTTAAATCCCAAATACTTTGTTTCTGACATAGCAGCTAGGGTTCTAGTACCAGGGGTATCCCATAATTTATCATCTTTTTATGTGCCAGTGAGGGTAAATATAAAGGAATACTATGCTAACCAAGAAATTGCACAGCATGCAGAGTAAGCAGACACTACATGGGTTCTAACCCACTGCCAAACACGGCAAAAAGGAACCAAATGATGGTTGGGCCCACTGTGCCCTTTATGTTCTCGGGTAGATGGTGAAGATGGGCACCGAGACATCTTCGGCACAGGCGCAACCCGAGCAGATGTTGCCAGCCAAAAAGAATCAAATCTTATGCACATGGGGTGCATGCACACCAAGAGTGGAATCTATGTGGACAATCACTTGAAAAAACTCAGGTTTCAAAAAAGGTTATATGACTTCAGTGGGTGTTGAAGGTATTCAAAATAGCATGAACAGCGCTCAGCATTTTGAAGGATTTGGCTTGACTGAATACACTTCTCCATATCATAGAATGGATGTCTTTTGTTCCATAATATAAACAAAGCAGCAATCCATTACTACTTTATACTAAGTCTCTTATTAGTCACACTTATTCTGAGTGCTAAACATTTCATCAAGTACTGTACTTGTCTTTACCCTACTGCATCTCCAGTTATACTATACAGAAAAAGCAGCATTTACAGATGCTGTGTTGGCTGACTGGTATAACAAAGTTTAGCACCATTATTCATAAAGCTATGCTTTTACTAGGAGTTCAGGAGAACAAGTTACCTAGTAAGTACTGCTATATTCTCCAGCAGACTACACAGTACAAGCAATACAGTTATCACAATTACCAGTTATTAGACTTTGTCATAGTCAACATACTATAGCTTTTTTACATGTTAATCTTATAATCAGGAATGCAAAAGACAGTACACAGACATACCCACTAATTTTTTAAAACAAAATTATATCCACCTTTTATCAGCTGTGAATACAGAAGTTAAAGTTCCTGATAGTATAGTTTCTGGTTTCCCAGTTTACTCATCTGTGTACAGGAAAAGAAGAAAAAGATTAGTACAATAAATGAGTTGTAGACCACAAAAGTTGCAGCTCAAAGTTTAGTCATACTTAAGAAATCCATTCCAGTTTTAGAGACCTCAGGTTCCAGCAACATTCCCTACATTTAAAGAGGGAAATACAAATTCTAGAGTGGTCACCTGTTCAAGAGGTCCTCCCCCTTAATTATAGGGTGTATTGCTGAAACTAGTGAACTCCTGAACCAGAATGAATTTTCAAGCATGCTCATAGAATTCCCTTTATTGCCAGTTATATATGTTATTTAATAACCATCTAAATCATAGTACAAGCATTAGTTAACACATTTATGTAACAAATCCAAGAAAAATATTTTGTATGCAGCTCTGTTGAGCTACATTGGTACTGAGGATTTTAGGGAGGTCTCCCTACCATCACTCTTGAGCACATGTCCACCAGTACTAGCCTAAGCACCACAGTGGTGTCTGACCTTGCTCAAAGCAGGTACATACAACAGGGTAGAAAAAGTGTCAGATGTAGCCAGTTAGCACTCCCACCATTTCTAGGCAACAGTGAAAGATTTCTCCGGAATCCCCCAGTGAAGAAAAGCCCAAGGAAGACACAGGCTCGAGGCTAAAATGAGTGAAGCACGTCAGAAGACTGAGCACAGATGGAAAGAGAAACACTATAAAGAACAGGCGGAATTCCCAGTGTCACCATTACAACGCTGCTTACAACCCCACCCCGACCCAGGATTTCCCCTGCTCGCGTCCCCGGGCTTGCGAAGATGCTATGACAACTGGCGAGCAGGCCCCTGTGCAATGCCATCTCCTGGGGTCCGGGGAACGCGCAGCTCCGCCAGGGCATCTGCTTGGCCCAGCAGCAGCAGCAGCAGAGGGACACCGCACTGCCTGCAGGGGCTTGGGGACGAGCGCTAGACACTACCCCGCCTTACGGCGGAACGGCACCGGCAGAAGGGGCGCGCCCTCAAGCCGCAGAGGGGCCCCTCGGCGCCGCAGCCAGGCCGCTGAGACAGGGGTTACGGAAACTCCGACCCGCAGGAGCAGGGCCCCCCAGGGCGAGCGGGCGCAGGGTCCCCGGGCAGCACCTCTGCAGGTGCCCACGGTACAGCGGGTGCCCCCCTACCCGGGCAGGGGGCCGCGGAGTAACAGTCCCGCTACCCCCACAACGGGCGAGGGGAAACCCCGGCAGCTGTAACTGCCGGGGACAGGAGCGGGAGATGCGCTCGCCCGCCCGCCTTCCCTTACCCGCCTCACCGCGCTCCCCACGCAGCTGCCTGGGAGCAGCCTTCACCCCGCCTGCCACAAATCTCTGCCGCGGCGAGTCTCCCTCGTCCGGGCGGGGCGGACCCGCCCATAGGCCCCACCTGTTGCCGGCGCAGAGACTGGGGACAGGGGACCCAGCTCCAAGGACCGTTTTATTTAAATTCAGACTCTACCATTCTCTTCTCTCCCATGGGGTGGGGGGAAGGAAGGTGCGGCTGACGTCGCAACTACCCCCTTCGGAACGGAGCTGGGGCTGCCTCCGCGGAAAGTGTTTCTGCCCCTTCGCGCCCCCCCTTTCTGCGATCCCTTGGTAGAGTCCGGATGGTGGTTCTCTAGAAGAGCGGGGCGGCTCAGTGGGAGTCTGGGGTAGTATTGGGCCCGTTCACTGCTAAAGGATTTCCCCGCTCCCCAAGGGGAGGACCCACAGAACCCACTGATTACGGGGGGCGACAATTAATTAGGAGTCAGGGGTTTGAGGGTGTTTTTCTGCTCCCAGTGGAGAGGCTGGCTTGGGCCCTTCCCCGTTTTTGGGCCTGGGGTCTGGGCTCTGGGCTGCTCTTTCCAGGGAGCGCATCTGTCAGCAACTGGAGGCTGGGCCCCCTTCTTCTGAGGCGCTCCAAGCGGTAATTCATGAATAGCACCTAGAGAGGCTAAGGGGAGACAGCAGGGGCCAGAGGCTCATAGGACTGCAGGGACCTCCACAAGTCATCTAGTCCAGCGCCCTGCACTCAAGGTAGGACTCAGTACTAGCTAGACCAGGGCTGAGCAAACTTTTTGGGCTGTGGGCCACGTGGGAATAGAAATTGTGTGGCAGACCATGAATGCTCACTAAATGGGGGTTGGGGTGTGGGAGGGGGTGATGGCTCTGGTTGGGGGTGGGGTTGAGGAGTAGGAAAGTGCACTGGGCTGGGACCAAGGGGTTTCTGGAGTTAGTTCCTTGGAGAAGGGGGTGTGAGAGAGACACACAAATCCACTTCTCTGAGATACTCTAAACCACAGTTCTGGGTAGCAAGATTCTGTGCTGGGTTCACTTTTTAGTTTTATGGATCCAAAGTTTTGTTCAAATTCAAACCACATGAAACTGGATGAACTTAAACACATTTCATTAAAATCAACAAATTTTACCAGGACCTATCTATTTGTGTATTCCAACTGCATGAAAATAACCCTCTAACTAACAAGAATGCATCATGAGTCCCTGCCTATGGTCACCATCACATCAAATAACCTATTAACATAATTCATCTAACTCAGTGCTCATAGGAAGAAACTATTACAAGTTATTCCACCCACTCTAGTTATGAAAGAAAAGTCTAACTAAATCTCAGTGTCTAATTATTGAGTGATCTGCAACACTGTCTTTTTTTGAATTATTAATTTTACTTACCTGTGAAATTTCTCAAATATTTCCCAAAATATTTCTAATAAGTATTGAAAGAGTTAAACTTCAGTCAGCCAGTAAAAAAAACGGAGTTATTTTTTCTATAAATCTGCTCTACCTATGGCAGTATGTATGGTCTTCAGATTTTGACAGAGGGGAAAAATGATAAAATCCTCAATGATTTAACTAAAAAACTTCAAAGACTGAAGTACCCCATTACTTTGATTCACCTCTGCCCTGCACCTTTCAGGTCCAGCCGATCACGGCTCCCACTGGCCACAGTTCACTGCTGTAGGCCAATGGGGGCAGCTGGAAGTGGCGGCCTGTAAGCCCCTCGGCCAGTGGGAGCCGCGATCAGCTGGACCTGCAAATGGGGCAGGTAAACACACTGGCCCGTCCCACCAGGGGCTTTCCCTACACAAGCAGCGACCCCTGTTTGAGAAACCCTGCTCCAGGTGGTCCATGGAACCAACTGTTCAACTCCTCTCCGTCACTCTATCTCCCAGAGGCTACTGAAGCCAAGCCAGGATATTTTAGGTGCTAAAAGTCTGGCAGCACAGCAGGGCTAAGGCAGGCTTCATACCTGCCCTGGGTCTGTTCTGCTTCCAGAAGTGGCCGTCACATCCCTGCAGCCCTGGAGTGAGGCGGGCGATCTCCGCTCACTGCCCCCGCCCCAAGCACTGACTCTGCAGCTCCCATTGGCCACAGTTCCCAGCCAATGGGAGCTGCAAGGGTGGTGCCTGCAGGCAGGGGCAGTGCGTGGAGACCCCCTGGCCCACCCTCCTGGTAGCTGCTGCCAGAGAGATGTGCCGGTCGCTTTTGGGAGCCGCTGTAGGTAAGACCACCTGGCCAAAGCCCACACCCAAACTCCAATAGCTACTAAAATAAACAAAAAAAGTCATTTAGCACTTCTGCCATTTCCACATTTTCTGTTATTGTTTTTCCATCCCTCATTGAGTAATGGGCCTACTCTGTCTTTGAACTTCCTCTTGCTTCTAATGTATTTGTAGAATGTTTTCTTGTTATCCTTTGTCTTTAGCTAGTTTAAATCTCGTTTTTGTGCCTTGGCCTTTCTAATTTTGGGACAAACAACGTGGATAATTTATGAAGTAAAATTAAAGTATTGGACACACACCATAGAAACTATTTGTGCTGGAACAGTGTGAATTAATATATTAAGGTAAAAGTACAAAGATGTCAGAGAGAAAGATGAAGGAGATATGATAAGGGAAAGGAATGGTAGGACGATATGATACCAAGAAGGAGTTATTATATGTGATTTGGCAACTGTAAAGTATAACTTTCTTTCACCAGTAGAAGATATTTTCAGGTTTTAGTGACATGAACAATCATTTAAGCTTTGATCTTGTACTGCAGGATTTACAGAAGTGTGTTTACCTTTGCACAATGGAGTAGTCCCATTAAAATTTCATTTGCAGAATCAAGGCCTAAGGCTACAAATCCATCAAGAATTGAAACAATGAACCATAGTACAAGATCAAAGCTCTGATAAGTTGTTCCTGTCACTGGAATGAAATTATCACCTATTTATCTACATTTTTAGTGGTTATAATTTTTTTGTAATACATCATTGCAAAAAGTTTTACCATACTTTTCAATTATGCCTCCCCTTCTTCCTCCTGTAATTTAGGTCTGTCTTTTGTGTGCCTTTTCCTTCTCTCCATATTCCTGCACATATCTGATCCGCAATAAGAGTTAATGCTCAATTTTTTTTAAATGTGCCACCACAATATGCACATGCCCAAAGTGAGTAACCACATTATTGTCCGTCTGAATCCTATCCTCTCACCACTACTTGTCACTGTATGAGTTCCCACCCTACCCCCAACAGAGAACACACATACTCATCCCTTTCCTTGGATTTATTTTTTATTGTTCCTTTAAACAAAACAAAACAAAACCTCACCCTAAGCTTTCTCCTGAATTTACTTGTTCCTGGCACTGGTGTACTATTGTACCAGTCGTACAATTTCCTCTACCTTAGAAAGAGGCTCAGCCCTTCTCATATCAGCACTAAAAAGTGCTCTCTCTCATCATAAGTCAGCAGGAATAACTGCATCTGTATACAGCAGTAGTGGACAATCTTTGGCCCATGGGCCACGAGACAGTTTGTTTACATTTGCACGGCTGCCTGCAGCTTCCAGCGGCCGCGGTTCGCCATTCCCAGCCAATGGGAGCTGCAGGAAATGGCGCAGACCACAGGGACTTGCTGTCTGGCGGCCCACCAACAGATTATTCTGACAGGCTGCATGCGGCCTGCAGGCTGCAGGTTGCCCACCACTAGTATACAGAGTTCTAATACCTGACATTATCAGCAGAAGAGCCCTGCATTCCTATGGAGGTTCCACAATCTGAATCTATGACAGTTCTCCTCTCTCATTATATCGTATCAAGAATGTATTTTGCAAGACAGTGTCTTTCCACATCTTTTCAAAAAGTGTACCATGTTTTGGGCACTATGGAATAAAACTAACAAAGAAATAATAACAGCAGAAAGAGATTGGTTTATATTTTAATTGCTCGGGCTCAAACCCTGAACCACTTACCATCAGGCACAGTGTTTACTAGTGTGAGTAGTCCCACTGAAGTCCTACTATGGCCAGTAGTGTTTGCAGGATCAGGCCCTTAACTGTGAAGTGCAACTCATGCTTTCCCAGGAGTCTGCCAACCATTTCATGTCCCAAACCAAAAGCGACTGACTATGAATAGAGATGAGTATTTTAAGGTATCATCCAGGTGCCTTTCACATATACTTTATGCATGAAACAGAGTTTTAAAAAGGAAAAAAAAAATACAAATTTCTTGAGTCCTGAGTGATCCAGTTACAATGCAGTTACTGTGACTGTGCACACATGAAACCTCATCTGTAAGTAATGAGTCCATTTGATGTATGCTCTATTCTATTATACAGTCATATGAACAAAACAGCCCCTTTCATTCTCCTTGCTATTTTGTATTTCTTTTTTCCATATGCAGCTCACTTGATAAATGCATTACAATATGATTGCTCATTTTAATTCAGATATTTTAATGTATAATTTTTCTAATCATAATTATAAAATAGAATATCATGGTTGTTTGACAATTTGACAATTAAATCAGTTTTCTGATAGCTACCCTCAACAATACACATATGGGAAGGAAAAGTAAAACAAATGCACATTACTAAACTTGAGAAAAGCATCAATTTCAATTACATTCTTCAAAAATATTCTATGAAATAGCCCCCCAATGTAGAAGTTTCAGGGAGACATATTTTACAGTAATTAACCACCAGGATTCTACCAGCATTGACCCCAAAATACACAAAACTTATGTCTAGAGAGTAACAGACTCTCATGCCTCTTGCTTGGGGATATAGGAGAGTGAAGGAGAACAAGTTCCTTCTTACTCCACTACTCAGATTATGCTTTCATCTTTGGGAACAAGAGCAGAGACTGCTTCCCTGGGACTCCCCCCTTGTGAGTAAGGGGGTGGGAGGAGTCCTGGCTAGTCACTGTCCAGAGTTGGCCAGTCAGAGTGCCTGTGTGTGGGTAACTTAGTACTTTTGCAGAGCTAAAGGGCTAGAAGGGGAGGAAGTGCATCTTTCTGAATCATTGGCCACATCTATGCTATGGCACTATAGCAGCATAGCTAAAGCATCATAGCTATGCCGCTAACCGATCTGTAGCGTAGAGACAGATCACAGCAACAGAAGGTGTTCTACTGCAGTAGGAACTTTGCCTCCCCAAGTGACTGTAGCTACGTGGAAGCATTTTTTCTGTCAGCTTAGCTGTGTCTGCACCAGGGGTTAGGTCAGCATAGCAAGGGCACTCAGGGGTGTAGATTTTTCATACCCTTGATAACTGTAACTATGTCGACCCAAGTTTTAAGTGCAGACCAGGCCTCTAGTCTTCTCCTGGGGCAGGGCAGCTGTTCACTGCCTGAAACTCATTATACAGACGCTCCCCGACTTACGCAAGCATTCCGTTCTGGAATGCCTTGTGTAAGTCGAATTTTGCATAAATCAGGAACATATAGCTGACAATTACGCGTTTAAAAAAAAAAGCTTACGGAACTTTTCTGTAAGTCTGGATTTGCGTAAGTCAGGTTTGCATAACCCAGGGAGCGTCTATACAGTCAGCAACATACACACACTTTATTTCTAAAATTTGAACAGAAGTTGTAAAGTGGATTGGCTTTTGCTCTCTTTAAAGAGAGCAAAACCAATAGACTATCGAGGGGGTTTTCTCCCTCATTTTTCTGCTCATTTCCTGAAAAATTTTTTAAATTAATAATCCCATTACAGGAGTGTGTTCATTATTAATCTGAATATGTCTTGTTTTGATATTGCCTGTGGTTGAATCCTGAGGCCCTTACTTCCTTCGTACTTATTCCTCACTCATGAAAACTGACTTCATTGGGAATTGGGCCAAGTAAGGGCTGAGGAAAAACCAGGTACTGAACGTTGGTCATGACCCTGTGGTTTGTTTTTAAATATATATATATATATTAGCCCATATACCTGGGCTACTTTTGATTAGGTTATAATTACTCAAGTGTTGAATTCCAATAATAACAATGAACAAACACCGTGGAACTGAAATAACCCATTGTTTTCTACTCTGATCATATTGGCTCCCTGAGTGAAAATATCTTTAATAGAACTATCAGTGTGCTTATCTGATCTGAACAAAACAACCATCAGTGCTTTCCCATAAACTTTCACTGTTATGGTATCTGTACCTAGATCTGACTAAAGCAGAAGAACATTGTGTAATCACTGTTTCACAACTCAGTAAATGGTCTCAAACATAAAAGGTTTCCCTTAGATACTATTGTAATTAGATGCAATGAACTTCAGAGGAGAAAAACTGGTTCTGTTCAGTGTGTTGAAAGGAAATAAATGGAAAATATCATGCAGTTAGTAGATAAAATGTCAGGCGTGTTTTCATATTTACACTTCACCTAGGTCCAGACCCACAAAGAGATCTTAGCATAGTGATGCTGAGTATTGCAACATCTAACTTAGGCACCTGGAATCCAAATACCCTGAGTTAGACACCTAGGCTCCCCCTATATAATACATGGGGAGAGAGAGGTGCTTGAAAATGGGAGCCACAAAAGCCACTCTCTCTAGTCCAATTAATGTTTAATTATGTAATTGGAAATGGAACACTTTCAACAAATATATGGCAGAATGCAGGTAAAATAGAGCAGGAGATATACAATTCTCCCCCAAGGAATTCAGTCACAAATTTAATTAACACATTGTTTAAGGAGCGTCATCAATATGGAAGGATGTCCTCTGGAATGGTGGCCAAGGCTTGAAGGGGCATATGAATGTTTAGCATATCTGGCATGTAAATACCTTGCAATGCTGGCTACAAAAGTGCCATGCAAATGCCTGTTCTCACTTTCAGGTGACATTGTAAATAAGAAGTGGGAGCATTATCTCCCGTAAATGTAAACAAATTTGTTTGTCTTAGCAATTGGCTGAACAAGAAGTAGGACTGAATGGACTTGAAGGCTCTAAAGTTTTACTTTGTTTTGGTTTTGAGTGCAGTTATGTAACAAACAAAAAAATCTACATTCGTAAGTTGCACTTTCACGATAAAGAGATTGCACTACAGTACTTATATGAGGTGAGTTGAAAAATACTGTTTCTTTTGTTTATCACTTTTACAATGCAAATATTTGTAATAAAAATAATATAAAGTGAGTAATATAATATAATAATATATATAATAATATAAATGGAATACTTCGTATTCTGTGTTGTAATTGAAGTCCATATACTGGAAAATGTAGAAAAACATCCAAAATATTTAATAAATTTCAATTCATATTCTATTGTTTAACAGTGCGATTAAAACTGCAATTATTCGCGATTAACTTTTTTGAGTTGATACCGTGAGTTAACTGTGATTAATTATCAGAGGGGTAGCCGTGTTAGTCTGGATCTGTAAAAGCAGCAAAGAATCCTGTGGCACCTTATAGACTAACAGATGTTTTGGAGCATGAGCTTTCGTGGGTGAATACCCACTTCGTGCATCTGACGAAGTGGGTATTCACCCACGAAAGCTCATGCTCCAAAACGTCTGTGATTAATTGACTGCCCTAATATTTACTTTTAAATTTGTGAGTTGATTCTCCTATCCCTTACACCAGTTTTCATGTGCAACTCCATAAACTTAAACTGAGTTGCTTTGGTTTAAACTAGTGTCAGCTAAAGGAGAATCAAGCTCTAAGTCTCCAAATATTACTCATATGTAAGGCTATAATTATGTTACAAAGGTCCGTGACGTCCAGAAACCTCTGAGATATTTTCTGCCCGAGGGCTGGAGCTCTCAGCTGGCCCCCCCACAGCTCCCAGCCCCTTCCCTGGTGGGAGGGATCCTGCAGCTCCCAGCAACAGGGGGGGCGAAGGCACCCTGCAGTAGCTCATCTCCCACGAGCAGAGGAGGACTCCAGAGCTCCCACTCGCCTCAGGTGGCGGGGAAACCCAAGATCTCCCTGCTGCTGTGGGCTGCTCAGCCACCATGTGGGTGGGACCCCGGAGCTCCCACTCACTGCAGCAGCATGGGACTGCAGAGCCCCAGCAGCAGTGGGTGCTGAACCCGCCTCCTCATTTTGTCAAGTATATTTTTATGAAAGTGAGGGACAGGTCACAGGCTCCCGTGAATTTTTGTTTATTGCCCATGTCCAAGACCTTTACTAAAAATATCTGTGATAAAATCTTAGCCTTACTCATACGGGATCTTAAACAGATGATTTTATTAAAAATATGCTTCAAATAGTGAATCTTTTTTAATTTGTATGAGCTAGTCCCACCCCCATTAAAATCAATGACAAAACTCCTATTAGCTTCAGCAGCACAGGACTGAGCCTTGTCTTGCCTAAGGGCTTGTCTTCATGGAGACACTCAGGAAAGTTAAGCTGAATTAAGTAAGGGCTTGTCTACACTTGTCATAATATAATTCCCAATTCTGGACCTTAGCGTCCAAAATATAGGTATTAGCTTGAATTCCCCTAAGCTTAATTACCAGCTTAGATCTGATAGGCTGCCACCAATCAGGACTTAGAGTAGAGCGCCTGATCAACTCTAGTCTCCCCCAGAAACCTTCCCTGAGTCTCACTACAAAGGGGAATAAACCATTTCCTTCCCCCTCCCTCCTTCCTCCCCAGCTCCTTCCCGCCCTGGGAACACTAGGAGATCACCTGATTCAACTCTGTGAATCTAAAACAAAGAGGACTTTACCATTCCCTCCCTCAGGCAATACAGACTCAAGCTTCTTCGAGCCTTAACTAGGAGAAAACACTCAAACAGATCTTAAAGCAAAGCTTTTAAGAAAAAAAGAAAGAAAAAAGTAACAGGTTTATCTCTGCACTTTATAAGTTGAAAGATCCTAACTTTTTACCATCTAAACAATAGAAAGAAACTTTCTCCAGCAGAAACACAATTTAAGCTACTTCCAGCAAGTACACCTATGCAAATGAAAAAGAAAACAAATTAAAAGACTATGACTGCCTTTTCTACTTACAATTCTGAACAGATAAGAGACTGTAGCAGGGAGATTGGCAGAAACCTGGTTACACCTCTAGCCCCATCCAGGACTCAGAGAGAACAAAGCCAAACCCAAAACCCACAAACAAAGGCTTCCCTCCCATGAGATTTTAAACTATCTTGTCTCCTGACTGGTCCTCTGGTCAGGTGTTTGGGGTCCCTGTTTGTTAACCCTTTACAGGTAAGAGAGACATTAACCCTTAACTATCTGTTTATGACAACACTACTGCATGGGGTCGATCTAAGATACACAACTTCAGCTACGTGGATAGTGTAGCTGAAGTCGACGTACTTAGATCTACTTATTGCAGTGTCTTCCCCACTGTAATTTGACAGCTGACACTCTCCTGTTGATTCCACTTGCACTTCTCGTTCTGGCAGAGTACTGGAATTGACAGGAGAGCGCTCAGTGGTCGATTTATCGCATCATAAATCGACCGCTGCTGGATCGATCGCTGCCCGCGAATCTGGTGTAGTGTAGACAAGCCCTAAAGGTTTAAATTTAAAGTGCATGGCTACACAACCACTTAATGCATGGCAAACTAGGGTATAAATCCACAGCATTTCAGCGTGCTGTGCACTAATGGACTTAACTCTGACCCTTGTGCATATGCATTATGATATAGTCTTTAATTACATGATTCTATTCTACTTGTCATTGAAGCCTATGACTGGGTAAAAGCTGTAGGATCAGACTGTACAGTTTTGATTCTGATCTCATAGGAGCGGGTGGGTGAGGTTCTGCTGCCTGTGATGTGCAGGAGGTCAGATTAGATCATCACGATGGTCCCTTCTGGTCATAAGGTCTATGAGTCATACCAATGAAAATCAGGAATAACATCAATGAAAAACCATTGTAAAACTACTATAAGAAGAAAATCAGACCCCATGTGATGCTGAATCACATGTAAACATTACATCCTGCTCCCAATGAAGTCAAAAACAAAGCAGCCAGCAATTCAATGGCAACAGGAGACCCAACCAGAAAGGAAATGTATTTCTGTCTCAGTAACTGAGGGTATGGCTACACTTGCAGTTGTACAGCCCTGTGAGTTAAACCTGCCTTCATACAGCTGAGTAGGGAAAGCGCTGCAGTCTGTCCACACTGACAGCTGCCAGCACACTGTCATGGCCACATTTGCGGCATTTGCAGTGGCATTGGGAGCGGTGCATTATGGGCAGCTATCCCAGCATTCAAGTGGCTGCAACGTGCTTTTCAAATGGGGGTGGGATGGAGGGTAACAAGGAGTGTGTGGGGAGAGAAAGTGGCTTTTTGGAGTGCTGAGAGTATGTCAGCACCCTGCCTTGTAAGTTCAGACCCCACTCCCTCCTCCACACCCTCTCACTCACTGAAAGCAAAGAGCAGCTGTTTCTTTTCTTCTTATAGACTAGATAAGCAGCTGCGCGCCGAAACGAACCTCCCACCTCCTCCGCGCCACCTCTCTCTTCAAGCGAACATTAGCTGTGGGTACTCCAAACGGAGCCCCCCTGCCTGCCTCTCACTCATTCAAAGCAAACAGTAGCTGTGTTTGTTTTTTTGATAAGCAGCCCCCGAAACGGAGCTTTGAAAGGGCACTTCCTCCTCCGGAGTTCACAACAAACAAGAGAGGATGCTTCAGTTAAAAGGATTTTGGGGAGTTTCCAGAGGTCAATCAGTGTGTAATAACGTTACTCTCCGTTTACACTGGAGCGGCAGCGTATCAGCCAATATGCAACAGCTGTTATTCCTCTCGGAGAGGTGGAGTACCAGCAGCGTTGTAGCCACGGAGACACAGCGCTGTACGTGCCTTGCCAGTGTGGACGGGGAGTGAGGTACCGTGCTGTGGGAGGCTTTATTGCGCTGTAACTGGCAAGTATAGCCAAGGCCTAAGACTTTAGATTCATAACAGAGCAAAATTCTCTTCTCAGATTCATGGAGTGGAGATGAACGCTGATATTCTGCTCCCTCTGTGGAGTCAGAACTCCCATTGACATCAGCTTCCATATAGTTGCTAGTTGTAATACAATTTAATAGCAGTTACCACCTGATCCTGTGGGGTGCTGAATGCCTGGCCTAAACTCTCATTGCCTTTCATCGGAATTGAGGACACTTAGCACACCTCATAAAACCAGAATTTTAGTTAGGTTTTGTCAAATGAACTGTGATATTCTGGCAGTGAATACATATAATAATCTATTTGTAAGCAGAGAGAGAGAGATCCCAGAGAAAATATGCTATTCCTAAACTGAGTTTTGCCAACAGAAGAATACAGAAATTCTTCTGATTAAACTTTACAGTAAATTGATATAATATGATGGTTAATTTACCACACATTATTTGAATTCAATAGATGACCCAGTCAATTTAGCAATGTTTGATCATACAATACAGGAATCTGATTACATTAATGCTACATTTCCAAACTCTTTTTGTCCTATTTTCACACTGCTCCCCATAGGAATCAAAGTTGTCAAATCAAATAAGAAAATTTCCCCTACCTTTTGAACATCTTGGATCAAAGGGCTGATTGACATCTGTGATCTCTGAAAGATCTCTGGTAAGATCTCTATTTATTAGGAAAATTTGACTGGGCACACAGAGCATTGTTGACAGTAGGGAGAGAACCAGCTCATGAAGTTAAGGTCTGAAACTGAATTTACCCACAGATCTTTGATGTTTGAACTTATTGCTGACAACCCAGGATATTATAGAGCAGGGGTGGACAAACTGTTTGGCCTGAGGGCCACATCTGGGTGGGGAAATTGCATGCAGGGCCATGAATGTAGGGCTCAGGACAAGGGGTTGGGGTGCAGGAGAGGTGCGGGGTGTACGAGGGGGCTCAGGGCAGGGGGGTTGGGTGCAGGAGGGGTGCAAGGTGCAGTAGGGGGCTCAGGGCAGGGGGTTGGGGTGCAGGAGGGGTGTGGCAGGGGGCTGGGGTGCAGAGTGCAGAAGGAGTTCAGGGTTCAGGCTCCGGCCCAATGCTGCTTACCTGGAGCGGTTCTGGGGTGTCAGCGGTGCTCAGCGGGGCTAAGATGGGCTCCCTGCCTGCCCTGGCCCCCCACCACTCCTGGAAGCGACTGGCATCACGTCCCTGCGGCCCTGGGGGGTGGGGTGGGGGCGGCAGAGGGCTCTGAGTGCTGTCCTTTGCCTGCGGGTACCTCCCCTGAAACTCCCATTGGCCACAGTTACCCATTCCCGGTCAGTGGGAGCTGCGGGGGGTGGTGCCTGCAGGTGAGGGCAGCGCACGGAAGTTTAGACACTACAAACCTGCCAAAAAGACACTGATGGTGCGACAGTGAGTCGTTAAGCTGGGGAGACGGTCTGCCTTGTGACACAAACATTCAAAAGAGAATCCCAAAGTGGTCCCTTTAATCCCATAGGAGTTATGTGAGCCAATTGACCAAGTTTTCCCCTTTGATTTAAAGGAACATTTTTTTTCGTAATCGTAGAAGTGGTGAAAATATAACAAGAATATAGGGAAACTAGTCTTTGGGTGTGGGCTTGGAGACAGCCTAGAAATGGGTTTAAAGTGGAATATCAGATCTGAAAATTGCCCCCTAATGATGGAGAAGTTTGCCTTTGGAGCAGAACTTTGCAATCAGGGCCTCTCTCTATAACAGGGGTGGGCAAACTACAGCTCGCGGGCCAGATCCGGCCCATCAGGGCTTTGGATATGGCCTGCGGGATTGCCACCCCAGTGGTGCTGCAGGCTCTGCGTTGCTGCTGGAAGTGGCCGGCATCAAGTCCCTGCGGCCCCCAGGGAAGGATGGGCAGAGGGCTCTGTGCGCTGCCCTCACCTGCAGGCACCAGGGCAGGCAGGGAGCCCGTCTTAGCCTCTAAGACTAAGAACTCTGACTCCTGGGAACCCAGCACTTTTGAGCCCTGCAAATGTACCTGAAAATTTTGAGCTGCAGCACTCAACCCCCACATACCAGAAGAGGCAGGAAGACCTATACACACTTATAACTTTAAGCCCCCACCCTCCAACATTGTTTGCATTGTTGCACTTTCAGTTTGTTTTGCACTGTTTTATTTAAAGGTTTGCTTTTTGTTGATTCGTAGATTGTTTTGGTAAATGTATTTTCAAATAAAAAGGTATTGTTATTTGTCCTTTGGTTCAGGTAAAACTTCAGTTTTGGCTTTGGTATTGTTTCATAATAAAAAAACTGTTAGAATCCATTTTGGTCCATTATGACTCATCACTGCACATGACACATAAAATCCTTTAAATAAAGCTAAAATAATTCACATGGTTTTAGAAAAGTTTATAGGCAGCATCCTCCTTCCACCACCCATAAACAATACTGCACTGTCAGCAATCTATCCCTCTCAGCCTTCTACAGATTAGCAGCCTGATGTACAGCTACACATGTTGAAACCTGAGACTCAAAAATACAAACAAAGGGTATCCCTGCCAATATTCCCTTCGGTGTTAGCATTCTCTATGGGATGCCTTGCTGAACTGAGCAAGGCTCTGCACCTCAGTCTCCCACCCACTGTTAAGGCTCTCCCCCCTTGGTCTCACAAATACTGTGCAGAACACAGCATGCAGCTATAATGGTCAGGAGATTTTTTTCTGCTGCCTCCAAACAATTCTACAAACTGCACCATCCGCCTTTCAAATGGCCAAATGCACACACAACCACCATTCTGCAACTACTTAGGCGATGTTAAAATGTTCTTTCCTTCTGTCCAAGAGGCCTGTGCATGCCTTCATTAATCAGAGTATCTGAGGATAAGTGGGGTCTCCCAACTTTCACATCATTAATGTCCAGAATGGTCCTGGGGGCAAAAAGTCCTTTTTCTATTGATTTAAGCAGAACTGAGTTTCAAAAGATTCATGCATTGTGGACACTTCCAGACAGGGCCGGTGCAACCATTTAGGCGACCTAGGCGGTCGCCTAGGACACTAGGATTTGGGGGGGCCATTTTCTTCGGCAGTGACCGTAGCGGCCGGATTTTTGGCTGCCCCGGTCGCCACCGGCATTTATGCGAAGGGAACTGGGTCAGGGGAGCGCAGAGAGGGCTGCCTGCAGCAAGTAAGGGGGGGCGGCACGCAGGGGAACTCCCTGCCCCAGCTCACCCCTGCCCCACCTCCCCGAGCACACTGTGGCCAGGGGCGGCTCTAGACATTTCTCCGCCCCAAGCATGGTAGCATGCGGCAGGGGGCGCTCTTCCGGTCTCTGGTCCCAAGGCTCCGGTGGACACCTGCGGAGGGTCCGCTGGTCCTGCAGCTCCACTGACTCACGGCGACTGGCAGAGCGCTCCCCGCGGCATACCACCCCAAGCATGTGCTTGGCGTGCTGGGGCCTGGAGCCGCCCCTGGCCATGGCCGTTTCACTTCTCCCACCTCCCAGGCTTGTGGCACCTAAGCTGATTGGCGTCACAAGCGGTGATGGCATGCTCGGGGAGGAGGTGGAACAGGGGTGAGCTGGGTGGGTGGAGGGGTGCCTCGGGGTGGAGAGTGGGGAGCTGCCGCGAGGGGGTCGCCTCAGGGCGGAGGGGGGGAGCTGCCGCAGGGGCACCTCAGAGTGCGGGTGCGGCGGGGGCAGGGCGCAAGGTGGAAGTTTCGCCTAGGGCATGAAACATCCTTGCACCGGCCCTGCTCCCAGACCACGTAGCATTTGTGTGTGTAAACCAAGCATGGTGATCAACCAATCCTTGGAGCATCATGGAGAAATACCTTTCTATTTAATTGTTTTTCCTGGTTGGGAGTACAAATGATAGGCACATAGATTCCATCAACTGCACCTATACAGTTTGGGAACCCCCTATGCACTAAGCCATCAATAATCTCCTGAGCATTACCCACCTTCATAACCTGACTAGACGGTACCTTATTAATGGCAGAGCAGACCTGCATGACAGTGGCCCTAAAAGTTGATCTCCCTGAACCGAACAGGTTGGCTACAGACCAATAACATTCCGGAGTGGCCAGCTTCCAGATGGCAATGGTGACCCACTTATCCCTGGGTATGGGGCACCACAGCTGCAGGCCTAATTCTACACAGATCTCTAAAAAAGTAGCACTTCTCATCCTGAAGTTCTCTCATCACTGCATCCCAGGTCTACAGAATGATTCTGTCCCACCAATCTATGCTGGTTTGCTTGGCCCAGAAATGGCGCTACATACTGTTTAGCTGAGCCAAGAACTGGTCCTCTAGTTCCAACAGCTTGGTATCCTCATCTTGCTGCAACAGATTTGCAGTGTCCTCCTGCTGCTGGAGGAGCCACTGATGCTACCATTGAATATTCTTCTGAGCCTGTACCATCTGCTTGGTGGTGCGGTAGGCAGAGCTCAATGCCAAACGCATCCAGGTTTGAATGCTGTAATACAGCCTGAGCAGCCTATGCGTATTTGCTCTTGTCACCATTGCAGCACAGTGCATTTCTGGCTCCATGCTGGCTGATAGCAATTCAAAAATGGTGCTGGTCCACCCAGAAAAAAAGGATGGGGCGGAGACAGCAGAAACATGGGTTTTTAAAAATGTGAACCCCCTGGCTTCTGCTTTGCATCCCACAATTTACAGTTAAAACTGTCCCATGATTAAGGATATGGTTTTGGCAGAGGTATTTTTATTAAAAATCATAGACAAGATGTGGGCAATAAGTCAATAAATCACAGAAATGTACACAGGACTGGTGTTAGGGGGTTGCAAGCAGGGTAATTGGCTGGGGCCCTGTGCCAAAGGGGACCCCCAAAACTAAGTTACAGGCAGCAGGGTTCAGGCTTTGGCCAAGCCCCAGAGTCACTGCATGGTCCCAGGCTACAAGTCCAGCTGTAGTAACAGCCCAGCTTATCGCATTCCACTATTGTGTATTCTCGCCTAATATGCCCAGGTTTGCTGTATGTAAAGCACACCACGGGACATCCCCTCCCCGCAAGAGGTGCCTCTGCTGGATTGTGGGACTGCCCAGGGCCTAGTGGCTCCTGTGCAACTCCCTATTTTGGGTTATTCAGGGTGCTCTCCTTTGAGAGTTTCTCTATGACTCCTCCTATTGGGCCACTCTCCCTCTGCCACGCAGTACAGTCCACTCAGTTCCTTCAGCCTCAAAGAAGGCTTCTTCCCATTTGACTGCCTCCCTCACTGAAGCAGACTGAAAGCGCCTTCCCCAGCTCTGGGCTCAAGCGTAAGATCTTTAAGAACTGTTCCAGAATGACTTGGTCCATGATTGTCTCAACTGAACTGGGCTCTGGGCATAGCCACTGAGCCACACAGTCCCACAATCTTTGAGCTACTACCCATGGTCTTACCTTCTGTGGAAATGGTTCAACCCGAAACCAGTACCTATATGCCTCGTGAGTCAATCCCAGTCCAGGATGGCAGCCTTCACCACAGGACAGGAGCCTCCCTTTTCAGTCGCTCTCTACTAGGTAAGTTTCCTGTGCCTTGCCCATCAAGAATAATGCTATGTGAGCCACTCAAGTGTATTCCTCCCAGCCTGCAGCACTTACCACTCCATTGAAAGTTGAGGAAAGCCTTTGGGTCATCCCCTGGCCCCAGCTTCTCCAGACCAGAGACCAGCTCTTGTTGTTCGTAGCTGTTGTTGCTTCTGAAGGTTCTCCCTCAACTGCAGGAGCATGGCTGCCACCTGGCTGTCTCTGTGTCTGCACAGCACTCTGCTGTGTCACCAACAACAGGTAGATCACCTGCTCCATCTTCTTCAATCACCCAAACTAGGTGGGGTCAGTCAAGATTTGGGCTTCAACTTTTTTGCCTTGGAACCAACAACCCTCTTCATTCTCCCTTTGTATCTGGGGCCAGTTTCAGTGCCCACATTCTCCCTAGGGTTGCCACTTTTGGCTGGACATATTCCTGGAGGTTTCATCACATGACATAATCTTTAATTAAAGAGTATTCTTTAATTCCTGGGGACTCCAGGACTATCCTGGAGACTTGGTAACCCTAATTCTCCACTCTGTGTCATGAGACAGGACCTCTCCCCAGCTTGTTAAGGATTCACTGCCATGCCTTCAGTCTCTTTTGGGCAGGTTTTTATTATCCAAATTTAAACAACCAAAAGAGTTCCTCTGCTCATGCTTTACATCTCTGACTCTCACTACCTTCCCTCCCAGGGACTCTGGCAGGGCTGCTGCTGCTGCGCCTTGCTTACTTACACTCTCACTCCCTCAGCCAGTGATCTCTCACCGGGTCTCTCTCTGACTCTTTATAGCTTCAGGTGCAACCCAGCTCCTATAAGTGACCCAGTTGGGAGTAACTGTTCTGGCACAGATGCACTGGACCTATTTTAGTTACAGAGGCCAGCTGCCCTGTGACAGCTTGATTACGTTTACTCACTCAAACGGGGGGAAAAATTAAGGAAAGCTCAGCAACTCAGAGTCAAAATCAGAGATTTAGGGATCCAGACCCATCTCAAAAATCCATGTCATCTACTGTGTGATGAGTTGCATAAAATCCAAATAATAAATCATGCCAAATAAACCTCACACACTATAGCTGCAATAACTTGGATACAGATTGAGAACTACCATTAGTGTTGGGAAAACCTATAAAAACAGTCCTTTTGTATGTACGTGTTAGATATTTTTGTCACTAGTTCTTGGGTGCCACCTGCTGGTAATTTTCTGATATATCAGTTGTGAAAATCACTCCCCCTCCCTTCGTCATTTTGTGGCAGTCCTGTGGGACTCCTATTGCAAAACCATTTATCTCCTGGGTTCTGGGGCATTCCCAGTGTACTTGGTACAGTATTAAAAGTGGCTCTGCAATTTTGCTCTCTCTGAATCTACCCCTTTTTGATGAAAAACCAAGGACTGAATGGATGAAGCATTAGCAGGGCTTTCTTCAGAATGGAGTTGAGACGCATATTAGCAGGGAGGTGTGGAGAAGTGTCCATAGTCACTTCCTGTGCTGTATGTAAACCTCTGCAAAATATTAGTCACAAGATGAAAGAGGGCTTCCATGTAAATGGTGTGTGCAGGACTTGTAGACATTTCACTGCAGCGCTTCATGGCACTGTTTCAAGATGGGTTGGTTAGGCAAGATTGTCCTCCAGGCTCTGCACTTGTTGCCAGTTATGTGCTGGGTGAAATTCACTGTGTTTGGTAACTTCATAACTATCTATAAACTACATGCTAAGTGGTCTAGGTCCCATTTACTCCAGAGATAAAGAGAGAATCTCCGTGGACCTTCCCCTCCTCCTCCTATATTTGGCAGGAATGCTTTACCTCAAGGATGAAACATGGTGTTCTTGGCAGCAGCCCCTTTATCTATGGAATTCACTCCTACCAAAAATATGCCTTGAGCCTGGCCATGTTTAGATTGTAGTGCAAGATGCATCTCATTGTATGTATCTCTTCCACTAACTGCTGGTTGTGAAATGTTCTGTCGCTTAGCCTGCTGTATAGGTTTTCCTCATCTAAGGTTATCTTGCTCAATACTATGAGTAGGGACTACAGACTAGATGCTTATTTTGGGGGATATGTTGTGTTTGCCATAAATGTTTATATCTTATAAATATGCCCAGGTACTGTAGGGTTGGGTAATTCATAAATACATATAACAATATTAATAAAATAAGATGAAGTTGCATGGTATATCTTCTGGATCCCCAGCTGGAGTATCTTACCCTGATCTCAGCAGGGACAGAAGAAAACTTTTGACTCTTTTTTTAAGCCCGCCTGGTAGGAGGCAGATATGCCCCAGAAGTGGAATGGGCTTGGCTTCCACCAAAGATGATGAATGGGGTCAGCGGCTACCAGTTACTCTCCCCCCCCCCCCAAAAAAAACAGGTCAAGTACACAAATTTAAACCAAACTCAATAGTACGTCAGCTGCTATACTGGCAGTAAAAAAGTTACAGCTGCTCCTGAATTACTAGGTCCCTGTGATCAGTGTAAAATTGTCATGAGATCCTGTGCTGTATTTACAAGGCTATAATATTTACAAATGCTGCTCCTTTCATACGGGGTATGCAACAAGAACAGTATCAGCATTTAATTTCTGAGCATTTGTACGTAGCAGCAAATTATTATTTCCCCTTCCAGACTTTTAAACTGTAGTTAGGGTTTTGGAACAAAAATTCAGAGCTTATTTTAAAAATATTTTTATCAGTTGTAATAATTAATACATTTCTGGTACTATTTCTCACCACACTATGATGTAGCAGGCATGCAACCAGAAGAAGAGAGCATGCTCTGTGCAGCTCCAATTTTCCTTTCAAAACATTTAACCCAGATATTTTAATTCTGCATCATGTCTGCATCAATTTTTCATTTACTTCCCCCTGTGAGATATTGAAAGCTTTCCTCCAGTTCAAGTAAACTACTGTCTTGGCAACTAACCTACATCTTGGAGAGCAGGGAACTACTCAGACTTTGTGCTGTACAATCTGCAGATGGCCAGTAAGAGAACTTATAGGAACAAGGCAGTCAGCATCTCCTGAACCTTTTCTTAACTACATGCATCCAGCCTTTTCTAAGGGTATGCCTATACTATGAAATTAGGTCGATTTTATAGAAGTCGATTTTTTAGAAATCGATTTTATACAGTTGATTGTGTGTGTCCCCACTAAGCACATTAAGTCGGCAGAGTGCATTCACAGTACCGAGGCTAGCGTCGACTTTTGGAGCGTTGCACTGTGGTAGCTATCCCACAGTTCCTACAGTCTCAGCCACCCACTGGAATTCTGGGTTGAGCTCCCAATGCCTGATGGGGCAAAAACATTGTCGCAGGTGGTTCTGGGTACATGTCGTCAGGCCCCCTTCCCTCCCTCCCTCCCTCCCTCCGTGAAAGCAACGGCAAAAAATCATTTCTCGCCTTTTTTCCTGGGTTACCCATGCAGACCACATACCACAGCAAGCATGGAGCCCGCTCAGCTCACCATCACCGTACATCTCCTGGGTGCTGCTGGCAGACACGGTACTGCATTGCTACACAGCAGCAGCTGCAGCTCCTTGCCTTTGCCAGTTGGCAAAGGCGGTTAGCAGTCTTACTGCACCGTCTGCCGTCGTCTCCTGGTTGCTCCTGGCCAACCTCAGTGAGGTCAGTCGGGGGCGCCTGGGCAGACATGGGTGCTCCTGGCCAACCTCAGTGAGGATGGTCAGGGGGTCCTAGACAAAAATGGAAATGACTCCAGGTCATTCTCTTCTTTAAGTTTTGTCTAATGGAGATTCAGTCCTGCCTGGAATATCATGCCAGAGGGAGGCTGCTCTCCCAGCCGGCAGCACCATGTGGTCACACATACCCCAGTCTACCCCTTGCTCCCATGGCTCATGAAGCCTGAACAGTAGTAAGGAGCAGTTCAACTATAGGCTGAACAAGTGTAGAATGGTGATAGAATGTGCCTTTGGACGTTTAAAAGCTTATTGGCACTGTTTACTGACTAGGCTGTTTGCAATTAGATTAGAAAAGCACAGCAAGGCACGCTGAGCATCACAGAGGCTTTGAAAACCAGTTTCATAACTGGCCAGGCTTCGGTGTGACAGTTGTGTGTGTTTCTCCTTGATGCAAACCTGCCCCGTTTGTTGATTTTAATTCCCTGTAAGCTATGTCGTGAGTCGCCCCTCCTGTGGGAGAGCAACGGCAGACAATCATTTCATGCCTTTTGTTTGCAGATGACATAGCACGGCAAGCATGGAGCCCGCTCAAATCACCGTGGCAGTTATGAGCACTGTAAACACCACGCGCATTATCCTGAAGTATATGCAGCATCAGAAACTTCAAAAGCAGGCGAGGCGGCGATGGCAGCGCAGTGACGTGTGTGATGAGGACATGGACACAGTTCTCTCACAGCATGAACCCTCGCAATTTGCACATCATGGTGCTAATGGGGCAGGTTCATGCTATGGAACGTCAATTCTGGGCCCGAGAAACAAGCACGGACTGGTGGGACCACATAGTGTTGCAGGTCTAGGATGATTCCCAGTGGCTACGAAACTTTTGCATGCATAAGGGCACTTTCATGGAACTTTGTGACTTGCTTTCCCTCGCCCTGGCTTCTTTAACCTTCATAAAATGTGGGGATGGTTCCAAACAGCAGCACCCTCATTTCGCACACCAAGCACCCATTGAATTGGCCATTTAAAATGGGGTGGCCATTTAAAAGGAGGGGCTGTGGTTTTTGGGTTAACGTGCAGCACAAACCCAACTAGTCCGCCTGCCCCCCAATTCTCTGGGATGATCACTTCACCCGTCCCCCCATTGCATGGCTAACAGCAGGGATGATTTCTATTCAGCCACAGGCAAACAGCTCAGTGGGAATGGCCACCTCTGAATGTATCCTTCATAAAATTCCCCTATATCAACCAGGTGACCCTGGGAGTACATCCAGGAGAGCTCCACTGAGATGTCCCTGGAGGATTTCCGCTTCATCCCCATACTTGTTAACAGACTTTTCCAGTAGCTGTACTGGCTGCCAATGCATCACAAGTCTTTAGGGCAAATTAATCATTAAACATGCTTGCTTTTAAACCATGTATTATATTTACACAGGTACACTCACCAGAGGTCTCTTCTCTGCCTTCAAGGTCCGGGAACTCGCCTTGGGTGGGTTGGGAGGGTGCTAGATCCAGAGTGAAAAACAGTTCATGGCTGTCAGGGAAAACAGTTTCTCTGCCTGCTTGTTGTGCGTTATCTTCCTCATCCCCAAAATCTGCATCCCTGTTGCGTGAGAATCCATTGACCGAGTCCACGCACAGGGGTGGGGTAGTTGTAGGGGCACCCCCTAGAATGGCATGCAGCTCATCATGCATGAAGCAGCATGTCTGGGGCTCTGACCTGGAGTGGCCGTTTGCCTCTCTGAGTAAGCCTGAGCGCCTTAAGTTTCAAGCAGCACTGCTGCGGGTCCCTGTTATAGCTGCTGTCCTTCGTGCCCTTGGAGATTTTTTCAAATATTCCGGCATTTCATCTTTTGGAATAGAGTCCTGATAGGAAAGATTTGTCTCCCCATAAAGTGATCAGATCGAGTACCTCCTGTTTGGTCCATGCTGGAGCTTTTTTGTGATTCTGGGACTCCATGGTCACCTGTGCTGATCAGCTCGCCATGCTGGCCAAACAGGAAATGAAATTCAAAAGTACACAGGGCTTTTCCTGTTTACCTGGCCAGTGCATCTGAGTTGAGAGTGCTGTCCAGAGCGGTCACAATAGAGCACTCTAGGATAGCTCCCGGAGGCCAATACTGTCAAATTGCATCCACACTACCCCAAATTTGACTCAGCAGGGTTGATTTAAGCGCTAATCCCCTCATTGGGGAGGAGTACGGAAATCGATTTTAAGAGCCCTTTAAGTTGACAAAAATGGCTTTGTCATGTGGATGGGTGCAGGGTTAAATTCATCTAACACTGCAAAATTTGACCTAAAGTCGTAGTGTAGACAAGGGCTAAGTCAAGCTTTCGTAAGTTTGAGCAGCTATATAGCAGTACAAGTATGATCAGAGAGAGGTCTGTGTATGTAGTTATTATTGTATTTTCTTTGTACTGCACCTTCAAATTTTAAATATAAAATCTCTCACAGCCTAGCCCTCTGCCAGGCAGACCGATGAGTTGAGAGAGAGACACACTATTTTCCTCCTGTTGTAAATCAGTCAAGTGTAGAGTCATGAATTTGCAGGTCAGTGTCTCTTGTTCCAGTCAATCTGCAGCACAGAAATTCTCCTTTCCAGGTGGGAGCAAGGCACATTCATAAAGCTATTAATGGAATTAGAATGAGGGTGTTGTTTAGCTATTTCATTGGTCCTCGGGGTCGTGAGCTCTTCCCACCCTGGACCAGATTCACTGTTATGTTAGATACTCTGACAGTTACTTACAGTAAACAGCTTTTACTACGTGTCATTTCAAATGCACTTTAGTAAGCATAATTCTTTAAGACGTTTAGCATCAGATTTTCTGTTTAAACCATGAATGCTACGAGTGAAATCTGGGATAGCAGATGCAATGTGTGAAGTAGTCACACTGAAACCTGAAACTAAAGGATGAGTTCCTCTAAAGATTTCCTATGAAGATACAGAAAGCTGATGAAGAGTTCTGCTCTTGAGATTGAGTATAGCTATCTATTTCCAGATTTGTTACTATTACTACTCAATATTGATAGGTGATAGGTTAAATCTTTGAGACTTCCATAGTTCCCTGTTAAAATGTCATCATCAACTTAAAGGGAATGGTGGAATGATTCAGCTGCCTCTGATTAAGTCTGTCCCTCTCTGGACCCTGCAAAATATTTCTTGCAGAGAAGACTAAGGCCTTGATTCCAAATCTATTAAAGGACAGTCTTCTTCCTTTGAAGGATCAAGCTTGCAGTCAGGACCTTAGACACTAAAAACTTAGAAAGACCTGAGAAAAATAAAGGTTAGATTACTGCCAGCCAAGTTACAATAGGAGGCACTGTGGTCTCATGTATAGGGCACAGCAGAGAGAGTCAGGAGACCTGCATTCTATTACCAGTTCAACCACTGATCTGTGATTACCTTAAATAAGTCACTCCACTTCCCTGTGTCTCTGTATCCCTTTTCACCTTTTGTCTGCCTACTCTATTTAGATAATCTCTTCATAGTAGAGTTTGCTTTTATTATGTGTTTGTTACAGAGTCTAGCAGAATAGGGACCTGATCTCATCTGGGCTTCTAGGTGCTACTGTAATGCAAACAACCACCACCACCACCACCGCCAACATTATCCCTTGCACACAAAATAATACCTCTAAAGAGCACCTTTTGTCCTTGAAATTTAACAGATTACAGCAAATGGCAATAATTTAAAAAAAAAATTCCCATGGAGGATACCCAACACTCCTTTTGATTCTTCACAATACCACATCAAATTATACTAGTTTAGCACTGTGCTCTGCCATCACCATACTCAATAGGTTTCCTAGGAACAAGTAAAAACATTTCACCCAAACTGCACTTAATCTAAATGTATGTGCCAATGATATTGTCTGTATGCCAGGCTATGGGTGTGAAAAAAAATGTTTGTTTAATGGGAATACACAAAAAAAAAAATAGATTTCTCAGTCCCACAAGCTGCCTCTCTCTAGACTTAACACAAGCTTCCTTGGGACTGAGATTTATCACAGGTTTAAGATTGGGGAGGGGATTTTGTGGCAGAACATCACACTTCAGATAGCTTCAGAGCTACATGTTCCAGTGCAAACAGGACCCAGCCCAACTCCTGAACTGACTCCTGTTAGCATACATGGAGCCACACTGTGCACAGCTGCGTAGTTCTTGCACTCTAGGACACCAAAAAGATGGAAACTAGGAGGCAGGAATGTCTGTGTCCCTTGCACCCCACACAGGCCGCCAGCAGAGCTGGTCCACTACACATACGTGTACAAGGAGCAGCACTAGAGAGACAGTGCTCATGTAGGGCAAAACTTCTGGTACTTCTCCAGGAGTAGTGTCTCCCCACCTGGCCCAGGGCTGTGATATAAAAACCAGTCTAGCTAATGTATAGTTTAGGATCCTTCAGGATGAAAGGTGCTATATAGTTAAGATAGTATGTCACTGTTTTGCACACTTAAATATACAGTAAGTGGAAAGCTGCAGATCCTGTGATGTTAGCATCTTTTATCATAGCCTTTCAGATATCCTTCTTCAAATAAACATGTCTTAGTAAGCATGTGGATTCCACACTAGTTCAAAGCCTAGTTCATTCACCAGGAATGCTTTGACCCATTGTCTTTATACTCACATTCCCACACCTAATATGTCTAGGTGACCTCCCTTTGCTCACCCATTCCTGAAGCAGGACTTTCCTGACACACTGTTTAGACTACAAGAGACTGGTTTTCCTTCCCCTTTCATCCTTTGTATCTTTTCAACCTATGCCTTATCTCCAGCCTGAAAGATGGGATACGTTGCTCCTTTATTTGATTGTTGATCCAGGCTGCTACTCAGGGTATGGCTACACTTACAGTTGTACAGTGCTGGGAGTTAAACCTGTCTTCATACAGCTGTGTAGGGAAAGCGCTGCAGTGTGGCCACACTGACAGCTACCAGCGCTGCAGTGTGGCCACATTTGCAGCGCTGTTGGGAGTGGTGCATTGTGGGCAGCTATCCCAGCGTTCAAGTGGCTGCAACGTGCTTTTCAAAAGAGGGGGGTGGGGTGGAGTGTGACAGGTAGCGTGGGGGAGACAGAGAGAATGGATTTTTGGAGCTGACACTGTTCTCAGCTCCCTGCCTTGCAAGTTCTAAGGACTGGAAGACACACAGCACCTACCTTGAATTATTTTAAAAGTTCTGACCCCTTCCCCCGCCCCTCTCTTATTCACTAAATGCAAATTATGCACTCCTAAATTGACGTCAGACCACATAAGCATCTGCTCAACACGGACTTCCCCCTCCCCCTCTGCAGTGTGAGCGTGCTGTTTCTCTCTTCAAGCAAACAGCTGTGAACATTCCAAAGCAATTCCCCTGCCTGCCTCCGCTCGCTCAGCAAACAGGAGCTGTGTTTGTTTTTTAAATAAGCAGTTCGGGGGAGCTCGGAGTTCAGCCATTCTTCCGGTTTGTTGTGAGCAGGCATTCTGGGATACCTCCTAATACCCTGGAGGCGAATAACAGCGCTTTTGGTGGCCACACTTGATGAGCAGCACTGCATCACCAGCGCTGCAATTGTTACACCCCAAGCAGACCAGGTGTACAGCCAGCACTGCAGCCAGGGAGTTACAGTGCTGGATGTGCCTTGCAGGTGTGGACAGTTACTAAGTTGCAGCGCTGTAAACCCACCACCAGTGCTGCAACTCTCCAGTGTAGCCAAGCCCAGAGGGACCCTTTAACTATTAGAGTCACTCCTAGGCATGGTTACACAACCATTACTTGAGCTTTCTGTGTTTAGCCAAGGGCATACCCTTGTTTATGCTTATGTCAGATTTCTGCCAGCAACCCTGCCACACCTCCAGCAATTAGGTGGATATCAAATGCACCTACTCCAGTGCAAATTACTCCCTCCAGGATTATTGAGGGTGAGGGGGAAGGGATACAAACATACAACTTTCCTATCTGAACATACATTTGCTTTTATTAAAAAATGTGTCCTTCTCAATTCTATGGTAACCAGCTGCATGTCAACCAAAGGAGGGGGAGTTGAGAGGGAGATTCCTGAGATTACAAAGAGCTACCCATAGCAGTTCTCAAATTGTGAGTTGGGACCCCAAAGTGGGTCGTGACCCCAAAATGGGGTCCCCAGAACTGGTGTTAGACTTGTTGGGGCCCAGGGCCAAAGGCCAAGCCCCACTGCCCCGGGGCAGTGGGGCTCAGGTTACAGACCTCCGACCCAGGACTGAAGCCCAAGGGCTTCAGCCACTCCCCCCACACCCAGGGCAGTGGGGCTTGGGCAGGCTCAGGCTTTGGTCCCCCTCCTGGAGTCGTGCAGTAATTTTTGTTTTCAGAAGGGGGTCATGGTGCAATGAAGTTTGAGAAGCTCTGCAGTGCTAAAGCAATTCAATAGGAGAACTGTTGTCTGATGTAGAGAGGCAGATTATCTGTGACCTCAGAGTGGAAGCTGGGAACTTTTTGAGTTCTGATCCTGGCTCTGCCTCTGACAAAGTATGGGTATGTCTACACTACCCGCAGGATCGGCGGGCAGCGATCGATCCAGCAGGGATAGATTTATCGCATCTAGTCTAGATGTGATAAATTGACCCGGGGGCGCTCTCCCGTAGACTCCTTTACTCCAGCGCCGCAAGAGGCGCAAGCAGAGTTGACGGGGGAGTGGCAGCAGTCAACTCACCGCGGTGAAGACACCACAGTAAGTCAATCTAAGTGCATTGACTTCAGTTACATTATTCACATAGCTGAAGTTGCATAACTTAGACTGATCCCCTCCCCTAGTGTAGACCAGGGCTATGTGACACTGGGCAAGTCACTAAACCTATCACAGATTCTCAATCTGTAAAATGAGCATAATAGAATTTATGTGACGTTAATCTGGCAGTGCTGTAGAATGTTTAGCGTGCAGCATGGCATCTTTACAACATCCAAGAATGCAGGTTCAGAAGTAATCTTTTGGTTTGGATTCTGAACTGGTAAAGCCAGCATGGGGCTAAAATTTGTCTTTGGTGGAGGGTGCTGCCCAAGCTTAGAAAGTTTCAGCACAGGAGCCACTTCAAGAAGATGTGTGTTCAGGTCCATTTTAAGGATTGAACCTGGATCTAATATTGGAATACCCATTTCTCTTAGCGTATTATTAATTATTGTAATATCACCTACAAGTCTCAAACAGGTTAGGAAACCATTATGCTAGGTGCTTGTGAAGGAGGAAGGACTCACTGCTAGATCATCTCCTTGTGGATAGAAACGCATAGCTGCTTTCTCCCTCTCTGGCATCCTCGCCGACAGCTGCTTTAGTCCTCTGGTGATCCACCTCGTCCCATGGCTTTGTCTCTCTGGACAGGTCAAAATAAGTCTACCCCGTCCAGAGTAACCAGGCTTGGGAGAAGGGGTGGGGTGGGGCTTTGGGTAGAGCAGGGACAGGAAGGAGTGGGGTGGGATTTTGGAGAAAGGGGTCAGGTGGGGGCATGGCCTGGGGCGGAGCATCCTCTAGGCCTGGACGAAGCTGGCACCTGTGAGGTTTATAACAACCCCCTTCTGCTCTCAACTTCCTCTGTTTATAGTCCTCTCTCTGCCCCTCCTCAACTTGGCTTCATCCTCAGTCAAATCATTCTCATGCTCTCCCTCTAGGTGCAACTTATAGATTCTTAGATTCTAGGACTGGAAGGGACCTCGATAGGTCATCGAGTCCAGTCCCTTGCCCTCATGGCAGGACCAAATACTGTCTAGACCATCCCTGAAAGACATTTATTTAACCTACTCTTAAATCTCTCCAGAGATGGAGATTCCACAACCTCCCTAGGCAATTTATTCCAGTGTTTAACTACCCTGACAGGGACTTTTTCCTAATGTCCAACCTAAATCTCCCTTGCTGCAGTTTAAGCCCATTGCTTCTTGTTCTATCATTAGAGGCTAAGGTGAACAAGTTTTCTCCCTCCTTCTGGTGACACCCTTTTAGATACCTGAAAACTGCTATCATGTCCCCTCTCTTTTCCAAACTAAATAAACCCAATTCTTTCAGCCTTCCTTCATAGGTCATGTTCTCAAGACCTTTAATCATTCTTGTTGCTCTTCTCTGGACCCCCTCTCCAATTTCTCCACATCTTTCTTGAAATGCAGTGCCCAGAACTGGCCGTGGGGGGAGCTCTGCCGCTTGCCGATCTTGCGGCTCCGGTGGACCTCCGGCAGGCGTCCCTGCGGAGGGTCTGCTGGTCCCGCGGCTCCAGTGGACCTCCCTCAGGTGTGTCTGCGGATGCTCCACTGGAGCCGCAGGACCAGTGGACCCTCCGCAGGGACGCCTGCGGGAGGTCCATCGGAGCCACCTGCCGCCCTCCCAGCAACCAGCAGAGCGCCCCCCGTGGCATGCAGCCCCAACCATGCGCTTGGCACGCTGGGGCCTGGAGCGGGCCCTGCTCCCAAACAGGGGCAGCTCCAGGCACCAGCGCACCAAGCGTGAGGACGGCAGTCAGGTGGCGGGTATGCAGAATCCGCGTTACCAGCGGACCTCCTGCAGGCGCACCGCCGAAAGCCACCTGACTGCTGTGCTTGGGGTGGCAAAATACATAGAGCCGCCCCTGTCCCCAAAAGACAAAAGTTTTGCCGACGACAAGCACCAGTGTGAACAGCTCTTTGTCAGCTGAATGGCTATCCTGCCAACAACACTAACGCTGCTCAGTGGGGGTGGAAGTTTTTTGTCGGTAGACAAACAGCGGCTACACTGCGCTCCTTTTAGCAACATGGCTGTAGCAACACAGCCCCTCTGCCAAAAGCTGTGTAGAGTAGACATAACCTGAGTCAGAGAAACTCAGGCCACGTCTACACTACAGATCTTACAGTGGCACAGCTGTACCAGTGCAGCTGTGCCACTTTCAGACTCCCATTTAGCCGCTCTATGCCAACAGGAGAGAGCTCTACCATTGACATAATTAAACCACCCCCAATGAGTGGCAGTAGCTATGGTGGCAGGAGACCATCTCCCACCTGTGCTTTTGTTGGTGTAACTTATGTTGCTCAGAGGGGTGTTTTTCTCACATCCCTGAGTGACATAAGTTATACGGACAAAAGTGTGAGTGTAGACAAAGCCTAAGTGACTTACGCAAGGGAATCTTTGGCAGAATTGAACCTAGATTTCCCAAATCCAGTACCTTAAACACAAAACTACGCGTCCTCTTGAGCCTTTTTCAGCCACTCTCTTTCCCAAAGCAAATACACGACTGGAGAAGAGCATTTGGAAGATGAAAAGTGCCACATATTAATATTACATTTAATTTCTAGAATAAAAAGTGCATGTTTACAGCTGAACAGTTGTTCCAGCAGAAAGGAACTGTTACCAAATGTGTGTGAAATGACAAGTCCCTTTGAAGTCCCTATAACCAGCAGCTGTCTGATCGGATTGAGACTGTCAAGGAAAGCAGCCAACAAATGTCCTTGTCCAGGGTGTTGCCAGGATTGTTTCAGGAGCAAGACATTTCCAGGAATGAGGTTTTGTTGGAAACAGTAAAAGTATAGACTGCAGCCACTAAGCTTAGTTAATGTGGTTTGCTTGCTTTGCTTTGTGATCCTGAAAATCTGTTCTTCGTAATGTTATGCTCACATTCGTATGCTATGGCACAGAACATGGTTTTGACATGCAAGACAAATGAGTGCCGAGTCTATTTGTTATATTGATGTTTTGTGAAAGGAGAGAGAGACTGTAGTCATATAGACAAATATACATAAAACCCCTCTTCATTCAAGGTATTGTGATTTGAATTATAGTGTCAGGCAAGGATAAAGCCATAGACTTAAGGAAGCACTGTAATTCTAAGCTGCTGTAGCCAGGCACACATTTATGTCTGGAGAAATTACCCTTTGGACTGACATTTCTCATCATGCTTATGCTCAGGTAACGGGCAGTTAAAAAATAGTTTATCAATTTCTGTTTGACCTGAGTTTTCTGAAGATGAACATGTTTTTTGCCAGTTAAGAAATATTCAGATGGCACAGTAGCCAACAGATCTGTGGCTATACAGTTCCACCCAAAGCCTCTCTGTGCAGTGAGCCGCTGGCTGGCTTCTCAGATGTGCAGGAGACATGGACCCTCTGTGCAGCATTTTAAAATCATCTCCCCAGCCAATGAAATAGAACCACATCAGTTCCACTGCAGGCAGGCCCTCCGAAGCTGAGGAAGGAAAATTAAAAAACAGACATATTTCAGGCTGCTTCAAACTTGCCATGGATTTAGAATGCAATGAGAGTCAGGCATGTATAAAGAAATTTTGTTTACATGTGCTTGATAGTAGCACCCTGTTTGTTGTAGCCAGGTCCTGCAAATGTTAAAACTTCTTTTAGCAAAGGAATTTAATGTTTAAAAAATTGATAAATTTGATTGCCTCCAAATTTTGCCATTGGCCCTGTCATATATAATGGGCAAAACCAAACCACCAGATCCATACACCCCTATTCTTCAGTGATGCAAAATATAGACAGATCATAACAGGTCAGGTCCATCAAAAATAACTTCTGTTAGCCACAGTAAAAATGAGTCCTACATTTCTACATCTACAAGAAGTCTTACTTTCAGCCTCTTTAAAGCACCTGATTCAAAGCACATCAATGGAAAGACCCAATTCGCATTGGGTAAGGCCCAGAGACTCCTGGATCATTTGGTGTCTTTTCAGTCTCTCTCAGGAATTTACAGTGGGGCACCTTTTAATCTTTCAAGTTGTCTCAAAAAGGAGAAATTTAAACTCTCTTAGACTATCCAGGATGTACCCAATTTTTAGGAGTTCAGTTAGTTATAAATATGGTCTTTCAGTATTTGTGCATTACAGCAAAACCTTGTTTATCTGAACTCCAATTAACTGAGAAATAATAGTTTTCTGTGAATGATAGCTGTCAATGACTTGGTTTAAGCTGTAAGCTGATCTGGAATGTATTTAATAAAATTTCTATTTGCAGAAAACTGCTGGATAAGCCTACTTATTTGTTTAATACCACCCTATAGCTAAAATCACAATAATAATGCAGAGTTGTTCATATGTGCAACTATGAAGATTTACAAAAAGAATTGTACCAATTTGAAACTGGGTTGTTTTTTTTAATTTAATAATAGGAGATATACCAATTTCCTAGAACTGGCAGGGACCTTAAAGTATCATTGGGTCCAGCCCCCTGCCTTCACTAGCAGGGCCAATTTTTGTCCCCAATCCCTAAGTGGCCCCTTCA
Source organism: Gopherus evgoodei (assembly GCF_007399415.2). NCBI lineage: Eukaryota > Metazoa > Chordata > Testudines > Testudinidae > Gopherus > Gopherus evgoodei. The sequence continues at coordinate 45,845,484 of NC_044326.1, read as the reverse complement.
AGGATTGAACTCATGACTTTGGGTTTACTAGGCCACTGCTCAAACCACTGAGCTATCCCTCCCTTCCATAAACAGCATTGGTACAAGTCTCACTTTGCACAAGTACACTATATCCACACTAGTGGTTTGTACCAGCTTAGCAGAACCAGGGCTAAAACCCCAGTGCCCTGACAGTCATCATGTCCTGCAATCTACTCCCTACATCCTTGTTCCACCCCTGTCTCAATTGCCTGGGAGAATAGACAGGCTTTGCAATGTTCCTGAGAGTCAAGATGCTGGGACTCTATTGATCAATGGGGAAAAGAGTGTTCCAAAGCTTCAGTTTACTGAAGATGTCCCGCTGCCAGCCCCCTCCTGCTTAAACTTGGTGTCTGTTAGCTCAGACTGATCTTGTTATCTTCCCTCTTTCTGTAGCACCAGCATTGTTGTAAGGGGAAGCTGATCTCATCTACCATGGGATTGCATGAGGAGAGAGGCAATCTCAAAGGTAAATACTTCTATAACCTTTCCCCATGCATTCTAGTCTATCTTCCTGGAATTTTGGGCCAAATCCCGGTCTTTACACCAGTGGGGCCACAAGAACAGAGTGCCCCATGCTGCTTTTCTTCCAATGGTTACTGATTCTTTACTATCAACTAACAAGTCATATTGTCAGGGAGCTTTATTACTACTTCTGACTCTCAAAACTGTAAGCTAAATAAAAACAGCAACAGATATATGAAAAACATGAAAAAGCATAGTTATTACAGAAGAATACTTAATAGAAAGGAAAAATTATAAATTCTCTTCTTCTAAATAAACCCTTGGTTGTAGTGTATGCCAGGGCCGCCCAGAGGATTCAGGGGCCTGGGGCAAAGCAATTTTGGAGGCTCCTTCCATAAAAAAAGTTGCAATACTATAGAATATATATTCTCGTGATGGCCCCTGTGGGGCCTGGGGCAAATTGCCCTACTCCCTCCTCCCCACTGGGCCGCCCTGGGAAAAATTAATATTTAAAAACCTTCCGCATCTCAGCACAAACCCAGTTTTGAGAGAACTTCTTTTCAAGTCATCTCTGCAAAGTATCACTGGTTCTCAGCATCAGCTAGTGCTAAAAGGCACTAAAGCTCATTAAAAGGGTTGGACAAATATTTTCTGTCAAAACTTTTTTTGGATCGAAAACTAGGAGTTTTTAAAAAGCAGAAAAAAATCATGGACAATGTCTGCTTTCCTTCAAAATTTGTTGTGGTTTTTTTAATTGAAAAGCTGAAATTAGTCTGCCAAAGCTTGAATATGATTTGGGGTTTCAGAAGTGTGTGGCCACATATTTGCTGCTTGCAGTGTTTGATTGTTTAAAAAAACAATACAAAAATTCTGCTAAAAAAAACCCCAAAACTTTTGAACCACCTCAGCTTGTGACCAGACGCCTGAGCCCATCCAGTCAGAGATTTTTCCAGGTTTCTGATATTCTGCTGGCTTCCTTGACTCATATCTGTCTCCATAACTTTGGGTTCATTTAGGTTAGAACATAAGAATAGCCATAATGGGTCAGACTAGATGATCGAAAGGTCCCTTCTGACCTTTAAGTCTGTGAGTCTATGAGACCAAAGGTCCATCCAGCCCAGTATCCTGTCTTCTGACAGTGACTAATGCCAAGTGCCCCAGAGGGAGTGAATCTAACAGGTAATGATCAAGTGATCTCTCTCCTGCCATCCAGCTCCACCCTCTGACAAACAGAGGCTAGGGACACCATTGCTTACCATACTGGCATTAATGGACTTAACCTCCATGAATTTATCTGTTTCCTCACAAACTGGAGATGGTTACTGTGGGTTTGTCTTTAGTATAGCTTATGTACATACTCCATGAAAATTTGAGCTTTTGAGCTTGTTCCAAAATCTGGGATGAGCCTATGTTGTGAAAACTGAAATGCTCAAAATAGCACATGCATGTGAATGGATACAGAGTGCTAAAATTAAATTAATTTCAAACTGGGGGTCGGGACCCCTCAGGGGGTCACGAGGTTATTACTGGGGGTCGCGAGCTGTCAGCCTCCACCTCAAACCCCACTTTGCCTCCAGCATTTATAATAGTGTTAAATATAGATAAAAGTGGTTTTAATTTATAAGGTGGCTTGCACTCAGAGGTTTGCTATATGAAAGGGGTCACCAGTACAAAAGTTTGAGAACCACTGAATTAACCCCTCTGGAGCCTTGGGGAATGTAGGGGAGGAGGGTCTCCCTTTGTAGGGTTGGGAAGGAGGTAGGTGGTGCAGGATATTGCTCTTCTCATGTGATACCTCCCCCATGGCTTTCTTGTCTTTATCACTGTTAATCTAAAGTGGCTAATTTTAAATGAAGCTACCCTCCCCTGACATGAATCTCCCTATGGCACTGAAATTAAATGTAGACTATAATTTGGCATTTGAGAAGTGAAGGGGATGGTAGCCCTAAAGGAAAAGATAACAGCTTGGCTCTTTGTATTAAACAGCTGCCTTAATGAGCTTTAGGGTAGGGAAGGTTGTGCCTCCCCAAACAGCCTGGCCCTGCCCCCTATCCGACCTCCACCCACTTCCTGTCCCCCAACTGCCCCTCTCAGAATCCCCGACCCATCCTGCTCCAACCCTCCATTCCCTGTCCCCTGACCGCCCCAGCCAAACCTCTTCCCCCTCCCTGTCCCCTGAATATCCCAGGGACTCCCTGCCCCTTATCTAACACCCCCCCCCCAGCTTACTATGCTGCTTAACCCCATCTCCCCCCTCTCCCGGAGCCTCAGTGTGCCGCATCCAGGAGCAGCCCTGGACAGTGCTGCAGTGGCGTGGCTCCACAGGACCTGAGCTCCTTTCACTCTGCCATAGCTCGCAGCCCCATCCCCTTACCATACGGCTCTGAGAGGAAGGAGCTCAGGCCCTGCCCAAGCCAAGCTGTTGCAGCGCTGTCCAGGGCCACTCCTGGATGTGGTGTGCTGAGGAGCCAGGAGATAGGGGAAGGCAGGGGCGGGGCCAGGTTGGGAGCCTCCAACATTGTCGTGGGGGCCCCTGCAGGGCCCGGAGCAAATTGCCCCACTTTCCTCCTCCTCCCCCCGGGCAGCCCTGCTCATTTGCACAAGAAAAGACTTAGCTGCCTAAGGCTCCTGACTCCAGGATGTCCGAGACCAATACAGGTTCGAGTAAGTTTTTGATCGAGTGAGGAAAATCAAAACATGACAGATTGAAAGTTCAAAACCACATGGCCGTTTATTGATGGGGGATAAGTTGCAACTTGGGCTGGGGAGGAGCACTTTTACCAACTAACAATACTATTAGAACGAGAATATTTACACAACTTGAAACAGCCTATTTACAACCAACAACAGGAAACCAAATGATCTGTGATTAACTGCTCACCAGAAATTAGAGCAGATACACCACACTGAGTAAACTATATACATTAACCAAATATTGTAAAGTACAACAATTAACCACAATAGCAATCAATACAACAATTTAACTTTCATAGATTATATATATAACTTGGTACCAAGTAAAAGAGGGGAAAAAGGAAGAAACTAAGCAGACAGAGTATTTACAGCAATTAGAATGCACATTCCACACTCCAGGCGCAGCTGACCAGCAGTACAGACGCCAAGGGCATGACGAATTGGCGGGAAATAATCCGTAACAACATGACCCGAGCCGGCTAAATCCGCAGGAAACCCTTCTAGCTGAAAGGGTGATCAGGCCTTCCAGCTAACATGCGGATACTCCTGCAGATTTTGGCGTGAGACATGGTTTTATTTGAAAGCTCTCTTACTCATGTCAGCATCTGATTGGTCCCTAGCTCCTTTGCCTTCCAGGTTCCGAGCTGGAGCCCTCCCTGTAAACAGGATCTGCACATGGCACACTACCCTTATTCACATGGCACGCTGGTATTTTTGCACAAGGCACCTGACCCCTAGGTGACCAGGCAAAAAGAGCAGGAAAATGCACACGGCACTATAATGTAGCACACCGCACTACGGTACCAATGTAACCTTTTGACCGACAATTGGCCAAACAGATGCCATGTTTGAGCATAGGCTTTAGGGCTGCGACACAGGAGAGGGGTTCCTGGCTGTGGACTGCAAGCAGAGACAGGCATCTCCCTGCAGCCCAGGCTTAGGTGCATAACTCTTAGAGATAGTGGGAGGTCCTAAGCCCTACCTCTCATTGGTATCTCCCATTGGCTAGTTTAGGAGAATCCCCACCTAGTGTGCTGACTTTTGTGGATCCCATTCTAAGGTGCCTGTCTCTTTCTGTGCATTGAATAGGGGAGCTAAGGCACTTAACTCAGGCTTTGTGAATCCCAGTGTTGCACCAGTGATTTTTAGGCACCTATAAATTAGGCATTGCAACACCCAGAGGCGCTGGAACAGGGGAGGCCAGGGGACCCTTGCCCCATCATTTTGGGGGAGAGGGGGCAGAGAGGAGCGACTGGGGTGGGGGCAAGGCCTCAGAAGAAGAGGTGGGGGGGGGACTGGGGCCACAGTTCAGGTGCCAGTGTCCCCCTTTTAGGGACTTTCTGTCAACCCAGCAACATCTAAGCCCCTTTATTGATTAGGGCCTGAATTTTCTTAATTCATAGAAAGATTTACTGTGAACAACTTTTTTATTCTTTGCAGGTGCAGAGTACATTTATAGCCAATATGCCACTCCCATAAAACACACCAACTACATAATGCTGAAATATGGCTGCCATGAACCGGTGTGATCTGATGGAACAGGTAAATAAAAGTTCAATAAAACCTTTTTGTCTCAGTGAGCCTGGTTAGCAATGAGCTTTTGGATAAGTTCCTGGTCCTTGGTAGGTGGAGTTGAAGGAGACTAGCGATGTAAGAAATCTGGAGGGTCCTTTTGATTTAATTTACTTTCATATTTTTAAAATGTTTCAAAGCATTGACCAGATATCTGCCACCTAACGTCTCCAAATATTAAAGTTATTACAGCCACACAAGCAAAACACACTTTTAATACCAATAAATGTTACTTTTTTTTCCCAGTGCTCTGAACTTCTTTGGGCGAGTCCATTAGCTAAATAATGTATTTACATTTGTAAAGAAGGGAATTATACTAGATGTAAGTTATAGATTCAAGGGTTATATTATTGGATAGGGCTGGACAAAACTTTCTCTGTCAACTTTTTTTCAATGGAAATTTGGGTTTTCAACCAAATGAAAACTTTTTCAGAAAGTATCTGCTGTCCTCAAACTTTAAATTTTTCACTGGAAAACCAAAAACCCAAGCCAAACTTTTGGTTTTTGGCTGAAAATGTTTTGTTTTTTCAACAAAAAGCTAAAAAACAGTATTTTCTAGAAAGTATTTCATAGTGCATTACAATGAGAGATTTTTTTAAAAACAAGACAATGCTTTCCAGGGGTGGATATAACTCTTATCCTGACATGAAAGGAAACAAGGACAGGGACTATCTTGTGGCTAAAAATCTGGATAAGGAGTCTGACACTCTAGGGTCTGTACCCCTCTCTACCACAGTGTTCTTTTGTGACCTTGAGTAAGTCAGTTGACCTTTCTGTGCCTTGCTTTTCCCATCTTTAAAATGGGGGTAAATACAGTGCTTTTGTGAGATTCAGCATGTTGAGATTCTTCTATAGAAATCTGCTATATAATGCAGAATTTTGAAATTTTTGATGAAAACAATTGCATATAATTTTTTCAAAAATGTATCCCTTTTTAATCAGCCCTATTCTGAGTCCAAAGCATTAGACAAAATACAAGTATAAAGCTCAGTCCCCAGTTGTGAATTCTGTTCTTTGTGCTGCTGAGGAAGTGCAGAGCAGCCAGAAAGCTGACCTAAAAATGGTAGCCAAGGATTCCCCCCCATCACAAGGGAATCCTTGCATGGCACAATGTTGGCCTAGCTGGCTCTATACCACACCCTTTCCTGGTACAGAGTTTTTTTGGGGAAGGGGTAGAGGTATTACAAGATTCTTTATGCTCCAGATTAACTGCCGCAGCTGTTGACTTTAGGTAGTATAACTTAGAACAGCCCTGAAGCTGCTCTAAATTATGATGAAGATCTTTTCAGCCCCCCATTTGGCCTAGAATCATGAGCAGAAAGGTGGCATGGAGCCTCCTTTTCCCCCCTCTCCTGCATATTATTGAACCCAGAAAAGCAGGTTTAAGAACTGTACTTTAAAAGCAATAAAACAGAAATTCACTTACACAATTGTAAGTAGAAAGCGTGTCTAAGGAATGAAGAGAAAATTAAATCAGATTGGCTGAATTAAATCAGATTGGATGAAAATTCTGCTATCAGAATTTCATTACCTTTATTTCATTGGACGCACACCGCTTTTACACCAGCATAACTGAGATCAGACTTTGGCCTTCTGTGTTCAGGATGCATTCTGGCCGATACTTTAAACTCTGTTAGAAATCTGGTTCTTTTCCAAGCATTTACAATACTAGAATATAGTAATAATATTGATCACTCACTTTCTTTCTTCTTTCTCTGAATCATGGACAATGGCTTTTTCATGTGATCTTCGGCCACTTAAGGAAGTTGTTCACAAATGTCAGGGAGGGATCTGTTGAGCTATGATTATGGCAATTTATATAATGCAGATCTTCCATTTCACTAGCATCGTGTCTCAGATGATTAAAAAACACATAAGAACCAGCCCTGAGATCTTCTGGAGACTCTGTGCTTCGCATCAGTGAGGCATTTGAATTTGATTCCCCAGCCACACCCCCACACCTTAGAGGCAGCGTGCTCAGCCTCTTGGGCAAGGAATGTGTCTTGTTGCTCACATATTACACACGGTGGATACATGGGAGGGGCCCTTACTCAGCCCTCCTCACCCACCCCATGGCATGAGATGTTTGCAGATGCAGTTGGGTGCTTTTAGCAGCCCAGTCTTGCAACTCAACAGCAGTTGTAAATTGGCAAATTCCCAATTCTATTATAAGGCTTCAAATCAGGGCACTGGAGAAATGAGGAGAACATTAACAAAGGTAAATGGTTAAGGATTAACATAAGAATGTGTCTGACTTTGTAATACTTCACAGTAGAGTACACAGAAACAGGCAGAACTTATCGAGATCAACTACTTGAGATCCCTAGGTCCCCATTACTAATAGTTGCAAAATTTCTTATTGCATACATAGGACAAAAGTAGAGAGCTGCCCCATGTAATTTAGGTTTATTTGTCAGAGAGCAAGACTCTGTGAGTAGAACAGCAAACTGGTGATTGTCCTAACACTTCAAACAAGCCAGAGGCTAGATTTGCTACAGCTGGCTAAGGGCAGTGCAAATTTCACCACCTTACACCAGCAGTGTAATACAGGGAGAGAGAGAGCTCATTGGTTTAAGCATTGGCCTATTAAACTCAGGGTTGTGAGCTCAATCCTTGAGGGGGTCAGTTAAGGGTCTTGGGCAAAAATCAGTACTTGGTCCTCCTAGCAAAGGCAGGAAGCTGGACTCAATGACCTTTCAAGGTCCCTTCCAGTTCTTAGAGATAGGTATATCTCCACTACTTTAAAGTGCCCCCTTTATGCCATGAGATATTTAAGCCTTGCACAGGCATTTGGTGTTTCTACTGTCATCCTCCCCCACACTCTCTGTAGAAGGTTAAGTATAACTTCAAGGTCCACTAAAGGCTCTTTAGATCCTCTGCCAGTAGCCACTGAGGAGATGAATGGATGCTTCCTTTCCTTCCAGCTCTGGCCACTTTTGGATGGTACTAGCCTTCCGAGTCTTCCTCCTCTGCAGGAGAGAGGCTGCAGCTTTTTGTGCCGTCACAACTTCTTCCTTTGGAGTTTCCACATGCAAGATCTACGCTGGAGTCTACATCTGCAGAAGTCATCACGTGGTGCCGCAACCATCATCTTGGCCAACAGAGTGGGGACTGAACTGGAGACTTCCAAAGCAAAAAAAAGCAGCTACTGCTAGTGCCAGGGCTATAATCGACTTATTTAGCCTCTGCAGATCTGGCACAGCTGTAACACACACTTACCAGTAGATTACACTGCCTCTGTGGTTTCCACCACAGCTTGTATGAAAAACTGCTGCAAAGATTGCTCAAAAATAGTAGTGCATAATATTGTGCCCCTTACATGGCATAGACAGTGTAGTTGTGCAGGCAGACAAGGGAGGGGCCAGCGGGAGTACAGCATTGCCATAAAGAAAGGGTGAGGCTTAAGGGCACAAGCTGCCTGGGAACCTCAAGCACATATAACCTCCTATAAACAAAAGCATTTAGTGGCATATGCAGGCACATAGAAGGGATGTGATGGGGATAGGAATGAGGGAGAACAGGAACAAAAACAGGAAACCAGGACACTCACCCAAGCACAGTACAAACCAGCCAGCAGCACCTCTGTGCTGTACCTTTGGGACAGTATGAGGTAAAGGGAAATGCTTTATGCTTGGTCTCTTACTTTACTAAAAGTATCACAAAAGTACTCTCAAACATTTTAATTGTTGTTGCCACTCCTCCAATTCACATCCTAGCTTCTCCAATATTAGAAAGGTGTGGTAAGCCAGATTCATATTAGGGAAGGAAGAAAGAGACCTATTAATACAAAATAGTCACAGAAAGTCTGAAAGTCCAGTACAAAGCATTGCCATTAGGCGTGTTTTGTGATTTTTTCCTATAATAATCAGTACAGTTACAGTGCTAAGCCAGAGGGCCTTTAAACACATGAAGGTGAACAAATGTGTGTGTGTCTTTGTGTGTAATGCTTTAAGGAATGTATAAATGACTTGAATCGCTTTCAAGGACACGACTACCTTATTGGACAAAGCCAGCATTGTAAGTCTCATTATGACAATGCAAAGTGCAAGTGCCAGATCACAAGACTAACTTTCTCGGTAAGTAATTTGAGTACTGGTGTACATAAAATTAAAAAAAAAACCAACTGGCAGACATTTAAATTGTGCAGTTTACTTTGAAAACATTAATGTTTGTCTTAGCTTGAGAAGTCTTAAGAAATTATAACTTTGATCTTAAGAACAACTTGTAATATGAGGTCTGCTGCAATCCAGGTCAGTTGTGATGCCATCAGCATAACGTCAGAAGTAAAACATATAAACATATCGCTAATTTATCTAGATGGCACCTAATAAGCCAGGCTCATGGAAAACTGCAATAAAGATATGGTACTTGCATATCATTTTCTGCAAAAATTGATAGGGAACTGCTACCTTGGTCCCATCTCATTGATTTTTTTTACCAGTAAGATGTTCTGTGCCTTCTTGTGTCCAACTAGACATTGGCCTGAACCAAAGCTCCAGACAGAATTACACAATGTGTGTTTGAATTCCAATAGGAACGTTTTTGCTGTGCTCTATTTCAGTATCAAACCTAGACAAGATCCTTAATGCTGAGCACCCCTGAATTTTGAAAACCAGATCTAGATCCAGTTTGCTGCTGATTTACTAGAAACAAAAGCAAATCCACATAGGCAAATGGGGGGAGGGATAACTCAGTGGTTTGAGCATTAGTCTGTTAGATCTAGGGTTGTGAGTTCAATCCTTGAGGGGGCTACTTAGGGAACTAGCACAAAATCAGTACTTGGTCCTGCTAGTGAAGGTAGGAGGCTGGACTCATAGATTCTAGGGTCAAAAGGGACCAATATGATCATCTAGTCCAACCCCCTGCACAAAGCAGGCCACAGAACCCTACCCATCCACTTCAAGGTCCCTTCCACTCCTAGGAGATAGGTATATCTCAAATTATAAACACTTTATGTATTATCACCTCAAAAACCACAATGCATTTTTAAATCCTCCCACTGTATCTATGGGCTTGGAAAGATTCAAGTGTTATTTGTTTATGAATTTTGATGGATAATATTGATATTTTGAAATCTATATATGTACATTTGTTTTGACTTCCATTTTTTATAAATAACAGTGTGATGGTGCGTTCACCCCTCACATGCCCTGAAAGGGCTAATGTAGGCTAAAAGGGGAGCCAGTTTACCAGACAGGCTCCGGATGAGGGGAATGACATCACTGATAGAATGAAGAAGCCCAGCTGAGGAGGAACAAGCTGGGTTGGATTTATAAAGGCAGGAAGCTAATAGCAGAGGGGGCTGCAGGGAAGTAGGGTGCAGTCACTCCCAGGAAGAAGGAAGGTGTGAGGCTGGCAAACCCAGAGGAGAGCCAGAAGGTATGGAAGCAGCTCAGGGAAAAAGCAGTAAGTCTAGGAGGGAACAGACCTTGGCTGCTGACTAGAGGGTCCCTGAGCTGGAACCTGGAGTAGAGGGTGAGCCTGGCTCCCCTGCCAGCCACAGGGGAAGTGGCACTATTAGGGTTGCCAACCCTCCTGGAATCAGGCTCAATCTCCCAGAGGCTACTGAAGCCAAACTAGGAGATTTTAGGCTACTCAAAGTCTGGCAGCACAGTAGGGCTAATGCAGGCTCCCTGTCTGCCCCAGCTCCTGGAAGAGGCAACATGTCTGGCAGCAGCTCCTAAGAGGAGGCACGGCCATGGGTTTTCTGCATGCTGCCCCAGCCCCAAGCACCAACTCCGCAGCTCCCATTAGCTGGGAACGGTGGCCAACGGGAGCTGTGCAGGGACAGTGCTTGCAGGCAGGGGCAGTGCGCAGAGCTCCCTGGTTGCCCCTGAGCCTAGGAGCTACTGCTGGACATGCTGCTGCTGCTGCTGCTTCCAGGAGCCCACCTGAGGTAAGCACTGCCTGGCTGGATCCTGCACCCTGAACCCGCTCCTGCATCCCCATCCCCTGACCCAGCCCACACCTGAACTCCCTCCCAGAGCATGCACTACAAACCCTCTCCTGCACCCCAGCCCTGAGCCCCTCCTGCACCCAAACTCCCTCCCAGAGCCCACACCCTAAATCCCCTTTTGCTCTCCAACCCCCTAGCCCTGAGACCCCTTCAGCACCCAAACTCCCTCCTGGACCCACACCCTGAACTCCTCTCCCATACCCCAACCCACTGCCTCAGGCTCAGCCCAAAGCCCCTGCCCACACTCTGAACCCCTCAGCCCAGTCTGGTGAAAGTGAATGAGAGTGAGCAACGGAGGGAGGGGGCAGGGCCTTGGAGAAGGGTTGAGGCAGAGTACGGGGCAAGGGTGTTTTGGTTTTATGTGATCAGACAATTGGCAACCCTAGGCACTATAGGGGCAGTGAATGGGAAGACTGCCTCAGAGTGCTGGTAAGGAAAGATTTTGATACATCAAGGTGGAAATATGCATCGTGGCCTGGCTGGAGGGCCAAGTCATGAAAAGGAAACACCTGGAGTTGCAGAGGCTGAGGCCTGGTCTACAAAATTAGGTTGATGTAAGGTAGCTTATGTCGACCTAATTATATCAGTGTACATACTACAGCCTTGCTCCCACTGATGTAAGTGTCCTACTACCCCAACATAAGCACCTCTCATGGAGGTGGAGTTATGTCGGTGTAGTTAGGGTGATGCAGTGTCTGTGTAGACACTTCCGGTTACGTACATAGGCTGCTGGCTGTCATTCTTTTCAATTTCATAGAGCCATGAAATCAACAAGAAAGCCACTCACAGGTCTGTCATCCTGGGGTGAGGGCTCCAACTAGAGCTGGGGTTCCAGGCACAGAGCTCCCCACTTGGCAGCCGGGCACCCAGCGGGAAGCTAAGAAGTGGGGGCAGCCGGGCTCCCAGTGGGCACTGCCCCTCTTAAGTCACTGGAAGCAGTCCTGGTGAGGACATGCACCTCCATCAAAGAAAGGCAGAGTGGACATGACCCACTGCAGTAATTACTGTGGTGGCTGTAATGTAGTCAACCTAACATAGGTTGACTTACGTTTGTAGCGTAGACATGCCCTGAGAGAGCACAGCGTCAGGGCATGCAGTGAGCAGCAAAAGGGGCCCTGGACTTGAGCCGAGCTAATCCCCAGAGTGACCAGGAGGAGGTGCCCCTAGTGGTGAATGGATACTGTGACAAACAGTATCTTTTGTGGGGGGTTAATATCTTGCTAATGCGGAACTGTAATGATTGCAGAAGTTGTAACAGATTCAAAAATAATTTATCTGATGTTTCATAACACATTTCTTAACATTTAATAATCAACCATAATAATAAAATAACCTTCTTTCATACTGTAACAAACGCACACATTTTTATTAACTCATGAGACATACTTACTTTCCCTTTTCAGACATTTAGAGTATCAGTGATGGAAATTTATTTTCCAGGTTCTAGGCAGCAGATTGCAAGGGCAGGGACTGTTATTTTACTGTGTTTGTACAGCACCAAGCACAGTAAAGCTCTGAGTCTTGATTGGGACTCCTGGGAACTGCTGTCATATTAATAATTATGCAGCAGATATTGATTGTCAGCTAAAACCAATTTATTCCAGCCCTATATGCCTACTGGTTGAGGCTATGGAGTGGAAATGCTGGCCCTATCGCTAACCAGAGCACCCTGTGGCTACATTTGGAATTTCAAAGCGCTGCCGCGGCAGCGCTTTGAAGTGTGAGTGTAGTCAGAGCGGCAGCGCTGGGAGAGAGGTCTCCCAGCGCTGCATGTAAACCACATCCCTTACGGGTGTAGCGGACTAGTCCCCGGAGGAGGCTATGCAAATATAGAACCCCTTTCATGATTTATAATAAGTTTGCAGTTAAGCAGTCCCCTGCCTTCCCGGCATTTGCTCCCAGTCTTGATTACTCCCAACACAAACCTGTTCACTAACTAATAGCCTGGGTTTCTGATTACCCTGAGCTGTGGGAGTTGTCCCAAAACATCTCTTCTGTTGTGACTGCATTAACTGGCATCTCTTTGAAATGCAGACTCCTGGTGATTGACTTCCAAACAAGTGGAGCTGAATGGGGGTTTAGACAGATTAACATTCTAACAGCAAGTGGCAGCCATTCCAAGAAGCTAAATCAAATTCTCAAGTGCTCATTAGCAAGCCCCTCCCGCCACAAAAAAAAACTATTTTAGAATGAAAACAAGGAAAAAATTGCCCCATAAAGGACAAATCTTTGGGGCAGCCGCTTTCTTTACTGAATCAGACTTTCATTCTATCCCCTTAAAACAGTGGCAACTGCAGGGTAACATTTTTTTATATATAACTTTATGTATGGAGGCTAAAATGAATCAATATTCAAGTTCAATTCAAGTTCAGATGCAGCCAGGCAAAGTTCTTATTGCACTATACAAGAAAACAGAACTATGATACTTCAATGTTAGGAAGGTAAACAGCAGCAGTAGTGTTTATCTTGTGCTACAAGGTCTGTTACACACTTAGGCCTTGTCTACACTGCCACTTACAGCACTGAAACTTTCTTTGCTCAGAAGTGTGAAAAAACACCCCCCTGACAGATGCAAGTTTCGGTGCTGTAAAGTGGCAGTGTAGATAGTGATACAGTGCTCCCAGCGCTGGTAGCTATTCCCCTTGCAGAGGTGGTTTTATTACAGTGCTGGGAGAGCTCTCACTCACCACCTGGAAGTGCTGGTGGATTCAGATAACTCTGGTAATTTCATGGACTTGGATTTGTGCAAGCACATATGATCCTTGTCCAGCATAAAAGCTTCCCAGTTATCCTCAGCTTGACCTGGTTTGCCACCCACTTTCTGCATATCTGTTAGCAGGCCAGTGCAATACATATCATCTCTTTGCACTGTCAGCAGCCTTGTCTCCCCAAACCTAGTCACATCATAAACCCTCTGCAGCTCAGTTTGACTCCTTGGAGAATCCAAGAGAGAGGCTGTTATTTTTCAGGGAATCTGCATTTTCTCCTACCTCTTCTGCAACATCTGCAAATACCAGGACATCAACATGTTCAATAAGAAGACACTTTGCCACCTCATCAGTTAAGACTGCCTCATTGACCTTCACCAGGGAGCAGAGATTCCTTTCAGTCACATCTATTCCTCTCAGAGCCTGAAATACAGGCTCTGCAAAGCTACCTTCATGAGAACTATCAAAAGGGTTTTATTCTGATCTACTTTGTAAAGAAGGACAGATCTCTGCGGCTCTGTGTAGACAACAGGGTGCTAAACAAGGTTACCATCTGGAACCAGTATCCCCTGCCCCTTATCAACAAGCTTTGTGAATAACTACACTCTGCCAAGGTCTTCACAAAGTTAGACCGCCGCACAGTTTATAACCTGGTGCAGATTAGGAAGGGAGACCTTCTGTATTCATTACGGACATTTCAAATATCTAGTTATGCTAGTTATACTCCAGCAACCTTCCAGCACTTCATCAATGGCATCTTCAGGGGACATGCTAGACTATTTTCTAATTATCTGCCTTGATGATATTCCCATCTTTCAGAAGATCAAGCTCTTCATGATCATGTATGCAGCATCATCGGGAGACTCTGTCAGATCATCCGTATGCTAAATCTGAGTATTGCAAGTTCAACAGAGATATAACTGAATTCCTTGAGTATATCATCTCTCCCAAAGGGCTAACCATGGCCCCAGGCAAGATGGCAGTCATACCTTACTGGGCCACGCTAAAGGAACATCCATAGGCTATAGCGATTCCTAGGTTTCACCAGTTTTCCTAGGTGATTTATCAAGGGATTTTCTAGTTTTCTTACCTCTATGACTGCCCTGCTGCCTAAGGGAGCCTGGTTCACCTGGTCACCGGAATTTGAATCCGCCTTTGAGCAACTAAAAGAGAGATTAATCAGGGTGCATATCCTGACCCACTGAACCCCACAAAACCATTTACAGTAGAGGCTGACATGTCAAACTTAGCTCTGAGCATGGTGTTGTCCCAGCCAGCAAGCCCCCATGTCTGACTGCACCCCTGTGCCTTCTACTTACACAGGCTAACCCAGGTGGAGAGGAAATATAATATGTAGGACAAGGAGCTGTTAACCATCAATGTCCTAGAAAGAGCCAGGTTCCCAGTCCAGGTCCTTACAGTTCACGAGAATTGGAAATACCTCCAGATAGCCAGGCACATTAACCAGTGCCAGATCTGCTGGTCTCTCTTTGCCCAGTTCGATTTGGTAGTCACCTATCATCCAGGGGAAAGAAACGGAAAGGCCAATACCTTGTCCTATAAGGACGAGTACATTGACTCTGGCAGGGAATCTCCATCCATTATTCTTAATGCAGCCAATTTTTTAAACAGGAAAATAGACAGCAATCTGTAACACATCCATTCCTCATTGATCAATGGCCTGTGCACCAGTTGGATATGCCAGGCCTTGGAGGGTGCCAGTACCCAATCTGTGGCCAAGTTCAGATTACAGAAGGCCATATTTATGTCCTGGAGGGCCACCTCAGGCTTCAGATCCTCAAGTTATGCCATGATAGACCACTAGCTGGTCACTTCAGCCACCTGAAGGCCTGGTGTCAAGGGCTTTCTGGTAGCTTGGCCTACGCATGTCTGTCAAGAACTGTATGAGATTCTGCAATCTTTGTTCCCAAACCAAGAACCCATGCTTGAAATCACATGGCGTCTCCAGTCCCTGCCTGTCCCATCTCAGCCATAGGTCACTGTGACCAGGGACTTCATCATGTAGCTGCCACGCTCTCAGGGTCACAGCAATCTAAGTCAAACTTTTCACCAAGATGGCACATCTTGTCCTGTGCTGCCCTGTCCCTACTATCACGGAAATGGCTCACCTTGTCTTAGAGAATGTTTTTGTTTTCACAGATTGCCAGTGTGTATCGTGTCAGACCAGGCTCTGTTTGTCTCCCATTTGTGGCAGGAGTTTCTAAATCTTCTGGGTTTAGAACCACTGATCTTGTATGTGTACATAGTGAACTGGGGGGGTTACAGTTATGATGAATGATCCTGGGAACCAGTAGAAAATATTCACATCCCAGACCTGTAGTAGGAGATGCATGAAACCTATCCTGACAAGCCTGGCCCTAGGTTCCCTTGGGACTCACTCTCAGAAGGGGAGGCATTGTCAGGAGTGTGGACCTTCAGCTAGCAGACCTCCCACCTCTCAGGATCCTACAGTGTGGGCTGCAGCCTGAGCCTGGAAGTCTACAAAGCAATGAAACAGCCCTGCAGCCCAAGCCCCGCAAGCCTAACTTGGCTAGCGTGGGCCAGCTGCAGGTTTTTCTTTACTGTGTAGACATACCCTTTGTGTTCTACAGCCCCGTCAGGCACCTAAAGCAAGAGAAAGCAAAAGAGATCCTTCAATCTTCTCTCCCCTTCAGAATTTATTTACACTGATAAATGGGACCTGTAATTCACCACCAGGATAGCAACAACGGAAGCTGTATCTGAATGTTTTACCGCTGCTTTTAACCTTGCTCAGAGACTGTATGCTAGTGGAAAATGGATATAGCTCTGCTTTGCTCTACCACATCCTCAGTCCACCTGTCCTGCCACACCCTCTCACCCCCTTGCACATCCCTTATGCCCCTCCGCTAGCTCCCCCAGCTTTATGACAGTTTGTCTGATGAAACAAAGTATTTAATTTGAACACATGCCCTATTCAATATATCGCCTACTTGTGAAATGTTTTTGGTGTATTATTTTTTGCTTTATATTTCAGAAACAATAAAGACAGACCCTGAGAAAGTCGTTTGTCAGATCATTCCTCAGTCCTCCCATGCTGATTGGTTTACTTTGAGAAATATTTTCTGTTTCATGCAGAGATAATGAGTTTAAAACCCAGTTGGTTCACACCAGCTATGTGATGTGAGAATGTAATGCTCAGCTGTACCAAATGTACAGACTGGACTAGAGAAGAGAAACAGAACAGGAGGAAGTCATATTTTTTTTTCAGTAGTCAGATTACATGTTTCTGTTATGGGTTAAGCTTGAGAGTTATTATTACACTGCTCTTGGTTTTCAAAAGAGAAAGAGCTGGGGGTGATTTTACACGACAAATTCCCATGACAGCACTCAGATGATATGTATCTACCAAGAAAGCCAAAACAAGCTAAAACCATATAGCTTCCCCTACTTGCTGTGTAACTCAATAATGTCACGTAGTGATGGCTTAACACAACAAGATCCCTTACAGCTGGAGATGTTAACATTAAAATTATATGTTATTGAAAGATACTGATCATTCAGTTTAAACCATGACCCTAACCCAACTCTCACTATCCACCTATCATCACCGTTCCCTCTTCTGGGGCACCCTTTCTTTCCCCTCTTCCTAGTTATTAAAATTCAGTTCAGTGCAGTGCTAGAGACCAAAGTTATCCACAGGACAGTACACCACAGTTTCCTTACTATTGAGCCTTCAGCCTAACCTGGAGGAACCACCTCCAAAGGGTTTTCTGCACTGACAGTTTTCTCCCATCATCAGTCTGGCATGACTGCAATTCCACTCACAAAGGTGGAAATGTCAGAGTAGTTCCACCGCCAGCCGTTTTACTATTGTCATCTAGGTTGCTCACTCTGCAAGCTACTTGCAGTTGCTCCAATTTCTGAAAATTGTCAGTGTAGACAAGTGCAAGAGTTTAGTTCAGGCTTTGTGCGAATGCAATCCTGGGTCCAATTGTTGATGCTGCTGCAAAGGGAGCTAGCTACATGTAATGGCGTCATATCTACACTTGGAACTGGATGGATCTGATCAATGCACTACAGCCAGAAGATGGCAATGACTTTCAGTGAATCAGCAGCCCTGAGATGAAAGACAACCCTGCTGTCCAGTCCTTTGGATTTTCACTATTTCTGAAACTTGCAAGCTATAGGCTAATGTCTCTGAAAATGGCTCGCATTGAAGCTGTTGGGACGGTTAACTCTGTAAAAGAGTATATCAAAATTTGAACTAGCTATAAAATCTACCAATTTCACAAGGCCATTTGTCAGCCTACTCATGTGGGAAAGTAAAACATTCCAGGCGTCCTACCAACACCTCAAATGAGAACAAACATAGGAAGAAAGTCAGGCAACTACACACAAAGTCTGATTCATAAATAACAGAACATCCCTTGGGAAGAGTGACTTGTTGAAATTAATCTATGTTGCAGAGGACCAGTGCAAGGCCCCTCTGCAGCACTTCAACCATAGAAGGGAGGAGCATGGCCATGGGGGAGAGGGGAGCCGAGCAGCAAGCAGAGTAGCTGTGAGAGTCCATCTCCTATGCACTGCACAAAAGGCCTTTTTACCAACCCCACAGACAGCACAGAAGGTCACAATGGGAGCAGGCAGGAAGAGGAGCTACAAGCTTAGTGTTATGTAGCTCTCATAGACTCATAGGTCAGAAGGGACCAATCTGATCATCTAGTCTGACCTTCTGCACAAGGCAGGCCACAGAACCCCACCCATCCAATTTTATAACAACCCCTATCCCAGGACCGAGTTATTGAAATCCTCAAAATTGGTTTGAAGACCTCAAGCTGCAGAGAAACCACCAGCAAGCGATCCGTGCCCCACGCTGCAGGGGAAGGCGAAAAACCTCCAGGGCCCCTGCCAATCCGCCCTGGAGGAAAATTCCTTCCCGACCCCAAATATGGCGATCAGCTAAACCCTGAGCATGTGGGCAAGAGTCACCAGCCAGCACCCAAGAAGGAATTCTCTGCAGTAACTCAGTTCCCATTCCATCCAACATCTCCCCGCAGACCACTGAGCAGACCTATCTGGTGGTAATCCAAGATCAATTGCCCAAATTAACGATCCTATCATAACATCCCCTCCATATACATATCAAGCTTTGTCTTAAAGCCAGGAAAGTCTTTTGCCCCCACTACTTCCCTCGGAAGGCTGTTCCAGAACTTCACTCCCCTAATGGTTAGAAACCTTCGTCTAATTTCAAGTCTAAACTTCCTAATATCCAGTTTATACCCATTCGTCTAGTGTCCCTAGTATTACGCAACTGACATGGGGCAGCCCCAGACCCTGGCCTCTGGTTGGAGGGTGGATTTCAATTCCCTTCCCTCCATACACAGCTTCTACATAGAATAGTCAGGCTTTCTGTAGGTGGAATTCACTCTTGCCACAGAAAGAGCAGCTGTTCTTGAAGGCACTCTGGTACTATAGAGACAGGCTCAGCATACAAACCTGGGGAGACAGATGCTTAAATATTTCTCTTGCAAGCTTGTATTCCTTTTTCTAAAAAGCGGTTGTAGCTGAAAAAAGCTGTGAAGAGAGCAGGACAACTAGGAAGCCCTTTTGCTGACAAGGTGAAAAAAACATATTTTTCTTATCCAAAATGAGAGAACAAGCTGAATAAGCCACTTCATTTTCCTTCCTTTCCCCTTTTCACTCACTAAGACTCTCACATTTATAAGGACACTCCAGTCATTTGGTATCCTCCCTAGCGTTTCCCAAATCAGACTTTACTCTCTTACATATTCAGCCCCAGGGATCATTCAAAAAGTGCTTTTACTGCCTGCACTGGACAACTATAACTTAGCTATTGCTGTTCTTAGACTCCACTGTCTGTGACTCTTATTAGTGTGGAAATTTAAACCCTACTTGTAGGTGACTCAGAATTTTCGGGGCCTATAGAAGCAATGTTTCTTAGCAGCACTTAATATGGTGCTCATATTCCAATGTTTTCATTTGGCTTTTGCACAAACACAGTTCCTATAATGTTTGTGATGATGTTGCACACTTTGTGCTAGATCAGATTGTGTGGTTAAATTGGTAGCCAGTTAATCCTCTTCTCTGGGAGAAGTTCTAAAATGATTGTTGCTCTCGGATCTTGTCTGATTTGGTTGACTATTTGCAAGTAGTCAGTTTGTGGCTCTGAGGCAGAAGTTATGTTTGGAAGAACTGCACACAGTTGAAACGCCGCAGGAATTCTGGCTGACTTCTGCATGGAGATGTTTTGTGTTGCTTCCAGTCCAGCTACCAACAAGTATGTCCCTAATATAAAAAGTGACTAAATTAAAAATGGCTGCCTTTGTATTTAGAGTCATATCTCTTGACTTCAATAATTAAAGTAAGTGTTAATTGCTTTTACTCCTATAAGCTCTGTAGAGCAAACATAGGTAAGGGGCAGTGAACTGGACTCTATTCCTTCCTGTACATCAACGGTTGTTTAAGACCTTATTAGTTACTCCTGTGCAACCTCCATTGAAAACACTGAGAATATCATTTGGCCTGCCGAACCTTTATTACATGAGCAGGAAAAAGCCCAGCTTGACTTCCAGATCCCAGGTTAAGTTTTCAGGGCTGGAATTTAGAAACAATAAATCATTTAGACTGTAAATAAAGATTATAAAAAAGATGTGAAGAACCTGGACAATATTTATATTATATTTATGAATATCATATGTATCTCTATTTGATTACTGTCATGATGTCTGCTACATCGATGCAAAGGATTAACTTAGTCCCTGCAGATGTGCAAGCTCCACAGAAGGCAGACAATGGGGTACGGATAGCCCAGTCATTGACACTTAAACAATACAGTACTGGTGTCAAGACTGGCTGTCATTTTGCCCAACTCCAGGTGGGGCACAACTGAGCTTTTTTGTCTAACTCCAAAGGGAGACTACCATCCAAAGACATAGAGTCAGTCTCTAGCCAGGGCTCAGACTCATTAAGCTTAAAAGCACATGGAATCCAAGCTTTGGGTCGAATACAGACAGTGACCATCCATAAGGAGGAGCTTAGCCAAGGCTCAACATAAGACTATAGACAGAGCCCCACCATGCCATTTTTACGTAGGGTAAAATTTCAGAAGTGATTTAAGAACTCTTGAAAATATTACCCTAAGTCATTTTTCAGTTAGAAACACACTTTAAATTGAAATTATGATTACAAGACTTTCTGCTAATAGGAACCTCTCTGCTAAAAATGGCATTATTTGTGACATATACAGAATGAGAGCCCAACATCAGCCATAAGTCAGTTTCCATCTTGCTACCTTTAAATTTTAGAAATTTCTTTTCTAAACCTCCCAGAATGTGTACAGACTTGGGGTAAGCAAAGGAGAGAGAGGGTCAAGGAGAGAAGAGAGACACCGTGAGTTAGGAAAGGGAGGGTGAAAGAGAAGATACAGATAAAATAATGGGGGAAAAAATGGGAAAATGGAAATGGAGTTTGGAGAAAAAAGAAAATCCATCCCTGCAGAAACAGCACCCCTTGCCATTCAGACAGGAAGCACTATTCACAAGAAAGCCAGTTCAGGTATTGGCAAGAAGGAAAGTACTTTTGTGTCACAACTTGAGGTATTCCTTTCAGAATTTTTATTGTTTAAAATAATTTAAAATGCAAGTTGCAGTCTTCACTTTAAAGTTGTCATTAATAACCCACTAATTACTATGTTAACAGTAATAAAAAAAATAAGGCCTATAAAATTCACATAAACTTCACATCTTCGTGGAAACCGGATGGCACAGGATTGTGGAGTCTTTAAGCCTGCATTCATTGGTGTCTACTTTGCCTTAAGTCACTGAGTGCTGCCATGCAATAGCATAACATAATCTGAGATTCATCAAATGTTTTAGAGTTCTGTGACAGTTTGTCTCAGAAAAAAAGTTGGCAAAGCTGGTCATTACAGAGTAATAATTCCTACTTTTGAATTTGTATCTGAAATGCTAAATAAATGGAGCGCATATCTAGTGGTTATTCTGACAAGAGCTATACCAGCAATATCTAAACTGGTGTGGTTGCTTCCCATCTATATTTCTTTCCTTATAGAGGGACTAAATTTGTAAGATAAAAGAACTAATCCAGAAAGCTAAGTGAATACAAGTACAGATGAGTTAGTACTGGTTTCTCTTAGCCTCTCATGTCAAATGTAAGTTCCTTGTCCTCACTTTCAAAGCCCTCATAACTTTGCCCGCTAGTCTTTACTTTTGCCTCCTTCCACACCCTTTCAGTCCACCTAAGCTGCACAACTAACTGTTGTCTTTGTGTC
Organism: Gopherus evgoodei; assembly: GCF_007399415.2. Lineage (NCBI taxonomy): Eukaryota > Metazoa > Chordata > Testudines > Testudinidae > Gopherus > Gopherus evgoodei. The sequence goes on along the minus strand of NC_044326.1, from coordinate 45,823,781 downwards.
TGTAGTGAGGCGCCCTGGCTCCCTGCAGCACCTGAGAAGGACGGGCCAGAACTGACACCAGAGTGGGCGGAAACACCGCTGCCTGTCACCGCCCCCCGGAAGTCCGGGGCAGGACAGGAAGTATAAAGGCCCGGCCCCAGTGCTCAGTTAGGCGCAGGCTGCCGGAGAGGACAGATGCTGGTGCTTGAGCTCCCGCCGGGCCCAGCCTGCCCCGTGCCCGGTACCCTGAGGAGCACTGGCTGAGCCTGCCCCGTGCCCAGTACCCTGAGGAGCGGCCGGAGCTTCCCTACGCCCGGTATCCAGAGAAGCGACCTGAGCTTCCCTACGCCCGGTACCCAGAGGAGCGGCCTGAGCTTCTCTACGCCCGGTATCCAGAGGAGCGGCCGGAGCTTCCCTACGCCCGGTATCCAGAGGAGCGGCCTGAGCTTCCCTACGCCCGGTATCCAGAGGAGCGGCCTGAGCTTCCCTACGCCCGGTATCCAGAGGAGCGGCCGGAGCTTCCCTACGCCCGGTATCCAGAGGAGCGGCCTGAGCTTCCCTACGCCCGGTATCCAGAGGAGCGGCCTGAGCTTCCCTATGCCTGGTATCCAGAGGAGCGGCCTGAGCTTCCCTACGCCCGGTATCCTGAGGAGCCCATGGTCTGGGACCCACCAGACGACGCCGGCGAGAGACAGGTACCCAGAGAGGGGGAGGTTGGAAGTGGTCCGGGGGTAGCCGACCCTGGTTTGGCTCCCGAAGAGCCAGAACCCATGTCAGTGTGTTGCGGCCAGGATCCCCACTGACAGCAGCGTGCCTTTGCCGCTGCTAGGGCCCTGGGCTAGGACGCAGTGGAGTGGGAGGGCCTGCGGTCCCCCTGTCACCCTTCCAAGGGTGGCAGACTCCCCCTCCCCCTGGCCTGAGGAGGCCTTCTTTATAGACTTACTGTGGGAACTGCTGCTCAGCCTGCTGAAAGGCCTGAGCCTGAACTGCTTACTGCCCTGCCCTGCCCAAGGGCCTGGGCTTATATACTGTGCTTGCTCAGCCCTGCTGAAAGGCTTGAGCCTGACTGCTTACTGCCCTACCCTGCTTTAGGGCCAGGCTTATAGACTCCGCGTTTACCCGGCCCCTGCTGAAGGGCCGGGACTCTGCCTTGTTTAAAGACCATTTGTTTGCTCAGCTCCTGCTGAGGGGTCTAGGCCCCGAACAGGATTGCTGCCGGTAGCAAGGCGCCCTGGCTCCCCACCGCGCCTGAGAAGGATGAGCCCTAGCACCGGACTCTTACAGTGTCCTCCTCATTTCTGTCTCTCTCCATGTGGCCCTGTACAACTGGAACCCTCTGTTTGACAAGTCCACCAGGACTCCATCATCTCCTCCTTCAAGTCCCTCCTTAATGGACACACATTCTATGGGATCTGTAGACCTGGCTCGCTAGGTGGGGAGCTGAGACATCTGCATGATGTATTATAACTTAATCTCTTTTCTGTTATCTTATCCACCCACTCCTCATTTGTTTGTCTCATTTCACCCGTTGCACCTTAGAGCTGATTATCTGAGCTTACAATATCCCAACTTCTTTTGACTAAAAATCTTGTGACAGGTTTTTCTGCAGCTGTGTTGTAAAAAGGTTTGATGCTTTATTATTATTATTATTATTTGTATTGCAATAATGTCTCATTATGGGTCAAGACCCCACTGTGCTAGGTGCTGTACAAACACAGAATAAAAAAAAAGACTGTCATGGACTGTGGTAGAAATACGACACAAGAATTGGCTTTTTCACACCATTTCAGTATCACATGTCCTGATCAAAACCTGGAAGTATGAAAGCTAAACCAATATGAAAATTTACAAAAAGTTAATAAGCTTTTCCAACCCTTATATACAGCTTGCTTTTTCTGTGATCTAAGGTCACAGCCATGTTTTGGGCTGGTTCTTATTCTGTCTGAATCAATTCACCCACCCCTAATTACCCTATTTATAATTTCCTAATGAAACAAAGAATTAGAATATAGCAATAAAGAAGCTTAAAACTATATGCTTGTGTGACAGTTTGTGGGTATAAATAATGTGCACATACACACTGTATTTTACTTTTATATATACATGCATAGGAATCTGTAGCTTTCAAGTTTGCTGGGTGGTCAGATTTTAGTATTGCATATTTTTAATAAATTCATAGAAAGTAAAGATGGAATTAATCTCTTGAATCATCCAGTCCAAATTTCTGAATCTAGTTGGAAGGAACCAAAAATAATAATAAAAAAAAGCAGTCATCAAACTGCTGATAACTAAGTAGTAATAGAACCTCAAAAATAATATGGAACTGAACTTGTGCTTTGATATCAGCTGTTGTGAATATTCACAGCCTCTTTAAGGAATTCTGAGGTTAGTGTATACTTCTACGGATGATTAATTTGTTTTCATCTTACAATACAAGGTCATGGGACACAGAATATCCTGTTCATGTATTTTTATCACCAACATTATGTCTTTGTGTGTAATTGTAAAAGATTTGCTCTACTAGTCCTTTTTCTGGAATTATAAAACCAAACATTTCAGCTTTCTATTCCAGTCATGGACAAATTGATTGAGCCTTTCTACCAGCAGGGGGAGACAAATCAAAACTGTACTTAAAACATTTTTGCAGAGTTTCCTACCAGAGCTGACCATGCTGTCTAGGTCTCAGGTTGGCTAGACACATAGTCATAATGTTTTTAACTACACAGTGTCTGATTTGAGACATCGCAATTCCAGTTCTCCTGGTGGCTTCTAATGCACTATCTGAAAAGTAGGGGATGAAAATAATACCTGCCCTGAATCATTATGAAGATTCATTTTCATTTAAAAGAAAATAGAAAAACAGGTTCCAATCTGTAAGCTATCCTATGAGGCAGCCTACTGTACTTATTTATCAGCAATTGAGTGAGCATTTTATTGCATTCAGTTACTTCTTCAATCCCCATCGTGACCTCCTGTAATTTCAACTTGTATTAGCAAGTGCCATCTAGTCCTTTCCTATTTCACATCACTAGCACTGTTAGATTTTGACACATGTTCATTATGATCAGAGACGGAGGCCCTCAGACTGTCAGGCTTTTGCTATTGCTTAGTCAAGTCACATAACCTGGATTTTAGGATCTTCTCGCTGATGGTGGACACTGATTGGTCGCTGGAATACTATGGGATGTGACTTCAGAAGTGATAGGCCAGATCTATCTGAGGTGGCCAAATTTATGTCTTTCTCCCTGTACATCATCCCAGTATTTGATGTACTTATATGACTCCCATTACTGTATCTGAGTGCCTCACAAGCTAGAGGCACTTATCTGCACATGACCCTGGTGAGATAAGGATATGCTATTATATGGGATTAGGACTCCTCCTTGGGCCATAGATTTACTTTTAATAACAAGAAAGAGTATAAAAGGGCAGGGACACCAGCCCCAGATAGTTTCCCTGACACAGCCACACAGCAGCAAATGGCCCTTATTTCCTTTGCTTTGTGGGCTCTCATGCTCCATGCTTTAATCTGCCAGGGGAATTCTGCTGCTGTGGTAGATTATATTCATCAGGCTACCAGCTTTACATATTTTCCACCTAACAGCCACAAGCCTCTAGCGTGTGCGTGTACACACACACACACACACAATCTCAGAGTCCATATTTCTCTCTCTCTCTCACGCACACACACACACACAAACGTGAGATCTGAGTCGGGGTCTCACAGGCCCAGAGTCTTTCACATGTTTTTGTACTTAAAGATTGGGAATTTTTACATGAATTTTTAGGGCAGATTCTCCCCTGAGCCTTCTCATTTTTGAATGGATTAATTATGACCGTATAGATGATTGGCAACTAAACTCTGCTAGAGCTGGTTTCCCATGGTCTTGGAGGCTGCTTCAGCATGAACGCTGACAATTTCCTTCTGAAAATGCTTCTGCTGCACTTTTTCTCTGTTTCACTTCCCTTCGAGCAGAATGACTTTGGAGTAATTATCACACCAGTACTCAGTCACCCAGCCATGGTTAAGTCTAACCACACTGTCTTATGATTTGACCCAGCTCCTGGTTTCATCCACTGCAGTTTCTACTCTGTGCAAGAGTTATCAGACTTTAGCAATATGTGCAACCTGGTCTTTAGAAGGGGCTTATTGAATCTATAATGTCCCAAATATGAAGTAACCACTCTGTTTTCTTCTGGGAAATGTAACAGGGATATGTCCAGTTCTAGATTCAGAGCCTTTTATTCTATCAATTTCAGATCCTCATTTTCTTACGGGACTATCAGTTTCAGGAACAAGAAAGCCATATCTTCTGTGTAGGAGAATCAAGCAGTGTGCATAGGAGTTTAGCAATATTATTATTTGTAGTTAATATTTTGACCCTGAATATGCTAGGTGATATCCAGGCCCATATGGAAAAAAAGGCTCAGTCAGGGCCGGTGCAACCATTTAGGCGACCTGGGCGGTAGCCTAGGGCACTGGAATTTGGGGAGCACCATTTTCTTTGGCAGTGACCGCTGCGGCCAGATCTTTGGCCGCCCCGGTCACCACCAGCATTTAGGCGGAGGGAGCTGGGGCAGGAGAGCATGGGGAGGGCTACCTGCAGCAAGTAAGGGGGGGGCGGCACGCAGAGGAACTGATTGGCGTTGCAAGTGGGAGGTGGGAGAAGTGAAGCAGTGACGGCGTGCTCAGGGTGCTCGTGCGCAGAGCAGGGGTGAGCTGGGAGGGATGCCTCAGGGCGGAGGGGGGAGCTGCCGCGAGCAGGGGCGCCTAAGGGTGAGGGCACGGGGGAGGGGGCGCAAGGTGGAAGTTTTGCCTAGGGTGTGAAACATCCTTGCACCGGCCCTGGGCTCAGTACTCTCCTGAGACCAATGGAAGTGGAAGAGCCACAAAGCAGCTTGTTGCATAGGCTTAACGTAGAGCAGCACTGGGCTATTTTTCCCCTCTGGCTATAGCAGCTCCAAAGGCATTGTGTGCTAGCTAAGGTTGCAGAAGCACAGTGTACTCCAACTGGCTACATCAAATTTATACAATCCAGAGAAAGCCCCTATACTGGAGAATCTCTAGCAAGGGAAGTCAGCCTCTTTCAGCCTACAGTCCTTACCCCAAATCACATACTGTTAAGGTGACCAGATGTCCTGATTTTATAGGGACAGTCCTGATTTTTGGGTCTTTTTCTTATATATGCTCCTATCACCCCCACCCTCTGTCCCGATTTTTCACACTTGCTGTCTGGTCACCCTACATACTGTCTGAAATCTAAGTGCTTCCATCTTGTGTAGGCAGTTACTCCTGCAAAACCTACAAAATAAGAAGAGTAGTATTTTATTCCCACTTTGCACAGGAGTAACTGACCACACAAGATGCAAAGCAGTGGAGAATCAGGCTATAGAGACTGAAGAGAGAGTCACTGCAAGAAGAAGGGAGGGTAATAGGATGTTTAAGCATTAATAAGCTATACCATTCAATATTGCTTTGTATGTCAGCTACTGTAAAACGTTACAGCTAAGGAACCATCTGGGAGAACAAACAATTGGCAGGACTGAGGGAGGGAGGATTAAGTTACTGACAGTAGGACACAGGGGGCTGTATAGATTAGTTATGTGCATGGCTAGATGGGATGAAGCAATTTAATATTTTGAAGTAAGCGATCAGATCAAAAAAACAAAATAGATATCAGGTAGATGGCTATTAGAGGCTAAGACTATGTTGGCAGTTTCCTATGTGTACCATGGTAGAAATGGATCTTAAGGAGTGATTTAAGGAGGACACAGTAGCAGTTTTATTTACATACAAGTTTAGAGAGGGTGATGTATATATAAAGAGCAGCATGGAAGAAAGTGTAAAGACACTTGTGAAAGAAGCGGACAAAGGAGTGATTGGGGTTGGCACTGTAGATGGAACCAAGGAGGCAGGGGCAATGTAATAAGATGCAAGGGTGGATAAGTACGCAGAGGCTAAGAGGTGAAAGGCCTTGGAAAGCCTTAACTTAATCCAGTGGAGAAAGGAGGGCCTGTGGAGGGCTTACAGAGGGAAGTGACATTGTCAGAACAGGCCAGGAAGATGATCTTAGCAGCAGCATTTTGAACAGGCCTGAGGGAAGTGAGGGGAGTATGAGGAAGGCCATGGAGGATGTTGCAAATACTCAAGATGGGAGATAAGAAGGACCTGGATGTGAGTTTTAGTGGTGTGAACACAGAAAACTGGTAAGTGAGAAACCTCAGTGTCAATGACACAAGAGAAGGGGGAGAGAAGTGTCAGATTTTATGATCCTCTCATCTTGCCCCCTACAACTCTGGCTACTACATGAGACTTCTCCTATAGCTTATGCAATGAGATGTGTTCTCATATGAATGTGATGAAAAGAGACATGATTTTTTCCCTGCTTGTAAAATATTTTTGTGCGAGTTCCTCTCTACAGGCTGTGACACCATCCACTAGGTTATGTTGTTGCATTTTGTTATTTGAAAGGAGGTTTTTCTTATAATTATTATATCATGGTCCTGGCTGGAATATTTCATTGACCTGGTATGTTTCTAAGTCAGTTTTGCTGGCAGGAGGCACTATGTCCTAAGCTAAGGGCTGGTCTACACTTAAAATGCTGCAGTGACACCACTGTCGTGCTTCAGTGAAAACGCTATCAATTCCAATGGGAGATGTTTGTCCATTGGCATAGGCAATCCACCTCCCCGAGAGGCAATAGCAAGATCTAGAGAAGAATTCTTCCATCCACCTAACACTGTCTACATTGGGAGTTAGGTTGGTTTAATTGAGTCACTCAGGGAGGTGGATTTTTCACACCCCTGAGCAACATAGTTATACCGACCTAATTTCCTAGTGTAGACCAGGCCCAAGTTTGAGTAAAGTGGACTATGGGGAGAAGGGGGCTAATTAGGAATTACAATAACTGGTGCTTTCCCCTGATATTATAGGTAAAGATGTTTGTTCTTTATATGGTACAACCCCTAGAAACACATTATGATTTTATCTATAGGCTTCCAATCAGAAAATGTCCAGTTCCTTATGACTCATTGAAAGTTCGTGAAAAGTTAAGCATTGCTGAATATGTTAATTTCATTGGTTTTGCCAGCAATGTAGTTCACTTATCTGTATCTACATTTTTACACCATACACATCATTAAGCTATCTGAATCTCTTAGGTCCAACAGGGAGAAATTAACAGTGAATCTGAAGGTGAACGGCAGTTAGGATGAAATTGATCATGAAATGAATGATTTCCTGATTCTAAGGAAAGGAAGGCATGAGAAAAGCAGAATAAGGACAACTGACTTCAAAAAAGCAGACTTTACAAACCAGTAGGTAAGGTCCCGTGGGAAGAAAATCTATGGAGTTCAGGAGAGCTGGCAATTTGTCAAGGAGACTATATTAAAGGCACAAATGCAAACTATCCTGGTGCCAAAGAAAGATAGGAAGAATAGTAAAGTCCAGTATGACTCCACCAGGAGCTTTTTAATGATCAGATCAGCATCCATGTTGCATTCCCTGTCAGTACCCAGCCCAGGCTGAGGAAGCTAATGAATCGACTGGTGGACCAAATTGGGTGATGAATCCTGGTCACGAGCCACCTGCAGCATGTTTCACATATGCTAAGAAGAAGAATGGCCTGAAAAATAAAAAAATAAAAACTACAAAAAGTGAAAAAATGGATGAATTACTAAGGAGGAGGACAAAAGAATAGCACAAGCATGTAGAGATAAAATCAGAAAGGCAAGGCACAAAATCAGTTGGACCTAACAAGGGACAGAAAAGTCAATAAGAGGAGTTTCTTTAAATACATTAGGAGCAAGAGAAAGATGAAGGAAAGTGTAGGTCCTCTGCTTAGCAGGGAAGGAGAGTTAATAACTGATATCAAGAAGGCTGAGGTATTTAATGACTACTTTGCTTCTGTCTTCACTAAAAAGGTTAGTGGGTGACCAGATACTCAAACACAATTAATATTAACAGAAAAGGGAAAGAAAGACAAGCCAAAATAAGGAAAGAGCAGGTTAAAGAATATTCTGATAAACTGGATGTATTCAAGTTGGCAGGGCCTGATGAAATTCATCCTAGGGTACTTAAGGAACTAGCTGCAGCAATCTTGGAACTATTAGCAATTATCTTTGAGAGCGCATGGAGAACAGGTAAGGACTGGAAAAGGGCAAGCCTAATACCTATCTTTAAAGGGGGGAACAAAGAGGACCCAGATAATTATGTCACCCTAAGTTTGATACGTGGAAGATACTACAACAAATGATTAAACAATCAATCTGTAAGTACCTAGAGGATAATAGGATTATAAAGAATAGCCAGCATTAATTTGTTAAGAACAAATCAGGCCAATCCAACCTAATTTCCTTCTTTGACAGGATTGCTAGCCTAGTGGATAAGGGGAAGCAGTAGACGTGTAAGTAAAGCTTTTGACACAGTCCCCAATGACGTTCTCGTAAGCAAACTAGGGAAATGTTGTCTAGATGCAATTACTATATGGTGAGTACACAACTGGTTGAAAGACCATATTCAAAAAGTAGTTATCAATGGTTCGCTGTCAAACTGGGAGGGTGCATCTAGTGGGGTCCTGCAACAGTCAGTCCTGGGCCTAGGACTATTCAATGTTTCCATGAATTACTTGGCTAACAGAGTGGAGAGTATGCTTATAAAATTTGACGATGACACCAAGCTGGGAGGGGATGCAAGCACTTTGGAAGACAGAATTAGAATTTAAAGTGACCTGACAAACTGGAAAATTGGTTTGAAATTAACAAGAAGAAATTCAATAAAGACAAGTGCAAAGTACTTCACTTAGGAAGGAAAAATCAAATGCACAACCACAAAATGAGGAATAACTGGGTAGGTGGTAGTACTGCTAAAAAGATCTGGGGATTATAGTTGATCATAAATTGAATATGAGTCAGTGTGATGTAGTAACAAAAGAGTCTAAAATAATTCCGGAGTGTATTAACAGGAGTGTTGTTTGTTGGAGAAGGGTGGTAACTGTCCCACTGAACTTGGCACTGGTGAGGCCCCAGCTGGAGTCATGCATGCAACTGTGGTTGCCACACTTTAGGAAAGAGGTGGACAAACTGGAGAGAGTTCAGAGGAGAGCAACAAAAATGAGAAGAGGTTTAGAAAACCTGAACTACAAGGAAAGGTTAAAAAAACTGGGCATGTTTAGTCCTGAGAAAAAACTCAGTGGGGACCTGATAACAGTTTTCAAATATGTTCAGGGCTGCTATAAAGAGGACTGTGATCAATTGTTCTCCATGTCCACTGTAGATAGGACAAGAAATAATGGGCTTAATCTGCAGCAAGGGAGATTTAGGTTAGCTATTAGGAAAAACTATCTAACTTTAAGGCTAATTAAACACACGAATAGGCTTCCAAGGGAGGTTGTGGAATACCTGTCACTGGATATTTTTAAGAACAGGTTGGACAAACAACCATCAGGGATGGTCTCTAGGTTTCCTTGGCCCTGCCTCAGCACAGGGGGCTGGACTTGATGGCTTCAAGGTCCTTTCCAGCCCTACATGTCTGATTCTATGATATTTCAGCAGGAAGTCCCATAACTGTTAAGATAAAGCATGTAAGTATCTGGCCAGAATTTTCAGTTACAATTGGCAGAATCAGTTTTGAAGGGCACCTTCCTCGATCAAGTGCTTTTGCTTTTAAGGTTAGTGTTCATAGTCTAATCATGCTACACTTAACTTAATTCACTTTGCTGTGAACTCATTAAATTCTTTTCTTTTAGTTAGAAACCCTACCATGGCTTGGCAAAGGAACAGGAAACCTGTGTTGACTACTACAGAGTTCTGAAAGCACTTGGCTCATTTAACCCGACAGAGTGATGGGTATTGCAGCAAATTACAGCACATCTCATTTACATTCCTACGCTGGATCACTTTTTGCTCAGCACTTAAAGAGCTCCTCACAGCTGGATTCACTAAACATATAGGAAAAGAAAAAGAGACTCTGATTCCAGGTTTGGCATTAGTGTCTTGGATAAATTGTTCTGTGTTATATCTTTAAAAATCCAATAATGTATATATATTTGATCATAAATCTCCAGGGATACTTTAATCCAATTTTAATTATTTAGAGCTAAGCCTTAAGTTAACAGGGTCAGTAAGAGGTTTTTCTCAAGTCCTCATTATCATCTGAGTCTCCTATGGTATGCTGAATAGAGAGCGAGGACTTCAGGATATGGCCTTCACCCACCTAGTGTCACATTTGTGAATACACACTTGCAAAACGCTCAAAATTTGCTTTGCAAAAGTCTCAAAATTTCCTTTGCAAGAATATTTATTCTATCAGTGCTCAACTGCCCAAATGTTCATGTGAAATGGTTATAAATACATTTCAATAACATTCACACTTTAATTAAAATAAATGCTTGTGGACAATTTTTTTCTCCCATTATTTGCTCAATAATACTTGTGACTTTCAAAAACATTCACCACCTTTGGGGTCAAAATTTCCTATATTTGCGTTCTTCCTCAAGATGCATTTTTGGAAAATTTGAGCTAATCCTTTTATCCATTTTTGAGTTATGGTGCAGTGGAAAAAATACACTTCTCACAACAAAAATTCTAACACTAATCTATTTGAGCAGAGCTACAGCAAAAAACAGCTGACGTTTAAACTAACATTTGGCATAATATAGACTTCTTTGAGGAATAGTGTATTTGATTGGTTAGGGGTGGAAATGGTTTTGATTACATAAAAATTAGGAACACTGAAACTATGCATTGAGCAAGTGCATGAGATTCATTCATTAGGCACTCATTCCATGACTTCAAATTTTAGGCCATGTCTACACCTACAAGCTTACAGTGGCACAGCTGTACCAATACAGCTGTGCTGCTGTAAAAGTGCTCATGTAGCTGTGTTATACCGACAGGAGAGAACTCTCTCATTGACATAATAAAAACAGCTCAACAAGTGGCGGTAACTGTGTCTGCAGGAGAGAGTCTCCCACAGACAGTGCTGTGCACATGAGCGCATATGTTGGCAAAACTTATGTTGCTCAGAGTGATTTCTTTCACACTCCTGAGTGACAAAAGTTTTGCCAACATAAGTGCTAGTGTAGACGTAGTCTCAATATGTGGCTGTTTGGTTTTATTATAGTAATATGGGCCCAATCCTGAAGTTCTTATTCAAGCAAAACTCAGTAAGAATTACTGTAACTTTTGCTTACATAAAAATTTAACAGAGAAACTTAGTCTTAAGGGACAGAATGCTGTAAAACATTGCAGGTTTATTATCTTCCCAGGTGATAAAACTGTCAGCATTTTATAATACTTTACAAATATGGTCGCAGAATATTGCCAACAGTAGCTTTAACCCTCAATACTATCTACCTTAAACATTTTATTTTTTATGACTTGATTATTCTCCTGTTTGAGTTCTTATTGTGTGTAAGTATTATACAGTAAAGGTACCATGTACAACTCTCATAAGTTACAAAAAGTAATTTGAAAATAAAACCTAGCTACAGAAACATCCCTTCCCCAAAGCAGGAAAACTAATGAAAACGTTCCATAGTATTCTGAAAAAAAAGCAAATATTGTTCTGTCAAGTGTTTGCATGCAAATGATTAAACATCAGAGTATTAAACTTTTCACACACAAAAGTGAATTGCCATTGAACAAAAGACTCTAAGGAGAAGTAGAAACATTTTTCAGTTGCATGACAATGCAAGCAGGAATTAGTACTTTTTATAAATTTCTGATGTGTGCTTCCTGTTCCAGTTTGTTTAGTCACAAGTACTGAATTAGATTTCTGTTGGCTGATTGTATTTATTATAAACAGGTTTTGTGCTTTGTTTAAATACATCAGGCTACTTAACCCTTGCATAGGCAGCTAAGGTATAGGGAGTGGTAAGGGAAAGTTTACTCTCTGGCATCACTGTTTCTTTTGAGGTTAAAAAACAATTGTCAGAGAGATCACAGAAAGGTTAAAAGAGGGCTTGGCTGTTGCTTCTAAAACTAGTTTCTCTTTTGTTCCTTTTCTAGAAACTAGATGTAACTTCAGGTCAGAAGGGGTTGAAATGAGGCACTTATTTAACAAGCACAACTACTGTACTGATGAAACTGGATCAGAAAAGTTTGTGTGTTTCTCCTAGTGCAATATCTTCCTGTACTAATTCAAGCCATGCTATGCCTCAGGTGAGTACTATTGATTTGTTTTCCCTTTAAATCTACATCTCGATACTGAAAACCTACATTGTTTAATACCAGGGGGAAAGAAACCCATGATTTAACATTTTGTTCCTAAAGGCTTTGTGCAGAGATAAAGCAGGTGACTCAGCAAATAGGTGGTTCCATTTTAGTGAGGGGATATATTCTCCCTTTCTGATACTCACATTGGAACTCCACCTTTTAAAAAAAATACAAACATGGGGTGTCAAACAATACTTAAACTGTTTCCAAGTGTCTCTCTCATGCCAGCCTTTACATATCTTCAGGTTATCCTTGCCCCCGTCCCAGTCCCCCCGATTTTATTTTTTTTTTTAAAAGCAAAGATATCTGCACTCCTAAAACAACAGGAATGCTGCGCTGGCCTTGAGCCAGCAAAGGCTCTGAACAGGATAAAATTTCAGTGCAGATTTACGGGAAGTTGCTGGTGTCGGGAGTAAAAATCTGGTTTGGTGAGTTTAAGGGCAGGGAGTATACAAGAGACAACCTTGCTACTGTGAGCAGGGAGAACAAGAGAGGGGGAAGAAAAAAAGAACAGAGAGAGGAGACACTTAACATTTTCCTCTCACAAGTCACAGTATGTGCTCCTGAGTCCTGAGATATCGCAGGCTTTACCAAGCCAGTAGGCAGAAAGTAGGCTCTGGTAGGGCAATATCTTAGCTTAACTTTCATGCTTTATGTCTAGTCAGGAATTTAGTCTAAAAGAGTGCCTTCTGATTAGCACTCCTGTTTAGTACTTTGGAATGTGCAGCTTAGGTCAGTGAGAATCAAGGGTTTTAGCTTAGCGGTATTACTAATTGCAAGTTTCTCTGCAGGCATTTCAGTGTTCAGAAACTCTAAACTGGCAGAGAGTGAAAGGAGGGGGTTAAACAGCATTGTAGGGAGTTGCTCAACACTCCTCATTTAGCAGAACATTAGAAAAAGTAAGAAGATGCATTGCTGCCCAGAAACTTTTTCTTCTCTGTGAATAGTGCTTAAGTGTAGAGACTGTCTTCAGAAACACAATACAGGTAGGTAAATTTTTGTGTTCACCTTGCTATCCCTGTGTCCTTACTGCAGGGTTTACTCTCTTGTGATTGTTTTAAGAACATGGTGGGACATAAGGTATTTTTGAAAAATTGTTTTATGTAATCTCTGTAAAAAAACAGAAACAAAACCACAAGTTGAACTAAGTTTTGATAAATCCTTTCAAGTGATTGAGCAATGGATTGGATTCTTTCTTTAAAAACTTGTAAGATTAGAGAGGAAATGAGAAATATCAACTAAGAGAAGACTGAAAAGTGATTTTTGGTACATACACTATTTCAGAAGCTAAGTTTAAAAGAGTATGTACATCTTCATATCAAACAAATTCTAACATGCCAGTATCTTCTTATCTGATGAGTTAAATAGTGTTGAAGTAAATACATTTGTATTTGTTTTTAGTTAAAATCAGTCTGCGTAGAACATGTAGTGGTGACATAATTCTGATGGATGGTAAATTACAAATTAACAGGGCAGCTAGCTGGGATCTCTGATTAGAGACATTAAAATGAGGAAAACAAGACTTTTCTAATAGCTATTTAAAAATAAAATACATTATGGTAGATCTCACCTTCATATGCCTTTAGTTAGATTCATGTGTGATTAGATGAGGATTGTTGGGGCATGTCTCTCTCCCTATACATGTAAAAAGAAACAGTTTGTGTTACAAATTAAAATTATACAGTTCATTTCCCATTGAGGCTTTAAAATAAAGATTGGGGCTAAAGTCACAGAATTTTAAAAGTTGGATATAGCAAAACGAGGGATTAGATTCTGAAATCTGCCTTAAGTTCTACCTATGCCACCCAGCTGAGGTCACAGAGCAGAACTTGGCCCCAGGGGCTAGTTTGAATCTAATAGTGGTTTCTTTATGAGCCTTCCAGTTTTATGTAATAATAATTTGGACAATCTTGCAATATTTCTTTACAAGTCTAATGCTGAGTTCACATGGTGGTCAGGGGGAGAAAAGAAAAAAGCATACATCAGCCTGTTGCAACAAATATGTAGCAAGTTGTTGTACTTTAGGACTATTGCCAGAAAGATATGCAACATTATGTACTAAACATCTCCAAGTACTGCAGGTGCCAGATCATAAAGGTGAAAGATCACTTGTGGTATTAAGCAGAGCCTGGTATAAAATTGGAAAACTGAAGACAATGTGCACTCTTGAGAAAGGAAAATAAGATAACACCAGAAATATACTGCTATTCGGAGTTTATCTAACAGAGATTCATGTTTAAATTACTAACAAGGCTAAAAATCAAACTATACAGTCAAAATAACATTAGAGTCTGAAAAATAAATTAGAGGAAAACATTTTGCTTGTATTCTCAGTTTCTCTCCTGCTCTTATATTCAGTCACTGGGTCAGGTTCTTCTTTCACTCATGTTTTACCCCAAAGAAGTAACTTCATTGACTTCAATGTAGCTATTCCTGATTTACAATCTGTCTGAGATGAGAATTGGGCCCTCTCTTTTCCTCATATATCTTGGGATTTCAGACACACACAACAAGGCAGGCTAGCTTTGCCATGTAAATATGACTCCTAATAATATCTGTACCTTAATATTCCAGTCCAGTCTGAAAAATCAATGTTGGATTAAAAAAATTAAAGGAATGTGCTGTAAATCAGCAAAGTATAAAATAACATCAAACACTTTTGGATAAGAGTACTTATTTTAAGCAACTAAAATGGCAAATGTTTATGGAAATATTGTTTCAAGAAAAATTTTAACTAAGAGCCTGAGCCTGCCAGGAGGTCCATGCATGGAGCCCCATTGATTACTGTAGGACTTTTCATAGGTGCAGGAGTCCACCTGCATGGAGATTACTGCAGGATCATGGTTTCAGTCTGTGGCCCATGGCCATCCATATCTCTAATGGTTGGTGTTATAATTTGCTGTTCTACACATTGTACAGACGTTGAATTATGCTGATTCAGTCATCACTGTCATATGATAGAAGCCTGTCTGTGAAAGCTGTATATGTGTCTGATATCAGGGAAATTCATAAGACTGCTCATGAGGATTTTTTAAATGTCTGCTGTACTTTCTCTGTTAACTAAAAGCAGGTGCTCAGATCTAGTTTGAGCTGGTTGTCAATGTAAATATCTAATAACAAAAGTTAGATGGCACACTATTTAGAGCTGAACACTGTTAAAGCTATTCTGAACATACATATGCATGCTCATATTGGTTTAGAATAATGAGTTGTGGATGTATTTTTCTGGACTTTGGCAATTGTTATATTACACTTATCTGAATGTATAATTTCATCTCCCACTTTTATAAAATTCAAACTCTTTTCTCTGAGCGTGCATGACTGAGTTCTCAAATTAAGAATGATCCAAATGACTAAGAAGTATACTAAAAGTGTCTGCATTACTACCGACAAACAATAGTAGAGACTTAAGGGCCAAATCCTTTCCCTGCTGAACACAGTGGGAGTATTGCAATTGATTTCTATGGGACCAAGGAAAAGGATTTGGCCCTTAGGGAGGCAATACATCTGCCAGGCCTTTACTTGTTAACTTTCAGGACATTTACATCTCAATATTGGAGACGAGTATAAAGCAAAAGCCCTAATCTGAGCACCCTTTGACCTAAATTATACTTGGGTCACTGAGAACTGTGTTCCCATCTATCATTTTTCAATTTTCATGTTTCTAAAACTGACCAGTGCATGCTATACACTTGTAGTAAGGACACTGCTCATTGTCTTTCCTAGTAAGAGGCCTAAAAGAATATTTCTTTTCTGTTGTTATTTTTTTTAATAACATGGTTCTGGGTACACCTAGCTCCTGCCAAGATCAGGCACATCTTCTCAGTATCCTTGTCAAGACAATGTAGGCTTTGTATACTTAAGACTTGCAAGAGATTGGTGACACAGTAAACTCAATAGAGCACAACTTATTAACTGCAAAGTCGACAGACAGCCTCATGTTTGGGGAATTTTTTGTTTGTTTTCTTTTTACATTTTAACCGCTGAAAATCATAGAGGAACTCTCTCTCAGCAGAGAGGACTTTTTTTTAGAATATACTTTTCACAAGATAATATTCAGACTCTATTTTTTATTTTTTACCTAGTTAACTTGCAGAAGATTTGAGAGGGGATACAGGCAAAGGTGGGATATTTTGGAGAATGAAGGGGTGAGACAAACTACAGATGCATCAGACTTATTTCAAATAGAATATTAAAGAGCCGTTCAGATAGTAACAATTTTCAATCACTAACTAGGGTTGCCAACTTTCTAATCACACAAAACTGAACATCTCAGCCCTGCCCAACCCCTTCCCAAGGTCCTGCCATACCCTGCCCCTTCTCTGAGGCTCCGCCCCTGCTTGTCCCATCCCCCTTCCCTCCGCCACTCACTCTTCCCCACCCTCACTCACTTTCGCCAGGCTGGGGCATGGGGTTGGGGTGCGGGAGAGGTGTGAGGGCTCTGGCTGGAGGTGTGGGCTCTGGGGTGACGCTGGGGATGAGGGGTTTGGGGTGCAGGAGAGGGCTCTGAGTGGGGCAAGGGGTTGGAGTGCAGGGGGTAGGGTAGGGGTTCTGGGCTGGAGGTGTGGGCTCCAGGTGTGGCTAGAAATGAGGGGTTCAGGGTATGAGAGAGGGCTCTGGGCTGGGGCAGGGGATTGGGGTGGGGGGGATGAGGGCTCCAGCTGAGGGTGTGGGCTCAGGTGGAGCTGGGTATGAGGGGTTTGGGGTGCAAGGGAGAGCTCTGGGCTGGGACAGGGATGCAGGGTCACGATGGCGCTTACCGCAGCTCCCAGGAAGTGGCTGCCAGGCCCCTGCAGCCCCTAGGTGCATGGGCAGCCAGTGAGGGTCTTCATGGTGCCCTCGTGCCTGCAGGCACCGCCTCTGCAGCCCCCTTTGGTGACGGTTCCTGATCATTGGGAGCCGCTTAGCCAGCACTCGGCAGCCACTTCTGGGAGCCCTGCGGAGCCAGGGCTGAGCTGTGGACTGGACTTTTAATGGCTCAGTTGGCAGTGCCTACTTGAGCTGCCAGGGTCTTTTTTTGCCCAGGCATTCTAGTTGAAAACTGTACACCTGGCAACCCTATCACTAACACACTGGGCTGGATTTAACTGACAACCCAGAAGCAGAAAGCTCTGATCCTATTTACTAAGCCCTGAAGTCATCTAGTCCCTCAACTGGATTTACTTTGTTGAAGCACCATTCCAATTGTAATGCATCTTACCGAATGAACGAGAAGAACTCCATGTACAGACCACGGAGCTAAAAAAGTTAAGGATCAAGTTTAGCTCTTTCCCACTTTATACAAACAATAGGGGCCTGATCACCCTCTCGTTTACACTGGTGTAAATTAGTAGTAACTCCACTGAAGTCAGTCTACTGTACTGATGCAAAACCTGTGTAAATGAGAAGGAGTATAAGCACTAAGTAGGAAGTAGAATGACTTGCTTCATCCAAGACAGGTTTAGGTTTGTCGGTGAGTAAACAGTAAAGCCAACTTGGATAAGTCACTGTATAAATAAAATATCTAGTTATCAGGGATGATCACAAAGCACTTTATAGAAATGTACTGAGATACACATAGGGATAATAAGAATACAGATACCTTTGGAGTGGAAATATCACCCATTTTACACCATCAATTACTTTTTTTTTAAGAGGGTAAATGAAACCCTCAGCAGCTAGACTAGGCCCAGATGCCAGGGTTAATACATCCACTCTTGTGAAAAGTGCCAAGGCAGCTTTAATGACCACAAGATTTTCCCCCAACTAGTATTTTCTGAACCCTTGAAAAATCCATTTCCATCTAGACCTGCAGTAAACCTTTATACTTGCATGGACAAGTATGTTTAAAGACTGCAGAGTAGACCAACAATCCTGTGATTACTTATTAGCACTGTGTGAAACACTGAATTTTCAATTCAGAGAGGATTAGACATATTTTGTTGTTCGTGTCCTGTGAGTATCACTGTGAGTTCGAGTCAAAGCAGAACTCCAGCAAAACCATGGGATTTAAGAGCTTTATTAGAGGTGAATCTGTACTGTGTAGAGTACAGTATATAGTACAGAATTGCTGGCTGCTATTGTCCCTTTGTTTGCTCCCCCAACTTTCTGTATGTATCCAGTGCCAAAATGAGGGTAAGGCTAGTGAGGCACTTGCCTCGGGCGCGGAAAGTGAAGGGCACAGAAAGTCTCTCCTTCAGCGGCAATTCAGCAGCAAGTTCTTCCCTCCAAGAGGGACTGAGGGACCCGTCGCCGAATTGCTGCCGGTCGTCAGCAAAGGAGAGGGGTGGCACATCTGACTCTTTGGCGGAAATTTGGCAGCGAGTCCTTCCCTTTGAGAGGAACCCACCGCCGAAGAGCTGGATGTGCCGCCCCTGTCCATTGCCTCGGGCACAAAAATCCCTAGTTATGGCTCTGTATGTATCCACTTGTTGCCTCTCTTCTTATACTTAGTTTGTAAGCTCCTTGGGACAGGGACCCTCTTTTTATTCTGTGTTGGAACAGTTCCTAGTACATTAGGGTCCTGGTCCATGACTGGTGGTCCCAGGCACTACCTCAACACAAGTAATAATGGGCAGGGCTTTAATAAATAAGATGAGCTAAAGAGCTGTTTTTATTTTGATTAGAGATGGTTCGGATCTGGGTTCTATTTTATCCAAAATGCCAAGATTTGGATGGAAGGGGGAAGTCTGATAAACGGTTCTGATTTTTGGCCTGTCTCCAGTCTGTGGGCCTGGGCTTCAGGCCTCCGTATGCAATTAAAGAATCTGAAAACAGGAACCAGTTTTTTTGTTCCTTCCAAATACTCTAAACCATCCCTCCACTTTTAGTGCATATTCCCCTCCCGTGTCTTATCCATTTGCCATGTTGTACTTGCATGTGTAATGAGACAAACTATTTATGATGATGTTACGCTTCCCTATTTCCAGATCAAAGTATGATCTTTTGCAAAAACCTGGAAGCTAATTCTACTAGCACTTCATTTTTAAACCTGTCCTGGGTTAAGCACTAAAGATACACAAAGAACATTGATTTAACAACATTTATTTAGAATTTATTAATAATTTATATAGAATTAACAATTGTCTAGAAAGTAAGTGCCAGTGGACGATTCTTGTATTTTCAATCTTGGTATTTTTGAAGTTTTTCCCAAACTCCAACCACAGCTGAAAGGATTCCCTCTGAAGTCACACACTAACTTTTCTGTATGTTATATACACACAATAGGTTTTAAATCAGTAGCTGAATGAAAAAGAAGAGAGGAATGAATGGGCCAGTAGTTGCAGCACAAGCTTTAGACCTGGGAAATCTGGGCTTAAGTCACTTCTCCACCACGGACTTCCACTGTGATCTTAGGCAAATCACTTAGGGTATGTCTATACTGGAATTTAAAGATCCGCAACTCACTCAGGCTAAGGGGCTTGGGCTAAGGGGCTGTTAAATTGCAATGTAGACATTCCAGCTTGGGCTGGAACCTGGGCTGTAAGATCCAGCCAGGTGGGGGGGTCCCAGAGCTTGGGCTGCCGCCTGAACCAGAATGTCTACACTGCAATTAAACAGTCCCGCAGCCCAAGCCCCATGAGCATGTGTTAGGTGGCATTGGCCAGCTGTGGATGTCCACTTGAAGTGTATACATACCCGTAGTGTCTCTGTGCATCAGTTCCCCATTTGTAAAATGGGGATCATAGAACTTCCGTACTTCACAAGGGTGTTCTGAGGATAAATATATTAAAGATTGTGAGGTGCACAGAAATTATGGTAATGAGGGCCATATAAGCATAAAAAGCTCCACATAAACATTTATACCACGGGTGGTGACGATATCCGTGTGATAAACTGCATTTATCTTATACCTTTCTGTGGCTTTTCAGCACTATATGCCCCCTCATCTCTCTCTGCCAAGACTACTACTAACAGCTTTCAGACACCTTTCAGAATGTTAATATTTAAAGATGGTTTCCTTCTTTCCCCCTTCTTTCCTCCTTCCCCCCAAAATTATACTGCCTTGAGATTTAGGATGGGCAATGTTAAGTCCTAAACCAGCGACAGGTTAAAGGTCCAATGTCTCCTGCACTGTGAAGTGACAAATGCATGTTTTATACTAGTGGTTCTCAAAGTGCAGTGACACCAAGGCTGAGACTCCAGACGTAGTTGCGTTGGTCAGGATTAGGGCCTTAAACACTATATGTGGGATTTTCAAAAGCACCTGAGGGAGTTAGGCAGCCAGCTCCCATTGCAAGTCAGTGAGAGTTGGGTGCTGAACGCCTTTAGACGCTTTTAGAAATTTTGCCCTGTATCAAATGATCATTTTAGACTATGGGTTCTGCCGGGGCACAGGGGTCCATGCACATGGACCCAGTGGTAGGTTTGCAAATTTGGACCCTAATCTAGAGAGGTGCTGAGCACCTGAAGAGATCTTGTAAATCCTAATAAAGTTGATAGGAATTGCAGAGTCTCAGCAAGGACGCAGCATGCTTCAAGATCAGACTCTCACACTACCCCTCATATTGTATATTACTTACACACACACGCGTGCATGCACACACTGTGACTGCTTTGTTAAACATAGGAAATAGAGTGTAGAAATCCACTCTGTTCCACTGAGGGTTCCCCCCCGATAGACAATTATTCATAAATTAAGTTGACATACCATTTACCTGAAATGAACCTGTGTTTTCACATTAGAAGGTAATGAATGGGATATTGGAAATATGATCTCTATTCATTTATTGTCCTACGTGCTATAAATATGGTACAAATTGATTTGGACCTTAATTTTTTTATATATAAACAGCCTTACAGTATTGAGTGTTTTGGCGGCGACGTGATTAAATCAGAATCAGCAATGTTCAAATTGCTCCTACAGGGTGGGATTTGCATATTTGCTTGACATGAACGAGCCAACTTAACAGAAGGGGGGAAATGTGAGTCTAAACTTGTTTAATTCTGAATAGTGAAGGAAAGGGCTTTTTAAATATTCTTTTACAGACAAGTTAAGAGTACTGAATAGGAGTTGGCCCGTAATCATTAGCAGTTAGAGATTATGTGATTGCAGACTCAGATGTATGTGTGTTGTTTAATACTTTCTCTCTGCTTTGCCGAATGGATATCGCAATTGGCATTTTGTTTATAATCAGACCCAATGATGAGGTACAAAGTTTCAGAATGGATGTTTTGTTCCTGAAAAAAAGTCTGTCCCTCTTGAAGTCAGTGGCAAAACTCAATGATTTAAATGGTGCAGGTTCAAACCCTTCGTATGCTAAACATACTTGACAAAATCCTCAGCTATGTAAATGGGCATAGCTCCATTCTTGTTTGTGTTTTGTTATAGTAGATCCCCATTGTTCTAGGCACTGTGTGCACAATGAAATGAGTCCCTGCCCCAACTAACTTGAAGCCAAGAG
The DNA here is from genome assembly GCF_007399415.2 of Gopherus evgoodei. Classification (NCBI taxonomy): domain Eukaryota; kingdom Metazoa; phylum Chordata; order Testudines; family Testudinidae; genus Gopherus; species Gopherus evgoodei. The sequence goes on along the minus strand of NC_044326.1, from coordinate 45,802,203 downwards.
TCAGAAACAAATCACTTAGGTAACCATTCAAACACTATTCATACCAAATAGTTGAAGATAGAGTCCAAGCACTTCACAAATAAGATGAAATGCCATATATGCCCCTCAAGTGTTAATTTAACAATTCTGAATAGTGAACACCTTCCTAAACACTATCGTGTGGATAGTTCACAAGCAGAAGTGCTCATGTAAATTACTCCCTAGGAACAGTTTTCCAAGTTTTGAGGCTTGATCCTGCATTCCAGGCATACTTAAATTCCCATTCACTTATGAATGGAAGTTCACAAAGAACATGGGATAGCTCCCTTGGTATCTGAGCCATTGTCGAAATAGAGGGGTTAGCCCTGATTTCAACCAACAGCAGATCACAGCAACCACCATAGCTGCGCTAGCACAACTCTCTAATGTAGACAAGGAAAACCACAATCTACACTGCTTTGAAACTTACACACTATGCTGATTACTGGCCTCTGATGGCTGAAATCAGGGCTAAACCCCAGTGTACATGTACTCTGCAAGTCATCTTATTTTTTTACAGTTAGGCGATCTCAATACCTTTTTATATTATTTCTCTTTTTGGATTTTTTTTTATTTTTAGTATTCTAACAAAGTTGTTGTTGTTTAGTTTATTTCTTAATGCCTATAAGTTTCCTGCACTTATAGTCAATTTTTATGAAGAATTGTGGGAATACTTAGAGCTGTAAATTAGTGCCCTTTGCAGTTTTTTTAACAGAAGGAGTTAAATGAAACTATTTCTAATCTCTTTATCCTTGTCACACCACTCTGCTATGCAGTAATACACCAAAGAATTTCCAGAAAGCAAAGGTTGGTGACTTAAAGTAGCTCCCTCCCTGGCTAAAAAAAAAAATATTCATAGTATAAATTCATGTTCTTTTCTATTTGGTGCTGAAAGTTTGTTATGCTTGTGGATAAAGAAACCTTAAATGCAAAGGAGCTCGAGGCAGGAGAAAGACTGGAGCAGAAAAATGGAACTCTTTCTCATTTTTTATTAAAAGTGAATCCAAACAAACGATTCCCCTCTGAAAGTTAGATCAGGTTTTGAAATGCTGAAAATAAGACATTTTATAGGGAGATATCAATGGCACATTGCTAATCCCTGGCAGAGAGGTAAGCTGTAAAACAAATAGCAGTATGTCCTTGAGTGCATCAGAGTTATGTGCTAGACAGGTTTTCATTTTTTACCGTATTACATAATATCAGCATACTCATAAGGACACGTAGCATCTGAACGGCCCTTTCATTACTGGGCAAGATCCTGCTCCTATTCAAAGCCAGGCAGTACTCTCATGGACTTCAACGGGACCTGGCTCTTTTTCCATATTGGATTCTACCATAGCCTGCTAAAAGCTGGACAGCAATTTTCTAGAATGTCATCCTTCTTCCACTCTTTCCCTGCTCGCCCCAGCCTCCTCCCTCCCCACACCCACTCACTCATCCACACACACCACTACTGAAGTCACATAGCAACTGATGGTATTTGCAACCTGCCTGCTCCCCCCTTTTTTACTTAAATAGAGGCCCAGTTATTACTTAACTTTGAGATATTCAAGGCAAAATGCATATTGATTTTCTTGGCACACAGTAGTTACTAATCTTACTGAAGTTGCATGTGTAGGTGGTATTCTGCTTAAAAACAAACATATAAAAATGTAAAATGTGGGTGGAGGTGAAACTGTGGCTGCTACTATTCAATGCATTTGTATCATCATAAATCTCTCTCTTCTATTATGCAACAAGCTAGAAATCTACAGATTACTTGAATCATCCTTTTGTCAACGGACCAAAAACTGTGTGGATTAATGCTTATATCATATTAGCAAGATCCTTATATACTAAATTTATATTTCATACCTAGAGCCAGCACCAGCCCACACTGACGTGATGAAATGTACCAACAGAGAAAGATGTATTTTTCCTAACACTACATAAAATCAGTATCTCTCAGCTTCCCTCCTTCTGCTCCGCCTCCCTGGTGATCCTATTTAAATCCAGAGCAATGTCACTGAATATAGTACAACACTCTCTTTCAACAAAGTTTCCCTGAGTAACTCTGGCAAATGATATGTCATAGTAAAAGTGCACCTGCATAAATTATTCAAAAGAATTAGTTTTTCTAAACATACTTTTTTACTGGCAACTCGGGTTTCCATGGGACCATAATTTATTTCAGAGCCAGCGGTATCATATATTGGCAGAATTGGCAGACTCCTAAAATTGCAAAATATTAGGAGCAGCAAAATGTTTATGGACAGCTTTTTAAATGACATCCATACCCAACACCTCCCATTTTAGGCACCAAAAAAAGTGGCCGGATTTTAAAAAATACTCAGCAATTCCAAATGTTCTCATCCTCCCTAAAGCAGTAGAACAATAGCACATATATAACATGCCAAGACGTCCCAAAAACGCTAGCTATAGAACTCACGCCATGATTCTAGGACTTAACTAGGATCCTGTTTCCATGGGGAGCAGTATGGCTGAATGAAGTAGAATAGAAATTTGTTACAATATTCCTACACATCTGATCATTCTCTTCTAAATTTCCACAGATCATGGATAGGGTCAGTGAGCCTTGTCCACTAGAGTTTTATTTTGGGTGGTGGGAGAGGGGTTTAGTTATCTATTTTTGTTCTCTGTTGTCTCTGTTTATTCCTTACTGGCACTGGAAATGCACTTCAGTTCACTATTGCTCCTTCAAGGTCACCAGTGTTAGATATACATGCTTAATGCATCCTGATTCAAATAAGAGCGTGACTCGTCAGTTCAGGAATTATTACCTAGACAGCAGAAGTAAATCTTTCTAAACTGGGACTTTGGCAGAACAGGACAAAAACCTTGGAAATTTTGGGATCTCTGCTCCACAGGTCATCTGGAGCTCTAAAGGAGCAAGGCAGAGTAATAAGTGACAGCAGAGGACAATGCTGAGTGTTGCGGGTTGCCTGCTGAGCTGGACTGCCTCACTTGGGAATTGGCTCATGAATTTATGAGTGGGAATAAGACACTGGTGTGTTGGAAGACCATGAAGTTCTATTTTTGTTGTAGTTCTTTGGCAGGGTGGGAATGCTAAGTGGGTACAATACATTGGTAGAATTACATTCCAGTTAGCTGTTACCTACCCTGGTCAGGGCAGCTCTTGAAGCAATCCACTCCCAAAGGAACCAAAAGGTTAGTTTGGTTCTGAGTCACACACACACCCCTAAAATAAACTGGGTTGTTTTTTTTAACAACAGGGACCTAACTGAAAGTAAAAACATAATGTGGTTAAAAATCACAGACTCCATAGCTGGTAAATATAATATTAATGAGGCTTTATGTTATTCTTCAATCTGTTAACAATAGACAAATATTATATAAACCAGCGGTTCTCAAACTTTTATACTGCCAACCCCTTTCACATAGCAAGTGTCTAAGTGCGACCCCCCCCTTATAAATTAAAAACACATTTGTATATATTTCACACTATTATAAATGCTGGAGGCAAAGCGCGGTTTGGGGTGGAGGCTGATAGCTCACGACTCCCCATGTAATAACCTTGTGACCCCCTGAGTGGTCCTGACCACCAGTTTGAGAACCCCTGATGTAAACCAAATGATGGCCTGATATTTCAAGTATTATATGAGATCACGTACTGAAATGCCTGCTGATTTGTGATGGTTAAATATTCTTTGCTTCAAATGTTACTGGAAGGTGAGAATACTAAGAAAGGGTAGGAATTACACTGTCCTACCATTTTGATTGGGGCTCCTAGATCCTATAGTAATACATAATAATAATAGTTTTGATATTAAAGATCAAACAACTTTAATCAAGGTTGCTGAAATATTCAGTATGCAAAATGAGTTATTCCCTTTTTAGATGGAAGTGTTAAACTTTGTAAAGCTTGTCAAAGGTTCATCTGAGGAAGGTATTTTTTCCTAAGAAATATGCCAGTTGATTTACTGTCTTCCTGTTAATTCTCAAATGATAAAAATGCTCTGGGTTCAATAGCAGGGTTTTTTTAATTTGCCAGATTAATGTCATCATCCACCAACTTCACAAAAACCTGCTAACGGTAACAAATTTTAAAATTAATAGCAACAACTTTATTTCCTACTTATATCTAGTTTAACTAACGTGAAAACATCTAATCCTCTTAGTTTTTATACTTTCACAAACAGGGATTTGTTTGATTAAAAACTTTTAATTAGTCCAATCACATGGAGTAAGTATTTAACAACTCCAAGGCAAACCTATTACAGACATCAGAAGTGCCTCTCACATCCAGTTTCTAGAGCTTAATTCTAGGACTCTTTAACCATAGGCTAAAGAACTTGCATAGCAGGGAAGGTGAATGCTAACCCAGTTTTTCTGGGTTAGCATTCACCTTCCCTGCTATGCAAGTTTTTCTGGATAAGTGGGTAACATTCCTCAGAGGTAGCTCCCTCACCTCCAGAGATAATATTGGCATCTTTTGCTTGCCTGCATTATGTGCTCTCTAACTAAGGTAATATCTCACTTTGTGTATTGAAAAACACAACTAAAGAGAGTAATAACCTTCTCACAGATTTGGTGGCATTGTAGAAGAGCTGAGTGAGGTTACTGAGGCAGCTGATCACATTAAAACCATGGGGTGCTGAACCTACTGAACTTTTGAGCACAGTAGCGTAAACTCAAAATCAAGACTCCACAGTGAGTTTACAGGTCTTAACATAGAAAGTGTGGGGTCACCCCTACAGAAAAGAAGGCGAGGCTGGAAAAGGAATGCTAATCAGCAAATGGCCATGGATTTCGTAGTGAGTGAAACCAGATAAGAAAGGAATAGTTGATATAAAAGGAAAAAATAGTTACAGTAAAAAAGGCAATACAAATGTTTGCATAATGGGCTAAATGTGTACATTTATTTGTATCCCAATTAAATTCTAGAGGTGTCAGTCAAATCAACAGACTGATTCACTTTTGTATTGCTTTTATAGGATTTTCACTTGCTTTGGAAATCAAAGATGTGAAAATGGGGTACAATTCAAATGCAAGTAAATTAGAAAGTATGCAAACCTGAATCTGTAGAAATCATACACACAGTGAATATAGATTTGTGTCTAGTACAGTGCAAAGAGCATCATTAGCAGTCAGTAATAATAATGGTGCTAAGGTATGATTTCAGCACATGCACTTCAGCCCTCACCCTACGGATCCATCTCCCAAAAATGTAAAGGGCCTGATTCTCAAAGAGCAAAAACAAGCTGTAAAGCTGCCATGACAGAGGAGTTCTGGGCTGACATACAGAGGATCTGCGTGTATGGGAGATGGGGCCAGCCAGTGGCAGTACAATAACAAATATAGCTGAGCAGCCAGTGCTGCAGGGGTGATAAATAGCGCTGGTATTACCATGGATTTCTGTGAGAAGTGGCAGCCATGCTCCTTGAATATTCCTCTCTGCTACTAACCCAGCCATCAGCAAGGGTGGATGCAATAGAATATGAAGTACGCAAAGGCCATAGCCTGCAGTGTTCCCTCTAATATTTTACATCCATGTGCGGAATGAATTTTGTTATGTGCACCAGTATGGAGGTGATGTGTGATGGGGGTGGGGCCGAAGGGTTGGGGAGGGGGCTCAGGGCTAGAGCAGAGGGTTGGGGTGTGGAGGGTGAGGGCTCTGGCTGGGGGTGGAAAGTGTATCAGAGGCAGAGGTGCCATGGAGAAATCTGTCTGCAACCCCTCTCTACCATGGCATCAGAACCAATCCAGGGCACCCCACACATTGGCAGGACCAGGTGATGCATTTCTCAGACAGTCTCTATTAGCAGGGATTTTAGGGAGTCCTGGCCAGAATGTAAAACTGCCCCTTCCTCAGGCAGAATCCCAAAGGGAGGGTGGCAATGGTATCAGTTTGTGTCCTTTCCCAGAGTGAATCCTCCTCTGCATAGACAATAAGCAATTGGAAACCCCTGTGCCTACAGGAGTAAATCTGCCTGCTTTTGTGTAAGTATATGACTTCTTAGTACCACACATTTCTTCTTGATGGGAATTGCCATTAAAAATGTAATCTGACAAATTAGAAGAACTCCACTTTCTGGCTGGCTTTCCTAGCTGAGTTGAAAGTGAACAGGAGTAAAATGAAAATCAGGCAGAATAACTTGAGAAGAGAAAGAGAAATTATGATAGGGAGCATAACTGAAAAGCTAAATAATGAATCTAACTAATTCCTTCAATGGCACATGGTTCAGATATTGTAACTCACGAAGAAAAATGGACTAGAAACTTGCCTCTATAAAGAAGCAAGAAGAGAACAATTATGGGAATTTCATTATGAGGTTATCTATTAAATCAGTGAATACAAAGTCAATGTAATAGGTATCACAGGGAAGACTAGGTTGAACAAATAGTGACAGGGAAGATGCATGATAATAGAACTGATACCAAAAGCAATCTCAGACCAGAGAGCAAAGCTTTAAAGACACAATAGAGGTAATTCAACATCCATTGAGTAGATGATGTGTGGACTAGACTTGAATCAAGACAAACACATTTGGTGGAGAAATGTTCACTCAAATTTAAAAAAGAAATTTGTTTCATTCAAGTGACTGCCCTTCTTCCATTTGCCTTCTGTGAATATTCATGCAATATCGTTTTGCTTACTTTAGCTCCCCTGGAGAGCAAATGTTAGGCCTTCACATTTAAATAATTGCATCAGAAGCACTATATTCTGTGTGGGATGAGACACTGCTTGATCCAGATTCCCTAGAATTCTTTGCGAGGGTCCAGAGAGAAAGGCAGTCAAACAAGCCAAAAAAGGATCTAAACCTTCATCTTCACAATTAGATCATGCACATGCACTCAACTGCTTTGTGTGAATATGACCAAATAAAGTTTATATTCTAAACCCAAACAGCACTGGCAACTTTAACATCAAGATTGGAGGCTTTCCTAAAACATATTCTCTAGGAATCGTTTTGGGGCTATTCTATAGTTTGTGTTATGCAGGAGGTCAGACTATATGATCACAATGGTCTCTTCTGGACTTGGAATCTATGAATCCCCACAGTAATCTAATTTTTATACCAATGATGCTTTACATAGTACAGCCCCAAAAGGACATTTAATATTTTCTAAATTTCCCCTAGTCTTCTTGCTGTGGTTGAAACCCTTCCCTGTGCAGAAGGCCAACACAAAATGTATGCACTACTTAAATGGGGAATGTGCTGGCCCTCTGCATGGGGATGAATTTCACCTTCGGAGACATAAAGCCCAAGTGGCTTCATTAAACCTTCCTCCTGATTTAATAGTTATGCTCATCCAATCAGAGCACTGAAATAATACCATGTAACTTACGCAAGCAATCACACCTAACCAATACACTTCAGATTTCAGTAATAAATAGTTGCAGTGAACTGTATGTGATCAATTCATACAGTAAAATATGGACCATATTCCTTTATAAATCCACTTTTAATATCCGTCAGTACACTATAGCATAACTGCAACTGTTCTTTAGGCTAAATTTGCTATATGGTACAGCAATCAATTGTAAGCAGAAAAGTACTAACAAATTCAACCACGTCAGGGAGAGGTAGGAACACTCGTGTATAGAAAAGAATTTGACCAGGATAATGCTAAAAGATCATCATCAGCAGAAATTGAAATTTTAGGTGGAAATATTATCATAGGATTCAGGGACAAGATTAAAAAAAAGATTTTTCCAAATCTATCACCTGTAGGATTTTTTAAAAAAATTATTTTAGAAGTAAAGGGAAGTAAATGCTCTAATAAAGAAGAGCGTGAGAGAGAATAAGAACATGACAAGAAAAGGACGAATCTTTAAAACAAGCAGGTAAAGAAACTGGAAGAGAAAGAAGAAAGATGGAAAGTTTGTTTGTTTAAAAACTGATGGGAGAAAGAAGGGAAGGGCTGGGGGATTCATCACAGGATGAGGAAGGCAAGGCAGCTGAAAATGATGACAGGGACAGAAGTATAATGAGGAAAGGAAAGTGGTAGAGGACATAGAAAATAAGTATGTTAAGGAATGGAGAAAGAGAAACAAGAAGGCAAGAAAGCAAAGAAAAATAAGAAAGGGAAGAAGGTTTTGAGGATAAAAAACAAACTGAAGCTGAGCTGGAGGATGGATCTGGAGATTTTTAGGGTAGGGAACCCTTCACCTTCAGGCTGCCAGTTCAAAGCCAGCCCACATTAGCTGTTACAATCTGATGACTGTTAGATGGCCTTCATAGATTGATGGGCTGGCTTTACCTTACAAAATCCACCAGTTAGCACTGTTTTACAGAATCAAAAAGGTGGCAAATGCTCTGCCTAGAAGGTAAGCATCTCAGTGTTGATGCAACAGAAAAATCAGTAATACTCTCCATTTGTTTGCAGAAGTTCAGCCATTTCTACTTTTTAGAAAATATATGTAGAGGTTCTTCTTAGCATACGCACAACCTGCCTCAGGTGGCACGTGACAGGATTCATCACCGAATTTGGTCCACTGGTTGGATCATTAGCTTCCCCAGCTTGGGCCAGGTACTGATGGGAATTGCAACATAAACACTGATCCATGCCCCCATATGTAGCACTGAGACTTGTCTTCATTCATTCATTCATTCATTCATTCTCCGGCTTATGGAGAATAAAGTGCACACTTTGGATCACCCGTTTCCAGAGAGCCTGGTCTCCTGCCAGTGTAGTGCTCTATATTAAGGCTGAGACAGGCAAGGTCAGAAGCCACACCATCCCTCCAGTGTGTATGAGGCCATCAGCAAAGTCTTTCCATCCAGCTTCTGTTGGATCTACTACATAAAGCTGGTGGGCTGGTACTAGGGTGACCAGATGTCCCAATTTTATAGGGATAATCATGATTTTTGGGTCTTTTTCTTATATAGGCTCCTATCACCCCCCACCCTCTGTTCCGATTTTTCACATTTGCTGTCTGGTCACCCTAGCTGGTATAGACTCCTGCATGCAGAGCAGAAAGCCAAGCCACTTGAGCCAGTGTTGAGTCAGTGGAGAACACATTGGAGGTTGGTTGGTCTGATGCCTGACATTCTCATTCATAACATGATAAAACCACTATATGACTTCAATATGTCACATAGAAAACGTCCAGCAGCCACATGTGTGTCTCTGTGGTGGCCCAGGTTTCAGAACCATACAAAAGGACAGAAGCCACTGCTGCTTCACAAGTATGCATCTTAATATGAATTATATGTGGTGCTAATTCTACAAAGATTCCCCAAAAGTGTGTGTAATACCCTTAACCTGGTGTTGGGATGCTTATGTTTGACCATCAATATGGCCTGTACAAATCATGCTGGTGAAGATATACAGATGACCTTATGATGACCTCACACTGATGTAAATCAGAAATAACTCCACTGAAGCCAGTGGAATTTCACTGGTATAGAACTAGTGAGATTAAAATTGTGTCTGTCTTGCTCACTTTATTATGATGAGAAATGAACCTGAACATAAAATGAAATGGTTCATCAGCACAGCTTGTGATGACCTAATTTTATAACCCATTCAGTGTTTCAGGAAAGCTAAGAAAAAATGGAATAGCCGAAGTCTTGTAGTACTCTGCTGACTGAACAGAACTTTCCACTTGAGGATGCAAAACCCAACACCAAGAATGGTTTCAATATTGCCAATCAACATTCAAAAGCCATGAGTCAGACCCCCCAAAATCATGGGGTTAGCTTAAAAGATCAGGAGATTTTTTAAAAAGTAAATGTAGAGTTCTTTTTATTTGCCTTCTAGTTTTTGAGCCATTGGGGTTCACAATTTCAACTTTTCCTCTACAACCAGACGTGCTAGAAGCATTTGTTTAAAGAAAGTAAGGGCTTGTCTACATCACAAAGTTGCAGCGCTGGTGAGGGGGTTACAGCGCTGCAGCTTAGGAGGTGTACACATCTGCAGGGCATCACCAGCGCTGCAACTCCCTGTTTGCAGCGCTGGCCGTACTCCCGTTTTGTCTCGGGTGTAGAGGATCCAGCGCTGGTGATCCAGCGCTGGTAATCAAGTGTAGACACTTACCAGCGCTTTTCTTGACCTCCGTGGAATAAGCAGGTATCCCAGCATACCTGATGAAGCCTCTGGTAATCAAGCAGGTCTCCTTCCCCGGTTTGCTCTCACGTTCCCCGAACCCCCGAGCAAGCAGGTCTCCTTCCCTGCGGTTTGCTCTCGCGTTCCCCGAACCCCCGTGCAAGCAGGTCTCCTTCCCTGCGGTTTGCTCTCGCGTTCCCCGAATCCCCGAGCAAGCAGGTCTCCTTCCCTGCGGTTTGCAGGGGGGTTCGGGGAACACGAGAGCAAACCGCGGCGAAGCTGGTCTCCTTCCCCGGTTTGCTCTCGCGTTCCCCGAACCCCCGTGCAAGCAGGTCTCCTTCCCTGCGGTTTGCAGGGAGGTTCGGGGAACGCGAGAGCAAACTGCGGCGAAGCTGGTCTCCTTCCCCGGTTTGCTCTCGCGTTCCCCGAACCCCCATGCAAGCAGGTCTCCTTCCCTGCGGTTTGCTCTCGCGTTCCCCGAATCCCCGAGCAAGCAGGTCTCCTTCCCTGCAGTTTGCAGGGGGGTTCGGGGAACGCGAGAGCAAACCGCGGTGAAGCTGATCTCCTTCCCCGGTTTGGTCTCGCGTTCCCCGAACCCCCCTTGAAGCCGCCCAACAGCGCTGCAGTGTGGCCACATCTAACACCACTTGCAGCGCTGGTTGCTGTAAGTGTGGCCACTCTGCAGCGCTGGCCCTATACAGCTGTACTAATACAGCTATAACAACCAGTGCTGCAAAATTGTAGATGTAGACATACCCTAAGTTAAGATTCTCATGTAACCACATGATTCCAGGAGATGGGGCTTTAAGAAAAACACCAAATATTGTAAGTCTGGTAATAAAATAATGAGATGTGGCAACTCAGGAGTTTAAAACCAGCAATGGTAGGGTGGTCTATAAGACCCATTGGTTCTTACCACAGAGTGCAGGTGGGGCCCTGCTCTTGTGACACCCCACCCTGTCCGCTGCCTGGCCAGGGGTTATGGGATTTTTGTGTGTGTGCACGCGGTGGTCAGGGGGCCCTGTGCAGGTGTACTGAGTACACATTGGTTAAATCAGGGCTGCAGCTGAGAATCTGGCTTATCTAGTCTCAAGAGAATTATCAGGCAATGATTTGATGCATCCCAGTGACTTCTATGAACTTTGATTAATAAACTCTTTTGTATGCCTCTAAGCCTGTCTAGTTTTTTCTTTAGACTGCAGGGCATTTGACTTTTATACTGCCCCTAATACTTCTTAGCAAGGAATCAGGTTTGGAGACATTTAGGATTCTTCATAAAACCTAGAACTTTATGAAAGAAGAATACATGTTTTGTGAAATATTTTAGAACTGTTTTCACCACTCTTTCAAAGAGAGAAAAATAACCTATCTCCCCTCATCCCTTACCAACTCAAATAAAATCATCCAAAGTTTTGGATTCTAGACATGAAAATTTCGAAAAGGATATAAGTTTTAGGTTCTCCTGTCTCTAAAAAGGAGGATTCCTTGTATGGAAATGCAGCTTTTCACTCACCTTCCCTAGGATTTGTATTATTCTTGTAAAAGCAGCAAAGAGTTCTGTGGCACCTTATAGACTAACAGACGTATTGGAGCATGAGCTTTTGTGGGTGATATCCACTTCTTCGGATGCATGCATATTATTCTTGGTGTCCTTCCTATGCTAAACTCTGTCACTTATGGGTGGGATTTTCAAGAGCAATCGGCAATGGCCTAACTCTACTTCGGACGAAGTCAATGGGAATTTTTTTGGTTTCATTGGGAGCAGTTAGGTCAACATAGAAAATCCCAACCTTCGTCTCCAGTTTACTGTTTAATCGCAGGTGGTACAACAGCTCTGACTTTGGTGACCCCTTCTGTGGAGACTTCTCTTTCTACTGAAGTGTACCTGATGCCTCTTTCTCTCTGTCCTTTCACCTCCTTAGGGCCTATTTCCCTCAAAGGGTTAAACATATACAGTCTGCTAACACTGATGTTTATAATATCTTAGAATATATTATTATGAACTTCCATTCCCCTGATAGCTGGGCTAGAGGTGAGTATGGTTTGAGAGAAGGAAAACTGAAACAAAGTCAGGGTTGCATCGCTTGTTGCCAGCTCCGGGGGAGGCAGTCACTGCTTTGTGAGGGCTCTGGCTGCATTGAAGCTTGTTGGATTTGTTGATACTGTTGTCCCCCTGATGCTACTTCAATATGAAATAAATAACTGGACACTATCATCAGTTAACTGAAAGCAGATATTATAGTGCAGGATTCAGTTATTTATTTATTGTTGCATCTGATGAAGTGGGTATTCACCCATGAGCTCATGCTCCAAAACGTGTTAGTCTATAAGGTGCCACAGGACTCTTCGCTGCTTTTACAGATCCAGACTATCATGGCTACCCCTCTGATACTTGTTTATCAAAGTCACTTAGATTGTTATCTCCATGGGGCAGAGAACCATCCTTTTATTATAGACATGTACAGTGTCTAGTACTGATATCTGACTGGTGCCTCTGAGCAATACTGCAACACAAAATAAGAAAAAGGAGTTCCATGCACAAGAGTTCCAGGAGAAGTTTATATAATCAGATCTAGGAGTCCTTCACAGCTCCTTCACAGCTCCTTATACTACACCTAGTCTCCTTCCACCATGTTGAGACCACACAGCTCTTAGGAGTTTCTGCAGTTCTTGGGCTGTGGTGATTCGCCCACATAGCCTCTATATGGAACAAATCAGGCTACAGCAGGGATGTTCTATGTACGTTCAGCCCCTGACATGATAAGGCATGTTGTGCTCTGGCAGGTGAGCTATCTACTGGTCAGTGCAGTTTGAGTGGCTCTCCTCTGTCAGAGGTCTCCTATGCTATCTGATGACCAATTGTGCTGGGAAAGCAAGTGCTGCATGGTTCCCTTCTGTTTATATAGCTGACAGCTCCATTTCAGAAATCCACTCAGAAGAGGTGACAGTACTTCACATTTCTTCTATGGATGAATTACAATCTGTTAGTAAAAACCTGGGCAGACTCTGAGGGTTCACTGAGCACAAGTCTCCTGTGTCTGCCTATCAGGTATGAATAATAATACAGGAATAGCAATAGAGTAGGGTGGAAAATTATTCCACTCCAGGGAATAGGTCAGTCTAGGATAGTTGTAGAGGCATTCTGCAGCTGTTGTTTAGATATAAATACCATCAGAATTGGTTGCAACCTCAGAGTTCAGAATTTTGGAAACATGCCAAGTTTGAGGGCCAGCAGCATCAAAATTTGGGAATGGATAGTGTTCCAATTTAACCAGTGCCCATTTTTTGGTACAGTCCCAGAATCTTAAAACTGGCTCTCCCTCATTCTTCTCCCTCAATGTAAGTAAGGGCTTGTCTACATCAGAAAGTTGCAGCGCTGGTGAGGGAGTTACAGCGCTGCAACTTAGGAGGTGTACACATCTGCAGGGCACCACCAGCGCTGCAACTCCCTGTTTGCAGCGCTGGCCGTACTCCCGTTTTGTCTCGGGTGTAGAGGATCCAGCGCTGGTAATCAAGTATAGACACTTACCAGCGCTTTTCTTGACCTCCGTGGAATAAGCAGGTATCCCAGCATACCTGAGGAAGCCTCTGGTAATCAAACTGGTCTCCTTCCCCAGCTTGCTCTCGCGTTCCCCGAACCTCGAGCAAGCAGGTCTCCTTCCCTGAGGTTTGCTGGGTGGTTCCGGGAACGCGAGAGCAAACCGCGGCGAAGCTGGTCTCCTTCCCCGGTTTGCTATCGCGTTCCCCGAACAAGCAGGTCTCCTTCCCTATGGTTTGCAGGGGGGTTCGGGGAACGCGAGAGCAAACCGCGGCGAAGCTGGTCTCCTTCCCCAGCTTGCTCTCTCGTTCCCCGAACCCCCGAGCAAGCAGGTCTCCTTCCCTGCGGTTTGCAGGGTGGTTCGGGGAACGCGAGAGCAAACCGCGGCGAAGCTGGTCTCCTTTCCCGGTTTGCTCTCGTGTTCCCGAACCCCCGAGCAAGCAGGTCTCCTTCCCTGCGGTTTGCAGGGTGGTTCGGGGAACGCGAGAGCAAACCGCGGCGAAGCTGGTCTCCTTTCCCGGTTTGCTCTCGCGTTCCCCGAACCACCCTGCAAACGAGAGCAAACCGGGAAAGGAGACCAGCTTCGCCGCGGTTTGCTCTCGCGTTCCCCGAACCACCCTGCAAACCGCAGGGAAGGAGACCTGCTTGCTTGGGGGTTCGGGAACGCGAGAGCAAACCGGGAAAGGAGACCAGCTTCGCCGCGGTTTGCTCTCGCGTTCCCCGAACCACCCTGCAAACCGCAGGGAAGGAGACCTGCTTGCTCGGGGGTTCGGGGAACGAGAGAGCAAACCGGGAAAGGAGACCAGCTTCGCCGCGGTTTGCTCTCGCGTTCCCCGAACAAGCAGGTCTCCTTCCCTGCGGTTTGCAGGGTGGTTCGGGGAACGCGAGAGCAAACCGCGGCGAAGCTGGTCTCCTTTCCCGGTTTGCTCTCGCGTTCCCCGAATCCCCCTTGAAGCCGCCCAACAGCGCTGCAGTGTGGCCACATCTAACACCACTTGCAGCGCTGGTTGCTGTAAGTGTGGCCACTCTGCAGCGCTGGCCCTATACAGCTGTACTAATACAGCTGTAACAACCAGCGCTGCAAAATTTTAGATGTAGACATGGCCTGAGGAATGCATAAAAAACCTCCTCATTGACAACTCAGAGGCGCAGTATATCACATGGGAAAGATCGGTACACTAAAGCAGTTGTGAGCAAGGAGCCTTGACTTGTTCCTTTTTTCCTTTCCCATTGTATGATAGAAGAATATAATCAGAAATCTGAAGACGCCCACAACTTTGACTAATAAAGTTTCAACAAGCATTAATCAATGTGCTATTTAAAAAAAAAAATTTGTTTTCAAAAGATCACTGCAGACCATGCAAAATGGTCCATAGGCTGACTCATATCCTGGCATTTCACACTAATACACCATGTGATTCTACAAGGTTTGTATTCATAAATAAATGACTAGCGTGCACATATTTTATCTAAAAGTACACATACAGAATACAAACCCACAAGAAAATTATATTTGGCATCAAAGATTGACAACTGCAAATAAGCAAGTGAATCTATCTAATCTATGCTTATGAATTTTTAATGCATCTATCAGTTCAGTATCTAAGCACCAATTGCATAAGCAAAAAATAGCAACAAGTTTAATGGACCAAATTCTCCACACTTTTTGAGTGTGGTATTCTCACTTGTTCAGATTACCTGCGTGATGTTGCACAACACATTTCATTGGCTTTATGGACGGAAGGCTTGTATGAAGGAGGTCTTATTTTGTGCCCTAACTGTGGGAAGTCCAAAGCCCATGCTTAATTCTGGTAGTAGGGAGTTCCACAGATGAGTGCCTGCCAGTGGGAATGTCCAGTCCCCAGTTCCTGCGAGTTTCACCCTAGACTCTTTCGGACACAGTATCTCCAATATTGCAGCCAATTACAGAGCAAGTGGTGACCTCTGACATAGCTAAGCGCGAGTCTTTGAGGGCTTTAATGAATAATACCAGAACCTTGGGTAAATTTGGAATTGGATGGGGAATCATCCACAAGTTACACTTTCTGTCATCTCCGGTTCACTAGAAGACTCCATCCCATCTTGGTGGACAATGACTGGGCCTCAATTATCCCTGTCTTTGTCACCTCTCCTCTCAGCTAGTCTACAGCAATGCAATATACCTGGGCATGAGGCCTTCAACACTTAGGAAACTTCAGCCAGCACAGAACTGTGCAGCACATCTTCTCAGCAACACAGGGTACCACGAGCACATCAAACCTGTCCTCTACACTCTACACTGGCTTCCCACAGATTTATGAATCAAGTTCATGGTCTCAGTCCTTATCTTCAAGGCCCTCCATGGCCTGGGCCCCATGGAATCCAAAAGCTTAAAGCTCCAGATGGAGACGATAGTCAATAACTATGCTCTCTGGCACAATAAAACTTTCTACCCCCTGAGTATATGCAGGAGACAGGACTTTCTCAGGGGCCTGTCCAAGACTGTGGAATTAACTCCTGAAGGAATTAAGAACCATCAAACCTCACCACCTTCTGCTCCAAGTGCAAGACACATGTTTTTGATCCCACCTTCTCTAATATACACATCAATATGTATGTTAAAACACCCTACTAAAACAAGGCACTCTATTGCACATGCTTCTTTTCCTGGAGAGAGGCTGAAAGAACAAACACATGACAGATGCTAGTGACATTGCTTAATGCACTACTGGAAGGCACTTAATTACTGTGCTGATAAATGCAGTATAATAATTGATACAAAATAGAACTGCGTAAAATACAGAGCACAGGTCTGATGTATTCTTGTGCATTGAGCACTATGTTACCTAGCAGGCAGGGTACTGCATGGTAACTATGTGCAACAGCTCTAGAAGAGACGTTGCAATTCCAATTCTCTCTTGGGCTAAACTAGGCCCTGAATATGCCAGATAGCTAGCTGGAGAAAACGTATATTTTTAGTTGAAACAAAAACCAGGGAAAATAGGAGTTTAAAAATGGAAACATATGAGACCCCAGCACTGTAGCAGCACTATGAAAAACCATACACAAACTTGATAACAGTATATTCATCCCTGCTTCTTTTGTTGTATTGGATTTATGAATCTTGAATTAATATTCTTCTCTTAACAACTCAATTTTAGCCAGTGCTTTCCCCCCACTTATGCACAGTGGTAAGTACAGCAAGCAGGACTGGGAAACAGAAATTCCTGAGTTCTAATCCCAGTTCTAGCAGGTGGATCCCCATTTATGGTCTTGGATAAGTCACTTATTCTCTTTGCCTATTGTTTCCCCATAACACCACTCCAACTCACAGGGCTGTTGTGCAAATTGTTTGTGATGTACCTTGAGTATGAAAAATACAAATAATTAAGTATTTCTAGGGTTGCGTGTGTTAACAATCTGCTTAAATTAGTGTGTGAGACAGCATAACACAAAACTGCTGTTGCTGGGGCCAGCCTGGCAGTTTAGTAATACCCCAGTGAGTTGACATGTGGAGATCTGAGTTTGGATACCATGCTTCCAGGACAGCAGGAAGCGATGCTGCAAAAACAGGCAGGACGCTATGCCCCTGAGGGAAGGAAGGGAGAAATCTTGCATCACTCTTTAGCGCTCCTTTAGGTCACTGCATGGAATGGTGTTTACTGACTCCAGTGACAGACAAATTCAGCCCTTCTCTGGCGGAGAGAAACAGCCTCTATAAAGGACTTTGGAGAGAGGAATAGTAAAAATAGGGAAGTATAAATTTCCTTAAGTGGAACAGAGGGCTCTGATAAATATACTTGTTTTACTGTTGTCACATCCTTACTGAGACCTGGACCTGGTTTTGGATCTCTTAAATATGCCACCAAGCATAGAAATAACCTACCATGACAAATATATAACTGATCTAGAAAAGTTTTGTGGTGGGTTTTTTTTTTGGGGGGGGGAGGGGGAGGGGAGAGTGGCAAGGCCTTTTAAGAAAGAAAGTGACTTTTTCAAAGTGCTTTAACTAAATTTACAAATCATGCAAACCCTTACTCATATGAGTAGTCCCACTGAAATCAGAAATCATTAGATAAATAGGAATAATTTCATACCGTACTGACATAGAGCCATCTTAGGTATCTATTGCTTGTATTTAAGTATCTATGCTTAGATCTCTGGCGTAGAATGTCAGTGTACACAAATATTATTCATCAGTTCCGGACTAGGAAGTGATAAAAAAAATACTGTGTCTAATTTAAAGTACAAGGAAAATTCTAGGTAGTCAGAAAAAAATCTAATTTACTCCATCTGGAATTATTTTTTAGAATGCACCTTTTTATTTAAATGTCCAGAAAATAATTTTCAGAGTAATCTTTTTATGCTGGTAGTGGAACACTTATCCTAAATTCTACATTTGCCCCAAAATGACAGAGATGAGATGTGCTCTGTTTTTTATGTATAAAGATATTCTGGTTTGTGGAGCCAAAGAGCTATGTTGTATTTTGCTTTTTATTGCTTTACTAAAGGAAAGAGGCAGCCAATTATCACTTCCAAGGACTTAGCAGTAATTACGGTGAATTACTTTTTTTATTGTGTCATTTTCTTTTTGATTATCTGTCAAACTTTATTTAGACTTTACCTTGGGGAAATGGTGTACTCTTTTATAAAGAGTAGTGTGGCCTTATAAGAAGGGAAATTACCTTTTAAAACTTATCAGGATGCTCAGCTCTTCAGACACCAAAGCAATCACTATGCCACCAGTACTCTTCATCTGGAAGTTGGTGTAAACACTTGTGTCTAATTCAGTAGATACATTCTGCTTACCCAGAAACCCACTGTGATTTCAGTGGGATGTGGTATTATTAATTTCCAACCTTAAATGTATAGCACAGTGTTCCTCTCCAGAGATGGCTGCATTTCAAGAGTGGGTGAAGTAATTAATGTATAAATGTTGCAGTTTATCAAGTGTGTTGGGATCCTTCTAGATGAAAGACACTGTGTAAATTTAAGTCATCAATATAAATAATACAACAGTGCATAAATATGATGTCAAATACTAACCATCACTTCACAATACTTTAAGGTTATTTCAAAACACCAATAAGCTTTATATTTAGATTCATACAGTAGGTTTCAAAAGATAAAGGCAAGTAGAAGTAATTACAAAGCATCCTGTTTTCCACTTTGCAAACTCATTATCACACGCGTTGACGTTACTAGTAAGATAACATTTTGTTTGGGTTCAGAATTTGATTTTTTATTTAGGATTGGATGACTCAAACAGCTGTCCTGCAATCTGAACTTCCTGCTTTAACATTTTTGACAATCCAGTATTAAAGTGACCCTCCAGGGTTGGTAAACCCCCAAATTTGATCTACTTCTCCCCTCCTCCAATAGCTATTTGCAGTGCTTATGCAATTTTTTAATGTGCTTTGTTTCAAAACTTGCTTCAGTGGTCTCCCCTCCACCTTCCCCGCCCCCAAAAATTCTAGTAGTCTGTCACTTCTGAGTAATCCTCCAATAATAAAGCAGGTTTATATGCATAATGGAGACAAAAATTCAGTGCCCCTTAAAGTTTTCTCTTCTTCACTGGAACAAATGGGAACATTTAGATCCATAAATCACCTGATCCATCCATCCATTTTAGGGACTTAGATCATTCAGCTTTTAAGATTCAGAGTGGTCCCTAGAGCTTTGGTTCTTGTTCAGATGCTGCCGAAGCTATTTCTCCTCAGATTTTGCCCTAAAGTGGCAGAAGTCTTGCAGAAACATGCTACTCTCCTGAGATTTCTGCCCTTTAGTGCCAAAAGTTAGTGAGAACAGCTCATGAGATTTCAGTGTTGCTTATGTAAAACAAATCCAAGCCTTAAACCTGAACACTAACATAAACCTAATCGCAACTGAGATCCAAACACCAACTCCCTGGCACATCTCTACTTACAAATAGAAGCCCAAATCTGCTCTCAGGTATGCATACACAGCACCTATCAATTTCAAGGGAAGATGTATTGGTTTACACGAGGGCAGAACTTGGTCCACATGTCAGGTATCTAAAGACCATTTTATTTTGCATACGCCAAAACATTAAAATTTCTTCCTTCAGATAATCAGAAAAGGAAAAGATTCTAGATTCTAGAAATGTGTCTGACAACAAGATGTACCCTATAAATTGAAGTTTTAATCAATACATTTCCACTAACAACAGCATGATCCTTGGGAGAGCCATAATGAAAGGAAATTCAGTGTGGTTGTTGTAGTTCATAGTTAGATGTTTCAAAATTCATTTCAAAGTGCCTTGCCATAGTATGTATCCCCATGATTTTTTTTTTAACCTCTCTCTTTGCATGGAAAAATAGCTAGTAAGACAACTTGAGCTGTAATGGGGTATCCAGAAGATAGCAATAACGCAAAATTACTGTGGGAAATTTATATATTGGATAAATGCAGCAGTTTTCTGGTACAGAACACTGTGGTGTTCATCCCTTGAGCTCTCATATGATAGAATAGACCACTACGACCATAAAGTATTACTGGCTATGTGTGCGTAAGAGTAAGTGTTATCTAGTTTTAGTTCCTGCATAGAAGAGGAACAAGTTTTGCAAAATAGTTGATATGCACATGTGATACAGCTGATGTAAGAGGGTATTATTGATTCTTCTTGGCTTCTTTTATATAAAGATTCTTAATAAGTAAGAAAATCCATCTAGTGCTACTTTAATCAAGAACAGTGAAAAAGATACAATGTTCTCAGAAAAATCACTACTATCCAAAGCCCCTTCATCTCCCATTCTCTCCATCTCCGGCACTAGCAGAATCCTGGATCCTGCCCCTCAACTCTCAAAACTGCCTCTGCAGTAGCTCACTCTCTCAATGCCCCCCCGCAACCTCTCACTTCAGATTGTCCCCACAGGATTGTCAGGCTTTTCCTCTCCTGCTCCTCTCACTTGCGGCCACTTCCACCCTACATATTGTCCTCCTTCAAACATCTCTCATCTGACTTTGCTCTCTTTTCCCACTTCCCAAAGCTACATCAACCATCCTCAACCAGACTCCTCCTCAGCCACCTTCCACTCTGACTAGAACATCCAGCTTGCCTCTTCCTCTCCTCACAATCTCCAACCTTCATTCTCAGTGAAATCAACTTCATTTGATGTCCCACCTCACCCACTAGCTTTCCAGCTCCTTATCCTCATTTCTATGTTTGATCTTCAACGCTGAATCGTTTATCTCACTCATAGAAGAATTACCTAGTCTTCACTAAACACTGCCCCTTCTCTGACCTTTGAATATCTGAGTTTCCACTCACGATCAACTCGTCTCCTTTAGCATTGCCCAGCTGCCTGACATCACCTCTCCTCCTAGCTCTTCTGTGACCTTCAATACATCTGTGTCTGACTTCCCTACCTCTGTCTTCTCCCTGCTCTCTCCTCCTCTGGTGACAACTGTCAGATCCCTCCACTCCACTATGTCCTCAACTCCCTTCCCTGTCTTTCCCAGGGCAAAGTCCATTCTGCCAGCTTTTGAGCCTGGGTCACTTCCAACAGCCAATTATATGCTGCTGAATGCCTCTGGTGAAATCCCATGACCATGCAGATTTTCCCTACTACAAATTAGTTCATTCCTTCTTCAGTTCTGCATATTTCTTAGCAAACAGCACTATTTTTCTATCTTCACTGGCTCCCAATACCAGCCACCCCTATATCACTTACAGTATTTACAACTTCTGAGTCTCTCCTAAATCCTCCCCTCCCCTGCATCCTCCTTCCTCTCTGCCTAGGATCTTGCTGACTTCTTCAAACAGAATATCAATAAGATCAGCCCTGATTTCCCTCCTCTCTCCCTTTTTTCACTTTAATTTCCTTCTTGCTCTTTGTTTTTCCCTCCTCCTCCATCACAGACATCAAGGTTTCTCACCTGTTCTCCTCCAAAAACCTCCATCTGTCCCACATTTCCTCCTGCAGCATCTCACTTGCTCTCACTCTCGCCATCTTCTGAGTCCTCTCCTCTAGCTCCTTTATCTCACAATAAAAGCATGCTCAGATTTCTACTATCCTCAGAATGCGGACCCTCCACCTGATTGCCCCACAAATATCATTCCACTTGCCTTTTCCCCTTCATCAACAAACCTCATCCAAGGGGCAGTTTACAACCACTGCCTCAACTCCCTCTCCTCCAGCTTTACCCTGGATCTCCTCCAGATCAGATTTTACTCGCTTCACTTCAGTGAAAATGCTCTAACCAAGTTTTCTATTAACCTCTTCCCAGCCATCTCTCAGGACCTTTACACTCCATCCTAATCCTCTGTGATCTCTACCATTGCTGCTGCTGCTGCTCAGTTTCCAGCTTGTATTTGGCCCACATTTGGCTGCCACAACACTGTCCTCTCCTGAGGCCGTATTACCTTTTTGAAGCCTCACTCCATACTGGGGTTCCCTTTGAGAGAGGTCCTGGAAGGAGTATTATTCCTCTGGAGTGGGGAGAGAGGGTGTCACTAGGGACACAGAATAAAGGATCCATAGTGTTTGTGGCCAGCTCTGCAGCTCCGTGCCCCCCCTCCCTCCCCTAGCTCCACCACAGTGTAATGGTGCACCTTTAACAAACACCAGTGACTATCTGGTAAAACACATGAGAACAGAAAGGATTTTATCCAAATATTTTACAAATAATATGGTCAAGGTTCACCATTTTGCTGGCAAGACTGATTCAGCTGTAAAATCCCACTCAGCTGTAAAATCTCCATACACACGATCTTCTTATGTTTTATTCTTTAAACAGAAATTATGTTCACCTCTTGGAGTTCACTTACAGCAGCCAGTCACTGAGCCAGAGAAAGAGGCTGTATATAATCAAGTGTTTAGGACAGAATATTAAAGTTATATAGCAAATATTTGTCAATGTTTAACCCTTAGGATGCTAAGGAGTTTTTGTAGTTCACTGCTAACATGATCAAATGGCTGCAACCTAATCAGAGTTTGTATTCTACAGCCTGGAACAACAGGATTAATGCATTATAAACAAGTCTTTTTATAATTTCTTAGAAGCACTTACATTTTACTGCCCCTTATAACCAATGATGTTCCCCAAAACACTTTTAAAACTTAGTAGATCTCCCCTGTGTACCTATACATATAACTCGATTGTAATACAAATACATTATTGTATAGAATAAACCATTTATTTACTGTCTCAGAGAACTACAGTAATTTATCAAAATTGTAATCAAAACTTTCTGCACTAAACAGTGGCATATAATTATATAACTCATAGGAATAATACACACCATTTTACGTTATAATTGAAAATGTCTAAACTGAAAAAGATTAAATGGAAGACATCATTCTTCATAGTATTACTTTTTAAAGAAGAAAAACTATGAAGAACCACTATGATACTTTGGGAAAGTAATTTTTTCAAATTTTTACTTTTCTAAGCAACAAACAGCTATCTTTGCATATTAAGCAATTTACAAACATCCTTTTGCCTTAGAACACATAAATCAATCAATCCCTTATTTTTGTGGTATTTTCCCTGTCATCTACACCTGCTGATGAGGGAATATGGTTATGAGACTCTACATTGCTCAGGACAGTGTATGTGGTACTTACAATAAAAACCTCAGGTCCTGATTTTGAGCTACACCTCATGAGCAATGCAGTTCTGGAGTATTAGCTCACAGAGGGGGACAAAGGGAGCTAGTTGGGTCCTATGACTAATTTTATAAACAAGATAGAGCACAAATACTGAATTTTAAAGTACGACACCCGTCTCAGCATAGGCGGGATGTTGGTGGTTATCTTATAACCTTTAGCCCAGTTTTAAGAGCACTCATAGGATGTGGGAGATTCAAAATTCCCGCACTGCCTGATATAGATCAGGGATACAGGTGGAACAGTTTCAACAGAAGAGACTGAGAGACACCTACCCCAGATTACTCTGCAGCTCAATGGTTAGGACACTTACCTGAGAGCTACTGCTTCATATCAGGCAGAGTGGATTTAAATATAGGTCACATCCTGGGTGAGTGCCTAAGCAGTGGGTTAAACTCTGTAAGGGAACACTGCCAGCTCTGATCCAGTAGGCGTGCTCTGATCATACCTACTGGATCAGGCCCTGCAGGGAACACTTTGTTTGAAGATCCCACTGGGGCATATGTGTGAGGTAGGTGCCAGGACATCAGGGCTCAGGTGGCTTTGCATATGTCCAGAGATGTGTTGGGAATTCAGGTGCCTACAAAGTTAGGCAGCAGCTGAGTGGGGG
Organism: Gopherus evgoodei; assembly: GCF_007399415.2. Classification (NCBI taxonomy): domain Eukaryota; kingdom Metazoa; phylum Chordata; order Testudines; family Testudinidae; genus Gopherus; species Gopherus evgoodei. Next base: position 45,778,412 of record NC_044326.1, on the reverse strand, counting down.
AGAGTTAGTATCTACATTTTGGACTAAGGTGCCTAGTTTAAACTCTGCATAGATTTGCGAGGTGTGGGTATGTTCGTGGTTTGTTTTTTAAAGTAGCTTGCTTCCTGCTTGGACTTTTCCAGTTGATTACTGTTATAAATGTGACCCCGTGTGGTATGGTGCAATAAAGCAACACATGCAGAAGCAAGCTGGATGGCTACAAGGAAGTATTTTGAAATACTTGCCTGCAGTCAGAGCTTGCTGAATCACCGTTGTAGCCCTTTCCCACAAAATGCAGATAAAAGCTAGACATTTCAAACATCTTTGGAACTTCTAAACGAAATGTGCATGTCTGCTTTCTAAACTTTTTTGTAAAAAGCAACAAGTAAAGAAGTGAGCAGACAAATATTTTATCTGGTTTTTTAAAAATTCCTTCTTGTGGGGGATGTTCTCTAAGCCGTTATTGCAGGATTTTGTACTTCTTTTACCCATCTTTTGCTAGTCAGCTCTTTAAAGACAGAAAATGTTCTTGAAAACAGAATTGCAAACAACAAGTATTTCCTCCCATCACATTCAGTTTTTCTATGGATCGTGGACAATTTTTTTCCAAGTTGCATGCTCTTCCAGCCACAGATGACAGAAACCCTGCCTGGTGAAAACACTAATGATGCCAGCCTGTGGATCGGCCAATAGAGGAGTTACGTGAATAGCCATGCTATTATCTCCTTCTCCAAAAGCACTCACATTGCTTATAGCACTCATTCTCTGCTCTGGTGAGGACTCATTTTACACTGGCTCTGGACCTACAGTTCTTTGTCTAAACCCTTTGAGGAAGGCACTGAAGCTATATTCAAAGTAAAGAATAGGCACAGAAGTTGCAGATAAAAGCTAGACATTTCAAACATCTTTGGATCTTCTAAACGAAATGTGCATATCTGCTTTCTAAACTTTTTTGTAAAAAGCAACAAGTAAAGAAGTGAGCAGACAAATATTTTATCTGGTTTTTTTAAAATTCCTTCTTGTGGGGGATGTTCTCTAAGCCGTTATTGCAGGATTTTGTACTTCTTTTACCCATCTTTTGCTAGTCAGCTCTCATTCTCTGCTCTGATGAGGACTCATTTTACACTAGCTCTGGACCTACAGTTCTTTGTCTAAACCCTTTGAGGAAGGCACTGAAGCTATATTCAAAGTAAAGAATAGGCACAGAAGTTGCAGTGGCTGAACTCCTTGGTGGCCACGTAGGTAGGGTATGTCTACACTGCAGCTGGGAGTGAGCCTCCCAGCCTGAATAGACAGACTTTGCCAGCAGGGCTCACACTTCAAATAGCTGCATAGACATTGCTTAGATATTGCAGCCTGGGGTCTCAAGCTTAAGGGGTCGGATGGACGGCAACATCTACCCAGCTACTTTTAGTGTGCTAGCACGGGCCCCGCTAGCACAGTTTGGTCTACCTGGGCTGGGAGGCTTGCTCCCAACTGCAGTATAGACTTGCCCATAAAAATCCTAATAAGCACAAAGTACTATCTTAAAGTAACAAGCAGAATACATTCTACCCTGGTGAGTGCCATCTTCAGATCATTGCTAGGGAGCAAGTTGCCAATGAATGCTCTTGATGTTTGTTTTTGTTGTTATTTTCCCCCTGTGGTAGAGATGCTTAGGGTCCCACATGGAGCCTCAAGGATAGATGCCCATTATCCTTTCTCCTTTACACCAGTTCCCTTACAGCTTCTAAGGGCTGCCAGTCCTTCTGCTCAAGAGGGTGGCATGAAGTTACCTTTGGTGTTTGTCAACTCTGCCCTGATATTTATTGGAGGGGCCACTACAGAGAAGTTCAAAACACTCTTTTCTCCTAGGAGTGGGGATGAGTCTGAGCACATTATCTCCACAGTGCTTGCTATTCTAATACAGTAAGCTCTTTATTATGAACATCAAACTTTTAAAGCTTCTACAGCAGCCACAGGGACTTGCTCCTGGCTGCCATGCTGGATTTATCTGCACTTGGTGCATTGTTTATGGATCTGAATATCGCCATGAAGGATGAAACACAAACATACCCTGAATGAAGTGGGAACTATTTATCATTTACTAACTAGTGCAGAAACACACTAGTGCAAATAGAAATTCACCCAATCGGGTATTTTACCTGCAACATTTTAATTCTGTTGTTGTTGAGGCTATTAATATTTCCTGAGTAACTGACGTTTAACTGATAATGCTTCTTCCAAACGCATTATGGATTTTTAGGTGCTTTTTCCATTTCTGAAATGTACACCTTTCTCTTGCCTCCAAACCAATCTGAGGATATAAATTTTCTGTTCTAAGTTAACATTTGACTTTACAGCCAGAATGCTGTATGACACAACATCTCTTCCATTTCCAGTAAGCAAATATTCAAGTGTTATAATTGCCCTTGAAATCTATGCTCTGTGACAAAGGTTGGACTCTGAGAAGAGTGAAATGCCAAGTTTCTGTGGGTCACAGTTTCTTCTGTCACTGATATGTTAATCAAAAACTTGCCCTTGGTTATCTGTGTAACCATGATATGGGGGACTTTGCAATAGATGATGCAGAGATGGGCTGAACTGCCTGAGAAGTGTTTGGGTCACGCTGAATGCTGCAGAGCTCTGAAAAACTTCTGTTTGGAAACAGAAAAAGAGGAGAAATGAAACTCAGTCCAGGTTTATCAATCCTTACAAATAGTTTGGAGAGAATGTGACCCTGTTTATAGATTTGTGCCAAAACTGTGAGAAACAAAATCCATCTCTGGCACTGTCTTGCCACATCAAATCACTTTACCTCATTGTTTTCCTCATCTTCAAAATGAATGTATTAACATTAATCTTCTGACAGTGCTTTGCAGGATAACTTACCTCATAAGTTTAGTTTGTACTATGCTTTGAAATGTTTGAAATGAAAGAAAAGTGCTAAATATTCTTACTGCTTCATTCCAAAAGCAGATGAAACTCAGTGGTTTTGGTTGAGTTTTGCTGTGAGGTTTGGAGTTAATTCCTTGGAAATTAGAGAAAAAATTTGCACAAACCCATATGAATTAAAAACACTGAGTTTCACAAAGCCGTAGCTCCACACAAATAGGAGAGATACTTTATCACTTGTGTATCAACTTAACTTGTTAATTAACAATAGGTTCTTCTTCGAGTGATTGCTCATATCCATTCCAGTTAGGTGTGCGTGCCACGCGTGCACGTTCGTCGGAAACTTTTTTACCCTAGCAACTCCAGTGGGCTGGCAGGTCGCCCCCTAGAGTGGCGCCGCCATGGCGCTTGATATATACCCCTGCCGGCCCACCCGCTCCTCAGTTCCTTCTTACCGCCGTGTCGGTCATTGGGACTGTGGAACACAGCTTGGCTGCCTTCCACGTCCCTAGCTCTCCTTCGTTGTACAGTTCATAGTTGTAGTTAGTAGTAAATAGTTGCTAAGTATAGTTAGTTGAGTAGTATTTTGTAAATAGTTGTAAATATTTGTTAGCCGGTTTGGGCCGTAGCCCTTCCCGGCACCGGGCCCATGCCTGGTTTGCCAGGCTTCAAACAATGCACGGCCTGTAAGAAGCCGATGCCGACCAGCGATCCCCACAACGCGTTCCTAAAGTGCCTGGGGGAATCGCACATCTCGGACAAGTGCCGCATTTGTAAGGCTTTTAAGCCTAGAACAAAGAAGGAGAGAGACCAGAGATTGAGGACTCTCCTTATGGAAGCGGCACTCAACTCGGCAGCTTCACAGACCGTCACCTCTACACCAGCACCGGACCGCGCCAGCACCGGAAAGACTCCCCGGCACCATCCTTCCCCGGCACCGGGTCCCGAAGTAAGGCCCTCGAAGTCTGCAACTCCATCCAGGCAGACTCGAGTGGAGCGCCCGGCACCTATCTCGGCCGTGGCACCACCGACAGGGATCCCGTCGACTCCGGGCCCGGAGGGTCCATCGAGTCCGATCTCTCCTAGCTCCCCCATAAGATCTGGGGTTGAGCTATTGGTCCCATCGACACCGGAGACTTTTGCCTCGGCATGGGACCTAATCGCTCTGACAGAGCCAGCTCAGCCTCCACCCCCGGTACCTCCGGTGTGGGTTGTGTCCAGAGGCAAGCCGACGATGAGAGCGCCGTCTCGGGACTCACGTTCGCTGTCCAGGTCCCATCACCGTGGACGCTCCCGATCCCGGCGCCGCTCACAGTCCCGGCACCGCTCCCCTTGGCGGTACCGGTCGCACTCGCGGCACCAGTCATCCTCCAAACAGTCCCGGTCTGGTTCCAGTCACCGATACCGGCAGCGGGACTCTAGGAGCCGTTCCCGCCATCGATCAACTACCCGGTCGACCTCCCGGCACCGAGCTGGTGGCAGGTCCCAGTCGACCTCCCGGCACCGTGTCGGTGGCAGGTCCCGGTCCCGATCCCGGCACTGAGTCGGTGGCAGGTCCCGGTCCCGGTACCGAGTCCAAGACAGGCCCCGGTCCCGGTCCCGGCACCGGTATGACTCCCGGTACCGGTCCCCGGCACCGAGAACATCTTCAGCGTCAGGACGAAGGGATGGCTACCAGCCGCGTTCGGCTCCTCCATGGCCCTCCAGACAGCCGTCTGTATTGTCACAGGCAGACAGTGTTTATGCACTGGACACAGACGGGCACGCGGCCCTTTTTCAAGACCCTCCTCAACAGGACCAGGGACCGCAGCAGTGGGGATTCTGGACACCCTGGGCGTACCACCAAGCCCAGGGCCCCCAGCAGCTTCCTCCTAGGCCTGCGACGATGGAGCACAGGGCGCCGGAGGCATCGTTGTCTCGCCCCCCTCCCTCTCCGGATGCGGAGGACAGGTCCAAACAGCAGGACCCTGAGGTCCCTCCGGAGTCAGAGGCGCAGGCTCAGACAGACCCCCCTATGGACACTCTCTTGCCAGGGGTCTCCTCATCGTCTTCTCCCGATGAGGCTGTGGCAGGCACTTCTTCCACCAGCCCTCCCCCACTCGACCTCAGTGCACACCAGGACCTCCTCAGGCGCGTAGCGCAGAACTTAAACCTACAAGCGGAGGAGGTCTCCGAGATCAAAGATCCCGTGGTGAGCATCCTCTCCTCAGATGCTCCCACCAGGGTCGCCCTGCCCTTTATTCGGACTATCCAGGCCAACGCCAATACGATCTGGCAATCGCCGGCCTCCATCCCCCCTGCGGCGCGAGGCGTGGAGCGGAAGTACATGGCCCCCTCCAAGGGCTATGAGTACCTCCATGTGCACCCGACACCCTGCTCCCTCGTAGTGCAGTCGGTGAACGAGAGGGAGCGTCATGGACAAGAAGCCCTAGCTCCCAAAACCAAGGAGGCCAGGCGTATGGACCTCCTCGGCCGCAAGGTCTATTCGGCGGGGGCCCTTCAGCTCAGGGTTTCCAACCAGCAAGCCCTCCTTAGCCGCTACGCCTTTAACTCTTGGGTGGCAGCGGATAAGTTTTTAAGGAGCTGTTGCCACAGGAGGCCCGTCAAGAATTTGCGGCAATTCTTGACGAGGGCAAGAAGGTCGCAAGAACCTCATTGCAGGCCTCCTTGGACACAGCAGATTCGGCCGCTCGTACCCTCGCCTCAGGGGTTACAATGCGCCGCATCTCCTGGCTTCAGATTTCTGGCCTTCCACCGGAGCTCCAGTATAGCATCCAGGACCTCCCGTTCGAAGGCCAAGGCCTGTTCTCGAAGAAGACAGACCCCAGACTAAAAAGTCTAAAGGACAATCAGGTCATCATGCGCTCGCTTGGGATGCATACGCCCGGGAAACAACGCAGACCCTTCCGGCCGCAGCAACAGCAGCAGCGCCGGCCGTTCCCCCAGCTCTGCCAGCGCCAGGACCTTAATAGGCGCCGCGGCAGAAGTGGCAGGCGCAGACAGTCGGGGAACCAAGGTGGGCAGAATCAGAGCTCCTCCAAAGCCCCGCCTGGACCCAAACCTTCGTTTTGAAGGTGCGCCCGAGGGCGCAGTACCAGTTTTCCCCACGGATCCTTCCCGCCCATTTTCCAACCACCTTTCGTTTTTCCTCCAGGCGTGGACCCAAATAACATCTGACCAATGGGTCTTACTCACTGTGCAGACGGGATACTGTCTGCAGTTTACGTCTTTCCCTCCCTCCCGCCCCCCACCCTCGTCCCTCTTCAGGGACCCCTCTCACGAGCAAGTCCTCCGCCAGGAGGTGCAGACGCTTCTCGACAAAGGGGCCATAGAGGCAGTTCCGGAGAACGAGAAGGGCAAGGGGTTTTATTCCCGCTACTTCCTCATCCCCAAGGCCAAGGGAGGCCTCAGACCTATCCTCGACCTGCGGGAACTCAACAAACATCTGGTGAAGTTGAAGTTCCGCATGGTATCCCTGGGGACCATTATCCCATCCCTGGATCCTGGAGACTGGTACGCCGCCCTCAACATGCAGGACGCTTACTTTCATATCGCCATATTACCACATCACAGGCGTTTCCTTCGGTTTGTGGTCGACCGCCATCACTACCAATTCGCGGTCCTCCCGTTTGGCCTCTCTACGGCCCCGAGGGTATTCACCAAATGCATGGCTGTCATCGTTGCATATCTTCGACGCAGTCGCATTTACGTCTTCCCTTACCTCGACGACTGGCTGATCCGAGGCACATCGGAGCTGCAGGTCCGCAACCATGTCCGCAGGATCAGCGGCCTCTTTACTACCTTGGGCCTCATTATCAACGTGGACAAGTCCACTCTGCTCCCCACGCAGAGGATAGAGTTCATCGGGGCCGTTCTGGACTCCACCTTGGCCAGGGCCCTTCTGCCGTTGCCCAGGTTCCAGTCACTGTCGGCCATTATTCAACGCTTGCAGGCAGCCCCCCTGACCTCTATAAGGACATGCCTAACCCTCTTAGGCCACATGGCGGCCTGCGCATTCGTGACAGGTTATGCACGGCTCCACATGAGGCCCCTCCAATCTTGGCTCATCGCGCAGTACCGACCGACCAGACATTCGCTGGACACTGTTGTCACCATCCCCCAGGGGGTGTTGGATTCCCTCCGGTGGTGGCTAGACCAGTCCGTCATGTGTGCGGGTCTCCCGTTTCATCCGCCCCAACCCTTGGTGTCCCTAACAACGGATGCCTCAGATCTCGGCTGGGGGTCCCACCTGGGAACCCTGAGGACACAGGGCCTGTGGTCCCCGCAGGAGGTGGATTTACACATCAACATGCAGGAGTTAAGAGCGGTCCGCCTTGCTTGTCAAACATTCTCTCATCAGCTCCTAGGTCGTTGTGTCGCGGTGTTCACCGACAACACAACGACCATGTACTATATCAACAAGCAAGACGGCACCAGATCCTCTCCCCTATGTCATGAGGCGATGCAACTCTGGGACTTTTGTATAGCCCACTACATTCACCTCACGGCTTCCTTCCTCCCCGGAGTACGGAACACGCTGGCGGACCGCCTGAGCAGATCCTTCCACGCACGAGTGGTCCCTTCGCCCGGACGTCGCCCTCTCGCTCTTCCAGAGGTGGGGTTGTCCCCGCGTGGACCTCTTCGCATCCAGGGGGAACAGGAAATGCCAGGCGTTCTGCTCCTTTCAGGGCCGGGAACCCGGGTCTATAGCGGACGCCTTCCTTATTCCGTGGACGACCCACTTGTTCTACGTGTTCCCTCCGTTTCCACTGGTCCACAAGGTCCTTCTGAAGGTGCGCAGGGACAGGGCCCACGTGATTATGGTAGCTCCAGCGTGGCCCAGGCAACATTGGTACCCCATGTTGCTGGACCTGGCCATAGCCAACCCAGTCCCCCTGCCCCTTCACCCGGACCTGATCACCCAGGACCACGGTACTCTCTGTCACCCGGATCTCCAGTCGCCGCACCTAGCAGCGTGGCTCCTGCATGGCTGACCAGATCTGAATTACGCTGCTCTACCCCGGTACGTGAGGTACTCTTGGGCAGCAGGAAGCCTTCCACCAGAGCGACGTACTCGGCCAAGTGGAAGCATTTCTCCTGTTGGTGCACGGAGAGGGGTTTCCTCCCTATGGAAGTTTCGGTCACCGATATTTTGGACTATATTTGGTCCCTCAAGCAACAGGGCCTGGCGATATCGTCCCTTCGGATTCACCTGGCGGCTATCTCCACCTTTCATCCGGGTGGGGATGGCCGCCCCGTTTTCTCTCACCCGACGGTGACTAGATTCCTGAAGGGGCTGGTACGTCTATACCTCAACGTCCCCCCCCCGCCCCTACCTGGGATCTCAACCTGGTTCTGACTCGGCTCATGGGGCCCCCCTTTGAGCCGTTAGTGACTTGCTCCCTGCTCTATCTTTCTTGGAAGACTGCCTTTCTAGTAGCCATTACCTCAGCTAGATGGGTGTCGGAACTCCGGGCTCTCACAGTAGATCCCCCGTATACGGTCTTCCATAAAGATAAGGTGCAGCTGAGACCGCACCCGGCCTTTCTCCCCAAGATGGTCTCAGCCTTTCACGTCAACCAGGAGATCTTCCTCCCCGTTTTTTCCCCGAAGCCTCATTCCTCACGCAGGGAGCAACAACTCCACTCGCTTGATGTCCGTCGGGCTCTCGCATTTTATGTGGAGAGGACCAAACCGTTCCGCAAATCCCCCCAGCTTTTCGTGGCAGTAGCGGACCGCATTAAGGGGCTTCCCATTTCCTCACAGAGGTTATCCTTGTGGGTAACGTCCTGTATCAGGGCCTGCTATGACTTGGCTCATGCTCCTACGGGCCGTGTGACTGCGCACTCTACCAGGGCGCAGGCGTCGTCGCTGGCTTTCCTCGCCCGTGTGCCCATCCAGGAGATCTGTCGGGCAGCGACCTGGTCATCGGTCCACACCTTTGCTTCCCATTACGCCCTGGTCCAGCAGTCCAGAGATGACGCGGCCTTCGGCTCGGCAGTGCTCCATGCCGTGACTTCTCACTTCGACCCCACCGCCTAGGTAGGCTTGGGATTCACCTAACTGGAATGGATATGAGCAATCACTCGAAGAAGAAAAGACGGTTACTCACCTTTGTAACTGTTGTTCTTCGAGATGTGTTGCTCATATCCATTCCACACCCGCTCTCCTTCCTCACTGTCGGAGTAGCCGGCAAGAAGGAACTGAGGAGCGGGTGGGCCGGCAGGGATATATATCAAGCGCCATGGCGGCGCCACTCTAGGGGGCGACCTGCCAGCCCACTGGAGTTGCTAGGGTAAAAAAGTTTCCGACGAACGTGCACGCGCGGCGCGCACACCTAACTGGAATGGATATGAGCAACACATCTCGAAGAACAACTGTTACAAAGGTGAGTAACCGTCTTTTATTTAGTTCACTCTATATCTCCCCATATCAAGTGTGAAAAAGTGGTTTGTGTTGTGTGGCATTATAGTGATATGACTATAAAATGCAGTGTGTCACCCAGACCTCTACCAATCGTGATGACTGAACAAAAATTTGGCCACTTGACAAGCTAAACATTATTACAGAGAGTGTGTATAACCCACTGGGGAACATGAGGTTTTGGCCATTCTTTCTATAACAGCTGCTGGATACTGGCCTGGTCTATAGTAGCACACAAACTAAGGTCAACCTGGTCCTTTAGCTCAAGCAGCAGAGTCTCATGCTTTTACCTCAAGAGCAATCCCTGATTCTGACCCAGCCAGGGGTGTCATTACATAAGAGATACTGCGACGGTCTAAAGGAGTAGAAAATTTAGATTTAATTGACATTAATAAGTAGAACTAGTCAGAAATTAAAAAAAAAAAGGGGGGTGTTTGTGTAATGCTGATTCATCAAAAACCGAAACTATTCACAGAAACATCATCAGTTTTGACAAAACTTTTCTTGGGACTCAATCTCAGGTCCAGGATGGAATTTCTGGTCAAAACAGAAGATAAAGTCCATGCATCTCTCACATCCTAGGTGAATGCCCTAACCATTGGGCTAGAAAATAAGTTTCTTTCTCTCTGGCCCAATGGAGCTGTTTCATTTTGTATAAATAATTAAATATTCAACAGGAGAGACTGAGAAACACACCCCAGAATAGCCAATACCTAGTGGTTAATCCTGCACTTGGCTGTTAGCTAGTCTGGGGTGATTCTCCCCCATAATTTCAAAGAACAAGTTATAAATTACTTAGACAAGTTAGATGTCTTCAAGTCACTAGGCCTGATGAAATGCATCCTAGAATACTTAAGGCACTGACTGAGGATATATCTGAGCCATTAGTGATTATGTTCGAAAAGTCATGGAAGACGGGTCAGCTTCCAGAGGACTGGAAAAGGTCATATATAGTGCCAATCTATAAAAAGGGGAATAAGAACAACAGGGAATTACAGACCAGTCAGTTTAACTTCAGTACCCAGAAAGATAATGGAGCAAATAATTAAGCAATCAGTTTGAAGACACCTAGAAGATAATAAGGTGATAAGTAGCAGCATAGATTTGTCAAAAATAAATCATGTCAAATCAACCTAACAGGTTTTTTTGACAGAGTAACAAGCCTTGTGGTTACAGGGGGAAGTGGCAGATGTGGTACATCTTGACTTTAGTAAGGCTTTTGACACTTTCTCACATGACCCTCATAAACAAACTAGGGAAATACAACCTAGATGGAGCTACTAAAAGGTGGGTGCATAACTGGTTGGAAAACTGTTCCCAGAGAGTAGTTATCAGTTGTTCACAATCAAGCTGAAAGGGCATAACGAGTGGGGTCTCGCAGGAATCAGTTCTGGGTGGTCTTCTGTTCAATATCTTCATCAATGATTTAGATAATTGCATAGAGATTACACTTATAAAGTTTATGGAGAATACCAAGCTGGGAGGAAAGATTGAAAAACTGTTTGCAAGTACATAAAAGGTTGTTTCAAGGAGGAATGAGAAAAATTATTCTCTTTAACCTCTGAGGATAGGACAAGAAGCAATGGGCTTGAAATGCAGCAATGGCCATTTAGGTTGGACATTAGGAAAAACTTGCTAACTGCCAGGGTAGTTAGGCACTGGAATAAATTGCCTAGGGAGGTTGTGGAATCTCCGTCATTGGAGATTTTTAAGAACAGGTTAGACAAACACCTGTCAGGAATGATCTAGATAATACTTAGTCCTGCCATGAATGCAGGGGACTGGACTGGATGACCTCTCAAGGGCCTTTCCAGTTCTATGATTCATCCCCATGTGAAACTGGGAAGAGGAGGTGGGAAGACATCTTAAAAATGTTTCCTGCCCAGCTTTAATAGGTCACAGACTTCAGAGTCTGTAGCACATTTTAAAAGGAAAAATGTAGACTTGTGACTTTAAAACTCTGGCAAACTTGTGTGTCCTATTGAACTTGCCACAAGTCCTGTACATACTCCACGTGGCTAAGACTACTTTGGTCATTGCCCGTGATCAAATAAGCTTTTCTGTTGAAGAAGAAGAATTTGCATATACATAGCTCCTCCCTTATGAGGGTCCCAATGCTCTTTATCTATAATGAATTAAAATTCACAACACCTGTATAAGTTACAGATGGCAAAACTGAAACACAGAGAGGTTAATGTGACTTGTCCAAAGTTACACAGGAAGCCTGTTGCAGAGCTGGTAATAGATCCCAGGACTCCTGACTCCCCATCCTATGCTTTAGTCAAAAGACCACACTTCCTGACAGAAAGGAAAGCAAATGTTTTAAAGCAGCTGTGAGGTGCCTTGCTGTCAGGAGAGAATCCAAGATGATGATTGGGATTTAACAGGGCCCACACACTAAGCACTGCATATTTTTGTAGAGTATCCCATGGCATCACCACAGTCACCAGTTGATATGAACTGAATTAAATATGAATTGTCTGCAAATGTCAAGGACCACATTAATACCTGACTCCCATCCTGTATGGACATGGGCTGCTGGAATGACATTCTTAAATACAAAATGCTGAGAGAAGCTCATCAGAATCCTCCCTCTTTTTCCAACTTCCAGGCAAAGGACAGATTATGTAATGGGAAGTCTTTTGGGAACATCAGGAGTGAGTGAAACTAATAAAATATAATTTCTACATTGTCCTTAGCAACTGCTACCATGTTGACTGTTTCTGAGAACTATCTAGGCTCATTTACATATGGGCAGGGCTGTGCAAATAGTGCAGGGTTCAGTTACAAACCAAGCTCAGTTTGCTTGGAGGGATTGGCAGTGAACCAGCTCCTGTAGGTTCACATGCAGACTTAAGTTGTGTGACCACAAAAGGCAAACAGGAGCACCAACTCTCATCTATTCCCAGGTCACCCCATATTCTATCTTTGTGGTGCACAGGAGTGCCAACAGTAGGGCTGGGCAAGTGACTTTTCAGTTCACTGGTCATTTTAAAAAAAATTCATTTTAGGTCAACTAATAAATAAAAAATTTCACCGTTCCTGGCAAATGGAGAAGTCAAAAAAATCATTTTAGGTCAAACCAAAAATCTTGTGCTTTGTTTTTGAGCATTTTTAAAATGTTTTTAAAATAAAATTAAAGGACATTTCCAAATGAAAAATCATTTTGAATAAAAATAATTAAATGTTTCTATTTTTTCAAAATTTATTGTTTGTTTTTTGATGAAAACAATTTGGCAAAATTGACATAAATTTGCTAAATTGTTTCACCAACGCCAAATCTGCATTTTCTCCAAAAAAAAAGTTGGTTGAAAAATTTTACCCAGCTCTAGTGAGCAACTGACCAATCCTCTCTCCTCCCAGCTGGCCTTTCAGTCCTTCTCCTTGTCTTCAAGGGCTGCCTAATAAATGTCACTAACTTCCAGTCTTTACATGTGTTTTCTGGGGTTGGAAGCAGTTGCACATGCAAACTTCAGCATCAGCCCAGGTATGTGAACTGTTCACCTGCCCATTGCCGTTTTCTCATTACTCCACCTTGAACTGGGACTGGATTATCCAAAAAAATAGCAATTTGCCTTTATATTAGCATAAGAATAGCATCATGATGAAAAATTACCTGTACTCTGTGTTAGGAAACCTCTTTGATATATTGAGAACTAAGATGTTGCCTGTGCTTCACCATCTGCAACACGCTCAGTGAGCCTCTTCATTGCTGCTGGTGATATTGCTACCGCTTGCACAACCCAGTGCAGCCAGCACGGCTCATTCTTCTTATATGAATATAGAAAGGTTCCTAGGTTGTACATTTGCCCCTCTAATTTACAGCTGACTACAGAAGATGGACCAGAAAACTATTCTCCCTTTCTGTGACACATCAGGATGAGTCTACTCAAAGTCTGGTTGCCGACTGGAATGCTAACTAATTCATATGCGAACATGTGTGTCAGATACAGTTCTGTACATTAGTCATGCTCCTACTGATCCATTGGCAGAACTTTCCAAATGCCAGTGGATTGAATTAAGGTATCTGTAGGAGGACCTAGAAGCCAGAGAAAAATCAAAAGTAGAGTTGGGATTAATTTTTCATTAGAATTAAGCTATCAACCTAACCAGATCCTTAGCTGATCTAAATTAGCATAGGTCCACTGAAGGTAATGGAATTTCTCCAATTCACACCAGCTGAGGATCTGACTTACATAGTGCAAAATCCACACTCTACATAAAATCCAGAACACTGAAATACTCATCACCGTCATGTATACATCATGAAAAACAAGCCACCAAATAGATTGTTACAGACAGCTTGGATGTATGCATCAAGTGATTGATTATATATATATTAGTACAATTTAGGAACCTTAAAGAAATCAAATTAGACAAAATAAATCAAACTTACCCAAAACAAGATAGAACACAGCAGACAATATACTGTCTCAAAATACAGGTGGGGAAAGAAAGGTTTTTTTGTTGGTTCGTGTTCATGTGTCAGGAGTTAGTGAGGGTTCTTCTATTCTATTGCACTGTTGTGTATGATTCAGTCATTTGTTTAAACGCTCGCTGTCATTTTCAAGTTAGTTCACTGACCTCTCCTCTTTTGGGACCAGTGGTGGTAGTTTGTCAAGTCAGTGTTCACTGTTTTAATGCCAGCTGGTTTCTGCTGTCCTCCATTTTTAATTGTTAACTTGAATGGAATGCAAAAACTCTGGTTTGGGACTAGTAGAATTTTAACTTTGAGTAAGTTCAGGGAAGTTGAAAAGTGGGCAGGTTACTTATTAGGAAAGCACCTTGTTGAGAAGTGACTTTTACATTCATTTTACTTGTCACTATGATTTGGTTCTGTTCACATAATTTTACTGTGTGATTTCAGAGTCCAGTAGGGCTGGTCATGGGTTGTTGTTGTTGTTGTTGTTTGTTGTTTTTTAAATTGTAACTGTCATTGGGATGACTGTTCCTCTGTGCCAAAGAGTTATTTAGAAATTATATACTCCATTTTATTAACCTGTTCGTCAGTTTTCCTGTTAGACACGCCCAGGCTTGCTTGCAGATTAGAACAATGAAGAAAAAGGTTGTCATGATTTACTCCTTGAAAAATATTTATTAATAGTCCTGCTGATGTGGTTTTTTCCCTGGCACCCTTCTCTCATTATCCCTCTTTCATATTAGGGATTTTTTATTTTGGGAGAAGAGGGAGTCAAAACAGGGTTTCTTTGCTGCATTTGCACTGCCCTGTACTGCATGTGTGTGCCTTTGTGACCATGATACCATGTTCTCGCAATGGTGTTTGCATGGAGGGTGGGACAGAATGTTGCTTAGTGTCTCGTAAAACATTTACCAAAAGCAGTCAGCCATGGATTTGAAGGGCATTCCATTGCCAAGCTGCCTGTGGGAGGGGAGAGAGAGTGAGAGAGCACAAGAGCACACCAGGTACTTGCCAGGTACTGTTTCATACTTTGATTTTTCTTGAGTTAGAAATTCTAGAAGAGCAATGGTGTTTGACTGTAAAGGTTGCTAATGGTTTACATGGCAGAACTTGAAAATCAAAACAGTAACTAGCATTTCTCTTTATAGTTTGTTTTTGTCAAATATAATTCAGTTACAAACTGTGATATAAGGCATCGATTGATCAATGTCTATTTGCTATGGGTTTTTTTTTTAACTGCAGAAGTAAAATTCATATGAATTATATAAGTAGTGATCTTCAGACGGTTGAGGTTTTCTAATGAATTAAAACCAGCTGGACTCAGTTTGTCCTGTAACCAAAGGGTTAGAACAAGAGTCAAGGCTTCTAAAATAAAATGTGTAATCCAGTGATTGAAACAGGGATGTGGTTAGTGACTCAGTCTGTTAGAAGACATGCTAAATGTTGAATCAAGTTTTGCTAAAAGAGGCAACATGACAAACTTTTTCAGGAAATTTTTTTCCTGTGCTGTCCAAGTTCCAAGACACAGACAAATCAGAAATCAGATTTATAATTTTTTTCTAATATAATTCACATATAGAAAAGACAGAAGTGAAGCTGAGTAGTTTCAAAGAACTGCTCTATGAATATTCTAGACAGAAAAATATATCACATGATATAAGCTGATTCAACCAAATGGTAATATGTCCTCTTTCTGTAATGGTATAATTTGATAATTCTAACATGCTTTGAGAAATAACCTTAATAATGACCGAACCACCCCACCCCCATGATTTCCCAGTTAGTTCTCAGGTAATCACAAGAGGTGAGTTTTCAATAATAGCTTGATGTGTAATAAATATTAAATGTGTGATAGGTAAAATTCTATGATTATCTACAATATGTTCGGAATCCAAAAAGGGGAGGTAAAATAGGGAAAATATATCACTAGAAAGGGAAAATCTGTTATTTCTTTATAGGGAAAAATGCTACAGTATCTGTTGCTTCAGCTTTCCTTCTACTAAGTCAAGCTCAGTGCAACATCCTATGCAGTTTTGCTTTAATACCTCTCTGATGTGAGGGAACACTATAAATCTGTGTGTTGCTTACTGTACTCACATGCTAGAGAGTAGCTAGATTTAGTAGATAGCCATTGCTGCTGGATGCTATTAAAGTTTAACAGCCCCTGAAGTATATTAAAAGTTGCTTAACCAAATGTGATGTCGATGTATCATGCTGCATGGGGCCTCTAAAAACCTAGTACAGAGTGCAGTGGTCACAGCTCCTGCAAAATAGACAATTTCTGGAAAACAAGGTCTCTGAAATCCCACAACACTGAGATGTAAATAAATGAAACAGACCTTCAGAAATGTAAAGTTTGGGTAAAACTAGCACCCTAGTCCTTCAGCTATTACATAGAAAAGCAGCCCTTGTATTAAAAACAATCCAGGGCACCACCAGTGACTTTGATTTCTAGATCTCATAGTAAATATGAGTCTTGTATTTGCATGCAAATAGTTTTATGTCAATGCCAGATTAGAAATTAGGCTGATATAGTTTAAGAACTTTTGGTTACAATCGTAAAGATTACAGATTTTATCTCGAAGCTCAGGGACTGGATTAAAAAAAGTAAAAATCTGAAACAAAAGAGAGCAATGTTATCTCGCCTATTGTCATGTGATGATAGAGTTCTAGCAGGTCACCATAAGGATGAATTAATGGATTAAACAGAAGGGATAAGACTGTTGACAAAATTTGTTCAGTCTTTCAGTCCTGTTTACATTTAAAAAACCTACTATGGTGGGATTCCAAGTACTGTATACCTATGAATCTTGTTCCCAAATGCCTGTGCACGAATGCAAAGAAACACTGTCAAATAGATACAAATTTCAATTGAAAGAGGCCATAATAGTTAAAAGGTCCATGAGCAAAAGCTGCTGTCCATAGTCTGCTGTCATACCGTGGCTGCTCTTAAACCTTTTCTAATTATGCCTTGGATAAATAGAGAATGTTACTTCAGGATATGCTTTATTCTGTGCCTGCTTTAACTCTTTGCTAAGCCTCTTAACCTCAGTGCAACTCACCATTGTGATAATATTACAATATAGCTTAATTTTGTATAATGTGTTTCATACAAACTGTATCCCAGAATGAGTTACAAAGTTCCTAATGAGAGACAGCCCACAGTATAGCATAAATTATAAACCGCAGTGTAGACTTTTGGCCCATCCTAAACCTTGTTGCAGCCATTTTGTATCAGCCCTAGAAAATAATCCAGCCCTGTGCTCCCACTCCATTTGCAATGTGGCTTGCTCTCCCAGAGGTCTCTGGAAAGGGCATTTTAATGAGTCAGACTAAATATTTGTACCCCCATGGCCCCCAAATAACCAGACCTCTTAATTGGCTCAGGAACTGCAATTATCTCTGCCCCTTGCACTTCTGTCAGGCACAATCTTTGTAAATTGTGTGTGTCCTTTGAGATTGCGGCAAATTGTCAATCTGCTCTCTGCTGGGCAAAGTTTGGGTATTCCAATATTCTGTTCCGATTTTACTGTTCATTCCAGTGACTGTTATTCATTCTAGTATTCTTGCACTGCAATTGCTATGCAATCAAGAAGATAGTGTGGATTACATTTTATATATATTCTTCCTGGTCCTACATAATAACTAAGATATTTAGTAGTAAATCTATTTGATATGACAGAACTGTTCGCTCCCCCCTTTTGTGTATGTGTGTGTCTGTCTTTCTGTCTCTCCATACAGTCTTTTTACTTAAGAACAGGGATGGTGAATCTTAACCCTGCTGTTTTAATATTTATTATTTTTTCACGACTTGAAATGGGAACTGGAAACACTTTGAGCCTAGGACTCAAAGAGGAGTTTCACGGCAGCTTTTGAAAATACTCCTGCATGTTCTATTGAAATGTTGATTTTAATATCTTCCCACACGTTTCAGTGATCAAAACAGATATCTCTATTTATACCACACTGAAAGGTCAGACACCACGCCAAACAGTCCGTGGAAAAGGTCCCTGCTCCAAGAAGCTTACAGTCTGGAAGTCAGACAGGACACAAATGAATGTGATGAACATGGTGCTGGGTTGTGCTCAGACAACCTTACATGAACAAGGTTATGGGGTCACTCCGTTAATTCATGATGAACAATCTAAAAAGTGTATATGTTTGTCAGGGGCCAGCCAGCAGTAGAGCCAGTCTCTAGACAACCCAGTGAGCCCTGGTAGAAGTTGTCTGATGGACCACAGGAGTATGCAGGCCGATACATAAGCTCGTAGCCGTCCAGTGGCTACTCAATGCATTCTAGCCTGCTACTGTGCTTGGTCCTGGCCCTGCCTCCACTATTGCTAGCTTTGCTCTTGCTTCAGCCCCAGGCTGTACCAGCTCACACCCCCAGCTCCTTCCTGATCTCTGACTTCTGGCTCAGACCCTCAGCTCCACCTTCAATTCCAGCTAACTCTTCAGCTTAGGCTATGGCCTCTCACTCCCAGCTATGACCCTTGGCATTGCTCCTGGACCCACCCCATCTGGATTCAGCTCAAACTAGTAGGCCTGATTCTTGCTCCAACTGCTAGGCTAGACTGCCCATGGTTCAATTGCTGACAATATTTTAATTAGTTCACTTCTTTTAGACTCAATAACACAAAAAGACTTTTACTTGGGGGAGGGGAGCTCTTTTTTCCTCTTATGGCAGCAATACATTACTGAAAGGAATTTTTTCCCTTTCTCCTCTAGAACTGTAAGTATATTTGTGTCAGTGGGACTTGCCCTCTACATTAAGGCTAATGGAGCTATTAAAGAGCCAACCTAAGAAAGTGAAGATTTAAAAAAACTACATAATTTAATACCTGCCCATTTCCAAATGTGAACAGATACTAACATTCTGACCTCCAATTTCACTTTTGCTAAAATAATAATCTGAACAAACTAAAAGAACTCTAAAATCACTGCTCTAAATGAAATGCAGTTTCTATTAAATGAAGCACCTTTAATTACCTACAATATTAATTGCCTACAATATTATGTGCACTTCCCAATGATGTCCAGGAGAATTTCTTGCATAGATGGAGGTAAGATATTCCTCTGATTTTTCTTTCTTTGTGTTCTTTGAATGGGAATATTTTCTTTGCACTTTGCTATTATATATATTTGAAAGTCAGATGCTGCAATGAGCAGAAGACACTGTATAAGCTGGATAGATATAATTGGCCACCTATTCAAGAAATAATAATATGGTTAAATACTACATTTAAATTACAAATGGCCCCAACTGAAAGCCAAGATCTGAATACACCTCTTCCCCATATAACACGAATTGATATAACATGAATTTGGATATAACATGGTAAAGCTGTGCTTGGGGGGGGAGAGACGGGCAGGGCTGCATGCTCTGGCGGATCAAAGCAAGTTCGATATAACGCCGTTTCACCTATAACGTGGTAAGATTTTTGGGGTCTCAAGGACAGCTTTCTATTGGGGTAGAGGTGTACCTCTGAACTCTGGGGAGTTCTTATCTGAATTTGATGGCTCAGGACGTTCTCCAGCCTAAATAATGCAGAGCCTCACAAATCCTCACATTACTAAACCACCACATGATCTAATTTACACAGACATACCTAAAATGTATGGTTTCTCTCCACTTTTTAGCCAATAGACTATAGTGAGGTCTCATATTAATGAGACTTACAAAATAAACACAAGAAATTTGCTCACACGCCATAGAATATAATATCAGTCATAATTAAAACTAACCTGCAACTGACCAAGTAAATTAAAATATTTTAGGATAAACCATCCTGGCTTTTATATTATATATAAATTTGTTTTCTCACTCAATTGTAAAATTCAGTGAGTTGCAATGAGTCTCCCAGTCATTAATTTGTGAGGAAGGAAAAAAAAAGACACTGTTAGAAAGCTTCCATCTATGTTCCATGATTGGAATGAATAAAGTCTGACATTTTGTAAGAACAGATATGAGAGAGGTCATCTGAGGAAGGTGTGTCTTACAAATGAAACTACATAACTCAAACTGAAACCTTTTCTGTTGTTGAATGGAGGAAGTCATATTCTGCAGATGCAAAGCATTACGTGGATTTTCATTCTTTTCAAAGGGCTTCAAAAAACATTTATTATCCTAGCCCTTCCTTTCCTACCCACAAAGAGTGTGCAAGGCAATGAGACAAAAATAGCAGCATCATAGCAGTGAGGTCTTTTTATTATTGTCGCTGATGAAAACGTGCATCATGCTTGGACCTCCTTCCCTCAAAGTACTTTCTGTGCTCATAAGAAAGTGATGAACAGCCCCAGAAGCATTACCTGGACTGGGATCATATTAAGCTTTTCTGAACTGATTACTTTAGTTTAAATTCTACCCAAATTCTCAGCTTCAAGTTGTCATATAAACATTCTGTGATACATCGAGACTGTATTCTTTTAACCTGATTATTGACATATCTGTAAAATTTTTCTCCTAGAATCACTCACTGGCAGCTCCTGTACAGTGCAGCTCTCACCTTTCTAAAGCCCTCAGAGATTGCTCACACCACCCCTATACTTAGCCACATGTACCCCCAAAACGGAAGGTGCTGCCCCAAAGAAATTTCAATACAAGGCTCCAATTTTGCAAGGACTTACACACATGTTCATCTTTACATTGACTTCACTGGGGCTGCTCAGAGTGTAAAGCATGTATGCACATTTTTCTGGGCATAGATCTTATTACTGCAAGTATTCCTCAATGTGACTACCTGGTATAACAAGTGCTTACTACTATAAGTTCAGTGGGACTACACATAATAATAAACACTGTGCTTGACGGTTGTGATTCCTTGCTGTGTTCTGCATAACTAACAGAACACTGTGGGGCAAACCAGGGTTATAATAGTGACAGATTATGGGAGATGGATATGGTTAAATACATATTTTTAAAATATACCAAAATGTAGGTACAGTGTCTGGGATTGGTGCTCAGGTATTATGGTGATGAAGGCCATACAAGAGGATGGAGAAATGGATAGAAGGATGGGGTGGATGGATGAGTTGGAGGTCAGTGATGGAAATAAATGATAGAGGCCAATTTTGTACATACAGCATAATATGAGTACACAAGTAGAGAGAGCCTTTATCAAAGCAATATTGTACCATTTATCCATAAACATGTGTAAATGTTATATAAAAGCACAATAAAGAAAGAAAAATCATACAGATAGACAAATGAAGAAAGGAGATAAAGGGAAACCGGAAAGAAGCAGCTGAAGTACATCAGACTTTAACATACTGGTGGTTGAAAAAGATCTGCCTTTGTCAAAGCTTATTCAAACAAGGTCTTTCAGATAAAAAATCCAAGGTGATGATATCAAGGAGGAGTAAGTAGGGAGCAAAGAACAGAGTCTTCATGAGGCACATTTTACCTGCTCTTAGGGTCCGACCCAAGTTTCAAATTTCAGGAAAGCCTCAAGCCTGTGTATGTTATTATACTCAGCCAGAAATGGAAATATTAAAATTTGGTACAACCTGAGAGTGAGAGACAAGGACAGGAGCAGAGTACACTCCACTCTCTTCAAAACGTCAGGGACAAGAGTTAGCAGTCAAAACCTGGGAGAAAATTAATTTGACAGACTCCGTGGGCCAAACACATCCTTGATAAGATTTCCCTGGTATCACCTGGTTGCCTGAGGTCAGTGGAGTTACACAGAGATGGATCTGGCCCATTCTGTTCTGGGTTTTCTTCCTATTGTTTGCGAAAGCTTATCACATCAATGCCTTACCACCTTTGAATAAAGGTCCAAGGGAGGGAAAATATACAACAGGAACTTGGAGGTCAACTGCAGAAGTCACAGACATCACTTTTCTGTTCTGAATATTAGACACAGCACTCAGATATATGATTATGACTGTGAAACTTCAAAACTGAACTAGACGTTATTTTAAAGAAGCACAAGGTTTTATTTAATCAAAATGACAGACTTGGGTCCTAAAAATAAATAGGTTGCATATCGATGAGAAAAAGCCCCAGTTACCCAGTAAGGGGAGCCTGTATTTCACTCCTGAATCGCAAGGGGTCGGGGGGAAATCAGTGTACAAACTGATTCTCTGCTAGGAGTTTGACAGTATTTAATTATAGAATAATATAATAGAAGATATTCCTAATTGAAAAAGTACTCTCATCCTTTCTAGTGTAAGGAATACATGTACAATCCCATAAGGTTGAATAGAGGGACTCGTCATTTCTGCTCACATAGGGCTTCAAAACAGCAAGAGATCCATTCTTGTACTAATATTATAATTACATATTATTCATGCTATAACTATAGTCATTGGTACTGTGTAGAATTCTCATCCCTGTTTAATAAGATCATTAGCCTTAAATAGTAATATATTATTCACAGTAGCTGTGAAATGTTTTGACTCAAACAGCTGGTAGTGGATACTTAAAGAGCTCTGTTAAATGCAAATAATACTGCAAGTGAAGCAATGTATACAATTTTCTGGACACCTTTCAAAGCAACTGTATTCTGTCACAATGTTAGAGTTTTGCTGGAGTCAGAATTGTTTCTTTTTAGTGTTTTTTTTTTTAACATCATTTAAGGTAAATAGAATAACTTCTAATGTCAGCAGTTTTCTCACATAAGCACAAACAGAGGGATTCATATGCCTAGTGACACTTTTTTAAACTAACAAGGACCCAGTTGCACTGCGAAGGTACAAACTGGAGGTGGTGAAGTTAGGTTAAGTAAGAAAACATGGAATCATCTTCACAAGTTAGGTTGTGGTGATGAACTGCTGTAGGCTCAAATTCTCTGATATTTGCATTTAATGCAAAGAAATGTTAATAAACAAACCCTGAATTACCAAGGATGATCTTCAGGGCAGCCAAAGAGACCTTGCTGTGTACACTAGTTGAACTCTTTCTGATATTTTAGTTGGTATTGCATGGAGGTTATTGTGATGTCAGTCTTCTGGAGTGTAATAAGCAGCTAGGCTTTGATCCAGCAAGGTATTGAAGCACATGAGTAACTTTAAATCCATGCACTGTACCATTGAAGTCAAAGTGATTAGTCACATACTTAAACACACAGAATCCTAATGAACATGAAGATAAACAGAGACAACATTTAGTGGAAAACTGTAGAATTCTTAGGTTAAAAAAATTAAATGTAGACATTCTATTATAAGAAGTACCCAGGATTACTCTCTCAAATAAATCTGATGTACAAACCTAGAATTTTACAAGGAAGTATTAAGGCTGGCAAACCCATATTTTATACTCCTACCCCTCAAAACTTGCCTACTTATCTACATTCTTTCTTAATAAAGATAAAATCATTTGGGATTTTTAGAGTATTCCATGGCTTATTTTGACTCGAAGGCATGGAATACTCTAAAAATCCCAGATGATGAGTTGAGTGGACAATGTGATGAATTCCTAGTGTAGCATTTATTTGGATAGCAGTTTTCCAGGAGCGGTGTGCGTGTGGTTGTGTGTGTGCGCGCATAGACACACTCCAGCAACCCTGCCAAACATAGCATCCAACATAGTTTGTTATTGTTCTGCTTGCCAAATTAATTAATTGCGATTTAAGATGGTAAAAGCTCTACTTGTTGAGGCCTGATAGATTTGTTCTACAATCTGTTGGCATGCAAAAAGTATAATTATAAAAGTTTAAGAGGAGTCAAATTTTGGTACGGTTCCTTAAAGTAAATGTAAAATTCTAATAACAAGCCAGACTAGAGAAGATAGGATCACTGTCTTCTATACATTTTTTGTGCAGTGGACTTCTGGGAAGTTTGAGACAGTACATTTGGTATTTTGTTAAAATTCAAGTTCTTCCAGAATTTTAGTTATGTGGATCATTCATATCTAGTGTTATGTTTAGTTGAATTTTGTGTCACATCTAAGTCATGGGTTCCTTCAGCATATAGAGTAACCCAGTGATAAGGCTACAGCCAGTTCATTTTGAGAAGAGAAGGAAAATGAAAGGTTGTAAAAAGAATAAGATGTGAAAATGTCTATTCTAATCTCCAGTTCTGGGTGCCTGCTTTAATTTAGAGACACCCAAAGTTTGTTTCACAAAGGGCTTCAATGGTAAGTTGACAGAGGTCTATATGTAACTTGCATAAAATGGATGAGACTGTAGCCTCCCACTTCTTCTCATCTTTTACACAAAGGAACAAAGGTGGGACCCACCAGGACTATTTAAGATGGTGCACTGCATGCAGAGAGCTGTGGTCAATGCAGAAGGATCCTTTGTATTAGAGGTGATGGCAGAGGTGAGCCACTTTATAGAACTGCATGAATGGCATTTGGCCATCACTGATCTAACATTCATTTTATTTCTGTCAGATTTTGTGTCACTAAATTTCATAGCTAGAATTTTTCTGGATGAATAATGAATATCTTTCTGAGTACGTCTTGGCTACATGTATCACACTAGCAGTATATTATTTGTAAACAGTTATGTTTTCCTCTTTGCTTATAATCAGTGTTTATAGAATGACATTATTTTGTATTTGCAATAGTTTATAGTTTTTCTTTCATCCCTTTTGATCTTAATAGTTTTACAAATACAGACACACAACCATTAATGCTCACTGATTCAGCTCTCAGTGGATGGCTTCCCATTGACTTCAGTGGGAATTACATAGAGCAGGGGTTCTCAAACTGGGGGTTGAGCTCCTCAGAGGGGTCATGAGGTTATTACATGGAGGGTCGCGAGCTGTCAGCCTCCACCCCAAACACTGTTTTGCCTCAAGCATTTATAATGGTGTTAAATATATAAAAACGTGTTTTTAATTTATAAAAGGGGGGTTGCACTCAGAGGCTTGCTATGTGAAAGTGGTCACCAGTAAAAAAGTTTGAGAACCACTGACATAGGGCCAAAAATTGCAGTATGTTAATTTGTGGTAGAATGTGGAAGCTGAAGGCCCTTTAAGAAAAACCGTCCTGGGAAACTGTTTGGGGCTGTACCAGCCTGTGATCATGCAGTTCAAGTTAGCTTTCAAAAACCTAATTCATTAAGAATATAAAATCTGAACAGACTTGTTTATTTCTCATTGTTTATTCTTGTTTATTTCTCATAAGCCATTAGCACCTGGCTGCAGGGCCAGCTCCAGGGTTTTTGCTGCCCCAAGCAGCAAAAAAAAAATTTTTTTAAATGCTGCGATCGTGATCAGCTCTACTGCTGCTGCTTCAGTTTTCAGCAGCAATTCAGCGGCTGGTCCTTCGCTCCGTGAGGGAGTGAGGGACCCCCTGCCGAATTGCCACTGAAGAGCCAGTTGTGCTGCCCCTCTCCATTGGCCGCCTCAAGCACCTGCTTGCTGGGCTGGTGCCTGGAGCTGGCCCTGCCTGGCTGATCACAAGAAGAAAAGACAAAAAACAAACAAACAAACAAAACATTTTACCAGCTTCAAAGGAGGAATGTGCAGCCTATAGAAATGAGATGCAAAATGGCCAAAAGAACACTGCAGCTGCTTGTTTCCCCTGGTTAAAAGGATTAACTATCAGAGAGACATTCAGGGAAAGACTTCTATGGGAGAGTGAACCCACATCAGACCAGGGCTTTGGAGTGGAGCCCAGAGATGGAGCGCGGAGCAGCTCCAGAGCAGTGGAGCTGCAGGTTTTTGCCTGGAGCTGGAGTGGAGCTGGAGCACAGCTCCAAAGCCCTGCATCGGACAGCTGAGTGGTAACTAATTAATCAGAGTGAATAGCCAGTGGAAGGGTCTGAATTCCCATCTTTCTGAGGGCAACACACCAGGACTGAAAACATCCTGAGGTTTTCAGAGCTGAAGTTTGCTGCTTCCTGTGCCTAAAGTTTGCTGTCAGTCCTTCACAAATGCAGTATAGAGGAAGGTAACATGTTAATGAACAACCATGAACTGCATTTCATCCCGAAGTGTGTTACAAATTTAAGCTCCAAACCTGCAATGAGTTCTTGTTTCCTGCACCTGTGTGCAGCCCCACAGAATCAGCGATGCACAGAATGGGCACAGGAATCTGTCTGCATGGATCCAGTTGCAGAATCAGGGCCTAGTGTTTCTGTATAATGTTAAACAGTTGTGTTTCATCCCAAAGGTTTCTCCCTTTCAATAGCGGGTGAAGCAATCCTTACACATTAATTTAAAATGAGTGTCCCATTCATGACATCATTTTTCATTAACTTAGAGCCAGGGCCGGCTCTAGCCATTTCGCCTCTCCAAGCACAGTGGCACGCCGCAGGGGGCGCTCTGCCGCTCCTCGGTCCCGCAGCTCCAGTGGACCTCCCACAGGCGTGCCTGCGGATGCTCCACCGGAGCCGCGGGACCAGTGGACCCTCCGCAGGCATGCCTGCGGGAGATCCACCAGAGCCGCCTGCCACCCTCCCGGCAACCAGCAGAGTGCCCCCCATGGCATGCCGCCCTAAGCACGCGCTTGGCGCGCTGGGGCCTGGAGCCGGCCCTGCTTAGAGCATCTGTAACTCTTCCTCTTCCCCCTTCCCCTCCGCCTCCCAAATAAGAAAGTCAAGATTAGCTCTTCTATGAAAAGAAAGCACCAAGTAAAAATGAATTTAGCCACACCTTTAAGGGACACTTCTTCCTCGTGTGAGTAATCCCATTCATGTCAATGTTATTACCCTTGGGGGAAGGCAAATAAGATTTGGCCCTAAGGCCCTGATTTGTCAATGATCTCCATGCAGCTGGATCCCTATAGCTGCATTATGGATCACCGCTGAAGCCAATGGGATTACATCTGTTTTAAACACGTGCTTCAGTGCTGTGCTGGTCTAGAGCCTTATTTTTAAAATATCTTTATTGCTCATTTTAAATAAATAATAATCATGGTTTTTTTTATTATTAATTCTAGGTCTGATTGTGCAAACCTTTATGTGATAAGAATTACCTATGTGAGCAAAGATTTGCAAAAATCAAGCACATTGTCTATACAGATTTTCACATGGTGCAGAAACATTAAGAAACATGTTATCCAAATACTCCCAAGTCTTCTTAGCATTGACGGAGGCTCCAATCCTGCAAACACTTAACGCATATTGGTAATTGGTAAACACATGAATAAGGGTATGGCTACACTCGAAATTTCAAAACGCTGCCGCGGGAGCGCTTTGAAGTGTGAGTGTAGTTGCAGTGCCAACGCTGGAAGAGAACTCTCCCAGCGCTGCACGTACTTCATATCCTCATGAGGTTTAGCTTGCAGCGCTGGGAGCTGCGCTCCCAGCGCTGCGGCACTGTTCACACTGGCGTGTTACAGCTCTGTATCTTGCAGCGCTCAGGGGGCTGTTTTTTTCACACTCCTGAGCGAGAAAGTTGCAGCACTGTAAAGCGCCAGTGTAGCCATGGCCTAAGAGTTTACAGGAGCTGGACTTAAATGATTATTTACCATATGTACTAGAGCAAGGGTTCACAAACTGGGGGTCTTGAGATTGTTACATGGGAGGCTGCAAGCTGTCAGCCTCCACCTCAAATCTCACTTTGCCTCCAGCATTTATAATGGCGTTAAATATATTTTAAAGTGCTTTATAAGGGGGGAGGGTCTCACTCAGATGATTTCTATGTAAAAGGGGTTACCAGTACAAAAGTTTGAGAACCACTGTATTAGAGTATATTTGGCTACATGTGAAAAGTATAAATAGTGTCAGACCTTTGTAATTTCTAAGATTATAATAATGCTAATGACAATAACTATCCAAAGCCTACAATATATGAAATCAGATGACAGGACACATTGTATTATTAAATATAGCACTGCAAGAATCCTTTCTTAGTGACCTCCAGTTTCTTATTTGGTTCAAACTTCTAAGTAAGTACTTTCACTGTAAATCTCTGTGTCAAACACACTGTGAGGAGAATCCCATAAACATAGCTGGGATGCCATCCACATCTCAGCTGGTTCTCTTCTAGATACAATACAGCATGCAGCTTACCTTTTGAAGACATATCTCATCAGTTCCACAGCCTCTCAGCTGTAAAATATAACTCCTTCATTCAAATATGGCTATGAAGTCTGATTTTCTACTTTGCTAGTTAACACCAGAATTTTTGCTATATTAGTTAAATATGATATCACAATTAACTGACTGAATAACTGATTTTTTGGTTAAGGAGCTGAGCCAAAAAACTGAAAAATAATTCAGTTAAAAACCAACACTGAATTTTTATGTGTTTGTCACAAGATAGATAGATATTGTTTTGGAAACATCCTCACATAGTGATCTGAAAAGAAATTTGCTCCCCAGGACTGGCAGTTGCTGGCGAGTCTGCCTGTGAGTCATGGACTCTAGTGCTTCCTGAGTCCCCAGCAGCCCGCCAGGAATCCAGGCAGGGTTCCCTTTGAATTTGCAAAAAGTTTGTTGAACCCAGATGTCTCTGGTGAAACATTTTGAGCTTGATGAATCCACATTTTCCAGTGAAACTTTATTTAATTGGAAAAATATTCTACCAATTCTAATCGCAGTATTTCAATGACAGTAGTATTATAGGTGGGACTCATGGACAACCTTAATAATAAGTGGTACTAGGGCCGGCTCCAGGCACCAGAGCAGCAAGCAGGTGCTTGGGGCAGCCAAGGGGAAAGGGCGGCATGTCCAGCTCTTCGGCAGCAATTCAGTGGCTGGTCCCTCAGTCCCTCTGGGAGCAAAGGACCAGCCGCCGAATTGACCCCAAAGAATGAAGCGGCGTGGTAGTGCTGCCGCCGATCGCAGCTTTTTTATTTTTTTTTGCCACTTGGGGCAGCAAAAACGCTGGAGCCGGCCTTGAGTGGCACTAACACTTCCCATTGTAAGACCCTCCTGATCTTGATTGAAAAAGGATGCTAGTTTCTCTATCATTAGCATTGAAATCACTTTCTGGCAGTTAGCCTGATTTTCAAATATCTGCTCTTCAAAATTATCAAAATCAAAGTGAAGTTTCTCAAAAATTGTGGTTGTTTACTTTCAGAAATTGTTTGTTTGTTTTGTGTGGATCACCATAACTTCTAAACTGCTTGAGCTGCATGTGGATCACCGTAACTTCTAAACTGCTTGAGCTGCATGTGGATCACCATAACTTCTAAACTGCTTGAGCTGCAAACTCCTAAATTGATTTAACCTGCTTGGCTTTATCAGTAGTACGGTTGACTATTTTTGAAAGGGCATATAAGGCAAGCAGTTAGACAGTAAGAGTGGCTTTCATTTAAATACTGCAGCACAAATGTTGTTTGCAGGGGGGAAGAAGCATGTATCATTAACATATGAGCTACATATATTACACACTACTGGGCATACTTGCAGCCAACATGGACTTTATGAAGTCTGCACGTTTTTGTGGCTTATTATGAGGGTATATGGTCCACATAGTTTGACTGAATTCTGCATGATCTGATGCAGACTCTAGAACATCCATATGACCTGACACAGACTTTATACCTTCCACATAGCCCAGATGTAAATAGCTATGATTGGAGGGGAATGGCAGGCAGTGGGCTCTGGGGGCCTTGCTGCAGAATTTACATGCACCTTGCCATACAGTATGGCTACTTCATTAGTGTCCAGGGTATTCTAAGGCGACCTCAGGTTATGCACACTCTTTCTGCCATTTCTTCGAGTTCTAATCTGCCCAACTGCTGGCTGCACAAAGACATGTGAACAGAAAGAGAGTAGCGTAAATCATCTCTACCATTTTGCTTACATATGAGAGATTCTTCTTTTGGGGACACAGAAACAGCCGACGCGTTTCTAATTTTTGCACTAATCCAGATTTGAAGGTAAAGAATATGCTGTCAGTCTAGCTTGTTGATTATCTGACCATCCCTTAGTGTTTGACAAGTGCAATAACAATAACGTTAAAGGCATCTTCAGGATTAGTCAGCAGCACTTAAATGCATTTGCTCAAGAAGTTTTGGTTTTCAAATCAGCTTCCCAAATCTGGAACTACCAGCTCAAACCTAGGCACAAAATGTGCTCAAGCACCCTTTCCCATGATGATAAGAATGGTAAGGATATTCTTGCTTGTCAAGAGAATTCTCACCCGCGGTGAGCAGATGAGTGGACATTAGCAAGTCTGTTTTAGGTTACCTGAAACAGTGTACACAAGGAATTCCGGAAAATTATCATAGCCCATGAAAGTTATCTCCTTCCTTCCATTTCTTTGTAGCACTAACATTAGCAATTGCTAAGAAGTTCCCAGTTTTAAGTAAGGTGGTTATCCAGTGTGAAATAAAATCAATTGATACTTTGCTCAAATTAATTGCAACATAAGGAAACTGGCATTTATAAAAAGGAGTTCACACTATCACTTATAAACAGTCAGTTGAGAGTTCAAAACCTGTATTTCCTGATCTACTGTGAAGGGTCTGCATTCACATATGTTCTATCATCAGGAAACTATTGCACTATTTGAAGTAGTTTCAATTCCTAATGCTGTGCTGGCTACACAAATACAGTTTGTGAGTTAAAGGAGGAAAAGCTAACTAGTTTGTAGAAAAGTCCTAACAGAAAGGCAAATAAGGCAGCATGTCCCTGTGCTGGAAAAACAGGATTGTTAAAATTGCCACAATGGGTCGTATTATCGTTAGCAATTAATTGAGTTTGTTTAGGGAGAGTAAGCTACTGTTATTTAACATGGGAATAAAGTGCCATACTGTAGGCAAGCATAGTCTAGGTAGTCTGTTTACTTACAGAGATAACTATTGTTAAAACAGGGAGCATAAGGAGCCAAAGTGTCTGCTTTTATATCTAGCATTCATTGGAAGCAGAAATCATGAGGGTACTGTATTTTGAATGTTTTTGACACCTTATCCCACTCTATGCCAACAGGGTAAAAATTAACAGGACTTCTCATTTGTGGAAAGCTTATGAGTAAAGATAAGCACTGAATGAATAGGCAATTTACCAAAGGATTGAATTAAGAGAATCCTCTCTCCAACTAGTGACAGGGCATGGGACATTCACACACTCATTCTGCAGCCTGTAGTGCAGTCCATGGGCTGTAGAAATGGCTCCACACTCTCTATGTTTTACAAACTCCCAATATCTCCCTCCACAGTTGTATGGAAAGTGATGATGGAGCAGTGTTTTAGAACATGCAGGGGGTGTGGAGCAGGGGCAGCGCCAGACATTTCACCGCCACAAGCACGGCAGCATGCCGCAGGGGGCACTCTGCCGCTCGCTGGTCCTACAGCTCCGGTGGACCTCCCACAGGCGTGCCTGCGGAGGGTCCGCTGGTCCCGCGGCTCCACTGAAGCCACGGGATCAGCGGACCCTCCGCAGGCACGCCTGCAGGAGGTCCACTGGAGCCCTGCCTGCCGCCCTTCCAGCGACTGGCAGAGCACCTTCCGTGGCATGCTGCCCCAACCACGCACTTGGCATGCTGGGGCCTGGAGCCGCCCCTGGTGTGGAGTGCCCCCATGCCACTGCTATGACATAATTGGCTCAGCTGCCTTTTGTGCCTTGTACACCTGGGGATAGGGGACAGCATTTGGCCCGCTGAGAAGAAAAGCAATTTTATCATATTTGAACATGTTTATTCATGAATGCAACTTATTTGTATTCCCACAACAAGGAATGTCAGGTCACAGTTCTTCTCTTATTTTGATCTGAGAACGTAGTAGGTTGCAGGTTGTAAAACAGTGCACGCTTAACTTGGTAGGCCATTTTTAGAAACTCTGGCAGGTACTGATGGGTTCTGTTTGCACTGTTGTAAATTATCCCTGCCTTCATTCAGTTCCCTGATTTCTTTGATAATTCTGGTCTAAATTTACCACAGCCACAGTCATAATTTATTAATAAGCTGAAAACCATTCTGAAATCTCGCCACCTGGACAGATCCACAAGCTATGGCTTCCTCATTCAGATGAGAAACAAGAACATTGTTCAATATTAAACACTAGAGTGTTTTTGGTACTTCGGCTTCCTTTGACCATGAAAACACAGGAAACAAAACCTTTAAAAAGATAATAAGCAAACTGATTTTTGGTCTCTGCAGAAAGCTTAAAGGAGGAGGATGCACAAAGCCACTATACAAGCCTTCATGGACACCCAAACCTTCAAGCAGACATCAGGAGATAAAATGTTGCCTTTTGCCATCCTCATTCATGAGTATAGCTGATTCTTTAGGCTGCCACATATCTCCTGATTTTTGTGATTGCTTCTGGTTTTATTAGAGGGACGCAGTCAACTTCTGTCTGGAAATGTTTTCCTTGTTACTATTATGTTAAAATTAACTGCTATACATTGTACCGAGGAACACCAGAGATTACTATAAATGAAAGAGATTAGAGAGAAAAATATTTTTCTGGTATTTCCCCATTATGTTTACTATGTGCATTTGACAGCAATATGGGCCAGAGTTTCAAAAGAGCTCAGCATATTGGGGTTCAAATGTCACAACAGACACAGCTGGT
The DNA here is from genome assembly GCF_007399415.2 of Gopherus evgoodei. NCBI lineage: Eukaryota > Metazoa > Chordata > Testudines > Testudinidae > Gopherus > Gopherus evgoodei. The sequence continues at coordinate 45,746,355 of NC_044326.1, read as the reverse complement.
TGCTGAGCATATGAATATCTGGTGCTATGCATATACTCAGTTTTGCTATTTCCCCTATTAGTCACTTGGTCAGTTTTCCCTGTTTGTGTCGGTCTCTCATATAGCAGAAGGGAGAAAAACACTTTTTAAAAACACTTCAAGGAAACATTATTGTAACATCAAATAAATTAGCAGGGGAAATCTCAGGACTGGCATAAATATAGCAGCTGAAATTACTGAAATTCTTTTGTTTTTAAATGGACTAAATTTCAAAATGATTATATCCCTTTATTAGCAGTAATTATAAAGTGCCATTGGCATGCATGGCACTTTACAAACCAAATAAAGACAGAGTCCTTGCCCCCCCAAATTTATAATCCAGGTTAACACTAGAAAAACAGGAGATAATAGACACAAAGAGGAAGCTGATGGAGGAAAGAATGGGAGTGAAGACAGTAAGATCATGAGATTTTTGGAAGAGAAGTCTATTATCTTAAGAGTTACACAGCTTTTGCTTGTTTTCGTGATTGTTGTTAATATGAATATAACATTGTAGTTTATAAAATTTCTTCAAGCAAGAGGTTTTGAGAAGTGGCTTAAAGGAGGAAGATGAGGCACGAGAGGCAAAATTTAGAAGGGGGTTTCAGGCAGAGAAGATCACATGAAAGAAGACACTCAGGAAAATATGGGAGAAGGACACCGAGACAGTAGTCAGGTAGTCAGATGTGAAGCCTGGGCTAAGTGCAGAAGGCACTGGGAAGCGAAAAATGATAAGAACAGAGATGTAGGAAGGAGATAAATTCAGGAGGCCCATGAAAGCAAGCAAGCAAGCAAGAGCTAATATGAGGCAATAGGGAGACAGTGAAGGGATTTTAAGGCCTTATCTACACTACTGCGGTAAGTCGACCTAAGTTACTCTACTTCAATTATGTGAATAACGTAACTGGAGTCAACGTAGCTTAGGTTGATTTACTGCGGTGTCTACACTGCACTGCATTAACAGGAGACGCTCTCCCATCGACTTACCTTCATCTTTTCCTTCCAGTGGAGTACCGGAGTTGACTGGAGAGCCATCTGCCATCAATTTAGTGGAACTTCACTAGACGCATTAAATCAACACCCCTGCATCGATTGCAGCAGCACCGACCTACCAGACATGGCCTTAGAGAGGTTGAATATGATCATACTATCGGGAGGTAGCTGACTTTTACAGCAGAGTTTTGGATAAACTGAAGGGTACATGGTGAACATTAAAAAGGCCAGAAAGGTGGAGGTTTTAGTACGGCGTAGAGCAGTGTTAAATTTTTTAGACAAAACTTTTTTTAATAGAAAAATGCAGATTTTGCTCAACCAAAACATTTGATGAATTTGCCTGGAATGGTTGTGGTTGAAAACAATTGCTGATATGTCTTGCTCACATGTTCTGCATCAACCGGATCACCATTTTTGAGGTTGGGAAGGAATTTTCCCCAAAGTTAGATTGGCAGTGACCTTGGGGTCCTTTCCCTTCCCCTGCAGCCTTGTATACTAGTTGCTTGCTAGGATCATCTGCGTATTTCTCACCAGATCAATTCTTTACCATTGCAGGAACCTCGGGCATTGGTGCACCATGGTCCCTCGTAGTCTCTGCCTGTGTCACACAATAGTTTAATCTTTTGAGGGCTGATACTTTAGTCTAATCCAGGCTATTAGGCTCAATACAGGGTAACTTGGTGAGATTGAGTGACCTCTGATGTGGAGGAGGTCAGACTAGATGTGCTGGTGGGTCCTTTCTGGCCTTAAATGCTATGAAAAAAAGTAAACAGAAAAAAATTCTGAAAAAAAAGTCAAAATATTTCTTTTTGACATTTTAATTTGAACACAGTTTTCATTTAGAAATTTATTTCAATTTTATTTTTAAAGGTAAAAAACCTTGAAAATAAAACTAAATGTTTTGTTTCATTTGACCCAAAACAAAATATTTTCAACTTTTTATGTTTGCTGGAAAATTTGAATAATTTTCCTTTAGAGTGACTTGAAACAACTCTCCCCTCCAATTTTTCTGTTTGGCCACTGACCCAAAAAATGGTTTATTCCCACGGGTCTAATATGGATCACACTAAACCAGAGATTTCCCAAACTGATATTCCACAGAATATTTCCTTGTTGACCATGTTTCCAGCTGTTTCTGAAGGTGTGCAGGCTCTTCAAAGTAGGGCTCGAAAACCTGAAAAAAGGATTTGGAAACAAGGCGGAAGACCCACTCTAACTGCCTCCATTAGGGACCATGGCTACATTAAAAGAAGAAGAAAGGCAGTGGGAGAGACTTTTAGGTACTGGAGCCATCAGTGTGGATTAGAGTTGTCAGCCACTAGCAGGAGAAATATGTCTAGGAGAACAGGGGAGACAAGAACAAAGTAGGTGATCAGTATGTCCAGAGTGATAGGAACAGACTGCTATGGTTCCTACAGACATGTTATATAATTGTAAATGAAAAGGGAGGAGCCCACAAGACACCCTCTCTATTAAAATCCAGTTCACACTCCGAAAAGCTTGAGAATCCCTGCATTCTAAACAGTTTGCTAAACAGAAAACATTGCTAGGCAACACAAAAACCATTTTGATAAACCAATATCCAGTTTCACATTTTCTGGTGTCATCAAATCACAGTGAGTAAAACAAAAAAGATTTTGGACGTTCTGCAAAATGTCTTGGCCATATTCTTATCAAATACTGCTTGCTAAAAATTTTTTCCAATAGCTAGTTTTTTAAATAAAATAGCCCAGAGATCATATTCCTTCTCTCCTCAATGATAATGGTTTCTTTGTAGCTTTCCCATCCCATTAAAGGGAAGAAAGCAAGCAGCTCCCTCTGGAGTCAACGGTAGTGCTGCTTTGTAGTTAAAACACTATAGAATAGGTGCAAGAAACTAAAAATCATGATTTTTCTGCAAATATGCTCAGTTTAAGGCCTGTTCCACACTACGCTGTTAAACCGATTTTAACAGCGTTAAATTGATTTAACGCTGCACCTGTCCACACTACGCTGCTCTTTATATCGATTTAAAGGGCTCTTTAAATTGATTTCTGTACTCCTACAAAACGAGGAGTAACGCTAAAATCGAGATTACTATATTGATTTAGGGTTAGTGTGGACGCAAATCAATGTTATTGGCCTCATTCTTTTACAGTAGCTACCCACAGTGCACCGCTCCAGAAATCGATGCTAGCCTCGGACCACAGACGCACACCACCGAATTAATGTGCCTAGTGTGGACGCGCACAATCAACTTTATAATATCTGTTTTATAAAATTGGTTTAAGCTAATTCGAATTTATCCTGTAGTGTAGACGTACCCTAAGATTCCAGCAGACTGAAAATGAGACAAGTTTATTGTTTCCTTATCTCTTAACTCTATACCCTGACACCAGTTTTCCTAGATGGCTTAATTATCCTGTTCTGTTATAAATTACAGTACCTTATTTGTACCTACAGAAATTTTAATAAGGTCTGAATTAAGTCTTTCTGATGAACGACTTCTTTTTTAGAGCATATGTCAGTTAAAATGTAAGGTAAACTGTTAAGTTAAACTAAAGATTAGTATGGTCTAGGTCCGGAAGTTCACCTTTTGCCCAGAATATAATTACATGCATTTTCAGATTTTGACAATTTTCTTGACACTATTTCTGGAGCACAATTTAGTGGTTAAAGTGAGTGCCTGGGAGACAGACGTTCTGGGGGTTTATTCTTGGTTCTGTAATTGACTTATGATGTGGCCTGTGGCCAGAGGTGAAAGTAAGCCAGTATGCCCCAGTATGGCGTATTGGCTTCCCTAGGTGGCAATTTAAAGGGCCTGGGGCTCCCAGCAGCAGTAGCGGCGGCTGGGAGCCCTTGGCCCTTTAAATTACCACAGGAGCCCCGCCGCTGCTACCCCAGGGCTCTGGCAGCAGGGCTTTGGCAGCAATTTAAAGGACCCAGGGCTCTAGGCACCGGGCCCTTTAAATTGCCGCCAGAGCCACACTGCCAGAGCCAGGCGGAGATTTAAAGGGCCAGGGGCGGTACCGGTGGCCAAAGCCCCAGGCCCCATAAATCGCTGCCCGAGCCCTGCTGCCAGAGCCCCACTGTAGTGGCAGCAGCTGGACCCCTGGGGCTCCATTGGCAGTTTAAAGGGCCCGGGGCTTCATTGTGGTAGTGGTGGCTGGGAGCCCCTGGTCCTTTAAATCACTGCTGGATTCCCCACATGCTGCTGCTACCCCGGGGCTCTGGTAGCAGGGCCCAGAGCTCCTCTGCGGTAGCCGGAGCACCAGACCCTTTAATTAGCCCCCAAGCCCTGGGGCTACCAGCCACCTCTACAGCTGGTAGCTCCAGCAGTGATTAAAGGGCCCGAGGCTTCCAGCTGCCACTACTGCAGCCGGAACCCAGGGCCCTTTAAATCTCAATTTAAAGGGCCTGGGGCTCTAAAGGTCCTGCCTCTTTCAGTTGAGGCTCTGCGCCCTGCTCAGGACTCCAGAGTATCGATAAGTCCTTTAAGTTACTTTCACCCCTGCCTGTGGCAGTTTACCTAACCCAGAATTTTCAAGTGTGGATATCTAAAATCAGGCTCCTAAGTCTATATTTAGGCACCTCAGTAAAAGATCTGATTTTCAGAGTTCCCATTGAAATCAACGTGATTTTCCACTGAGTGATTTGACCTCATAGTTACAAAAATATTGAGCATTCATTACCCTTCAGAAATAAGGAGGATATGTGGGTGTGAGGTGTAGTGTCCAAGGGTGAAGTTCACCACATATAAAGGGCCAGCATGATGCATATCCACATTTAAGTTTCATTTAATGGGAGTAGTGGTGCATAAGCCTTTGTCGTCCTGCTGTTCAGGAATGAATTTTACCCCAAGTTTAAGTCCTTTTAGTAGTTACAGCTAAGTAAATTTTCACAATAGCTTCGGTTCAGTGGTGTTTAGGATTAAATTGTTAGTTACTGTTGGACCTTGTTCACTTTGACATGGTGACCTTTGAGCATCAGAGGTAGTGGGGGAGGTTGGTTGCTCTTAGCAGAGCATGATCATAGTGTACTCAGGGAGGCACCTCTTGTAATCTGACCTTTTGTTACTGTATATAAGAAAATCTGGTCTTGAATTACTACAATATCTCTCCCTCTCTCCCTTGAGATTGTAGTAATTCAAGACCATGTTCCTTTATAATTCAGCCACAATAAAAGCTAAAATCACAAGGCTGTAGATGATTTTTTGCTGCTTTAAGAAATCTCTACTCCAATTAAAAATGTTCCAAATTTACTGATAAGCTGGGCTGCTCAGCCCAAATTAAAAGGCACTTGAACATGCACAAGGGACTAACTTCTTCCTTGTTCTCTGCCTCACTGGGGTGAACTCAACCACTGTGCAGAGAGTTTAAGTGGGACATAAACCTTGCACTAGACTTCTGCACAGGGGTGAATGGTATATTAGGGGCCCTATCCTGTAAATATGTACTACCGAGCTTAGTGCTTACTACTGTGAATGGGCCCGTTGGCATCCAGAGGGCTACTCAGATAGGTATACAGGAAATGCCATATGGAATCAGACCCCAGTAGTTCATGTAGTCCAGGGGTTTAAGATGAACACGCAAGAAACTATGCAGTAGTCAGTGGTGGAACAACTTGCTCTGAGAAAATGTTTCCTCCTATTCTAAATAGTTAAAGGTTGACTTATGCCTTGGAGCTAGAGGGTTTATGTATCTTCTGACTGTTTATCTTCTTTAAAAAAATATATTTACTGCTATAACTATGAATAGTTTTGCTATTCACATAAATGTCTAGTCTGTCTTTACATCCTGCCAAGCTCTTGGCCTTGATGACATCTTGTAGCAATGAGTTCTATGGGCTAATTTTTGCATTGATGAAAGAGTATTTTCTGTTACTAGTTTTAAATTTGCCACTTCTGAGTTTCATTGAATGTCTTATAGCAGTAGGCTCTATGCCTACCATTACTGAATTCACTGGGGGTGATTCACAGCAATAAATGATAAGATCAGTGTTTTTCCAGAATGGGTTAGTAAGCATCAGCTGTATGTTAGAATTCTGTTCTACTGTAGGCAGCAATACTCTAATCCTTGTAGAGTAGGTACAGTAGCATTAATAGTGTTGCAATTCAGAACTGATTAATAATTGCTTTTTTAAAATTTCATTTCCCAACATTAGCAACATCAAGCAAAAGTAACCTTTCCTACTATATAACATGTATAAAATACCCTTTCAAATGTGAATGTAATAATTTTTTCCTCTCTGAACTAGCATATTTGACTAATTATATGGGGGCATGACCTTCTCTATGTCGGCATCTTCTTTGAACTTAATAAAAAGTAACATACAAGACACCTTTCATTTCACATAGATTTAAATTTTGACCATAATTACTCCCAAAAGAATTAATAGCGTTTCCATACAAAAAAGTGTTGTGGGGCCTCAGTTTAACCTTACTACTTCACATTAGTTTTGTCTCACATCCTCTCAGACATCTTCTGGAAGTTGCAAAAACCCACAGCACAGACTATAACAAAAGCATGGAACCAACTTTGCCTGATTATTTTATTCATGTTTTCTGAATGTATAATTATGCACCAATTTAGTGCCTTAAAATTTGTATGTAATGGGACAAATTCATGTCTGGAGTAACATTACTGATTTCAGGCTTGGAGTTGTTATACTAAGAATGAACTTGGCTTACTCTGTATTTTTATGGGCATATGTTCACTCAAAGTCACATTTCCTCCATAGGTTCTTTACATACACACATATAATTATAAACTAAGCAAGCTATTCCTCCTACCGGCTGGGAAAGGAGAAAGAGAAAAGTTACTTCTATTTTAATACATTTGGGAGGCACTCAGATACTGGGGTAATGGGGCCATAGAAGATCAATATGTATGATTGACTGTACATTACTATGCTAAAATCATCTCAGGAAAAAGAGTTTAATACAGAGTTATCAAAGAGGATTATCATTGAAGGTTTAGTAGTGACTAGTCAGCTGACAACCTTCAATTTAATTGAGAACATGCCTTGTAAAAATCTAAGATTTCTGACTATGTTCAGTAATTGAGGCTAATTCCTGTTCCCCTTGTGTCCTCCCCCACCCTTGCTAGTGAGGAGGGCTTTGGCTGCAGCAGAACTGGTGCTGTTTCTCTAAACAGCGGGAGGGTGCCCCAAAACATAGGAGATTTTCTGAAATAGTGGATGCGTGGCTACATGGATCCATCAACTAAAAATACATGTAGAGAAACATAAGAACTAAAGTAGCACAGCTCTGAAGATGCAGAAATTACTTGGAAGTAATTCTGTAACCACTCCACAGCCACTGGAAATTATTCCTTTTTGCTCAGGCCCTCAGCTTATAGACCAGGGGTTCTCAAACTGGGGGTTGGGACTCCTCAGGGGATCACAGGGTTATTACATGGGGGTGGGGGAGGTGAGCTATCAGCCTCCACCCTAAACCCCACTTTGCCTCTAGCATTTTTAATAGTGTTAAATATATTTTAAAAGTGGTTTTAATTTATAAGTGGGAGGGGGGAGTCACACTCAGAGGCTTGCTAGGTGAAAGGGGTCACCAGTACAAAAGTTTGAGAACCACTGTGACATAGACTCAGACTTTGCATAGGCTCAAGGATTTGGTCCTTTGTGATTAGGGAACATCCACTTGAAAATATGACCCCCTAGAAACAGGAAGCTTGGAAACAAGACACATCCTGCATTAGCTCACAGTTTGTTGTCCACAAAAAAGCTAGGGATTGAAGAGAATTCTGAATCATTGTAGGCATATTTTGTGGAGCAGGAAAGGTAGAGAGCAGCTTTATTGCTTTCTTTACAACGTATACCCATTCACACCTTTCTTTCAATTCAGCTACAATGTTCCTAACAGCCATTCACTATTTACCCTCCCACCTTGTCAAAGGCCTCAAATTTTTCTTGGAGAGAGAGAAATATTTTATGGCAAAAGTGAAGCATAGGACTGAAAAGAGTATCTTACCTTAGGGTTTTGTACTTCTGCCTATCACTATAGTACCTGCACTCCTTCCACATTAGATTGGCAAGAGAGGATGCCCTCACAGAGTCTCTGGCACTTTTGGAGGGGTGGTTATAAAAGCTCTGTTTGGTGTAGGTTTTTTAATCTAAAACTTGCCCAAAGATATGCAGGGCTACAAGTGAGGAAAGGGTTCGTGGTACAAAGGTTGACATGCATGCAGCTCAGCAGGGCGCGGTGACGTGTGGCTAGGGCATATGGCATCCTATCATGGCGCAATGACATAGACAGCAATCTGCATTCAGCTTAAGGAAAAAGGTGCATACCACAGACTGAGGGTGTGTAGTTAGTAGCGAAAGGGGTGTAACTGCTTCACAATCTGATGTGAACATAAGCATCATGCACTAGTTAGCTTATCAGCTGAGCTATGCTGGGAGTACAGAGGGGAGGTGCAGAAGCATCTGAACCCACAGTGGAAGATCAACTCCTCCTTGGCTTTCACTGTCTCACTGTTGCTTCAGTGACAAAACATACTTCTCCTTCTATGAAGAGTTCTAGTAGGGTGACCAGGCAGCAAATGTGAAAAATTGGGATGGAGGTGGGGAGTAATAGGAGCCTATATAAAAAAAGACCCAAAAATCAGGACTGTTCCTATAAAATCAGGATATCTGGTCACCCTAAATTCTGGACACCAGCCTGCAACTCTGTGGGTCAGCCACATGTGAGACATCTTTACCTGTGATGGCAGGATTCTTCTGATCATAGATGCATCTTCTGCAGTGTGACTCTACCTTGATCCACCACCTTTTTGCTATACTTGCTATATAACTATTGTGTCAGGTGTTGATATTGTAATAATGGTATAAAACATAGTCTGAATAATCCTTATAGTGATCTAATATAAAATGTTATGTATAGAATGAATACTGGCAGTTTATAAACTGCTTAATTGACAACTAGCTAATCCCCCATGTCAGTTTGTAAATAGAGCATAAGCTAAAAGATTTGTGAGAATTAATTGGTCTAGTAAAAACACCCTTGCAACACATTCAGCCTTATTTATTGGTAATCATTTTTCTCATATAATTCAAGTTTATTTATCTTACTTAAGAAAAAGAAGAATTGAAGACAAAAAGCCATTTATTTTAGCTTTAATAGCTGTTGCCCTCTCTTAATATTAAAATAAGGAAATCATGTATATTTTGCACAATTGTTTATTTTTAATAAAATATTAATAACTAAAATAAAGGAATAAAGGTAGTCACCTAACCAGAAATAATTTTAGTAGCTGAAAGGAACCCTTTCATGTTCAAGTGTCATCACTTTTAAGGGATGGGGAATAGGTGGAAGAACAAGGCAGTGCAGCAGGTTAAATGTACAGTATTAGTTTTTCACATGTGGAGATTAGAGACCTAGTTTCAAATTCTGGTGGTGTCATCCTAGATTTTAGTGGACACTTGACTGCATCACAAACACATTGTTTCCTGTGCAAAAGTTCAACAGGGGAATAGCATGGATGTGACATGTCAGCATTAAATTTAATTAATGGAGCTGTGTAGTGAAACCTTCACAACTGGGTGAAGCTCACCGTTGTGCAGAGCGCCAGCATAAAACCTGGGCAGCACTTAATTCCACTTCAGTCTGGCCTGAAGTGAGGCTTTAAGTGGTGTATAAGAGCTTGTGCTGGCTCTCCAAACAGGGATGAATTTCACTGTTCCACCTGACTCTAACCAGTGCTATTAGTCTCTGACTTTCTTGAGCACTCACATTTATTAACTGTATCCAAACTTTTAAAAATTGTTGTTATACCCTTGGGATGGTTCAATGAGTTTGTGAGTATCACTGAAAGAGAGCACCTGTTCTGGCTTCTTTTGAGATCCCAGTGACTTCAGTGGGAGCTAGAACCATCTCATAATGCCATTTTTAGCATTATATTTGTTTTGTTTTATTTTACTTGGTCTCACAGGTAAATATGAATTTGCTCAATATTAAAATACTGACTTTTATCGCTCAAAACAGATTAGTCAGTTAAACAAAGCTTCCTAAATGTAGAGCAAAAACTAATTACTGCACCTGTATAGAAGCCACTTTGGGAAGTTTAATAGCTATTCATTTAATGTTTCTTCCAAAAGAGTATAAAATATTAGGCCATATGTGGGTTATTCAATATGTCTCAATTTGCATTTTGGAAACTCAAACTTACTTAGAAGCACAAAAAGCAAAAATGTATATCCAACAAAAACTGTATAACTTTTACAGTGCTAATGACAAATATTCAGAAGAAGCTTTTATGTGGTACCAAATAAATGCACCTAACTCCCACTGAAACCAGTGGAAGTTAGGCACCTAAACTGCTTAGGAACTTTGAAAATCCCATTAGGTGCTTATTTGCATTTTAGGGCACCTAAATACCTTTTGAAAATCTGTCTCATGAATGTTAGGCTTCTAAGTCACTTAGGATATTTTGAAATGCCCCTGTACAAGAGAGAGGTTCATACCTACAAGAAAAAGTACTTCATAAACAATTGTGGGTCTTGAATTTTATGTAATAATTTTTTTATTCTTGTGACCTCTTCCCACACACCTAAGTGTCTGCCATTTCAGGAGAGATCAGGTCAAGCAAAGCGTGCATCCTTAACATGACTGTATACATTACATTTGAACACACCTTTAAAAAATTGCATATGCAGCCTTAAGAATCTATGGCTTATAAATTAATTTTTCTAGAAACACTAATTTATCCTCCCATGTAATAAAAATGAGCAGTTATCACAACATCTCTGGCAACACATGATACCTATGCTACCTCTGAGATACTGTATGCTCTGCAAAGACGCTTATCAGTATACAGCAAGTACAAATTTTTATAAAACTTTGAAAGAAAAGATTGTGCTATGATAAATTGTATTTCGTAAAAACAAATGAAAGAACATGTTATGCTTTCAAATAAAGTGATGTTGTCTCTTTAAACATGTAAATTGGCAAGAAAATAGTTCTAAGGACATGTAGAAACCTGTTCTGCAGAAATTCAAAATGGCTTGTTAAAAAAAATTAACTGGTGGTGCAGAATTATCAGAGAACAGGCTACAGTATTGCTGCTAAGAATTGTTTTAGATGGATTCAAATTAGTGAAATGTAGCCACCTCAGAAACTTGAAATCTGGGGACTTCGCAGAATAGCTTTAAATCTATGTGTTTTGAAGGTGAATTACTTCAACTGGAAAAGTATTTTCTGCTTGCTCCAGTAGAAGCTCTCAATAGACTTTTGAAGTTCAAACTCAGCCAATAAAGTCAGCTTATTCACTTCATTTTTTTCTCTCACTTTCATCTTCACACTATCCCCTACGTCTAGAATGACCTCTCTATCCCAGTATGGCAGGCTAGTATCCTATTTTAATTCAAATACCTCCTGAAAACCCACTTACATGACAACGAAAAGTGCTAACCCACAAGATAATGACTCAACTATATTCTCTTCTTAAAATATCTAGTCACCACCATCTTGATCTCCCAGTGTGGTGGTGGTTGATATTTATAAGTTTCTTGGGACCAGAATCATTTCTGCATCAGTGCCTTTTACATAGCTGAACATACTACATGCTTAGGGTGACCAGACAGCAAGTGTGAAAAATCAGGACGGAGGTGGAGGGTAATAGAAATCAGGACGGAGGTGGAGGGTATATAAGAAAAAGACCCAAAAATCAGGACTGTCCCTATAAAATCAGGATATCTGGTCACCCTATACATGCTGCTTCTTATAGGAGGAGCAACAGCAGATGGGGGAAACATACTGCCCCTCTATAAGGCCTTTTCTACACTAGGGGACAGATCACTTTCTGGTGTGAACTGTCATAACTGCATTGAAGTCACACTTTTTTCTTTAAAATTTTTAAACATCTCTACTACCAGTACAGCTCCAACAGCAACAGCAATGGAAAGAAATTCTTTAGGGAAAAAAACCTTTAATTCTCCACCAACTGGAGTTGATGAATAGCAACCATGTAAGGATCCATTGTAATTTTGCTGTGGAAAAGAATGGAAGGAAAGTGGAAGATGCTAATATGAGAGAGTCAAAGACTAGACTAGACAGATCTTGGGTCTGATCCATTATGATAATGACTATGTTATTATATGCACCTCTCCTGCTTTGCCACTCACATAGCTGGAATTCATCAAGAAAATAATTGTTTTTTAATGTTTGCATTGGCAGTTTAAGGGAGTGCGACACTCTGTAACTGCTTCCAAACTGTAGATGCGGGAAAGGATCACATACTATAAGGAACCAGTTTGTGCTTTGCATCTTGCTGAATGGGGGACACTTCAAAGCATGGGGATAAAAAGCAAGTATGAGAAAATTCATGTAGAGAATCTATTGATCCAGGTACTTGTATCATCTAGTATCAAAGCTTCTCCACTGTAGCTGAGCACCATTTTTAATTGTACTGCTCAGCATGATATTTAGGTGCCATTATAATGAGAGATTTTGAGTGAGTGCATTGTCACTCAGCATTATTGAGAAGCATTCTGCACCTGCAGGGAAATAGACTAGGGCTGGGATATTCCAGGGAGCCTATGGAGATAAGGAGCCCAATTTTCAATGAAAGTCAATGAGTGCATTAATTCTACAGATGTAGAATTCTACCTAATTCTCTCAGGCTTCTTTTAAAATGCCAGCCTAGATGTCCCAATAATGTGGTGGTTGTCGAACCACTATGATTATGACACTTCATAATCCTCCCTAGCAACTCTGTCTCTTCATGTTTACTATTTAAGTAATAATGATAGAGGATCAGGGTATCTACTGGAGATTAATGATCATCTGGAGCTAAAAGGGAAAAGAGAAACAACAAAGGAGTATGGATTTGTTTTGATTTCATGGGTGATACAATTTTCAATTATTATGTAGAGGACATTTCTACAGAATGAATGCACTGCATATTAGATGTCAGATTACTGGTATAATTGCTTTTCTATTCTGTTTCATTATGATAATCTTCCCTATGCAGACAGAGGCACATGGGTGTTTGGTTAGTTTCCTGGAAGTTTAATGTACGTTGCTGAAGATTCTGGGCAGTAAAAGTACAGGCCATTTCTATAATTTATCATCCCACAGAAAAAATGTAATACTGATTTAATTAAAGAAGAAAGTGAAGTACTATTAAAAACATTTGACTTCAATGGGGCTATACCAGTTTACACTGCTAAAGATCTCACTCATCAGCTCTTACATGAAATACCTGCCAACTCTTAACTCCAGTTCTCCACTTCTCTGTTTAGGGCACTTGGAGAGAAGTATGGTTTGATCACAGACCTCCATCTCCTAAATTCTAATCCTAGCCCCGACACTGGTTCCCTCTGTGGCCTTGGGCAAGTCATTTAATTTCTATTCTTCAGTTCCCCAATCATCAGAAAGGAGCTAATACTTACTCACCTCACGGTGGTGTTATAGTGATTAATTAGTTCATGTTGGTAGAGAGGAACTCTGAAGATGAAAAATATTATACAAGTACTATTTGAATTCAACCTCTTTGAGGCAGGGATGATATCTGCCTGTGTGTTTGTACAGTGCATAGCACAATGGGACCATGATAATGACTGGGGCCTCTCGGCACTACCGCTCTACTAACAACAAATCTAAATGCCCATAACACATTAATTATAATTAAAGTAGCCACCTGTCCTGCCAATCCTCAAAAACACTGACAGAAGATATTTTCTTAGCCAAAATCCTTTGTTGTTTTCTCTCAGCTCCTCCTCCCAGTCCCTTCAGCCACCTGATCTCTTCACTTTCCTAACTCCAGTCTCTGCTTTATCTCCTCTGTACCTTTTTTCTATAGATTATCCAAAGAATCCATATAATAAGTACATGTGATTATCTCTCTTAAGGGTTGTGTGCACAGATCAACCCACTCCCTGAAGTGAACATGTTTTTCTATGGCCTCTCCTGTTCCTTATGGAAATATGGCTATGATGGGGTGGGCAAACTATGACCTGGGGGCCACATCCGGCCCTCCACACATTTTAATTGGGCCCTCAAGCTCCTGCCAGGAAGTAGGGTGGGGGCTTGCCCCACTCCGGCGCTCCAGCCAGGGAGCAGGGTTGGAGTATTGCCCCACTCCGCATGGCTCCTGAAAACAATGGCATGTCCCCCATCTGGCTTCTACACATAGGGACAGCCAGGGGGCTCCGCATGCTACCCCTGCCCCAAGCATTGCTCCCGCAGCTCCTATTGGCTGGGAACTGAAGCCAATGGGACCTGCAGGGGCGGCACCTGCAGAAAAGGCAGCTTGCAGAGATGCCTGGCCATACCTCCATGTAGGAGCTGGAGGGAGGACATGCCACTGTTTCTGGGAGCTGCTTGAGGTAAGCACTGCCCGGAGCCTGACCCCCTCCCGTGCCCCAATCCCATGCCCCAGCCCTGATCCCCCTCCTGCCCTCTAAACCCCTCGATCCCAGAGCAGAGTACCCTCCTGCACTCACAACCTCTCATCACCAACCTCTCACCTCAGCCCCACCCCATAGCCTGCACCATCAGCCAGAGCCCTCCTGCACCCCAACCCCCAATTCTGTGAGCATTCATGGCCCACCATTCAGTTTCTGTATCCCAATGTGGCCCTAGGGCCAAAAAATTTGCCCACTCCTGACCTATGAGGTGCTGTAGGAAGACATGTTCACTGCCATGGCCAGTAGGGGACGACTGGTCTATATGCATAAAGCCAGGCTGTCCCAAGTCCAACATTCTGACCAAACCAAACCCATACTGGGTGTTACACTTGCTGGTTTGAACTTTAATCTCTGAGGAAAAGGAATGGATGTGCCAGTTAAAATACAACCCGATTGCAAACCCGTTGCTATAACTAATGAAAGGTGCATGTACTTTGGCCGGGCAGATTTTATTTAGTTTGCTACAACCAAAAATAATTAAAAGTGTGGATGCACAATAGCCATGTCCATTTTAAATAGAATATACACACTGCCAATATATTTCATTGCATGAGATTTAACAAAAAGGGGGCAGTGGGGGTTCAGATCAAGTCCTAACTTCTAGATAAAACTTTACCCTCAAGGAATCTACTATTGAGACTCTTGAGAAGTCTGTCAATTAATACTCCCTTCAAACCCCTATGGAAACAACTCACTTTGCCCATTGTAACAGTATTCCTGAATATGTTTCAAATCAGCATTCTGAAAATAGTTTTTAAGCTAAAGTGGCAGCCCAAAACTCTGGCTATAGCTTTAGGAAGAATTGTAACCTACAGTTTGTTTAGTTCATGCACTACAGTTTTTGTTTTTAACTTTGTATAGGTGGGCTCCAACCCCAGACAATTAATCATATTCTGGATCACACCCTTCTCCCTCTTTTCCCACTGGTTGGTTATACTGACAAATCCAACATCCAAAGAGTGAGGAGTCCTTGTGGCACCTTAGAGACTAACAAATTTATTTGGGCAAAAGCTTTTGTGGGCTAAAACCCACTTCATCGGAGACATGCAGTGGAAAATACAGTAGGAAGATATATATACATAGAGGTGCCACAAGTCTTCTCGTTCTTTTTGCTGATACAGACTAACATGGCTACTACTGTGAAACCTGCCATCCAAAGAGTGTTTCAGTTTAGTTTCTTCTCTTAACTGCTTAAAAAGGTGTGTTGTTTACTTTGCCTAAGTGCTTCTGGGGCCTAGTGTTCCGTTGTTATGTACAAACCATTTTTACTGTCATGAATCATGTTTTACCACCCGTTTGCTTTTCCTTCTATACTAGGTTTCAGTTTTTGGTTGTTTTTTTTTTCTTCCCCTTTCTAAGCAAACACATTCTGAGTTCCGTGTTTGCAAGCTGATAGTACACGCCAGGTATTCAGCTGTTATTATTCTTTCATTCTTGGGGCCTCCGAGATCAGTAAAAGTACCTTTCAGTGTTTGAACTACAGTTGCTTTTTAGTACAACCAAAGGTAAGCTAACTAAAAGTAGCCTAAAATAAAGTTGCTAAACAGGCATAAAGAAAAATACTTTACTGAAAACATCGCATTGTCAACTAAAATTTGTGCTTTCCTTATCTTATCTGTTTTGATTAACACAAGCTATTTGCACAACGCCTTGTGCTAGGAAGTTGTTTGTACATGATTCACTCCCTTTTTGCAAGTTTCAAAGTTTGAATGAAATCTTTCTGTTTAAATTCCTCCTCCCTGTGAAAATGTCAGAGCGTCTCTCTTCTATTCTTCCCTTAAGGTTCAGACAAGCCCTCCAAAAAATCCATTAGTTACAGATGGGTTTCTATTAATTTTCAAATTGCTGTTGGGAGCTTTCTTTCTAGATCTGGCTGTTTTAACATCGCTTTCCTTTCTGTTCCACCCACTCAGACTCATTCCAGGTGCCCTTAGCAAATGACTTCCAAGGAATTTAAATGGCCAAAGCTCATTGACCAATAAAGAGATGCATGTGCTGTATAACAGAGTTACACAATTCTTGTGATTAGGAGAAAGGTTGCTCAAGCAAAAGGTGCTAATACTATTAACCTGTCGCACTTAGATTTCAGGATTGAAGAGGTAAGGGAAACATTTTTAATATAGGCTTTTTGGTTTGTTTTGTGTTTGCAAAGTAATTGAGAATAAAAGTATGCAATGCAAAGGGTACTGAAAAATTGTATGAGGAAGAAGCAATTACTTCTAATCTTGAGCTACAACCTGAACAAATGACTGCAAAAAAGAATTGTGTGTCAGATAACAAAACACATTTGGAACTGTTAAAACTAAAAGATTAATATGCGTAAACAATTTAAATATATTTATGCTTAATTAAATATTGTTTGTGTAAAAAAATAGAATCAGGTTTCAAGGAGTTACTTACTTGCCATTATTTTAAATTAATCAAGTGAAAGGCATTCATTCACCACCTGTTTGCACTTTATTTTTATGGGCCTGACTCTGCTACCCTTACTCACGTTCCGTAGTACGGCATTCCTAGCTTATTCAAGGAATTGAAATCAGAATCTAGCTCTAAAAGTGCACTAGTAGCTTTAGTCAGATGTCTTTAGGTTTCTAGATTGATGGTGGCTAGGAAACATGAGTAAACAGAATTATATATCATTATTAATATAATGAATCTACAGTAGTCCCTCTGTATACGGAAAGTGTTTGGTATTATTATGTTAAGAGAATGGAAGTCTAACACTGTCGTTCATATTCTGTTTATGAAATGTGGATGTTTAATGCCTG
The DNA here is from genome assembly GCF_007399415.2 of Gopherus evgoodei. Lineage (NCBI taxonomy): Eukaryota > Metazoa > Chordata > Testudines > Testudinidae > Gopherus > Gopherus evgoodei. The sequence continues at coordinate 45,729,172 of NC_044326.1, read as the reverse complement.
CATATTGTACAAGGTCTAGGAAGAATGATGTTAACAAAAATCCTTTTTGTAAGGTGAACAAGTTATCTTCACATGTTGTTTGTACTTTGGGGTTAATATTAACAGAGAAGCAGGGGCGACAGGGGCGTGTGTGTGTTGAACTCAAGTATGGGAAAAATATCAGTTTGATCAAGTATGTTTAAAGAAAGGAGAATTGACTTTATTAATGAAGTCTAGTCCTGCTCCCATTTAAATCAATGGCAAAACTCCTATTAATTTAAGTGAGAAGAGGATCAGACCTATTACTTTCTATATAATGGAGTGTTATTTTAAGTTAAACTTGATAGAAGATGTGTTCTGAAATGCACACTTGGGACCTAGTCCTTCACTCTTTGCACACTCAGTTCTCCCCGTGAAGTCAACAGGGTGCACAAGAAATGTAGGCGGGGGAAAGAGGGAAACCCCAGCAAAGCTATAGTCCTCTGTAGTGCTTCATGCTGAGTTAGGCCTTGTCTTGATCAGCAAAAAGGTGCATTTTTAAAAAGCCCTCTGCACTTGTTAAGACACAGGGTAATGACTGTATGCTAGCTGGCTGTGATGTAGCCAAGGTCCCACCTAGTGTTTAAAGCTTTAACAGAGCCTTTCAGTCATGTTAAACTAGCTCGATTGAGCTAACACAATTGAAAAATATATTCTTTTTGCTTCTCAAGACAAGGCCTTCAGAATGTCTATAGAAAGCAGAGTGACTGTTATAATGCAGTTGATTTAAATAATTTTTCTATGGATACCTTATATGGTTTTGCACTTCATAACAGAGATTAGATAAAGTGTTGGATAAAAATGTAGAACATTAGCAAAAGATGGAGTAGTTTGGCTAATCTTCTAACATGGTCGTTTTCAATTCTATATTGGAATCTAGAAGCAATCTTGTTATGTGAATTGCTTTGAATCATTTTTTTTTCCTCCTTCAGCTATTCATAACAAAAATAAGGGTCAATGAAAGGTGAATTTCAAATGACATCTGCCTCTCATTCCATTTTTTTCTTAAGCCCAAGAAACATTACTTCCAAAATCATACATCTTTTTTACCAAATTGTACTGACCTAAATTGTCTTGAATTGATCAAAAATTGTGTCCGTGGCTCCTTAGACAGTTCCTGCCCTGGTTAAACATTTTTCTAATTTATAATATTAACCCTGGACAGAGGTAACAATAATTGGCAATCTCATCCTACTACTAGTAAACTGAGTTTCTCAATTTCAATCAGAAGTTCAAAGGTTTGTACGAACTTCACAGATCAGGGGTCAGGCACAAATTGCTGTACTTTGCAGCTCAGTTCTGCCGATATGACAGAATTTCACAGCTACGATGATTGCTTTTTTTCCCCTCTTCTGCACACAGGCAATACCAGGCAATTAAAAGCATGATATGTACAAGTCAGTCATTGGTACCTGAGTTTAATGAGTAACTAGCTGGTGCCTTAGGTTTCCCTGGTGCAAGGTGCATATTATAAAAGGGGTCAAATGTCAGTGCACACTGGTTTAGTCACTGACTAAACCAAATACTTTGAATTTAATGTATTTTAACAATAAATGTTCCCATCCTCATAACAGAGGATATTTTGTGCTGAATGTTCATTCATTTGACCTGGAGAAAATATGTTGGACTATATTCACCTTTCACTTCCACCATTGCAAAGCCATTACCACCAAAGTTGCAGGATTAGCCCCATGATTGTTACAATGTTCACGTGGTAATATGAAACTCTGAGAAAGATCAAAACTCAATCAGACAAGAAACATGCTGCTGAAGATTAGAGTGAATTTAAAACAATTAATCCATGCTTTTATCTGTTCAAAATTGATTAAGCAAATAGGTTTTGTATTAAAAGTCAGTAGATGTCATTTAATTCAGGGACCTCCCTCGCAACTAGCTGAAAAGCCAGATCACAAACACTAAAAAAATGAAACTATAATATATAGATTTCTTTCAGACACTCTCAACACTGCTTTGATAACACTGTGGTGTGTAACATTATAGGATGGTCATTAGAAAATATTAACAGTGACCTAAATTCTACTCAGAGTTACATCCACACACTGCACCCCCTGATCTTAGTAGAAGTTACACAGCCATATTCCAAAGCAGAATTTTGGTCAGTCTGTTTATACATGAGAAAAGGCGAGGAGTGGACTGGATGAACTTTTGGTTCTTTCCATCCTAGGCTTTCTTTTCCCTATTGTCTATATACTGATTTTTAAAAAAGACACAAAAATAGACTAATCCTTTAAATTGCAAATGAAAAACCTTGCTATTTGCTGTCATTTGTTATCAAGATCCTACAGGTACATAGTCCAAAGTAAAACACTCCCTCTTTTCCTAGAAAGAAATGTGTTTCTTTAGCAGAGTATTTGTAAATAAAGCACTCTTATCTGTGTTAGAACTCTGGTTTTGTAATTTCCATGGCAAACATACTCTGTAAAAACATTTCTCATTAAAACCTAGACATCTATCATCACAAATATTTGGAGCATATTGAATTATTACACTGCACTTGATTCATTTTCATTACTAATGACATTGGTAAGACTATTCATGCATATAAAATAGGTCCAAGTACAAGAATTTGGGGGTTTTATCGTAGTGTTAGCATTATTACTATTATTTTTATAGGTGTGTTTACAAAATAAAGATGGGGTGAAATCCAGGCCTCATTAAAGTCACTGGGAGTTTTTCCATTCACTTCAATGGGACCAGGATTTCACTTGTGACACTAACTCAGAGCAGCTGGCAATCTAGGGGCCCCAGTCCTGCAAATTTTTGCTACTGAGCATGTTGATCACTGTCACCCATTAGTAAGCAATATATCAGGTAGTATTTTACAAGATCAGGTTCTAAACAGCATATGACCTAACATGATGTAGACAAGTGACCTAACATGATGTAGACAAGGAAGTTTGCACAGTACAAGGTGACTTGATTTTTGTATGGGAAGCATGTTACTTACCCTAACATTTTTATTTAATCGATTTGTATTAGGCTTGTATAGTATTAGATGGATTTCAGAGGTATAACTAAGGGCATAATTTGGCCTGCAGAAACTTTATATCGTTGGTTATGGTGATGATGACTGAGGTGGAAAGAACTCAGCTTGACCTTCAGATCATGGGTTGAGTTAGCAGGGGTGTCAATTAGAAAAAAAATATTTTACTTCATAAACTGAACACATTTGATATTGAAATCCCTAAATATGGAAGCCTGTGATTCCATTTGAAAAGGCACTTCACAGAACAAAATTGCATTCATTTTAAGTCCAAAGTCATGGCCAGAAACTCCACTATTCCTTTACCCAGTCTACACATAGCACTGAATTTCTAATCTGGACAGTGAAGCCCTAGGCAGTTTATTACTATAAGGATCAAGAAGTACAAGAAGACATTTAAAAGCATTTTGTTGTTGTTCATTTAATCAATGAATTGTTGACACTAAAGAGTTTTTACTGTGGTATAACATTTTGGGTAGCAAGTTTGGGGATAAGAAAGGGGACAAAACTAAAGGACATAGGGAAAGCATTTAGGTTGGGATTTTCAAGAGCACTCATCATTGGCCTAACAGTGCTCCCACTGAAGCCATTGGGAATTTTACCATTGACTTCAGTGGGAGGAGAGTTAGGCTAACGCGGAGCACTTTTGAAAATCTCACTCCTAATTTAAATCTCTTTGCTTTTCTCAGTGTTAAAAAACAAACAGCAAAAAACCTTGTTACCAACCGCATAGTTCCAAAAATGAAACTGAAAACACTGAGTGAATTTCTTCTAGTGTGCTTACAGGACCCAATGACTTGTTCTCCTCTTAATAATCCTGTGGAGCTTTGCCCCAGTCCTTATGTTGTTAGCAACAATCACCTCACATATGCCCATAACATATGCAGTAAGAAATAAATACTGTAATTTCTATAAAAAGTGCTTTGTGTCTGTAATGTAACTCCCACATGTAAAAGTGGCTATGCATTTGGGGATATTCTTTGTCCATGAATGTCAGGGCATGGTGAAAAATCTGACCTTGTGGGCCCAGGCCTGAAGTCCTTTCTCAAGACTCACTCAGGACAAACTCCTAAATACACGTAAGCACCTATACTGTCACACAACTTCTTTTCAATAAACATACTAAAGTCTGCGGGAGTTTTGGGTGAGTAGAGAAGACAGTTTTGGGCTTATGGGGCTGATCCAAAGCCCACTGAAATGAATGGAAAGACTCTAGTTGACATCTATGAGCATTGGATCAGGCCCTGAATGAATAAGTGACTCCTTGTTGAAAGTACCATGTTAATATGATAATGGATCGAATACATCTTTACATAGACTCTCTGTATACAGTTTGCTTATTTTATAATGTTACATTTAGATAAACAGTCTATAGATGTAGCAGGACAGCACTTTTTTTGTTCACAGTTGTTAATGTTTCTATAGCCTTAACAGACAACACCATATATGTAAGAAAGAGTGGAATACAACATTAATGTTAGCAAAGTGAGAATATTGTGATAATTAGTAGAGGCAGGAAATCTAGGTGGCCTGCTTCTCTTAACATTTTGATTTTTATAAATATTCTAGCCCAAAACGGTAACTTTCCATTTGTAATATTAACATTACTAATTGCTCAGAATAAGTTTAAAGTCGCAAGTATAAGGTCTGATACTGCTTCCATTGAAATCAATGGCAAAACTTCAGTTGATGTTAATGGAATTTTGGTTAACATACCTATGTTTATGGACCTGTAACTAGGGAATTAGGGAAATGGGAATTCCAGACCCCATAATTGGAATTTTATAGTTTAGAGAATCCCTATGGCCCTGTAAAAACGTATATGGCTGAAGGAGAACAAAAGAGGATGAGAGAGAGAGATTCTCTTCTCTGGGCTTTCCTACCCTAGATAGCTACACATGTTTAAGTATTATAGCACATCATAAAGGTAGATATGTATATGTCAAGCAAATATTGAAAAGAAGTTGAAATATGTATAAACAAATGACATTTAAAATGAATTTCTTTGGCATGGAAGCTTATTGTACGAATCTCTGAAATGCTAACATGAAGATACCCTTTAAAAACTAAGAAAAAAATATTGTCTTTGGTGGCGTTATATGTTTTCCCCTTTTCTAAAGCAAAAAGTTTCAACAGACAAAACAAATAATAAATATAAAAAACTAAAACATGGCCTATATATAGCTATATGACCTTTCCTGATGTTAACCAATAAGACTGAGATACACTAGGCAGGCCTTAATTCCACTGCCTTAGTGATTGATGTTGGCCTTGGCTACTGTGAGATCTTCCTCTCTACACTTCTCACTCCTTCAGTCTATCTAAAAAGATGCAGCTGAAATTATCTTCCTTTGATTTTACTCTGATCATGTCAGCCATTAATATCCCTTAATTGGCTCTCTCTGTGTAACTCTATCCTCACCTTCAAGGTTCTGCATAGCTCTACCCTATCTGTGTGTCAGCCCCTGTTTTGTCCTAAACATATTGTTCCATGAAGTCCTCTCTCTCTCTCTTTCCTTCTCCCTCTCTCAACTTTGTGACTTTTTTCATGCCTGTTTGGAACAGCTTCCTCCTTCCCATCTGCCAAGCGTTCGCCCTCTCCTCCAAATCCTCTCAAAATGAATTCCCTTTGCTAGTCTCCCAAAGCTGACCGTCTCCTATGCTTTACTGCTTTGCAGTGTATCTGTCTAAATTAGACTCAAGGGGTAGAGAGCCATCATCATACACAGCTGTATACACGTGTACCCCTGCCACCCTAAACATTGTCATAAAAAGAAGCTGTATATGTTACCTTTCAGATCTAACACCCATCAAAATCAATGGGATTCTTTCCATTAATTTTAACAGGACAGAGCTCTATGGCCCTAATTCAGCAAAGCACATGCTTTATATTCACTTTAGATTTTGTGTGGGGAGGTTTGTTTTTTTTTAAAAGAGGATTGGCAAAAGAGACCGGCTGAAACCAGTTACTCCTTTTTTGCAGTAACACAGAGTACGAACTTCAGCCTTCAGCTGAAGTAACTTTTAGGGTCTGGCATTTCACTGTGTGGCTGCAAGTGTGGATAGAGACTTTAATTCAGCTCCTCTCAAAGTGAGCGGGAATCTTTCTTTGACTTCGGTGAGAACTGGATATGGCCCTTAAAATAAAAATTTGGCATCATGACCTATAAGAAGTAACCTTATCTGTGTGGCCTTGCCAATTCTCAGCTGACTCCTCTGCCAACAGGCTCCTACTAACCCACCTGTGATGAATACACTGTCTACACTACCAGCCCAACTAAATCAGGTAGCCTGGTTACCAAAGGTTGTTCCCTAATCTGGTTACACACACAAGGCCTGATCCTGTATTCTCTTGCAGTAGAAAGTAGTGTACCATGTAGTAAGTGTTTACAAGATTGGGCTACAGCATGGTTCAGACCACCATGTTGTAATTAGGCTCCCTGCTACGGTTGTACCTAAATATAGCCAGGACTACAACTAAGTTTGGAGTCAGAAGTCTCAGTCTTCTGCAGCCATGTACAGCTTAGCAGATGAAAGAAAAATATTTATTATATCAAATCTAAAGTGAATGCCTGTACTATACCTAAGTGTCTGTCAAAGTAGGTCACATGACAATCTTGCCAAGAAGGGGAACATAAATTAGATACAATTGCTATATGCAAATCAAAGACAATTTTAAATGTTATATATGAAACACAATTCTAGAGCCAATACACTATTTTTGATTAAAGTTTTTAACTTCATTTTTATTTCCTCAGAAGGGATCTTCAAACAGGTATATTGTTTTCAATATTCAAAGTATTGCCATTGCACTGAAAAAACTCACACTAACGCTGGTATTTCTAAAACTGGATACTTATTTAATTTATAACATTTTAATTATTATTTTAAATCAGGCATTGCAAATAATTTAACTTTAGTGCTTTTTTAAAAACAACAAGGATGTTTTAAAAGACTGACTTTGACTTTCTCTACAACTGTAATGGTGCTTTGTAGCTGCAAGTGAACTTCAGAGGCAGGGCTACTGTATACAAGGAATTTTAACTAAATAAAAGGGTCACACCTAAAACTGAAACTAATGTGTGTCAATATTACGCAGGACCTTTTATTAAGATGCCCTGTATGGATGCTTTGTTTATTGCGTGACTTTACTATAACACCTGATGAAATCAGCTAGCAAGGTTGTATAGTGCAAAATTGAGAATTTTCTGGCAGCAAACCTCACTGACATGTTTTCACTAATGAATGTGGCATGATCTTTTTATGCAGTCTATCATAGGAAATGTATTTTAAACTTTTATATTAAAGTCACTCAGTAATCATAAATGCCCTTCTGAAAACCAGACTAATAGGATTTGTCCTAGAGCTTAAAATAACTCACTGGTGGTGATATTTTAGAGAACCTCATCAGATAATCAGGTAATTTTATTTTCAAATTTCCTATTTTAGCAGGTTCCAAAAATCAACCAGAGTTGCACTATATAGGTTTGATCCCAAATTAAATTATCCTGTGCTGCTGATGTTTAATAGAAGCTCTGCAGACTCCTGGGCTCCATGGCCATGGAACCTACCCCACTTCTGAAGGGGGAGATAAAGTGCAGATTGGCTGGTTTATAATCCAAGATGCAATGCTGCAAACCCAAACCTACAGTGAATGCTCCTCTTCTCCTGCACTGGCCAAGACCATCCATCACATTCTCTTCCCTAGTACAGAATCTCTTCTCCAGATAGTTTCCCACCAGTTCATATTTCCCAAGAAGTTCTCCCATCCATCTTCCCAGTGCATAAAGATAACTTTGTCCTCTTACTCCCCTGCAAGAAGAAGAAGACACTATAGTCAACTTCTTGTCACCTAGCACCTCTGCCTTAAAGTGCTGATCCTGGGTGGATCAGTGTCTACTGGAGTTGCTGGCACAGTCTTTAATTGTTGTCTGGAGTGTTGCTGTAGCCATGTTGGTCTCAGGATATTTCTTAGGCTTTGTCTACTCTAGCACTTTCGTTGTTAAAACTTTTGTCCCTCAGGGGTGTGAAAAAAAACAACCCCTCCCGAACAACAAAAGTTTTAATGACTAAAAGCGCTGGTGTGGACAGCATTTCGCCAGGGGGAGATGCTCTCCTGTCAATTAAGTTACCACTCCTCATTGGGATGGTTTTATTTTGTTGCTGGGAGACAGCTCTCCTGGCAACAAAGAGCAGCTACACCGCACACCTTGCAACAGTGCGGTTGTAAGGTGTGCGGTGTAGACATAGCCTTAATCTTTAGACATTCAGAATCCACAGTAATGGCTGAGGTACAAGTGTCTATGCAGATTAGATAGATAATCAACCAGAGGGGTTGCTGATGAGCAAAAGAAAACTATCATGTATCCCAAGGGCCAAGTGTTCTGTCTCTCCTGAACCCCTGGTTCCTGCTCACCTGGGCAGTGAGAGGCCAGGATAGGGGATTTAAACTGAGATTCCTGCATACCCCTGAGGAGCTCAACCAGCAGCCCTTAAAGGTAGCCCAAATTGTGTTTGGTTTTTGGAACATAAATTGTTAAACTTTTAATTGGAAAGAGGATGGGAGGGGAGGCATGAAAGGAAAATAGAGTCACACTGTATATCATAAATACCTTATGTGTGCAGATATTAAACAAATGATTTTCAAAAATAGTCTTGAGGTTAAGGCACTGCAGTAAGACTCTTGAGATCTGGCTTCAGCTCCTGACTCTGGTACAGACTTCTTGTGTGGCCTTGGGCAAGTTACACAATATTTCCATGTGTCAGTTCCTCATCTTCCACAATGGAATAAATACTTCCCTACCACACAGGAATGCTATGAGGAGAAAGTCATTCATTAATATTTGTGAGGCGCTTATATACTACATAAGTAGGTAGGTAGATGGATGGATATTATTCCTTAAATATATTCCATTTTTTAATCAATGCTTTGTATCATTTTTTTTAATTCCTGAGTATTTCAGAGACTGCACATGCACTATAGCAACCACAATTTTAATCCATTTCCAGATAATTAGTCACATAACACTTGTTAACTCCTACAGTCTCATTTTCACAACAGTTTAGATTAGGAATGGTCTTTTCTTCATATGATCCTGTGTCATTGTTAAGCTGGTGCAACCTACTCTTTGGATATACTAGATGAGGAATTGAGCTCTTATGTATCATAAGACCATGTGCTTCAAAGTGTAAATATATATTTTCTGGTTTTCCCCATATTAGTCATTCCTAATGGAAATAAGGAAGTCATCTGACTCAATCCAGCCTACTAAATGTGTACAATATTAGCTCTCACATTGCAGAGATACAGTTTTCATGGTAACAGATTTATGTTTCAATTGACAGTTTATTTACAATAATAAAATGTACATATGGTTCTGTCATTTCAGAAAAACATTTTAAAATTAATATTGTGCATGAGATTGGTTGCTATAAAGTCTTGCCCACTCATCTTTGAAAAATCAATCTAATGTATGAAAAGTAACAATAAAAGTAACAGTAAAAATGAGAATGCCCTGAAAATGTGCACTGTGTGTTTTTCTGGCCAAGAGACATTTTACCTGAACTTTGTGAAGATTTCTGTTGTGTCATGCAGCAGGCGAAGCTAAAATGTGTGTTTAACTAAGTGAGTAAAATAGATTATGTGGGCCAAAGTGAAGTCTCTAAACAGTTCTGGTCTCTGCACTCTGTGTTACTGCAGTAACAACTGGGCACCCACAAGGAGCCATGTTCTACAGTACCGGTGGCTAGCTATGGATGAGAAAGAACACAAGGAAATGGAAAAAGTAGAGCGGGGAAAGAACTTGGAGGGAAACAGTGGGAGAACGTGGGGAAACAAAGGGGTAGATAGGTTGGTGAAAGAAGTGGAATGGAACAGACAGGAAGAGAATCTGAAAAAATACCCAGGATAGAGAAAAGAGACATGAAAAAATAAAGGGAACAGAGACAGAAAAAGTCAGAACGCTGAGGCTTGGTATACATTTATAGCTTTTATTGGTATTGCTATATCAATCAGGAATGTGAAAAAACTATACTCTTGACCAACATAGCTATGCCAACAAAACTCCAGTGTAGAAGCAGCTATTTCATCAGATGCTATGCCATCAGCAAATCAGATCAAAACATTGTGTTTTGATAACATTGAGTTTTATTTTCATTTTGATTTTAATTGTTTTTATAATATATATTTTGAAACGATTGTTTTGAAACAAAAATATCAAAATGTTCCCTTCCTATATTATCAAAATGGAATGCGCCAACCTTATTGACATTTTTGTTAAAATTTTTCTAAATGAAATTTCATCAAAATTGACACACTCCCAAAGAATGCATCAATTTTGATGAAACAGCATTTTCCAACAGGAAAATATTCCATCAGAAATTTTTCAACCCACTCTAACTTGAACCGCTATGTGCACATGTTGATATATTACACTTCCCACATCCATACATCAAGTGGGTTAGGTACCACTGTCTAAAGTTTACATTCAGTGCGATGATTCTTCTTTTCTTTGTAAGAAGTGTTGTTCTAAGACGTTACTTCTCATAGTGTCTTGAGGTACTCTAACTAAACTTGATGTATTACTAGCAGTGGATAACTGAGTCCAGGAACAGATATAGTAAGTATAGTTATCTCACTGTGACTCTGAAGTTGTACACATATCCTGAGGCCTTATTGCAAAATTAGGGAAAATTCCCTGCCAAAGGCTTGAAATAACTGAAATGACGGAGTTGATTTTTAGAATTCTTAAGAGGGAAAAAAAATGCAAAATTTCTTAATGAGACCTCATTAAAAGAAAGGAAATACCTACAAATGTCCCTCTCTCTAACCATCTAACATGCACTCACTGCTCTATCTTTCACTTCTGTGAGGAGTGCTGATGTTTAGATACAGAATATTTCTGCTTCAAACAATGACAAAAGATATGAAAGGTCACACAGGCAGGTTTTGAAACTTGTTTTTAAAAGTGATATCAGGTATAGAGCCCATAATAGTCTCTGGCTCTAGCAACTGGAGTTGCTCAAAGATTATTTATATGCTACTACTGTTGAAAGCTACTGAAGATTCCCCTTTATAGATGAAACTGTTATTGGTCGTGAGTTACATCCTTTCCACTTGCATCAGACCTGTTTAGATACAGAACTCTTCCTTTCATCCCCCCATGATACACAGACTCCAAGGAGTTGCTCTGTGGCACCTGTGACCCAGGCTTCTGCTTCACACCCTCCCTCAGCACATCAGAACCTCATTAGCTCCACTGCCTCTTGGGCAGTATGTACCTGTGGAGTGCAACATTTGCCCTACATGCAAGAGATTCTCCACTAGCTTTCAATGGTAGCAACACTTATAGCTTCTTTTCAGAACTCCTGTCCTATAAAATTAGATATTTACGTGCTTCCTCTCTTTTACATAAGCGCTTAGCTCTGAACAGACAAGCATAAAGACCTGGCATACATATTGTCCTAGCAGAACTACATCAGACTAACTAAAATCTACTAACTAGGACCAATCTGTCCATGCTCGGACTTCAACCAATTTTACAGAACATAGATCTTGTCAAACAATCATCATGGAATAGGGGTGTTTTTAGTGATGTTCTGCAGGGATCAGCATTAGGCCTAACACTACTCAGTATTTTCATCAATGATATGGAATATAAACTGGCAGGTGACAAAGTTTGGCAGAAAGATAAATAATGATGAGGACAGAGCAGTTATATAGAGCGATCTGGATCACTTCATAAACTGGCCCCATTCAAACAAAATGTGTTTTAATGCAGCCAGATACAAGTTGATACATCCAAGAGCAAAGGATGCAAGCCATACCTACATAATGGGGGACAATATCCTAGAATGTAGTGAAAAATGTAATGTAATTAAATGAATGTAATGAAAAAATTTAAGGGCTTTAGTGAACAAACAGCTCATATGAGCTCTCTGTGAAGTGCTGTGGCAAGAAAAGCTAATGGGATGGTTGGATTTATAAACAGGGGAGTTGTGAGGTGTTTTTTCCTTTGTAGATAGCATTGGTGAGACAGATACTAGAATACTGTATGTATTTCTGGTGTCCACAGTTTTAAAAGGACGTTGAAAAACTGAATAGGGTGCTGAGAATAGTCACAAGAATTATTCAAGGGCTGGAAAAAATTCCTTATTGTGATGAACTTAAAGAGCTCAATCTGTTAAACTTATCAAAAAGAAGATTGAGAGGTTGTGCGTATAAGTACCTTCATGGGGAGAAAATACCAAGTACTAAAGAACTCTATAATCTAACAGACCAAGGAATAATAAGAATCAATGGCTGGAAGCCAAAGTCAGACAAATTCAAATTAGAAATAAAGAACAATTTTTAACAGCAAGGGGTGATTAACCAATGAAATAAACTACCAAGGCAAGTGATAGATTCTCCATCTCTTGATGTCTTCTGATCAAGACTGGATGCCTTTCTGGAAGTTATACTTTATTCAAACATAAGTTATTTAGCTCCATACAGGGACTACTCGGTGAAATGTAATGGTCTGTGATATACAGGAGGTTACACTAAATAATCTAATGACCCCTTCTGTCTTTAATATCTTTGAAACAAAATCCAAAAGCAACTATTCTTTTAATTGAGCTAGAGGAAAATCACCATTAGCACTCAGTTGTAGTAGCAGTTAGCATTTCTATCCTCTTTTTGAGGCAAGACTATCTCAAGAAGTAGACAGACAATACCTCCCTCACTGGTGTTCTACTTGGATGCAGAACAAAATTTCATAAATTGCTTTTCCTTTTCCAGCAGCTTTACTGTGCTGATTGTGTAGAGACACTAGGTGGGTGAGGAAATATCTTTTATTAGAGCAACTTCTGGTGGTGAAAGAGAGAAGATTTTGAGGTACACAGAACTCTTCCTCAGGTCTGAGAAAGGTGCCACAGCTAAATACAAGGTGGAACAGATTGTTTAGCATAAGTAGTTAACACATATTCTAAGGGACCATACAAGGTGAAGTGGGCAATTAATGCTGGTTTGTAATTGGAGATTTTTTCTGTAATTCCTGAATTATTCTTTTCAGCTTCTGTAAAGTAATTAATTAATTTACTAAAGAAGACAAATGTGTTAGACACCATAACAAAAACAATTAACTCAACTGGCAACTAGAAAGCTCATCTAAATTTACCAGATTACTGCAAGGGGACCAAAACCATTCTTTACATAAACCATGTTAAAATGGTTTTACTTCCATTTCAGGTTTTATTCTGCAAGTCCATAGAAACCTGGAAGTTCTTCGTTTATAAGTACTGTTCCCAGTGCTTAATAAGCCTTGCCCATATTTTGTTGTAAAATTACTTAGTAGCGAATTGACCATGAGTATAGGGTACACTGATAGTGAGGATTCCATCTGGGAATCATGGAAATGGGCAGTGCTAGTTCTGTAGGATCAGTCTCGTTTTCTGATCCAGCAGTAGCCTCTTTTTACCAGAAGATCAGGCTCCATTGGGTTTTGAGGATCCAGGTGGCCACTATACTCTGAGGTATCCTTCCCTCCTGTGGCAGAAGCTATCTGCATCGAGTGCCGTGTCTACTCTACCACTTATGTCAGTAAAACTTATGTTGCTTAGGGATGTGAAAAAAAAACAATTGAGTGATATAAATTACACCAGCTTCTCCCGCTGACATAGCTACCACCGCTCATGGTGGGTGATTTAATTATGTTGACGGGAAAGCTTTCTCCCACCAGCATAGAGCGGCTACATGAGCGATCTTACAGCAGCACAGCTGCATTGGTATAGCAGCATTTACCCAGGTTAAATGTCTATACTCTGCTCAGAGTGGAACAGACTTAAGGTGCAAGAACAAGAGCTGCATCGTTCATGGGAAGTTGGACCACTACCTTCCTCCATAGACCCTTTTAGATTCTCTCATACAAGGGGAAGATTTGAAGGAAACATATCTCAGGGAGTTTCCTGGGCCAGTATCCACTGCATGCAGGAGAGTATATTTTGCTATTTAATTTTTATGTTTTTTATTTAATAGTCATCCCGTTCTTGAAAAATAAACTTGCACATAAACTGCAGAAAAAAGTCAGATTTCTGTCATGTAAACACCACCTAATTAATGTCCTCCTTTCCCCTCTCTTTGTTTAAGGTTTCATCCCACTTTGAATGATTTTGACATAATGACAGCTGAGGATTCCACTGCTAGGATGAGTAACGACTCCTCCAATGTGTCTACAACAAAAGTTCCTGAAGGTGTCGCTGGTGCACCTAATGAGGCTGCTCTGTTGGCACTCATGGAGCGTACTGGGTATACCATGATTCAAGAGAACGGGCAGCGCAAGTATGGTGGGCCACCACCTGGCTGGGAGGGGTTGCACCCTCCTCGTGGCTGTGAAGTCTTTGTTGGTAAAATTCCCCGCGATGTGTATGAAGACGAGTTAGTGCCTGTGTTTGAGTCTGTAGGACGTATCTATGAAATGCGCTTGATGATGGACTTTGATGGGAAAAATCGGGGCTATGCTTTTGTTATGTACACACACAAGCATGAAGCCAAACGTGCCGTCAGAGAACTGAACAACTACGAAATCCGTCCTGGTAGGCTTCTAGGTGTTTGCTGCAGTGTGGATAACTGCAGGCTGTTCATTGGAGGTATACCCAAGATGAAGAAGAGAGAGGAAATACTAGAAGAGATCTCCAAGGTGACAGAGGGGGTGCTAGACGTCATTGTGTATGCGAGTGCAGCAGACAAGATGAAAAATAGAGGCTTCGCCTTTGTGGAGTATGAAAGCCATCGAGCAGCCGCAATGGCGAGGAGAAAGCTGATGCCTGGGAGAATCCAACTGTGGGGCCACCAAATTGCTGTTGATTGGGCAGAACCAGAGATAGATGTTGATGAAGATGTAATGGAGACTGTTAAAATCCTGTATGTGAGGAATTTAATGATTGAAACCACAGAGGATACAATTAAAAAAATCTTTGGCCAGTTTAACCCTGGCTGTGTAGAACGGGTTAAAAAAATACGCGATTATGCCTTTGTGCACTTTACAAGTAGGGAAGACGCAGTTCATGCCATGAACAACCTCAATGGCACTGAACTTGAAGGCTCATGCCTGGAAGTTACCTTGGCCAAACCAGTAGACAAAGAGCAGTACACTCGTTATCAGAAAGCAGCTAAAGGAGGAGCAACAACAACAACAGAAGTAACTCAGCAACCCAACTACGTTTACTCTTGCGATCCATACACACTAGCGTATTATGGATATCCATACAATGCTCTGATTGGTCCCAACCGAGATTACTTTGTGAAAGGTTAGTAAGCACAGTTGAACATGATATAATTAGAGGCATTATTGCCAGCTCTGCATTCGGGGGGGGGGGGGGGCATGAATCTGACTTAAATAGGTAACAGCTGACATGTTTTACATTTTTCCGAACTTACTTTTGCAGCACGGTTCATCATAATTATACTCTGTCTTACTTTATTAATGCTAGTATATTGAAGATATTTTTCTTTTGATAATCCCTTTCTAAGACAGGTGTAAGGTAGGAGTGTACTAGTGGACAGAACACAGGATTGGGAGTCAGGAGATCTGACTTCTATTACCCTGGGCAAGTAACAGAAGTTTCCTATAGTTTGAGTACCAGACTTCTTGAGTCTAATTATCCAAAGTGTTGTACATCTCCACCTCCTTTTGACTTCAGCTACAGCGCTGGGTGCTCTGAAAAATCAGATCCTAGACATCTCAAAATAGGCATCAAAAAATTACAGATGCCTTTGAAAACCTTAGTCAGTCATAAACTATCTATGCCTCAGTTACTGCATCTGTAAAAAAAAATTGATCATACTGTACCCTCCTTTATGAAAAGCTTTGAGATCTGTTGATGAAAGGTGCTATAAGTTAGAAGTATTTCTCTAATTATTGGAATTTAATTGTTATTGAATTCTATATATTAAAAATTAACCAAAAAATTAATCATTCAGGCTTAAATTCCAACAATTATAACTGACATTTGTAATTGCAAGTGGTTTTGTACTATCATTACAGAGAGTATAATTTACTGAAATTCTGAAAATGTATTTCCCAGCCAAGTTCAGTTTAACAATAAGCATGATCTTATTATTTTGCCACCTACATAAATACAGAAATATTTGTAAACCCTAACTGGTCAAAAGTTCCAGCCTCAACTCAATCTCTGGATTTATATCTGTAACTATTTCTGCACTAGAAATCAGTTAATTGCATGCCTAAATCAGAGACACCAGAACAGGGGGTGGAAAAGGGGCCATGGCCCTCCCACTTTTTGCCAGAAACCCAGCCTCTGCCTCTCCTCTTTCCCCCACCCGCCTCCCCCAAAACTTTGGCAGCTGTAGGGAGCTGCAGACCCTCCACCTGGCCAAGGTGGAGGGCCCTGAAAGCAGCCCCCAGCATGTGTCCCCGCCCCTCAGGTCCCCTGCCCAGGGTCCGCAGCTCCCCACAGCTGTCCAGGTGGCTCTTACCATGGTTTGGCTGCAACTCATCGGCCCCTGAGGCCCTGCCCCAGGCCAGACCAGAAACCAAGTCAGGGTAAGAGCCATGTGTGCAGCTGTGGGGAGCTGCGGACCCTCCATCTTTCCTCAGAGGGAGGCCCAGGAGGCGGGGACATGGGCTGAGGGCTGCTCTAGGGCCCTCCACCCTGAGCAGCTGGAGGGGCTTGGGTTCCCCGGCCTGGCTCTGGCTTCGGCTTCCAGCTTGGCCAGGGGGCAGGGCTTTGGGGTGAAGAGGAAGGGCAGGAGTGGGGCCATGGGTGGGGCCGCATGCCCTCTCCCCCTGCTTTTATAAAAATTCCATCACCCCGGGTCTGAATATCCAGACAACCTGTCATAAAAATACCACTACATACCAGGACCAAAAGCACCATAGTAATATGTGCAAAATTGCTGATATAAATTTATATATTAATATATATATATATATTAATATAAATTAATAAATTCCAGAGAATACCAAAGTCTGAACTAAATCACTAAAATCTAGTCGTGCAAGGAATAGTACTATGAACAACAGAAAATGCATTGTCTGATTGTGCATTCCTGATTCGAGCAAGATTCCCTTTGTTTTCAAGAACAGAGTCATTCAAATTCAGCTATTTTAACTTCAGCAAGCTTATTACTATCCAAATGCCTATACATGGGGGTGTTAAGCATTTCCCACATTGCTGTTACTATGTTATTCATCCTCATTTTGTTATGTTGTTATTATAAGCAGGCAGCATAAGAGGCAGAGGGCGAGGTGCAGCTGGCAACAGAGCCCCTGGCCCCAGAGGCTCTTATCTGGGGGGATATTCTGCAGGCCGTGGCATATATAGCAGATACCACGAAGGGAAAGGAAAACAGCAAGAGAAAGGATATGAGCTTGTACCCAATTTGGAGTTGTCTGCTGTCAATCCAGTTGCCATTAAACCTGGTGCAGGTTAGTATAATTACTAGGTTGGGCAAACCTGTTGGGAGGTGGGTGGGGAGAAGAGGCTTGAAACTCAGCCTGTTCTTTGAACTGAGCTTGAACTTTTTAGATTCAGATTGGTTTGGGTAAATTAACACCTCACCCAACCAGCTGTGGTGATACTTAGGATATTTTTATGTCTGGGACCAGTAGGTCTGTATTCTTCCTGCTGAGTTTGTCCAATTGTTCTATTCAAATCTGACAATCACCATCTTCTCTACAAATGTGAGGCAGCAAATGCATTTTCCAGCACCACTCACTGATGGTTACTAGCTATGCTCACATATGTGGGCTCCACAGGCCAAAGGAACAAGATAGTCCCACACCTCGGTGTCCTCTCTAGGTCCAACATATAGCAACATAGCTGCTGGTTTCAGAGGCTGCTGCTCTGTTTGCTAGAGAACAAAGACTAGGGGTCACATTCCTCCCTGGTTATCTCCTTTGATGTTAGTGATTACATCGGGTGAATTTGGCCCCCTGACTACACACATCTAGAAGACAAAGGGGTTGAGAAACAGGCAGATCTCCCTATGTGAGGATTTCCTTGGCATGGGAGAGTCCCCAGCTGGCACAGAGTTGGCATCACTGGTTTCTATGCCACCTTTATGGAGCCTCCAGTTTAGGATTATGGTAGAGCAGGAATGGGATGGCCAGATCACACAGTGCTCCAGCAATTCCTGGCTGGCAAATAGCCCCTTAGGTGCTATTACTAGCCGACAAACTTTAGGACAGCCTCTAGGCTGTTCTAAGTTACACTGGGCAAGTGGAGAACCAGCCACAGGATCAGGGAACAGCAACTAGTTCCTTTCTACCCCCCCCCCTCCCCTTAACAACAGCCTATGGAAGCTGGGTGCAGCTGAGAATCTAGCCCTTGGTGTTTATAGGAGAAAATGGTAGTGGCTAGAATGAAGTTGTGGAAGTCCGCAAGACTCTATTTGAATAGCCTTCTGTTTGGGCTAAATATTATGAGGTAGAATCTACATTCAAGTGACTAGAGTGAGCCACTGAAAGAAGTAATCGTGTCCTCTCTCTAGTGTAATCATAATTGTAACAGACATACTAATAATAAAACACCACTGATGTTACAGTAAAAATGCACTTGATTGTAGTTGTAACATTATGAAATACTCTAATAACAATCAATTACAAATAAGTGGAAATCACTTTTAAGATATGCACTTATCTTAAATAAAATAAAAAAAGATGAACACTCCTAAAGGAAGATGCCATCCTGACAGTTTGATGATGTAGTTTGAGAAAAGAGGCATTCAGCTTAGTATTTGCATGACAAAAGTAGATGATTTTCAAAGACTAGGTCTGTTTTCAAAGAAAGATTTGAGATAATTTAACCTCTGTCCTCAGACTCTCTGGGCAAAATGTCAGTTATCAGAGAGAGCATTCTCACCAGGGCTGGCGCAACCCGTTAAGCAACCTAGGCAGTCGCCTAGGATGCTAACATTTGGGGGGCGGTGACTGCAGTGGCCAGACCTTCTGAAGCCTCTGTCGGGGATGGCATTTTGGGGGAGAGACCGTCCGCCGCCTCTGTCAGGGGTGGCATTTTGGGGATGGGACCTTCCGCCGCCTCTGTCAGGGGTGGCATTTCAGGGGTGGGACCTTCCTCCGCTTAGGGTGCCAAAAAAGCTGGTGGAGCCCCTGATTCCCTCCCTTCATAATTGTGAATATATCTTAGGAGTTTCAGGTATTTCTAAAGATTATTTGAAAAATGATTTTTGATATATACACTATATTCTTGCCTAGTAAATATTTATTTACAGTATCTGTCTAGTTTATTAGAACTCCAAAGACAGGCCAAAAGCAGACTCTTGAGTTTACATATTTCCAGATTTTAGGAAGGTTTGGATTCAAATCCCTAGAGCCAAACCTGCCTGTGGTACTGGTTCCAGTACCTGAATGGGAAGGGCTAAGTTCTGATCCCTGTCAACATGTGCTCAAACTCTTTTATAAAAAGAGGTGTTCTTGTGAAGTGGAGGTTTTTTTTGGTTTTGTTTTGTTGGGTTTTTTTAAACCAAGAATGGTGGAAAACAGAACTGCTGATCTTACATGATTTCTGCCAGTTTGGAATAAACTCTTGCAAGATTTATTCATAGAATATCAGGGTTGGAAGGGACCTCAGGAGAACATCTAGTCCAACCCCCTGCTCAAAGCAGGACCAATCCCCAGACAGATTTTTGTCCCAGATCCCTAAATGGCCTCCCCAAGGATTGAACTCACAACTATGGGTTTAGCAGGCCAATGCTCAAACCACTGAGCTATCCCTCCCCCCCGACACCATTGAAACCAAACCTTGATTGTGAGGAAAGGATAGCTCAATGGTTTGAGCATTGGCCTACTAAACCCAGGTTTGTGAGTTCAATCCTTGAGGGGGCCATTTGGGGATTGGTCCTGCTTTGAGCAGGCAGTTGGACTAGATGATCTCCTGAGGTCCCTTCCAACCCTGATATTCTATGATTTGGCTTCAGATCTGATCCATGGCCTAAAGCTAATTCAGATCCCAATCCAGACATTACCTCCTCCAGCCATCTGTTGTCATTCAGTTACCTATAAATATATTGTTGAAAGATTAATCAATCAAAAGCTGACTGTACATTTTGAGGAACACACATTACTGGAGATTTTCAGCAGGACAAATTTGCTTCCTAAGCAATGCAGCCAAACTCCATTCAGAAATGTATGCAGACTCACAGCCCTTGTGTTTATAACCCTCACTGTTCACAGCTCTTTCCCCTTGTTCTTCTATTTATTACAAGTTACCTGCATTTCGACATGAGAAGAAAGGCATAAGAGGTTTTTTTAATTAAATAAATAAGCTGAGACCAGAGTCAAGCAGAAAGATGTGATGACATATGTGCAGCTAAATTAAGCCAGAAAAATACACTACAGTAAGTAACTATAGTGCAGAGTTGGCCAAAGTGAAGCCTATAGGCCAGCTGCTACCCACAGAGTTACACAATATAAATCACAATCTTCTTTTCATGCAGCAATTCTATGGAAACTTCAGATCCCAGAATGCAATACTCCCACCTTGATCTCAGAGGCAGTAACTAAGATCAAGATGGAGCACTGCATGCTCAAATTTATCATCTCCTTAGGCCACTAGATGAGGACAACTGTAATCTGAACAGATTTCTGTAAATTTGATGTAGCCTTCAAGTTTTCAGTGTGACCCTCATGGGGGAGGGTCCTGCTTTAAGAGCCCATTGAGATAAAAGTGTTTGAAAACTATGCAGTACATACAAAATTGTAGTACTGAGTCCATGAGCACACCTTGAAATATTTATAGTAATTAACATATGAATTGAGAAGCACCCCTAAAGACCTTGTGTGTTGTATATCACGGTGATGAGCGTGATGTAAATTACCTAGCAAAAGAGGTTTCTTTTACCTTGGAAAGAAAGCACTGTAGATGCAACTCCAATATGTTTTTGTGTATGTGGTCTGTTCCAGTGGCAATCCCTGCTATTGGAGCCCAGTACTCCATGTTTCAGGCAGCTCCAGCAGCCAAGATGATGGAAGATGGCAAAATCCATGCAGTGGAACATATGATCAATCCCATTGCTGTCCAGCAGGATCCAGCTAGTGTGGCGGCAGCAGCAGCAGCAGCAGCAGCTGTTATACCTGCAGTGTCAACCCCTCCACCTTTTCAGGTAAAGAGCCCAGGAACTTGATTTGCCCCTATGGGTTCTGAGAGAACTGACACCTCCTACACCAACAAAGGCAGTGGCACCAGAGTGGGGAATGTACCCTTAGGTGAAGGAAGGCAGTGGTACCACGGCTGCCTCCAGCAGAGGAAAGCAGTTTCAGCTTAATTTAGGAGTTCCACAGAAGTTGTACTAGTGAAAACTACCAGGGAGATATCTGTTCATGTAGGATGCACTAGGTATTTTACAGACATTCGAGAAGGGACAGTCCTTTCCCTGAAGTGCTCAAGGAAAGACAGAAATGTAGACAGAGTTTAGGGAGTTCTGTCTTTTTGTATACAAGTCAGCTAGATTCACTATGGGCCATGTGGCAGAAATGCATCTTTAAGAGGGATATATATATGGATGGGGAGGTTGAACCATGCATAAGGACCATGTGGAAGAAGGCACGAAAGTGACTGTGTGGGCAGCTGAAAATGAGCAGACAAGGCTGGGAACACTGGTGGAGCAGATTTGATGAGGAGCAACACAAAGTTTGACAAGAGAGGATAAATGGGAAGGAGCAATAATATGTTAAATTTAAACTTCTTGTCTTTGCCTTCAGAAATGTAATAGTAGCTGAGAAGCCAGTGAGAGTCAAAGACAAAAGTGACATCACCCTTGTGCTCTAGCTCCCTCCCTCCCTCCCTCCCTACACAGGTGGCCCTGCCTATTTTCTGGCCTGTGCTTGCTAGTTCCAGGTCCCCTGGAAGAGCAGGTGATGCACATGGCTTCACTGGCTTGCCTTCCCCCCATCACCCATGATGTGCTGTCTCTACCCTTATAGACCCACAGCCTTGGTCTTGCCAGCAGAATCAAATCCACAGTCTCCTAACTCCCAGTCCTATGCCTTCACCACAAGATCATCCTTCCTTAACTTTAAAGGATTCACTTCAGTTTTTTATTGTGTGAAATAATTATACTCATCCTGGTAGATTAGATTGCTAGTGACTGCATAAAGTCTGTGAGTTGGAACGTTAAATGCCAATTTTTTGTCCCCAGGGTCGCCCCATAACTCCAGTATACACCATGGCTCCAAATATTCAGAGAATTCCTGCTGCAGGGATTTATGGTGCAAGTTATGTTCCGTTTGCAGCTCCTGCTGCAACAACAGCAACGATAGCCACACTACAGAAGAACGCAGCAGCAGTTGCAGCAGCAGCAGCAGCTTATGGAGGATATGCCGGCTATATACCTCAGGCATTTCCTACTGCAACAATCCAGGTTCCAATACATGATGTCTACCAGACATACTGAGACTATCAAACAGTGGGGGGCAAGGGGTGGGGGGACGGGAAGGGAGGGACAAACACTGAAGGAACACTTTACTATTTATGAAGAAAGAACCTACTGCAAAAGAATATGTTTGGACTCAGTAAACTGAAAAAAACCCTGAAAGTGAAGAATGTTATCAAATATTATGTATGAAATATTTTATATATGTGACGTTTTCACTAATTTTTTAGGATATTTTTAAAATTTAACATACCTGTATTCATACATTTCTAAGTGACCTACATGCATTAAGCCCATTGCCTATACACATTTATATAAAGTAGTGGGATTGCATAGGGGGTTTTTTGGCTGGGTTTTTTTTTAAGCAAATTATATTTTCAATATATTTGTGGCATGAAGGTTATTTTTTAGTAACTTCTGCACTCCAGAGAATTCTATTTTGTAGTGCCTTTAATAATATATCAACTATATATATATTAAAAAAAAGTACATCTGAGCAGCTAGGAAATGTATAAACAATATATTTTGAAGAATATTTTCAATATTTAAAGAATACATACAATAGATTTTTGTTTGTTTTTGTTTAAAACAACAAGTATCTTATTTAAAAAGTTATACTGGAAAGTGCAATTTGAAAATGAGCGAGACCTCTGCATTTTGTGCTGGCATTAGTACAGTTTGTTTATCACTATCAAAAATCACAGGCAACAAATATCTATTTAAAAAAAACAACTTCATAAAACAAACCTCTTTAAAGCATGATTTCGTGAATCGTTTTAGCTAAAGAAGAGGCTGCTGTGTTTTCCGTAACATCTGGCTTTTATATTTATTGAAGTCACTTCTAGTTCAGTCTCTGAGCACTGCTCAGAGTATCTAATATTTCATGAGAGGTATCTTGACTTAGATCTTCTTCCAGTATAAAACCTAGTTTCTTTTTAAATGCTCTTTTTATTTTATTCTTTTGAAGTGTAAGTAGTAGTGACAGAGAATGTATGATATCTTAGACAGGGCCAAATGTGCTTTTGTCAGCAGGAAGTACTGCATTATTTACCTGTAGCTTCATCATGTTTCATGCAAAATTTCTAAGGTACTAGGGGTGTTAGTGATATTGTTCTTAATAAAATGGGGCTAGCCTCCTTCCCATTCTCCCTTTCACGCCTAATTCCTATTAGCGTTAATTGGAGTTATGCATGCACATCAGGGAAGGAAGAGACTATACCCCCAAGAATTTAAGAAACAGAGTTTGTAAATATCTTCTAATATACATTTTTAAAGTCATTTTATGTTGCTAATTTACATGGTATGTGGTTTGTCACAAAACAAAACAAAAAACATTTTATTTCAATGTTATTAAAAAGTTTGTTTTATTAAGTAGTAAATATATTATTGCAGTGTTTTGTGGCCTGTTTAAAGGCTTTTATTTAGTAATGCAGTGAATGTAAAATACAGTAAAATGTCAAAGGAATAGCTCACTCACTTTAGGAAGTGCATCAGCTTTGCCAAGACAACTCTAATGAAGTGTGGTGTGCAATAGGGTAGTGAATAAACAATTTTGCTTTCTTTTTTAATTTAAGAATCAACTGTAGGTCCATACAATAAAGATATCTTTTACCCACTAACAACAATTTCAGATCATATCTAACTAAAATAAGTGACCAGCTAATATGCATTTTCTCAGCTTAAGTTGGGCCATTGTTTTTAACTCAGCAACACTCAGTTATATTTAATGCTATTTAACTATTATCAAAAGTACTGTGAGGAAGCTAACCAATAAATCAGATTCTGCTCCCAATGCTTCTTCCCACGAGAGTTTTATCACATGTTCCAGCCTTTCCAAAAACACACTAGACCTTAGGCCCAACCCAACTGCAGTGTTATCCAAGGGCTTGATTGCATGGAATGGGCAGCCTTCAAAACCAATCTCTCCTGGGAATCGGTGGGGAATAGAAGCCCAGCCCAGTGGAAGTGGGAAATAGTTCCCACCTCTCCTGCCTTTGGCTAAGTCATCTCATACCGTGCAGTGGCCACAGATAAGACCCAACATGAGTAAATGCCACTTCATGCAGCTTCAATACCTGACTGGATTGCTGCATAGAAACCCATTGGGTCAGCAGAGAATAATACAATGGAATGTGGGTTGATACTCTGCTTCACCCCATCCCAGCCCCTCCACCAAAACCTTGGCAAGTTCCAGCAGTGGAGAGATGGTGGGAGGGATAATGTTGAAGCCATCACTTCCCTGCCCCCATTTCTGTGCCCACCAAGAGGAATCTACCCAAATCAAAGTCTCCTCTGCTTGCAGAAGCAGAGGGTGTGATCCATTCCAAGGTATTTAGTTTAAACAGCAACTAGAGTCCTTACTGTATTTTACATATGCCTGTATATTATGTGCAACAAAAATAAAGATGGAGATGATATCCTAACGTGGCAGACACCAAGATACTTTAAAAACAAATGGCCTTGATGACTGGGGTCTGTGCTAGAAGCTCCAATGGCAAGATTGGGGCCAAAAGTTGGTAGTACAGTCAGTTAGGTATCTCTGAGCCCCGCACCTGTGGTCTGTCTTTATACTTGTTTTCTCCACCATTTCATGTACACTACTGAGGTAAGTTTATGACTTGAAATGTGAACATTTTTAGATTAAGAACAAACTATATTAAGAAATATATATGTATATATAAATATATACATATATTAGCGTGCCTCATTTTCAGAAGTGCTAGTATTTTGGGTGTTTTACTATATCTCTGTTCTTTGTATTGTTTAAAACTTCTGAGTTTATTTAGTTCTTGCTCCATTTATGGTACGTTCCTAGGATGTAGTAAATAAAGCATTCTTTAAAAACAGATATTGTTACTTCATTTTAAAATGCTGCTTGCCGGGTTTAGTCACAGAGAAAAAGCTGGGACATGTGATACATTCTGTCTAATTATTTGCAACAGAAGTTGGGCAAATGTGTGAACTGAGTAGAATTTTTGGGTTAAAGTAAAGTAAATTGAAAAAGGAGGCTTTTGCCGTATGGCCAGAGTTGAGAGAGCACTCTCTAGATTTTTAGCAGCACCAGACAAGGAGGAACACTTGGACAAGGAGGAGCATACACTGTTTTTAATAGAGAAAGGGGAGATGTGCTGCTCCACTTCCCTCCCTTACTTTAATCTTTTAGCAGAACATACCAACTATGGACCCCACTCCAACTCCCGCTGAAGGTAATGGGAGTCTTTCCACTGATTTCAATGGGACTTGGATCAGGCCATATAGAATTTAACCAAGAGGTGAAAAATTTTCTCTGGACACAGATGGAGCTGAGTTTGGTGTCTGACTTTCATTTCCATTTATCCACAACACAAAACTACCACATAGTTTTGCAATAGCAGGGATGCTGCAGGGCAGCACTAAAAGTGAAATATATTGGCACTCTGGCATAGGGAATCTGCCTGCATTTACTACGCCTGTCGCAGTTCAGGACTATGAGCCCTTCATTTGTTTTTTTCATTTGCACACAGACATTTTAAAGAAAAAAAGATACTGATCTTTCATATATTTGTCCCTTCTCTGCATGTCTTTTCAATATATAGAGTTTCCTTTTTAAAAGTTAATTTCAATGGCTATAAAAGGCTGTCTGCCAGTCCTGCAGGCCAAAGTCTTCCTCAAAGCAGGCAGTAGCAATACCATATTCTCCTCACGGTCTCAGAACCCCCAAATACATCTCTACCCTAATATAACGCTGTCCTAGGGAGCCAAAAAATTTTACCATGTTATAGGTGAAACCGCGTTATATCTAACTTGCTTTGATCCACCGGAGTGTGCAGCCCTGCCTCGGCGGAGCACTGCTTTACTGTGTTATATCCAAATTCGTATTATATCGGGTCACGTTATATCAGGGTAGAGGTGTACTTTTAAGTGTCAGATGATAGTTAAGACTCTGTGCCAATTCAGTCTTTGCCTTACTCCCTTGACTGCCCTTGTAATGTAGACACCTGTATTGGAACTGGACTAAAGCCAACAACTCATTTCACATAAGCTACCATGGACCTGAATGACATTTGAATTAGAACTACAGATGAATGACTCCATGGTCTCTTGTCTGTCCCAAGGGTTCTCAGCCTTTTTCTTTCTGAGGCTCCCACAACATGCTGTAAAAGTTCCATGGCCCACTTGTGCCACAGTTGTTTTTCTGCATATCCAGAAGATTAAAAAACCAGGGCCAGCATTAGGGGGTAACAAGCAGGGCAATTGCCCAAGGCCCCACACCACAGAGGCCCTGTAAAACTAAGTTGCTCAGGTTTTGGCTTTCAGGCCCAGGTGGCGGGGCTTTGGTTTTCAGCCCTGGACCCCAGCAAGTCTAATGCCAGCTCTGTTCTCTGGTTTATTTTGGCAGACCCCCTCAAACCTGCTTGCGGCCTTCCAGGAGGCCCCAGACCCCTGGTTTGAGAACCGCTGATCTATCCCTCTGCGTCTTATACTTGCAGAAGCTCCTGTGCGGATTTTCTGCCACAATGAAGCATGCACTACTGAAACCCAGGGTAGACTTGCTCTCCTAGAGTGTTTCAGTTCTGCATGTGTCAGTCTTCAGGCAGGGTCCCCCCTTAAACAGAATGTGCTAATTTTGCCTATATCTGTTTGGGTTTCTGCATAGACTTTTAGAGAGTCTCTGTCTTCTTTTTCTCTCATGGTGTGTGCGTGTGTGCGCATATTCATCCGTGGCCAAATTTTCTGAAGATACCAACATTGGAGGAAAAGCAAATATAGGGGGAACGGAACCAAACTGCAAAGCGACCTGGAGCGATTAGAGCAATGAGAGCTGCAGGCAACCAGGGAAGGATTAGTACTAATAAATATGAAGTCCTACATCCAAGGAGAAGGACATCAACTGCATAAATACGTCACATACAGTTACACCCATCATGTGAAAGCAAATGTTTTTATAATTCACCTGTCCCTTAGCATGATGGATAATGGCTGAGAACCTTTGCTCACATACCCTGGTGATCAAAAATAGTCCGAAAATAGTCTTGAATACAAACTGTTAGAGGAACCCTCCAGTAGGTTTCTTTAGTAGGAATTTTTTCCTAAAAATTCCCACTGCCGTTAACACCAGCTCAGCTGTACCTGTACAGGGGCACTAACCATTGCACACCAGCATTAGCAACCCTGGCAGGTCAAGTCTAGACGATCCACCTGCTCCAGCAGTCATTTTCTGTAGCAGGTCAATTAAGCCTGTTCACAGCATGACTAATCAATATGATGCTGAAAACAAGTTTCAGATCCAGAGAGCCATCCACACTGTAGATTAACAGATTATAAAACCAGTGATCTAGTGTGACCTCCTCCATAATGAAGGCCACAGAGCTGCCCTGAATTAATTCTTGTTTGAACTAGAGCATCTCTTTTGGAAAAACATCCAATCTTGATTTTAAAATTGCCAGTGATGGAAAATCTACCCCAACCCTTGGGCAATTGTTCCAATAGATAATTAACCTTACTGTTAAAAATTACATGCTATTTCTCTGAATTTGTCTAGCTTCAACTTCCAGCCATTGGATTTTTTTTATACTTTCTCTGGTAAATTAAAGAGCCCTCTTCTCAAATTTCTGTTCCTCATCTAGGTACTTATAGATTGTGATCAAGTCATCACATAACCTTCTCTTTGTTAAACCATTCAAAGAGCGCAATCTGTGTCTGTCAGGGCGACTCGGCTGCACTTTTGCGGTGGGTCCTGCTTCGGCAGTAATTTGGTGGCGGGGGGCACGCCACGGATCTTCGGGGCACTTTGGCAGTGGGTCCCACTTCAGCGGTAATTCAGCGGCGGGGAGCCCATGACAGGTCTTCGGGGCACTTCGGCGGCAGGTCCCAGAGTGGAAGGACCCCCAGCCTCCGGATTACTGCCGAAGCGGGGACCCCCACCGCTGAAGACCCCAGGCCCCCGGTATCCTCTGGGCGGCTCTGGTGTCTGTTACTCAAGGAACTCAATACAGTGTTTTCCAATCCTTTAATCATTCTCGTGGCTCTTCTCTGAACCCTCTCCAATTTATCAACAGCCTGCTTGAACTGCGGACTCCAGAACTGGACACAGCGTTCCAGTAGTGAGCAAACCAGTGCCAAATACAGAGGTTTAATCTCTTTCAGTCCTAGGGCTTCCAACGTTGCTAACACACTAACTGCCACACCAGATCACACCAAAAATCCAAATGAGGGCTTCCTGGGTTTAGCAGAGGGCCCTATCCTGTGAACTGCTGAATCCCCTCAGCTCCCATTGCCTTCAGCTGGAGTTGGGGATGCACATCACTTCACTCAGGGTCAGAGACAGCTAGCCCAACTACTGTATGTTAAGGAAGCAGGGAGGCACAAGCACAATTTTGCCCTAGCTGTTCTGAGTGAGATTTGGGAGCTATTGTGACCTTGGCGTGTGCACATTCCATAGGTGAGGTTCATTTTTGATGTGTCCAATTAGTGCACTGACTCCACCACAATTAGTCCCCAATTAGTGTCCCACCTACATTTATGCTGAAGGATAAATAAAAGACACCCAAGCTCCTGACTTGTGTTTGCAAAGAGAAGCTTTGCTAAGACCTACAACACAGTTTTCTGTTAACTATAAAATCAAGCACTCTTCCCAGGGAGATGAATAGTTGTAAAGAGTGACACTGGGGCTCTAATGGAATATTCCCTTAACTTTGCATCAGATCCTTTTTAATTATTAAAACAAAACTGCAAACCATACATTTTATAAGCATTCTGATCTTTTAAAATAGAAACATTTACAAGAGTTTCTTGTTTCTCAAGCTTCCTGGCATCTTTTCCCAGTTCTGTAAGCTCTTAATTAATGATTAACCTATCATAAGGTTCAAATATGCCTGAGTCATGCTGAGGATATTAACATAAAAAGTGCCACTGAAACAGATGTGTTTATAAGATGACCTTGCTGAACTAGGCTTGGTTCAAAAAACTATATTGGGTTCCTGCTTGCTGAGCCAATTAAAGCCTCTGCCAAGCTGATTTTATTTCTTTTTGAATACTTCTATCTTGAATAATAATTTTTTTCAAAGTTTTTCTACTAGTTATAATAGTCAATTGATTTTTAATATACCTTATTATTTTCCTGACACAAACAGCACACACAAAAGTATAGCCATACTACAATTAACAAGAATACAGATTAATCAAAAAGTCAAATGGAGTAACACCATTTCTGCATTGCAACACGTTATCTATATAGTATTACCAGAGCTCAAAAAATACACAGAAAATATAAGTTAGGCCATACGCAAAAAGGTATAGCAGAGAGTGTGTTCACTGATGTGAATCTAAAAACCAGAAGTCAGATTTTATGAGCTAGTGAATGAATTTTCCAGTCTATGCTGAATTCCCATTGAGAGGATTTAAGGAATAAATCATAACCTGCCATGTAAAAAGAGTGACCAAGTGGGGAAGTGGGAAGCTGAAAGTTAGAAAACTTCATGGGTTTGGCTACAGAGGTTCCACTCTCTAAGGCAAGGGTGTGCTGCCCCACACATTCCAAATTCTACACAGGAAATCATATAGTTCTTCGGGCATCTGTGGTGGACAGAGGAATCCAGGCTGAGGCCCAGTGTCCCACCTGATTTCCTTGGGACCCCTGATACCAATCAGGCCTCGGGGACGGGAAGGGAAGAGAGAAGATGACATTATGGAGCAGAAATCCATGCAAATTAAGGTTGACAGGGCCATGTCTTACCTAGAAAAAAACAACATATGGTTTTATAGATGGATGATACTACAGAAAGCAGCTGTTCCTCTGTCTCTCCCTGCTCAGTAATTCTTCCCCCTCCCCTCAAAACCACAGAGCCCATCAGGCGTTAGTTGTGAAGTTTAGAGTGACCACTAGGGGGCACACAGCAAAGAGGTAAGAGTCAGTGATGAGCTACCAAAATCTTAACCAGTTCCCTATAAAAAGTTCTGATTTAAGTGATGTGCCACAGTATGTATTTTTTGTACCTTTCTCCATAAGAAGTGGCAATGCATTGAGTCATTGGGAGTCATACTTCACAAAAAAAAATATGTCCATATTTTCCTGGATGATGATTTAAGAACCAAAAAGCCTGACATGTCTGGGAAAATACGGATGTATGTTAACCCTACCTAAAGTTCTTTTTTAAAAAGATGGGCCTGAACTAGGAATGAGCTCCGTTTCACATGTGTGTGTCCCCATCATTCTCTGGGGGTGTGTTAGGGTGACCAGATGTCCCGATTTTATAGGGACAGTCCCAATTTCTGGGTCTTTTTCTTATATAGGCTCCTATTACCCCCCACCCCATCCCAATTTTTCACACTTGCTGTCTGGTCACTCTAGAGTGTGCACATGTGTGGGTCCCAGCTGCTCCCTGCCCCCCTCATTGAAGCAGGTGTGCAGAGTTACTATCCTGGGAACTGCAGGGCACCAGTGGATGTGGGACCGGCTGCAGACAGGGGTGTGGGGCAGGGCTAGCTGGAGGCAAGGGGTGCGGGGCTGGCTGGAGACAGGGAGTGGGGGGCTGGCTGGCTTCAGGCAGGACTGCAGGGCGGTGCAGCAGGGGTTGGCTGGAGACAGGAGTGTGGGGCTGGCTCGCTTCGGGCAGGGGGGCGTGGCAGGGGTTGGCTGGAGACAGGGCAGGGGCTGGCTGCAGGCAGGCAGGAGTGCGGCAGGGGCTGGCTGTGAGTAGGCAGAGGGGTGTGGCAGGGGCTGGCTGTGGGCGGGGCAGGGGATGCAGCAGGGGCTGGCTGTGGGCAGGGATGTGGGGGGTGGCAGGGGCTGGCTGGAGATGGGCTGGCTGGCGAGTACTTACAGGGAGAGTGGCTCAGAGCAGCCTGAGCAGCAGGACAAAGCCCAGGCCCAGCAGAGCAGCTGGCAGGGGCAGCTCCAGGCACCAGTGCAGCAAGCGTGTGCCTGCGGCGGCAAACCGGGGCGGGGCAGCATGTCAGTCATCATGAGGGCGGCAGTCAGGGAGCCTTCGGCGGCATTTCTGCAGGAGGTCCACCAGTCCCGCGGCCTTGGCGGGAATTCGGCGGCAGATACGCTGAAGGCGCGGGACCGGTGGATCACCCGCAGAACTGCCGCCGAATCTGCGACTGGCGGACCTCCGGCAGAAATGCTGCTGAAGGCTCCCTGACTGCCATGCTTCGGGTGGCAAAAAACATAGAGCCACCCTGGTAGCTGGGGACCCACCAGGCAGCGGTGGGAGCCCCAGGGCCAGGGGTCAGGGGAGCAGCAGCAGCAAAAGGGCCCATTCCCAGAGCCAGGCAGCGGCCCACATGGCTCCTGCAGTGCAGTGCCCCTGGCGGCCAGATGAGGAATTACATCACTTCCCGACTGAAGTCTATCAAAGCCACAGCACCCCGTCATAGGGAAGCAGGTTAACAACAGGTTCTAAAACTGCTTCAAAATTTAACAACCGGTTCACGTGAACCGGTACAAACTGGCTCCAGCTCACCGCTGGTAAGAGTATGTGTAATTGGGAAAGAAAACTGTTGCATTCACCCCAACCACTGTGTGCTTGGTTTTTGTAAACTCTACACCCTGAGCATATGAAACTCATGTGGAGGGGCTTTCTGGTGCTCTGAGGGCGATGATACCACATTGGCTCCACTCACCTCCTTCCAGCAGAGCTTAAGCCCTGGGCTGGGCTGTTACACACTTTCCATTGCAAAAATCTGAAGACCCTTCATGGAATATTGCTGGGTTGGCTTCTCTCTTTGGATATGAATGCAGTCTAACTGTAATAATCATTGATCAAGATCACAAATAAAGGAAATATTAAAAATTGAATGGTTAAGTTTTTGCTGATGTTTTAACTGTAGGACTATTTTAATCAAAATACTTTCTCTGACCCTCCAATGAACTAGAATGGGATTCCATGCCTTTCACCCAAAGGCCAGGACTGGAGTAACCTGTTATTCAAGAACAGAAGGACCAGTCCTGCAGGCTATAGTCTTTAATCAAGAAGCACAACATTTTAAAGATGAGTAGTGAAATCCTAAAGCTTTATCAAGAAGCCTTCTATGAACTGCAAAGTGATGGACAAATTCTTCAGATGTACACAACACAATGATATGCCACTGACATTTTAACAAGGGACTCCATCATAAAAATGCCTGGTCAGCAATACATGTGACAATATGAGACAATACATGTCACATTTCCTGGATACCATGCTCTCCCCCCAATACATAAACATCAACTTCACCCCTCTCCTACAGCCCCTCAAGCCACCACATTTCCCCTCCCCAGCATCTCATGGAAGTGTCTCTAGTTAGCTCCCCACACCTAGCAGTTGATCATGAGAACAGCAATGGCAGACAGGTGACGTGCAGATGCCACGGTGACAGGCAGGCCCAGATTAACCAATGTGCACTCAGTGCACTTGCACAGCATCCCCATCTCCGGGGAGCTGGAGGGGACCCTTGACCACGGAGAGAAAAACAAAAAGAAATCTGTGAGGTGCTGCAACCCCATGTGCCAGATTGCAAAGTCACTCACTCAAATTTAGTCCAGCCACCCCTCAGTTATGACAGAGAGGTGGCCAGGCCAAACCTGAGCAGCATGGGGCTATGTGAGTATGGAGCAGGTGATGGGCGTAAACATAGTTGGGTGGCTGGGATCAGACACGAGAGTGGGTGAGTGGCCAGAAGGGTCCTGGGGGTGGTGGATGAGGGGCTGGGGGCAAGTGGGGGTTGTTGGGAGCCAGGATATTAGGGGTGAGTGGGAGATGTTGTGAGCTATGTCGATGGGGCTGAGGTGTTGGGGGCTGTGGTGAGCAAGATATATGTCAGGGCTATTGGGAGGTGTGGGGGTGTCAGGATGTGTGGGGTAGGAGTGGCATTTGATGGGCTGTGTGTGGATAAGGAGGGGGCATTCTGGGGTCTGTGTGGGATGGGATATGTATGGGGCAGGGCCACTTTAAGGAAAGTGAGAGGGACCCAATTTCCATAGTGCACAGGGCCCCAAAATTCTTTAATTTGCCAGTGCCAGGGGTGTTGTCCTGAGGCCGCTGGCAGTGGAGTGACTGCTCAGGTGGAGAGAAGAGCCTCTATGGTGGTCATTGAGATGATTGGTTAGAGAAGAGGTACCTTTGCGTTCCTGACTTGGGCAGGGCTCCCTCACTACTGGAGCTCTCCTCACTGGTTCCTGTGGGGAGTAGGTCCACCCAGGCTGTGATGGGGTGAGCTGGGTTCTGGGCTTCCTCCCAATACTGGCTCTTCAAACACAGGGCTGGAGCTGGAGCTGGGCAGGAACCAATGATGAGAGAGATGAACAACAGCTGTGGTGAGAACTCCCATTCAGCACCACACAAATTTGGCCCTGCCTCCTTGTCTTTTCTCTCCTGCTGCTGCTGGAGCAGCCAGTGCTCTGTACTTTCGGGGTAGGGACTAACTGGTGAATTCCCCTACATGCTCCTACCAGGAATGGTGAGAGATATGCAGGTCTGGTGATTTCCTTGTATCATCTGTTATGCCTGTGCCCACTAGTCCCTCAACCTGCAGGCCAGCAGCTGCCTGACTACATACCAACCAGCTCAGTAACAGCCTTAGAGGGGACTGAAAACATTATCAGGCTGTGCTGGTCTTAGCTGAGCCCATAATATTTCACTCTCCAAGTGGCTTCACGTAATTATTGAGGAAGAGGGTAGACAGAACTGATTTCTGTAGGATCCCACATATGAGATCCCTTCAGAAAGAGCAACTACGCATACCCATTCTCTGGATCCTGTGGGAGAGAAATAAATTGAGCTACTTTAGTGATGTTCTGTCTACTCAGTCTGGATAGAAGTCATATCCTCTTGCTCCAAAATCGTGACTGATCTATAAGAGAATTTCTGTTAGCTTGTTAGGAATATATTGCATAGGACTTACATTACAGAAATTCTGATTCTTTCTGGTAGGTGGCAGTGGTGTAAATACACATATGAAAATGTTTCAAATGTAAACAGCCACTTTTTTTATTATTACTAAGCCAAATATTAAAACAGGATGGAGACTGTTTTAAAAAATCTGATATTGGGCTCCTGTATGGGTGCTGCGCAGTGGCACTAGTTACCAAAATGACTGCTGCTGCCACCACTAATAGGCTCAGAAATACTAATGGTAATTACAAATCTTAATTCTCTAATGTGCTTCACTGTTTACTCATATGAGGCTTAAATAGAACATAAGGGAGGCATAGGCTTCACGCTGGTATGCAGGGGTGAATTGAATGAATGAATGTTTCCTGTCTTTCAAACTTTTAGAGTTACGCTGAGCAGGCTAGGTCCATGCAGTGTGTCCTGAAAGCTACCTTTTTCCACTCCCTCCCCCTTTTATTTGGATGTATGTCCACTCCCAAAAAATAATGGATAACATATTGATATACTAGTTACACTATAGATAGGAGTTTCAGCAGCAACAGAATGAGGGTTTTGGTTCAAGTGCAATGGATTTCAGTGTGCTCCTCTTCCTGGGATGTGAGAGAGATTTTGTGCAGCTGCTGCAAGCTGTTCTTTTGAAGTCTTTGGAACTGTCAATAAAGGGAACATTTTTAAATAGTGCAAGTTTTCTCTGAAGAGTTCTTGCGAGAAATAGTAAACTGCTCATAACCTAACAGCACAACCCTGTCAGAAGAAAAGTATTTAAACACATTAATTGGTAATTCTGTTCTCCAGAAACTTTTATCTTGCTAAACCACCAATTGTATCAGTAACTGTGCACACTCCTATGCCCTTTCATGCCCAACAGTCCCTCAACATTTCAAGAAAGATGTGGAGAAATTGGAGAGGGTCCAGAGAAGAGCAACAAGAATGATTAAAGGTCTTGAGAATATGACCTATGAAGGAAGGCTGAAGGAATTGGGTTTATTTAGTTTGGAAAAGAGAAGACTGAGAGGGGACATGATAGCAGTTTTCAGGTATCTAAAAGGGTGTCATCAGGAGGAGGGAGAAAACTTGTTCACTTTAGCCTCCAATGATAGAACAAGAAGCAATGGGCTTAAACTGCAGCAAGGGAGATTTAGGCTGGACATTAGGAAAAAGTTCCTAACTGTCAGGGTAGTTAAACACTGGAATAAATAGCCTAGGGAGGTTGTGGAATCTCCATCTCTGAAGATATTTAAGAGTAGGTTAGATAAATGTCTATTAGGGATGGTCTAGACAGTATTTGGTCCTGCCATGAGGGCAGGGGACTGGACTCGATGACCTCTCGAGGTCCCTTCCAGTCCTAGAGTCTATAAACATTATGCTTCACCTATTATCTGAACAGAGTATGGATCACAGACTGGGAGCCAAATTTCTGAGCTCTAATTCCAGCTCTGCCACTGACTTGCTGTGTGACCTCGGGCAAGTAGTTTCACATTTCTGTGCCAGTTTCTCCATCTGTAGTGTGATAATATGTAATAGGGATAATACCTGCCTATCTCACCCAGGTGTGGTGAAGTGCCTGAAACCACTCGAAGAGCTTGATTCTCTAAAATGCTGAGCACCTGCTTCTTCTGTTGGGTTCACTGGGGGTTGTGGATGCCCATAACCTCTTGATTTGAGTCCTGGAACTATAGAGAACTATCTAAAATTTAAGTATGACAGAGACAGTGATACTGTAGAATCTGATTCTGATCAGGGTTTGATCCCACACATAACTGATCTCACATCAACTTCCCTGGCACCGCTATAAGTTTATACTGTGATCTGAATATAATCCATGTGGTGTATATGGAATATCTGCAATATTGCCCACACAATGTTCACAAAGAAGCAAGCGTAGCAAAGCTCATGATGAAATTGCATGATATAACACATCTACCCTTAATTAAAGACTTGTTTAATCCATCACATAGTCATCTGCCCTCTCATCGCCTGTTGTGGATAAGTTTACTGGGTGAGGGATTTACGGTAGAGGATGCATGGTCCGCAGAGTAAATGACAAATAATTACTTTGTCTCAGGCCCCACTCAACGTCAACCCGAGTTTAATTTACTGTGAAGACAATGGAGTCTTCTGAACCAGTTTTGTATCAGACATGGAATTTGTGCTGCATCAGAATTTTGGTGGTGTTTTAAAGACAGTCCACTATGTTCATGTGGGCAGCCACAAACCACAACACACAACTTCCTGGAGGTCTTCATGCCTTGAACATGGTTGTGGCTTGGCTTGACCAAATTGCATATGCCAAATAAATAGTGTATATGGTAGACTGAAACAGCCATCAGATTATTATGCAATTAATCAGGTGCATGAAACTTGTTCTGCATATGCCCTTTCAGCTTTTATCTATATGAGTAATATTTTTTCGCATATTGCTTATTTGAGGTTGGGCCTTGGACTGCAGAGCAGTTTTAAAGGATTATGTTTGACAAGGATAAGTGCTGCATTCAACTTTTTTATTATTATAATTAATTTAAATCCACCCCATGAGAAAGCAAACTTTCTCATTACTCTATTATGTCCTTGCAGTTTGTATACACAGGAGAGAGAATATAAAATGTACAGCCATTGGTGCATTGCTCACCGTAAACTAGTTTTTCCACATTTTGCAAGCAATTCTGACCATGTGATATGTGTGGCAAGATAAACTGAGACATATAATCCTTTTTTACACAAGGAGGTGAATGGTATGCCATTTTGGTGGTGATTAAATTACAGTTTGTTCAAAAGAAAAAAGTTTAGGCTAGGAAAACCCACCATTTGATAATCAAATTTTATTTCTCCAGCTCAAAAATTCTCTTGTGGCAATCCTGATCATTTTACTTCAGCCTCGGCATTTAGGGCGTCAGTAATGTAAATCTCATTTAGGATAAGGATTATATTATTTACTTTTGCAAGCAAGATATTATTAACAGTTTTCTGGAAGTGTAGCTTGTTGATCCACTGCTTGTGTTAAAGCAACAGTCATTATGTACATGGAACTAAGAATAAGATGAGGCTATTCAGATACCATGTTGCTCTTGGAAGCAATGACACGTTTTTATTGTTGCCTTATCTTAAGAATAAGAACACCCTAGTTTTTCAAAGGAAATGTTAGTGCCAATGGACAGAAAAGTAGTATATTGTATTGTGATGGGTTAGGCACTGCATCTGAGATGTTACCACAAGAGAGAGAACAGATCTGATAGTAGCAAAGGCTAGCAGCATCTGCTCACTATACAAGAAAGTCAAAATGTACCAACAGAAGGGGAAGACTTGCAAGAAACTTGGCAATGTCTGCCCATGATCATACAGCTTATCTCACATTAGCCCTTAATGCCCATAAGATAATATATGTAGATGCTTTGTAAGCATATGCTACCACAGACAATTAAAAGGAACAACAGAAATCTGTGAGGATTTTAGTGACAATCAGCAGCAATTTCCTTAAAAGTCTGATGGGATTAGCCAGCATTCAAGGAATTTCCAGGAAGATTTTCTGCTTTCTATCCTCTTTGGCTGTATTCTTATATTTTAATATATGTTATCATTGTAAGATGCATTATATTAGTAAGGCTGTGAATGGCATTTTGCTACAGCCCAGTCAATTAAGGATCAAAGGGAACTATCACAAAATAACTGACACTGAAAAGGGTGTTTTTAAGGACATTGCAGTCTTGACCTGCAGCCCATTGAAGTCAGTGGAAAGCCTCCCATTGACTTCAATAAGCTTTGGATCAAGCCCTAAAACACTGTCAACTTTGTAACCCTGTAGAACCACAGCTTCAGCTCAATATCCTGACAGCCACATTTTACCAACTTTTTATTGGCCACATGGTGGCTAGCACTTGGCTAATCCAAAAAGGGAAGAGGCATGCAGAAAACTGGAAAGCATGCAGCATGCAGCAACCTCACTAGTGGGCATGCTCCCCAGAAGCCCTGGGTGGCATTGTGTCCCAGAGTCCACTCCAACTTGGACCCATCTGTTAAAAGCACAATCATCATTATGGACGTCAGTATTTTTGTAAGAATGAAACTGAAATATGGATGAGGAAAGTGGGAAGCTGGGTGTTGATGAGTGACATCAAACCTAATTGTGGGGGATGGGGAGATTCTTACACTTAGAATTTTAAAATGTCACTTATTGCAACCAGCATATCCTTTCTGCACTAGCACTGCTTCTCTGTCCCAGTTAATAAGAAAATCCAACAGCTTATGTTATAGAGGAGGTCAGACTAGATGATCACAATGGCCCTTTATGGTTTTATAATCTATGAATCAATACATTTGGCCTTAGAACTAGTTTAACTAATTGATTTAACTACAGCTTTGTCAGGCCAATTCATTCTACTCCTACTAGTTCCTTTCCAAAGACAGTTTCTGGGCAAAGACAGGGCTCCTATATGCTGCCAGAACCCCAGGTGCATTCCCTCTGTGCCTGATCCATCAGCCTTCATTCACTTCTTCTTCTAATTCTTTCCTGGCATTTGCAAAATTGCACCACACCGTTTCATGAATTTTCATGAATAGAAAAGACACTAGTGTCCTCTGTAAAGCCTGCTCAATAAGGGTGAGTCACAGTATTGTCATTACCACCTCTCCCTCACGCGAGGGAAGGATGGGAAAGTTCTGGTACATTCTTCCTTTTCCAGCATGAGTTCCTAGCAGTGTGTGAAAGGTTTGCTTCCTGGCTCCTCATCTGCCCACTTAACTCACCTGGTGTTGAGAGACCATATCATGTTTTAGCAGCTTCCCAACACCTCACAGATCTGTGTTCTTACTTTTTCTTTTTGAATGATATTTGATGATCTTTGTACCATTTGCAGAGGTTTTCATATAATCTATAATCAACATAGAAGATTTTATCTATTAAGGAATATGACTCTGAGTAACTTCAAAAAATGTTAATTCATATTCAAAAAAGTGATTCTTTGCCTCTTTCATCCTTCTGGGGGAGCAGACCAATTAAAAGTCTCTGGATGAAGATAAAAAGGAAAAATAAGCAGGATAACGTTATGATGGGGCTCTACTACAGACCACCATGGTTAGGAGGAGGCAGTAGATGAAACATTTCTAAAACAAATAACAGAAATATCCATACACAAGAACTGATAGTAATGCAGGACTTTAACTACCCTGACATGTGTTGGAAAAGTAATATGGAAAACACATAAAATGTCCAGTAAGTTCATGTAATGTATTGGGAACAACTTCTCTGTTTCAGAAGGTGGGGGAAGTAACTGGGGGACAGTCATTTTAGATTTGATTCTGAAGAATTGGTTGAGAATCTGAAGGTGGAAGGCAACATGGATGAAAGTGATCATGAAATGATAGACTTAATGATTCTATGGAAAGAAAGGAGTGAGAGCATCAGAATAAGGACAATAGTGTTAGAGAGCTTATTTCTTCACTCTCACCCTTCCCTGGTCCTTCTCACATGAACAGAGAGCAACAATACCCGAAGTCCGAAGGTGCAATTCAATGTTTATTGGGGTGAACTTCCAGCAAACTTAAATTCAAGTTCCTTTTCCTTATTTTCGAATCCCCACTTACTTCCTGTTTGTCCCTAATTTATATAGTAATATTTTCAGCTATACCTTAACCAATCATTCTGCTAAAATTTACCTAACCAATCCTAACGTATTGTAACATGATTAGCTAACCAATTATATCCCACCCCCTTAATTAGTTTACACCTAGCAAAATTAATTATACAGCAGACAGAAACAATCACAGAACCAGACAGAGACCATGCAAATAAACATACAAAACAATACAGAAGTAAGGATTTCACAACTACATCTATACAGACATAAGGGTTCTCCAGCTGTGTCTATTGTTAAGTGAATTCTTACCAGACAGAAAACTATCAAACTAAATTTCTAGGCTCTTTCCTTTCTCTGGAGGTGATAGATCAAATCACCTTCCTAACAATCCCAGATTGCTTTATTTTAATATGACTAATTTGGAATGTGAGGACATGACCATATGTTTCCCAGTTTATGGCTGCTAAAGAACCAGGCCTCAGACTGTCACAGTAAGAGAAGGTCACTACATAGATAGTGATTTTTTATTCTTTCTTTTATACCTCTATAACTAGCTAACTGATAAGAATACACCTAAATTCTTAAAGTATAGGCCTTTGCAGACAGGCCTGAATATCTATATCCTAACTAATGGACTTTAAAAAAAAAAACAGACTTTAACAGACTCAGAGAACTAGTAGGTGGGGTCCCATGGGAAGACAAGCTATGGGGAAAAGGAGTTCAGGAGAGCTGGCAGTTTCCCAAAGAGACAATATTAAAGGTGCAATATCAAATTATCCCAATGCAAGGGAAAAATAGGAAGAATAGTAACAGGTCAATATAGCTGTACCAAGAATTCTTTAATGACCTGGAAATCAAAAAGGAATCCTACAAAAAGTGGAAGCATGGATAAAAGTGCTAAGAATGAGTACAGTAGAGTTGCACAAGCATGTAGGGACAATATCAGGAAGGCTAAGGCTGAAAATGAGTTACATCTAGCAAAGGACATAAACAAAAACAAGAAAAAGTTCTATAAATACATTAGGAGCAAGAGAAAGATGAAGCTACTTAACCCTGTTGTTAGAGGCGGCCTGCAGGTTTGTTTTAATTAGTTAGCTTGACAGTGGGAAGGGGCCATCAAGAGGGGTAATTCTGATAGCCACAGATGGCACAGGTCTTGTCCCCAGCAAGCCCTCCCTTTGCATGGTTTTTAATAATGGTTGAGGAGAAAGGAATACAAAGGACACTAAGAAAAAAAATCTAAATGAAAGCTTCTGTTTTAATGAAACCAGAAAGAAATAATAAGGTGAAGGCAGATTGGAAAAAACAGCAAGATGATCATTTTGTAAACAAAAGAAACAAAAGGAAGCTTTGTGTAAGCAATTATTTCACTCCAGAAATCCAGGAACCATGGAACACAGTTATAGAACTGCTGCCTAAGTGTCTTTAGAAGAGGAATTTAGTGTAATTGGGATAATTTGAACTTTGCTTAAATCAAGCAGATAATGACAGGGCTCCTAAGGACAAAGTAGAGTTTACATTAAGATGAGAATTTGAGGGCTGGAGTAAAACATAAATCAGTGAGGAGAAACTATTAGGGGCCAGAGTGTGAGAATATCCATGAGTGCACTCAAATGTGTAACAGTGTGTGTAAAACATATATCTGCATGTGCAAAATGGGCACCTGGCATGAAACAAGTAGTACCTGTACACTTGCAATTTGCACACACATGTTCCCACTGAGCGTAAGAGAGTTTAGGATTTGGAGAGACACAGGGTGAACTGGTCCTAAGTTGTTGTCGTATTTTAGTTATTTGTATATTCCCACAGCACTAAGTAGGCACATTTTAAACCATTAACTTAAGATACTTCTTTTGCTTGCACATGTACAAGTCTGGGCTCTAACTGTTTAAAATATAACCTATGTGCAAATAAGAAATGAAATATATGTACTAAATCTATAGTAATACAGGAGAAGGTTTAACCTGCATACTGTATAACACTCTTCTAATCAGAAATAAGCACTAATGTGTCTCTCCACTTTAGTGGTGGAAGCTATGCAGAAGAACTAGACACTGTGAGCAGTGAATGGGATGACAGCAGTACAACTACAGAAAAAAAACACAATGTTTTTGGATATACAAGGCTGTTTCCTTCCTGACTCTGTGGAGTACTAAATAAGATTTGAGGTGATCCACTATATTTCAATCCTAGATATGCGTGATGCAAGACAAATAAAATAAAAGCTGTTGATGAACCTTAAGGGATCTGCTGATCAGAAGATATAGATTAGAACCAGCTAACAGAATTAGAAGAGGATAAAGAAAGGAGATTGCAATCAGCTGTTAAGAAAATGAACTTTGGAAAATTGGTAACTATGAAAGGAGTCTCATTTTTTCAATAAAATGATAGAATCAAAGTAACAGTAACTAGACACTAATACAGTCAAACAAAGGAGTAAGGAACAGTGAAAAGAATGAACAGATCCCATTACAAAATTATAAGGAGCTAACACATGATGGGGGGTGGCCAGATCATTGTATCGAAGTGAAGCTTAAGCATGTTTCTGCCACAGAATAATTCTGACACTTCTAGTCAAACTGAATTCCATAGAAGACAGACACATAAAATCATAGAATCATAAAAAATGCAGGGCTGGAAAGGACCTCGAGAAGTTATCAAGTCCAGCCCCCTCTACTGTGACAGGACCAAGTAAATCTAGATGATCCCTGACTGATGTTTGTCCAACATATTTTTAAAAACTCCAATGATGGGGATTCTACAACCTCCCTTGGCAGTCTATTCCAGTGCTTAACTACCCTTATAAATAAGAAAGTTTTTCTACAATCTAACTAAAATTTCCCTTGGAGCAGATTTTGCCCATTACTTCTTGTCCTATTTTCAGTGGACACAGAGAACAATTGATCACCATCCTCTTTGTAACAACCATTAACATATTTGGGCTGTTTTCATGTCCCCACTCAGTCTTCTTTTCTCAAGATTAAACATGTCCAGTTTTTTTAACCTTTCCTCATAAGTCAGGTTTCCTAAACCTTTTATCATGTTTTTGCTCTCCTCTTGACTGTCTCCAATTTGTCCACATCGTTCCTAAAGTGTGGTGCCCAAAACTGGACACTGTACTCCAGCTGAGGCCTCACCAGTGCTGAGCAAAGCAAGACAATTACCGGACCTAAATGTCTTACATATAACACTCCTATTAAATACACCCCAGAATATTTTCCTTTTCCACAACTGTATAATATTGTTGACTTGTATTCATTTTGTGATCCTCTATAACTCCCAGCTCCTTTTCAGTTATTCCCCATTTTGTAGTTGTTTAATTTAATTTTTCCATCAGAAGTGTAGGACTTTGCACTTGTCTTTACTGAATTCATCTTTCTGTTATCAGACCAATTCTTAATTTGGCGAGGTCATTTTGAATTCTAATCCTGTCATCCAAAGTGCTTGCCTCCACACCCAGCTTGGTGTCATCTGGAAATTTTATCAGCATTCTTTCCACTCATTATACAAGTCATTAAAGAAAATATGCTAACATACAGTGTAGCCCTTAACACACACTGTAGCCACTTAGTTCCTCCTAGTCCCTGCTTCAATTCTCACTCCTGGAGTCTAACAGGTTGTAACTGCCAATATTCTTCCTCACTTGAACACATGGTGATGCATGTTATCTTTGAAGTTTGTGCAATCGGGCTAGCGCAGGGGTTCTCAAACTGGGGGTCGTGACCCCACAGAGGGTCACAAGGCTGTTACATGGGGGTCACCAGCTGTCAGCCTCCACCCTAAACCCTGCTTCACCTCCAGCATCTATAATAGTGTTAAATATAAAAAATGTGTTTTTAATTTATAAGGGGGGGGGTCACACACTCATAGATTTGTTGTGTGAAAGGGGTCACCAATACAAAAGTTTGATAACCACTGGACTAGAGTATATTTATCTATTACCAACATGATTATTTGTTGTATATGCCTTGTTTTCGGTTGGAAATTCCCAGTATAAAAAATTGTCATCTGTATATGGCTGCTGTTCTGCTCCAATTACAGTATATACATTTTTAGCAGCAAAGATGCTGCTCTACTGAGTTAAGTCTCCTGGGTGAGCCATTACTATAGACTAGTTTGATATGCAAAACCAGTTTGAGAACTCTATCCTTACTACTAATAGAGATGATAGAACAAAAGAAAATACAACACTACATTCAAAAGTAGCCCATTGTTTATGTTTTGACAGACTCACGATATCCTGAAAACTTTATGGAATTAAGATAAACTTTATTAAGATGAAGTGTATTAAATTAGGGTTAATATTTTGGGGGTACATTGTATTAAAAATGCAATTGTGTATGT
Organism: Gopherus evgoodei; assembly: GCF_007399415.2. Lineage (NCBI taxonomy): Eukaryota > Metazoa > Chordata > Testudines > Testudinidae > Gopherus > Gopherus evgoodei. The sequence goes on along the minus strand of NC_044326.1, from coordinate 45,684,991 downwards.
GGTGTTGTGGCATTGTGCATACTTTCTCTTGTATGAATTTCCTCTGTCAGCCTTTGGAGCCCCCTGAAGAGAGATGCATATACTAGTTCAAACTGGATGCTCCAGAGACCAACAGACAAAGGAAAGACTTTTGGATAAAATCCCCAAGTTTAGGCTGACTCGGGCCTTCTTCCTGATCCAGAAAATAGAATGCCTGGGCCCCAATCCTTAGGGAAGGATTGGAAGGACTTGGCCTACTGAGGCCTCCTAAGACCATGTGCTTGTTCTGAGCTGAAGGTCTGATGATCTTCTAACCACAAATCCATGCATCTGAAGAAGTGGGGTTTTTACCCATGAAAGCTTATGCCCAAATAAATCTGTTAGTCTTTAAGGTGCCACCAGACTCCTCGTTGTAACCACAAAGAAACCCCTAGGGAGGAGAGATGGCTGGTAAGCTTATTAATATGCATATAGGTTTTTTTTATTGTTTTTCATGTTTTTCTTTGATGCTTTTTAACCTTAAGAAGAAAGTAAAGTGACTGCTACAGATATAGTTATCAGATTCTGCAGAGAAAGAAAGAAAGTCTGTTTATGCAGATTGTCTTTGCTGGGAAGTACACAGTGAAGGCAGGGAACTGTGAAGCCTGAACATATCCTTGTCAGAGAAGAGTGAGATGCGGGTCTCCATGTAAGACAGGAAACAGTGGGGGCAGTTGAGAGTAGATGCCCTTGCTGAACCCCATATGTCTCAAGGGCAACAGAGAAATTACGTCAATTTTCCCTGATGACATTTAGGTGTTAGAGTGTAGTGGAGAACTGAATGCCTCGGACAGAGTTTACTATGGTTTTAATCCAGGATATTGCTTAGATACTACCATGATAAACAGTATATACATGCAGCTAGACTAGATGTCTTCCCATAATATATTTTTTACTTTTCCTCTACTTATAACTTGGGCCCTATTAAATTCATGAAAAATGCATCATGGACTGTGAAATTTGGCCCCTCACCATGAAATCTGATCTTTTGTGTGCTTTATACCCTATACTGTACAGATTTCACAGTGGAGACCAGCGTTTCTCAAATTGGGAATCCTGACCCAAAAGGGAGCTGCAGGGGGTCACAAGGTTATTTCAGGGGGGTCATGGTATTGCCACCCTTGCTTCTGCAATGATTTCAGAGCTGGGTGGCAGGAAAGCGGCAGCTGCTGGCCACCTGCCCAGCTCTGAAGGCAGTGCCCTGCCGGTAGCAGCGCAGAAGGAAAGGTGGCAATACCATACCCAGGCCACCCTTATTTTTGCACTGCTGCCTTCAGAGATGGGTGGCTGGACAGTGGCGGCCCACTAAGGGCCCAGCTCTGCAGGTAGAAGCACAGAAGTAAGGTTGGCAATACCATACCCAGGCCACCCTTACTGCTGCACTGCTGCTGGTGGCGGCTCTGCCTTCAGAGCTGGGCTCCCGGCCAGCAGTTGCCACTCTTCAGCGACCCAGCTCTGACGGCAGCACCGCTACCAGCAGTAGCCCAGAAGTAAGGGTAGCAGTTCCACAACCTTCCCTACAATAATACTGTGACACACACATACACACAACTCCCTTGAGTCAGGACCCTACAATTACAACACCATGAAATTTTAGATTTAAATAGCTGAAATCATGATTTACTATGAAATTGACCATGAAATTGACCAAAATAGACTGCAAATTTGGTAGGGTCCTACTTATAACCTGTATGTTTATTTCTATTTAAGCTATAAATTATTTGTTCATATCTGAAATTAATGTAGAAGGAGAACAATTCAAATTTCACCAGTGTGCAAGGAAAGTAAGTGAATCTACTGATCATTTGGGACCAGGTATTCAGCAGAGTTCAGCATCCACCTTGGAGGACAGACTGGAGCACATTGGGGCCTGAATTCTTTTGTCTGGCCTCAAGTCACATAGTGGAAGCTGCTGGGTACATTTGGAAATCATACCTTATTTAGGCATTTGAATGGGACCTGAGCTCTTGTGAAAGTCTGGCCTTAATTGCGGGGCTGCTTAATTGCAATCTGGCCCTGATTACTTTTGAAAATCTTAGTGTGTGTTGCTGCTGTGTTGCTGGGAGCTGTCAAGTGACAGTATGGGACTATGTCTGACAGGATGATTCAAGACCAGCTAGTGGAGAAGGAGCAGCCAGATTATCCATATGTGAACCATTACTGCTTAAACCTGAACTCATTTTACAGCAAGCTGTACTTATTGCTAACCAAACTGCTTCTATGTCAGAGGCTTCAATAACTGTTCACTCAGACCAGGTTCAAATACTGATTAGCAACGGCACCAACAGTCAAGCAGAGGTGTGGCAGACATAAGGGTGATAAACAGAGTAATGTTCATAGATCCAATAAATTCTATGCAGCTCATGTACTCTCTTTTAGATTAATTGAAGTCTTGCTTCAGCTGTGTATCTATTCTGTGCATGATCACAATACATAAATAGTCACAAAAGATATCCAGGGTGAAAAGGCAAAACATTTAATTAAAGCAGGCCACAGTCCTCAATCCAGAAATCAGAGAGATGGAGTTTCTGTCTCTCACGTTACTGTCCAAATGCAGATGGTTTCCGTTCCGCTCGCTTGGCTCACAATCTGCTTTGCTGTGTTTACACTAGTTCCCTTTAAGGCCTGTCACTCTCCACAAAATTACTGCTAGAGGCTTGTTCAGCAGTGAGATTTCTGCCCTAATCGACTTATCTGCGGAGTTCTGATAGAATACACAACTAAATCAGCAAAAACAATGAGGAGTCCTTGTGGCACCTTAGAGACTAACAAATTTGTTTGGGCATAACATCTTGGTGCCGTGACTCGGATACATCATGTCAGACAGGTGAGTGGCAGCCAGGTAAGTCTCCCTCCCCATAGTCTGTGCAGCTGCTTGGAAATGGTTATGGTGGGCTCTCATGATGTAATTGCAGGTCCTTGCAAGCTGGGGTGACGGTCTTTTTGGATAGGTGGATATGGAAGAAGAAAATACTCTGTCTCATCAGAGCTGGGAATGGAACACTAGGGAACAGACTCTATTGGCATATAGAAATAAGCCTGACTAGTGTGAAGGGCTTCTGAATATGCTTGCTTGGAAACTAACCCCAATAAACATTGCATTGTCTGCACTTCGGACTTCTGGTCTTTTGCTGCTTGTTGTCTGTGTGACAAAAACCAGGGAAGTCAGACGGTTGAGGGAAAGCCCTCTAACATCTTGTTAGTCTCTAAGGTGCCACAAGGACTCCTAATTGTTTTTGCTGATATAGACTAACATAGCTACCACTCTGAAACCTGACAACTAAATCAATTACTGTAAGAAACAATCCCAGTATTTTATCTCATTTGCTTGAAGACTTAAACCAATTATAAGCACTTGGACCCAAATCCTCAAAAGCCATTTAGGCAACTAGTTCCCATGGAATTTCCTAAATACCTTTTAGGATCTGGGCCTTGATATAAATGAGAGCTTCCCAAATTGTTGTCCATGGAGCAGGTGCAGCTGATATTGGCTTCTCCTCATATCCAGCTGCTAAGTTACAGTGAATGACAGAAAAACAAAAACCTGAATACATTCCTAATATATGACCATTCAATGTAAGCACTTGGTGTAGTTGCCACAGAGATGTTGTACGAATGTGAATGGGAGGGGAGATGGTCTAAATGAGGTTGTTCCCATCACCCATTCTTTCTGTTAAGATGTGGCCCACTTTCTGAAGAAGCTTAAGAACACCTGATTTCAGATACTGAGAGTAGTTCTACTTTATCATCATTGATGGAGATGGGGAGAGAGGGAGAGAAAGAAATCCTGTCCAATACATTTTGCTTTTAAACTGAAGAGCAGATTGACAATGTATTTGCTCCATTAGAATTGAATGCACAAGGGGCAGCACAGTCCCCACATCAGGAAAGTGAGGAAATTGGCATTCCATTTTTCTACGGAGATTTTTAAAGGGGCAGAATTTATTTGTAAAAGTTTATAAATCTATAACATGATTAAAACAAAGAGGACTTGAAAATAATTTCTCACCTAATGATAAACAGAAGGCAAAAGGTTAATCAGGATCCAGACCATATGAACAGCCAGGGAAATGAGGAACATCCGTGTGTCCAAAGGACAAGGAGGACTTTTCCAACAACAAGAGGAAATAATTAGCATATTCTTGTACATGTATTTCAGCTCATCTCACTGTGATGAATGTACCATATAGCATATTTATAAATACATTTGACAGTGTGATCCTGCCAACGTGGTTTTGGACTATGGCTGCCTCCTACTGTATGGTGTCTGAGCAGCCTGAGGGTTGCTCTAAATTATTCTTGTTAGTTATGTTCACATTCTGCCTCCCAAAAATAATCCATAATCACACATCCAAAGATCTTGCCCAAGCAATAACCATTGTATAATCCCAGGTGATGACTGTGAATCCCTGTGGCCTCGAGTAATTCACTTACCATCTCTCAGTCAATTTCTCCACCTGCACAATAATGATAATTACCTACTTCACAGATGTGTTGGAAAGATTCATCATTTAAATGTTTACAAAGTATGTGAAGATGGAAAACTATATAAATGCTAAGTGTTGTTATCCTCAATTAATCATCATACAACTCTCACACCACTCCCTGTTTAATATTATGGATTGTGTCTACTTGTCCCTTGAAAAATTTTTGTGGCCACAGGGATAGTTTTTACCACACTCTTATAGCTTTCAGCATTTGAACTCGAGTACACAGTTGGCTAGGTAAGTTATGGTTTCCTTTCACATTTTAATGAAGCTTCAGGCAACAGGACACCACTGGAAACTGGATATAATAATATTCTGATCCATTATAACAACTCTTATGTTCCTAGACCTCCCTGAAATAAATCTCCAACCCAATCATGGTCAGAGGGAACAAGGATCCAGCAGATCTCTGCCAAACAATATAGAAGAGAGGGAGTCCTATCTTTGCAGCATGGACACTTATGAAACCCAGTGGACGTCCCTTTGCAAGGATCTGGGACCATAGCTGGAGAGGGGCAGGCCATGTATGAGACTACAGGACATGTGGTCTCTGCTTGTCATCAACCAGCAGTGTTCCAGGGATTACCACTCATTCTGACGGGGTTAGTATTACCTTGTGTGTGTACCACTTCTGCACTGCTGATCTCCTGCGCAGTGTGATTTGCAGGGATAGCAGCCACTGGGAAAGACCCTATGGAACTGCGCTGCCGGAGCTGAAAGATGACAGTGAGTGGCCAGAAGGGATCATGGCAGTAAAAGACTGCTGTGAGGAAAGTCCAGGAATCCATGGGTTTCCCCCAAGATGGATCCACTGGTTTGTGGCAACAAATCCCTTATTTGTATCATGGAGGAACATAAGGGGCAAACCCCACCCTCACTAATGAAAATCTATAGAAAAATCCACAAGGGGAACTCCAGGGAGTTTTCAGTCATTTCAGGGTAGGCGTAAAGACCCCTGCATAACGAACAATCCTGACCACGACTGATTATTTCCCTTGATTGCTGCACTGAAGCTTCAGATTACTTGTGCAACAGAAGCGTCACTCTCCTATGTGAGTACGCCTCAGTAAAATTAAAACTTTCTAGCATGATTCCCAGAAGTCACTCTAAAAACTAGTTAAGAGTTTACTACAAAACCAAGATATTCTTCCTGATGAAACCTGAAATGAATAATGAATTTAATCAATAGTCTTCTACATCAATTTTCAGTATCTGAGATACTGACAGTCTTTGTTTGAGGCCAAAGTCTCAGTAAACTTTACCAGAAGAAAAATTTAAGAACAGCAATTAATATTTAGAGGCCAAAATAATTAATCTAGACAGAAAGTAAAAGTAACAATTCTTTAGCATTTAAGATTGGAAAATTTAAGTGGAAAATATATTATGTACTTTTTTAAAAATAGTCAAGAGATAACTTGTTCACCTTAGCCTCCAATGATAGAACAAGAAGCAATGGACTTAAACTGCAGCAAGGGAGATTTAGGTTGGACATTAGGAAAAAGTTCCTAACTGTCAGGGTAGTTAAACACTGGAATAGATTGCCTAGGGAAGTTGTGGAATCTCCATCGCTGGAGATATTTAAGAGTAGGTTAGATAAATGTCTATCAGGGATGGTCTAGACAGTATTTGGTCCTGCCATGAGGGCAGGGGACTGGACTCGATGACCTCTCAAGGTCCCTTCCAGTCCTAGAGTCTATGAATCTATGAGATGAAATTTATCACAGTGGCAGATCACACAAGGCTTAGTGTGGTTGAATAAGAGTGAAGATGAGAAGTGTCACTTTTTATCCTCTAACAGAAGAAGTTTCATGAAAAACCACATACTTGTTATACTCTGAGACCATCTAACTTAATTCACTTAGAATTCTAAACAGGGCCAAAATCCACTGAACAGTATTTAGTGGAGCAACAACAAACTTCATATGACTGTACAGATTGCTGATAAGATTTTCACCCAATTTTATAGCGAACCTTGGAACTTTTAGCCTGATACCAGAATGAGATTCTTTTCTCTTAATAACATACAATTAGGTAAATTGCTCCTTGTAGATAAAATTGCTCTTAAGAAAGATATTACTTAGGATGAGATAGCATAATCCATAAAACTAATGAAAGGTGGTAAGACTTTGGTGACTGCAGAAGTCTTACAAGGTGTTTTTTTGTTGAGCTCTCTCCCTCTCACTCAAAAGCGTGTATTCATACCTTGGCTGTGTATCCTCTTCCTCCCATATGTAGATTAATTAACATTTCATTCATTTTAAAAAGAAAGGAGAGAGCCATATCTCTGCAACATATATAGGCCCTTATGTGTCTCTGTTTATTTCCCTAGTGATAACCCAGAGCTTCAACTGAAGGGTCCATGTTTTTTTTTAAAAATGAGCAACTGAAATTAAGATCCTAAATCCATATTTAGACACCATAGTAAATGGCCTCATTTTCAAAAGTGCTGCACATCCCAGAACTCCCATTGACTTTAGTGGGAGACGCCCAAGTCTGGATTTGGGGGACTAATGATAAGTATCCATTTTTAAAAAATACTCATCTTACCCAAAGTAGATATTTGACAGCATTAATTCTTTCAGCCAAGATCCGCTCTCCTGTGATATCCCTGTAAATATGTTAAAGTTAAAATAGTTAAGCCGTGGAAGGAAGGAAGGAGTAGGACACACGGTCCCATCCAAGCAGCCCCATGGAATATTGTATATATTAGCTCCTTTCTCTCTCCCAGGCTCCCTTGCTCTTGCCGGATATCCTCTCATCTCAGTTACCTGCCTTGTATTCCATTTAGGCCCTCATTCTCCCACTATGACTTATACAGGTGCTTCTGCCTTTACAAACTGTAAGTACAGCACCTGCTCAAGTGTTTGCAGAATTGGGGCCTAAGATTGTAAAATCGTTGGGACAAGGACTATCTCTACTCTCCCTATAAAGCACCACCATACACCTCTCTAATGCTCAGACAGGAACCAGTTTCAGTGCAGAATTTGACTAACCATAGAATTGTTCCACTCTCGTAAGGAGTCCCTATCTTTTTAGATATTATTTTAGCCTTTTTAATCCCTCAGGTGTTCCATGCACCCTCCAAAGGAAGTGTTTCACAGGCAAAAGTATTTTCACAAGTAGTGCTTGCACCATTTTATAGTTTAATCGAATGGATTTGAAGTACTATTCATACAAATATGAGTGGGGATAATTACCTAGACTTTTGGGTTTTGTTGTTGTTATTTTTTAAATACACCGCTACAAAACCGAGACATGTAACATTAATAGGTGCTGGGTAACAGAGCCAAACAATGATTTCTGCTTTGTTGCTGCACAACTATCAAATCCAATTGCCTGAGCTGACCTATTATCATTGGCCCCTTATTAGGCTCCCCTCCGTACTAACGGCACTGGCGTTCAACTCCACAAGTGGGCATTCTTTAGGAACCAGCATAAGCATATTTCTATGTGCTCTAGGGGAAGTACGTTTTATACCATAGAATGCTCTGTTTGTTTTGGCATTTTTTCTGTGCTGATCTGACTGTGGGCAAGGTTTCCATATTCAGGATTCCAGGAAATATAATTACTCTGTGACCAACTATGGCTTTCTGCCTACATGGTTATGGCTACCTACAGTACAAAGGTATGTCTACACTACAGGATTATACTGGTTTTACAGAAACCGGTTTTTTAAAACAGATTGTATAAAGTTGAGTGCACGCGGCTACACTAAGCACATTAATTCAGCTCTGTGTGTCCATGTACCAAGGCTGGTGTCGATTTCTGGAGCGTTGCACTGCGGGTTGCTATCCCATAGCTATCCCATAGTTCCCGCACTCTCCCCCACCCTTGGAATTCTGGGTTGAGATCCCAGTGCCTGATGGGGCAAAAAACATTGTCATGGGTGGTTCTGGGTACAGCCTCACCCCTCCCTCACTGAAAGCAATAGACAACCGTTTTGCACCTTTTTTCCTGGGTGAACTGTGCAAACACCATAGCACTGCAAGCATGGACCCTGCTCAGCTCCAGACAGCAATCATGGACGATGTAAACACCTCGCGCATTATCGTGCGGTCTATGCTGAACCAGGACCTGCAAAACGAGGTGAGGAGGCAGCGGCTATGGCAACGTGGCGACAAGAGCGATGAGGACATGGACACAGAATTCTCTCAAACTGCGGGCCCCTGTGCTTTGGAGATCCTGCTGGTAATGGGGCAGGTTCTAGCCATTGAATGCCCATTTTGGGCCCAAGAAACAAGCACAGACTGGTGGGATCGCATAGTTTTGCAGGTTTGGGACGATTCCCAGTGGCTGCGAAACTTTCGCATGCGTAATGGCACTTTCATGTAACTTTGTGACTTGCTTTCCCCTGCCCTGAAACACCAGCATACCGAGTTGAGAGCAGCCCTCACAGTTGAGAAGCAAGTGGCAATAGCCCTGTGGAAGCTTGCCATGCCAGACAGCCACCCGTCAGTTGGGAATCAATTTGAAGTGGGAAAATCTACTGTGGGGGCTGCTGTGATGCAAGTAGCCAAAGCAATCATTAAGCTGCTGCTACAAAAGGTTGTGACTCTGCGAAATGTGCAGGTCATAGTGGATGGCTTTGCCGCAATGGGATTCCCTAACTGTGGTGGGGCGATAGATGGAACCCATATCCCTATCTTGGCATCGGAGCACCAGGGCACCCAGTACGTAAACCGCAAGGGGTACTTTTCAATAGTTCTGCAAGCACTGGTGGATCAGAAGGGATGTTTCACCAACATCCACGTGGGATGGCCAGGAAGGGTTAATGACGCTCGCATCTTCAGGAACACTACTCTGTTTAAACGGCTGCAGCAAGGGAATTACTTCCCAGACCAGAAAATAACAGTTGGGGATGTTGAAATGCCTGTAACTATCCTGGGGGACCCAGCCTACCCTTGATGCCATGGCTCATGAAGACATACACAGGCAGCCTGGACAGTAGTCAGGAGTTGTTCAACTATAGGCTGAGCAAGTGCAGAATGGTGATAGAATGTATATTTGGCCATTTAAAGGCACGTTGGCGCACATTACCGACTCGATCAGACCTCAGCCAAACAATGTCCCCTTTGTTATTACTGCTTGCTGTGTGCTCCACAATCTCTGTGAGAGTAAGGGGGAGACTTTTATGGTGGGGTGGGAGACTGAGGCAAATCACCTGGCCACTGATTAGGCACAGCCAGACACCAGGGCAATTAGAAGAGCACACCAGAAAGTGGTGCGCATCAGAGAAGCTCTGAAAACGAGTTTCATCACGGGCCAGGGTACGGTATGACTGCTGTGTTTGTTTCTCCTTGATGAAACGGCCCCCCCTTGATTGATTCATTCCCTGTAAACAACCCACCATCCCCCTTCGATTACAGCTTATTTAAGGAAATAAAGTCACTATCGTTTAAAAATCATGTATAATTATTAATTCATTATAAAAAGAGGGAGAGAACTGACAAGGTAGCCCGGGTGTGGTTTGGAAGGAGGATAGGAGGGAAGGAAAAGGCCACTAAAAATTTTTCAAAGTAATGACAGCCTTTTGGTTGGGCTGTCCACGGGGGTGGAGTGGGCAGGTGCACGGAGCCTCCCCCCACACGTTCTTACATGTCTGGGTGAGGAGGATGTGGAACATGGTGAGGGGTGAGGGTGGTCATACAGGGGCTGCAACGGCACTCTGTGATCCTGCTGCTGTTCCTGATGCCGGAGCATGTCAGTTTGATCACGCAGCAGCCCCAGAGTTGCATCCCACCACCACTGATCTTCCTGCCGCCACCTCTCATCTCGAGCATCCCTCCTGTCCTCACGTTCACTGGCATCTTTCCTGTAATTTGATACCACGTCCTTCCACTCATTCAGATGAGCTCTTTCGTTGCGGGTCGCTTCCATGATTTCTTCTTTCCTGTTAACATGCAGCAGCAGAAACCACCCCCCCCCATCCAATTCTCTGGGATGATCGCTTTACCCCTCCTCCCACCGCGTGGCTAGTATCATGGAAGATCACTGCAAAACACCCTCTTCCCCCCCCCCCACTGCGTGGCTGATAGCAGGGGAGATCCTTGCTAGCCAAACGCGAAAAAGCTCAGCGCCAATCACCCGCCCCCCTTCCCCCTACTTGGCTATCTGCAAGGAAGGATTTATTTTCAACAACAGGCAAACAGCCCAGTAGGAATGGCAATCTCTGTCCCCTTAATTAAATAGTGGAATTTCAACCAGGTTACCATGAACGATATCACTCTCCTGAGAATAACACAGTGAGATAAAGAAAGGATGTTGCTTCAGTGCTAGCAAACACCGGGACCATATGCAGCTAGGCTTTGTCATGCAATGATACCAGATTACTTGCTACATGCATGACGTGGTCAAATGTCCTACCATGGAGGACAGAATAAGGCTGCCCTGCCCCGAAACCTTCTGCAAAGGCTTTTGGAGTACCTCCAGGAGAACTTAATGGAGATGTCCCTGGAGGATTTCCGCTCCATCCCCAGACATGTTAACAGACTTCCAGTAACTATACTGGCCGCGAATGCATCTCAAGTCCTCAGGGCAAATTAATCATTAAAAAACGCTTGCTTTTAAATCATGTTTTATATTTACAAAAAGGTACACTCACCAGAGGTCCCTTCCATGGCTTCATTGTGTGGGATAGTGGCTTGGGAGGGCTGGGAAGGTAATTCCGTCAGGGTGTGAAAAAGCTCCTGGCTGTTGGGGAGAATGGAGTGCTGTGTGCTCTCCGAAAGCTAGTCCTCTTCTTCCTCCTCCTCATCTTCCCAGTCCGCAGAATCCTCAGCCATGGCTGAGATTACCACCCCCACCTCGGAATCCACGGACAGGGGTGGGGTAGTGGTGGCGGACCCCCCGAGAATTGCATGCAGCTCAGCATAGAAGCGGCATGTTTTCGGCCCTGCCCCTGACCTTCCATTTGCTTCTTTGGTTTTCTGGTGGGCTTGTCTGAGCTCCTTAAGTTTCACACGGCACTGCAATGAGTCCCTGGTGTGGCCTCTCTGCATCATGGCCTTGGAAATTTTTTCAAATATTTTTTCATTTCGTCTTTTGGAACGGAGTTCTGTTAGCAAGGAATCCTCTCCCCATACAGCTATCAGATCCAGTACCTCCCGTGCTGTCCATGCTGGAGCTCTTTTTCGATTCTCAGGAGACTGCATTGTTACCTGTGCTAATGAGCTCTGCATGGTCACCTGTGCTGGTAAGCTCTCCACGCTGGGCAAACAGGAAATTAAATTCAAAAGTTCGCGGGGCTTTTCCTGTCTACCTGGCCAGTGCATCCAAGTTCAGATGGCTTTCCAGAGTGGTCACAATGGTGCACTGTGGGATACCGCCCAGAGGCCAATACCATCGAATTGCGGCCACATTAACCCTAATCCGACATGGCAATACCAATTTCAGCGCTACTCTCCTCGTCGGGGAGAAGTACAGAAATTGGTTTTAAGAGCCCTTTATATCGATATAAAAGGCTTTGTTGTGTGGACGGCGGCAGGGTTAAATCGGTTTAACTCTGCTAAATTCGGCATAAACGCATAGTGTAGACCAGGCCGAAGACTCGTACTGCGACTTCACTCCAGGAAGGATTCACGCCAGAGTAAAAAAATTAATTGCATTTTGAAAGGAATTAATCTTTGGCTGAAAGCACTGGCTCCACAAGTTGTAGTCAACAGGCCTAGTAGGAGAAGGAAATTCTCTATAATAAATACTATCCCCATTTCTCAAATCTTATTCAGGATTGTTATAAACATACCTTTATTTACAAGGCACCAATCCACTAGAGACGTCCCAGCACCAACAAAACAGAATATACCAATACACCATTATTAAAACTACAACTGGAAAGATCAAAATTCTATAGCCATCAATGTGCCATGGTGAAGACCCTCTGAAATAAAAGTGTTTTTCAACTCTCTCTCTCCTGCCATAGGGCCAATTCAGTGACCACCCCCACCACCATTGCTTTCTGCTTCTAAAGCAGAGGGGAAGCAACCCCTTAGCCATGGATGGTGCATATAATAGGCTGAGGAAGGCTATGCCTCCTCAAACAGCCTAGCCTGGCCCTGTCCACACTCCACCCCAAGGTCCCTCCTGCTGCTAGTTGGCCCCCATCCAGGCACACTGCTCCGCTTCCCAGACAGGAAACCTGCTGGAGCTAAGGTGGCTGGGACTTTGGTGGCTAGGGCCACCCAGCACTGGGGCGACCCCGGAGCTGGGGCCATGCTGCCCAGCGCTTCAGGGCTCAGGGGGAATGCACACCTCTCAGTGCTCCAGGGCTGGGGGGGGGGTGCACCCCACAGTGTTCTGGGGGAGGGTGTGTGTGTGTGCTGGGGCCCACCCAGTGCTGGGAGGAGGTGGCCATGCACCACCCACCCGATGCTCCATTCCTGGGTAGGGGCCTGCAGACCTGGGACTAGGGAGCAGCTGGCTGCTGCAGGAGAGCTCAGGGGGCAGAAGGGGTGGGGCCTCAGGCAGAAAGGGTGGATTGGCCTGGGGGCTAGCCTCCCCAAAACTGTGGTTCACCCACCGCCCATGCCCTTAGTACTAGCTACATCATAGAATCATAGGACTGCAAGGGACATAGAGTGGTCATCTAGCCCAGTCCTTGTAACTCATAGCAGGACTAAGTATTATTTAGACCATCCCTGACAGGTGTTTGTCTAACCAGCTCTTAAAAATTTCCAAGGATGGAGATTCCACAACCACCCTAGGCAATTTATTCCAGTGCTTAACCACTTTGACAGTTAGGAAGTTTTTCCTAATGTCCAACCTAAACCGCCCATACTGCAATTTAAGCCCATTGCTTATTATCCTATCATCAGAGGAAAAGGAGAACAATTTTTCTCCCTCCTCTTTGTAACAACCTTTTATGTACTTGAAAACTGTTATGTCCCCTCTCAATCTTCTCTTCTCCAGACTAAACAAACCCATTTTTTTCAATCTTCCCTCATAGATCAAGTTTTCTAGATCTTTAATTATTTTTGTTGCTCTTCTCTGGACTTTCTCCAATTTATCCACATCTTTCCTGAAATGTGGCATCCAGAACTGGACACAATACTCCTAATCAGAATGGAGTAGAGTAGAATAATTACTTCTTGTGTCTTGCTTACAACATTCTTGCTAATACATCTCAGAATGATGACTACTTTTTTTGCAACAGTGTTACACTGTTGACTCATATTTAGCTTGTGATCCACTATGAGCCCAGATCCCTTTCCGCAGTACTTCTTCCTAGGCAGTCATTTCCCATTTTGTATGCGAGCCACTGACTGTTCCTTCCTAAGTAGAGTATTTTGCATTTGTCCTTATTGAATTTCATCCTATTTACTTCAGACCATTTCTCTAGTTTGTCCAGGATTAAAATTTAAAATTATCCTCCAAAGCACTTGCAGCCCCTCCCAGTTTGATATTGTCTGCAAACTTTATAAGTGTACTCTCTATGCCAGTATCTAAATCATTGATAAAGATATTGAATGAAACCAGACCCAGAACTAAGTGGATTTTGCACTCATTTAAAAAGAAAAAGAAAAAAGAAAAAACAAGCACAAAATCTGTGGTATTCCTTCATTTCTGAATGCTGAAGAAAATAGAATGGCATACAGATGACCCCTAGAGGTCTCATTGTTTAGAACATAGACTGTACTTGTACATAAAGCCTGGTCTGCAGTACAGAACTAACCAAGTTGAAACATGGTTGTGAGACATGATTATGTCCAGACTGTGCTGTATCAAGGAAGCACAAAAATTTATATCAATTCTATTCCTAGTAACTGCACTTAAACATGGTTATTTTTATAGAGCAGACGTGATCTTTGTATGACAGTCAATGTTAAAGCATAATTAAAAACCTACCTTGAGAATGGTGCTGGTAACTTCTTCCTCAATTTTGTGACATAAGTCCCAAACCTTTAAGAAAAGTTCCCACCATTTAGTTATAAGGAAATTTTATGAGCACAAAGATAATTTCTATTCCATACTGGCAATACAGTCTCCTATGCTTTTATTGTCAACAATCAAGCCATAAATGGTAGATAAAGTTTATTACCTCATGTGTAACTAACCTTTAGGTTATTATAGATATTTTATTGTCATCCACCTACACCATTCCTATGGCTGGCAGAATGGATACAGCCTAAAGGTTAATGATTTGACAATCTCTCTAAATAGTATTGAGCCAAAATCAGACCTTGTGCAGAGTTGGTGCAATTCCCATGGAAGTGTTGCAGCCAAATGCAAAGACGGCATAAATGGCAATGTACGTTGAACAGAAAATTTAAATAAGTGTAAGGGATAGAAACAATTTGAACCAATCTGCTATACTATGTGAAAATGAGCTAAATTGCATGACAGTGGGGTTGCAGAGGGTATACCAGTAAAGCAGCTAACTAGAAGATGAAAAATAAATAAGGAGTGGGCAACTTTATATCTCACATGTTATTTTTAATTGCTTTTTTCTTCCTCTGTCTTGGCATGCAAGTTACACTCATTTTGCACACTCATCATGTCAAGTTAGTGCAAATTACTTGCCACTTAGAAGTTGATCAGCAGAGGGATGTAAGTGGATCTATTTAATGTAACTCACTCTACCCTTTTTTTTACCACTATCAAATTTGGACCACAGACTAATAGACTGTCTAGTCCCTCCTTGAAGGGACTTGCTAAGATGGACCCAGACAACACTGACATTTATATAACTTCATAGTTTGAGTCTATTTTTAATTTTGATGAAATATTTTATAGAGACAGAACATGGATGGTTAGTGGGTTGAGAAGCATCTGTTTTATTTATTCTAGATTCTTAAATCTGGCAGGAATACTGAAAAAATACTGTTGCTAATATGTACTATGCACATACTAATTACTGAATTATACAGAGGTATTCATTATAACACTGTCATCCCTTATTTGTTCATACAAATTGGTTTGATATTTTCCTGTTGGCATATTAGAAATCTCTAGTAAATGCATGTAAAAAAACAGAAAGCAATGTTAAACTACATTTGGAAGTTATTAATAAGGTCTATGTGCTAATAATCACACATACTGAACAAGAATCCAGTGATTCTCAATGTATCAATTTTGTTCGCTGAAACAACTTTGCTTATTATTAAGATTAGATTTAAACAAGCTCTGAAAATCATAAAAATGTAGAGCTGGAAGGGACCTTGAGAAGTCATCAATTCCAGCCCACTGTGCTGTGGCAGGACCAAGTAAACCTAGACCATCCCTGACAGGTGTTTTTAAAAGATTCCGATGATGGGTACTCCACAACTTTCCTTGGAACTTTATTTCACAGCTTCTACCCTTATAGTTAGAAATATTTTCCTAAAATATCTAACCTAGATCTCTCTCGCCTCATATTAAGCCCATTACTTCTTGTCCTACCTTCAGTGGACATGGAGAACAATTGTTTTCTGTCTGGTTTATAACAGCCCTTACGATATTGGAAGACACTTATCAGGTCGCCCCTCAGATTAAACATGCCCAGTTTTTTCAACCGTTCTTCATAGTTTGGGTTTTCTAAACCTTTTATCATTTTTTGTTGCTTTCCTCTGGACTCTCTCCAATTTGTCTACATCCTTCCTAAATTGCCCAGAATTGGACACAGAAGTCCAGCTGGGACAATTGCCTCCCATGTCTTATATACAACGTTCCTACTAATACACCCCAAAAACATACTAACCTTTTTTTGCAGCTGCATCACATTGACAACTCATTTTCAGTTTGTGGACCACTGTAACCCCCAGATCCTTTTCAATAGTACTACTACCTAGACAGTTATCCCCCATTTTGTAGTTGTGCATTTGATTTACCCTTCCTAAGGTTATGTCTACACTACAAAATTAGGTCAATTTTACAGAAGTCAATTTTTACAAATCAATTTTATACAATCGATTGTGTGTGTCCACACTAAGTGCATTAAGTTGGCAGAGTGCACTCTCACCTCCGTGGCTAGCATCGACTTACAGAGCGGTGCACTGTGGTTAGCTATCCCACAGTTCCCAGAGTCTCCGCCACCCATTGGAATTCTGGGTTAAGCTCCCAATGCCTGATGGGGCAAAAACATTGTTGCGTGTGGTTTTGGGTTCATGTTGTCAGTCACCCCTCTCTTCGTGAAAGCAATGGCAGACAATCGTTTCGCGCCTTTTTTTCATGCAGATGCCATACCACAGCAAGCGTGCAGCCCACTCAGCTCACCAACACCACCGCTGTTGTGTCCTGGGCGCTGCTGTCAGCAGACCGTGCAGTAGGACTGCTAACCGTCGTCATACACCATTTCCACTGCAACTCTGCTCTCTTGCTCTTGTCTCGATAGTGAATTTCTCCATGGTATATGGCTCATCCATGACTGCTATTAGCAAATTTCTTCAAACAGCCAGAGATGATGACAGTAGATTGGGAGGTCTCCGAGTTACTACAAAGAATTTTTTCCCAAGTGTCTGGCTGGTGGGTCATGCCCACATATTCAGGGTCTGATTACCATACTTAGGGTTGAGAAGGAATCTTCCCCCAAGTGAGATTGGCATAGACCCTGGTGGCTTTTTGCCTTTCTCTGCAGCATGGAGTGTGGGCCACTTGCTGGTCTGAACTAGCATAAATGGTGGATTCTATATAACTTTAAGTCTTTAAATCAAGGTTAGAGGACTTCAGTAACTCAGCTAGAGGTTATGAACCTAATGCTTGAATGGGAGGGTGAGGTTCTGTGGCTTGCAGTGTACAGGAGGTCAGACTAGATGATTGTGATAGACTCTGAGGCCAGAAGTGACCATGAGTCAGATTATTAGATTCCAAAAGATCAACTGCACCCATGCTGCAGTCACCAACCTGCTTGACAATCCTGCTATGCCATCATATTTGATCTCAACGTGGCCCCTAAAGTTCCAGTTCTGCCAGCCAACTCTCACCCACTGCGTAGCCTTCTCTTCAGGGAGAAGAGAGAAAAGAAATTTCCTGTGTCCTCATGACAGGCTGCAGGACAGCTCCATGGCCACTGCCACACCCCCAAACCTGCCATCTTGATGTGCATGAGAAACCAGGAGGATCTGCTATAACAGTGAATCAACTATCCTTGCTCCCACCTCATCTGTGGCCCAGTGCACACACATACCTACACACTGGGAGCCACTGTGGTGCTAAAGTTTCACACCACAAAGGAGGTGCAAACTCCTGCAGAGGAAAGGGCTGTTTTTAACCAGAAGTTGCACTTATTTTGTCCAGTTACTGCACTTGCTTGTGCTGATCCAGTTGTTGAGCACCAAGCAACGTGATTTGCCTGTGCCAATGCCATGACTGCAGGTACAAAAGTGGTGGCTACATATATAAACTCCAAGACCACTTTTGAAGATTTTGGCCCCTCATAATTTTAGGTACTTGTAGCTAGTGGAATGACTCAGCAAAACAAAACAAAAGCCAGCAATGTCTTGTCCTTAAGAAACAGATGTTTATAACATAAATAAACAGAAGAGAAAAAGAAAATCTTCATTCACTGAGCTCTTCTGCAAAAGACAGGGAGAGAGGAGCTGAGGTTAACCTCTTGCCCACCAAAGAAAAAATAGTGCACCCTGTGCCCATCATAATACCAAATTGTCTTATATGTATTATAGCACTATTAGTAAAATATAGGACCAAATTCCAGTCTGGCACATTGACACAACCTCATGGACTTCAGTGGGATTGCATAAATGTAAACTATGAGAAGATTTGGTTACATGCAGTTTCAAAGAAAGGACTAACATTTTAAAAAAGTCAATAGTAACATTTTAAACTTGATTCTCAGTTTCAGAAGTAGCTAATAGACTTAGGAAATGGAAAGTACAAGTAAGAGCACCAAACCTGAAGAGCTTTCAGATAGTGGCCAGAACAAGCAGGAAGACCAGGAAGATTATAATAGTTAAGGCAAAATATTACTTGAGAACAGACATTTTAGCAGCAGATATAGCTGAATAATGACATCTGTTTGATATATTAATATTAAACAAATTCAACTTAAAGGCTCTAGCAACCCAACTAACATGAGAAGCAACGTGTACATCAGAATCCAAAACCAAGAATCCTCACTACTCACCATGATGCAAGAAGACTTCACCTTGAAGGAACGGAAACCAGGGATGGCACTGAAGTCTAGGAACAAGGCCTCACTTTTATCTGCATTCAGCCTGGGGGAATTCTGGTGTATTCACTATGTTAATACATATGTCAATCATTGTGAAAGAAGGCGAATATTCTCAGAACTATGGGGAAGAGCGAAAAACAATCTGAGCATCAGTAGCAGTTATGAGCTTTGTCATGTTAATTAACAGGTTGTAAACACAAAAATGAATGAGGAGCTAGGACAGAGCCCTGAGGCATTCCCACAGTTCAATTAGGAGATCAGACAAATTATTCTTCATAGGATATATTCCAATATAACTCTCTTCCGGTCTGTCCTGAACATAGCTGCTGAAATGATCTTCCGTACCTGTTCAAACCATGTCAGTCACCGCCAGTTTCTTTTTGCTCACTGTAATAAAGTTTAAACTTTATCTCCACCTTCAAAGTCCTGCCCAATTCCAACTCCCCCCTGCACCCAAACTCAGTGTCTACTCTGTTTCTTGGTATGTTTTCTCTTTGCTCAATCAGTGATGCAAACTTCTCTGGCCACTTGTATGCATCTTCAGGTTTGACTGCTCTAAGCTTGGACTCTGACTCAGATTTGAGCCCAAGCCCCTCTCTTCCATCTACACATAAATCAGTCTGACTCAGGTCAGCAAGCACTAAACTCCTGTCATGAATCAGGTTCAAACCCTGTCATTTTGCAGTGCGGCCACAGATCAAGCCACAGCCCCAAGTCAGAAAGCCTGGGTAATGTGGATGTATTAGCATGGCTGTGGCCCAGGTCCAGCAATTGTAATACAAGATTTACAATGCAGTGTGAATGCTTAAGCATGGGAACACCAAGTCCACAAGCCCAAGTCCCACAAACCCAGGTCTACAATGCAATGTAGACATACCTTCAACATGCAGCCTCCACATCTCCTGTTCTGGCCCCTATGCATGGAACAGTCTCCCAAATCCCAGTGCACCAAGACCCCACCCTCTCCTCATTCATATCCCCAAGTCGTCTTCCTGGAGACTCACAAATGCTAACCTACACCAATCAAAACAGAACAGGGAGATCTGCACTATTCACTACACTAAAAACTGAATTGCATCAGTGGAATTGCACCAGTGTATCAGTAGCACACTGCATTCATATTAGTTATCAGCTACTTGGTGCAGGTTTGCTCCATGTCCATCCTAGTTCTCAGTCCACCACTGCAGTTGTACTACATTCTGGATACCTTATCTCACAGCTTCTTGCATCACCGCAGTGACTTGTGGGAGATTTTGAAGAGCCAAATGATATACCCAGGGAGATTGAGGGAGGAGTGAATTCTTCGTATAAACCATTGTAGTTTCCAGTTTTGTCTCAAAGATTTAGGTAAACCAAACAATTAGAACATGCTCCTCGTTCAGCTAGATACGCTTCTGTTAGAGTTCTTGAAAACTAATCTCACACAACTCAGGAGAAGGTTGTCGTACCTGTGGAAAACCAAAATTGAGACCAGTAGTTAATCAAATTCATGATGCAAGATTCATACCCTTCAGATATGGATATGCCAGCTTCATGCCCCATTTCAAAATGGGGTTCACTGGGTGGAGTGCCATTTTTGGGTCTAGCTCATGTCTACAGATTGTTGGGACTGGGTTGTTTGAAACCTGGGATGAGCAGCTATGACTACAAAATTTCCGAATCGAGACATTTTGTACCTCTGAAGCAAGCTCACCCAAACACTGTCATGCTAGACCACTATCGTGCTGGTTAGTCTATAGAGTAAGCACCACTAACTGCAGGAAAGGAAGAAAAAAAAAAAAAGCAACTACTCTGTAGAAGCTGGCTTCCCCGGATAGCTGTCAGTCAACTGGATACCAGTGAGGATTGAGGTGTCACGGTGGGTGCTCTTGTGGTGGAAATTTCCCTGAAGCACTAAGCACCATTGTACTGCAAAGCTTCCCAGAGATCCTGCCGGGACAGCCCCCTCCCTCCTGGCCCACAGTACTTAAAAGTACAGCCTACTCAGGACACAGCATACAGATCACAAACTATATTTACAGCCTTTTTTGTCCTCCTGAGCAAATATAACCAGCATGTCATCCTGCAGTCTTAATTCTCAATAGGGCTTCTCACCTGAGTGCATTAATACATATTTCTCTTTATTATTGTAATCACATACATTCATCAGTTTTATTTAATTTTCAAGGATTATTGGATGTGTGCGAGAGAGACACATACAAAGGGAAAGGGAAAAGGAAAGAGAGACAATGAGAATATTAGATTCCTCTCTCTCCATTAAACACTAAAAATATTGTACACAATTTAAATTCCCAATGCTCTCAGTTTACATGGTTTAGGACAATTTTTCCTCTAGGCAATACTTGAGATGTTTGTATTTAGTGTATTGGTCTAGAATGTATGAGCTGACTATTAGCAACTAAGCAATTATTACTACAAATGCATATGATGTTGGTACGTAATTTCCACTTACAGGCTATATGATTCTGGTTCTCTGAAAATCCCACCTTGCAGGATTTCTTCTCCTGGGTTTTACCTCCTTTCAGGCAGATCCAACAGGAGTAGTTCTGGCAGTATAAATAGAACAGTTCTGTTCCACAAGAGAAGGCGGATGTCATACAGCACTGCTCTCAAGTATACCCCCGCCTTACAGGTGCCTTATGCACAGCACCCACTCAGGTTTTTTTCAATCAATTACCCAGGCGAGATTTGTTAAAAACCTATATCCTGTTTGTGGTTCTGGTTTAACAATTAACTCACTGATTGGTTGCTCAAGTTCACACCCACTCTGGGCCCAGGGTTTCTTGTCCCTGTTCAAGAGGTCCCAGCTCTCCTCCTGCAACTGGGTTGTACATCAAACAGTCACTCTCTTTTAAAACAGGAGACTCCCAGCTCTCCTCAGAGTTGCTAGCACTTTAAACCAGGGGTGGGCAAACTTTTTGGTCAGAGGACCACATCTGGGAATAGAAATTATGATAGGGCAGCACTTACAATAGACATAAGATACCAGAGTAGTGAGAAACTCAAAAGAGAAATGACCTCCCAGATTTCACAGGCTGTATGCAGTGCTTAGGAGTCTAGAAAGGCAAGAAGGGTTTTGGGGAGGGAAAACACAGCAGTTGAGGTAGTCACATCAGGACATATGCTTTCTGCTTCATTTTCTGTTGCAGACATATTGTGTGACCTTGGGCAGGTCACGTAACCTCTCTGTGCCTCAGTTTCACCATCTATACAGTCATAGATTCTCTTAGATTTTAAGACTAGTAAGAATTATTGTGATGATCTAGTCTGACTTCCTATATAACAGAGGCCTTAAGATTTAATTAATTCCTGCTTCATGTCCAATAGCTGTAGTTGAACTGGAGTATATCTGTGAGAAAAAAAATCCAGTCTTTATTTAAAGATTTCCAGTGATAGAAAATCCACCCCAACCCTGAATAAATTGTTCCAATAGTTAATTATCCTCATTGTTAAAAATTTGCACCTTATTTCTAATTTAGCCACCTACCAACAACTGTATCTTGTTATACATTTGTCTGCTGGAGTGAAGAGCCCCCTCTTTCATCTAATTTTGTCTCCCATGTACATAGTTAGACTGTAATCAAGTCACTCCTTAACAGTCTCTGATAAGCTAAGTGAAATTGGGTGTAATTCTCAAGCATCACACCATTCCTGGGAGAGAGGTAATTCTTTCATGATTTGAGATCTTCAAACAGAAGTTAGTAGAGAAGTGCAAAATATTCTCACCCTTCCTCACACTCATTCCTTCAAGGGGAAAAACACTTAGGGACACAATTTTTGTTTTAAAAAGCACAAGATCCACACACATCTGCATGCACATGTAAATTTTACAGCTAGTACACTTATGAGTGCAAATATTGTTATATGAAATGATGCATGTATATTTGAATGCAGTCTGAAGTCTCTTAACATTTTAGCCTCATCTTGATTATTTCTCCTTTTCTCACATCTTTGGGCAGTATTTTTTCCATGGCATAGAAAAAATTCATTTCCTCAGACATACACCACAAAGCTAAGCACTGAAGTCCACAGCAAATAGAAGGTGCCATTTGTCTGCACTTTGAAAATGTAGTTTGACTTCTGAATAGAATATGTACCAGAAAGTGCCTGATTTCCAGGGGATCATGGTGCAGTACAAAGAACCTGCAATATTTTGTCAGATACTTAGTTTATTCTGATAGCTACTCAAATTATCTTTACGCTAGAAGCGAGGCTTTTATGGCTTGCATTATGTATGAAACTTTAGAGAGGCTTTCAGCTTTAATTATTCCACACAAGAGACAAAACCCGTCATTAAGAATTCAGTGTATCATTTACACGATAATACGAATCCCTTTCTTCCGATGAGTTTTTGGATAACAATGACAATGCTCTGCTGTTTTGACTCCTCATCATCTTAAATTACATCTTCACGGGTGTGCTTCATATTAGTTGCAACAATTATGAAAATAAGTTTTATCATATGAACTTCTGACTGGGATCCATTTCAGTGTCATCCTGCATCTCTCACTGCATCGAGAATGTTATGGTTTCAAAGCTCAAGGTGCTTAGCAAAGGTCATTCGCTTGCCCCTTGCAGTGAAGTTAGAAGCTGATACATGAGGCGTACCCAGGGCATCTTCCTTAGCCATATAGGTCTGCAGGACTATAAGGAGTAAAAAGCATTAAAAGAATTGTTTGTCCGTAAAGCAAACAAACACACAAGCAGTGGATGCACTGAGCAAGGAGACAGTTTTGTATAGTCAATTGACTGACTTTCACGTAGTTTTAATTAGTCTGTTTAAAATTTATGATTTGTATTAGAGTGAGGGGAGTCACCCAATAATCACACCTGTTGTGCTAGATGTTGCATAGGCAAGTGCCAAAGAAAACAGACCCTAGCCCAGCAAGCTTACAACCTAGATCAAAACAGGATGCAACAAATGGGCAAGATAGATAAATGAGGTGGGATGGGTGGGAGCATGAAGTAACAGAATGAGTAGTGTTGAACAAAGAGCACAACTCCGTGCTTTAGTAGTATTAGGGTAATAGACCCCCTCCCACTCCCATATGTACATCTTTACACTATGCAAATACAGGGGAAGATGTGGAATCAAGGAGGAAGTAGGGAAACAGTGTCAAAGGCAGCAGAAAGTTCAAGGAGGATGATAGGGAAGAGGATGCAAGACTTAGCCAGAAAAAAAGGTCCTAGAAATCATGGTGAGCATGGTTTTGATGGCGTAAAAAAGTAATACCGGAAGGGATTCAGGCAGGAATTAGCTGGAAGGAAATCAAGGTAGCTATTGTTTTTAACAAGTTCAAAGAATTTAGAGGGAAAGAAGGAGATGGGACAGTAGTTAGAGGCAAGTGGGTGTTAGGACATGAACATGTCTGAACACTCACAGGACGAATCCAGGAGAAAAAGGATGAGGCAAAATGAGGGACTGAAAAAAGGGAGGAAGAGATAGCAGCTAGGCAGGGATGGTCTCAGGGGAACTGTCAAACATTCACATGTAGAGCAATAAATGTGTTTTTCCATCTAGCACACAGTTAGTAGGTCACACTGCCGGCCACAGATTAAACATAGCCATTGGAATTCTATTATCTTTAATATGGAGGAGCATCCCACTGGGATCACTGCTTCTAGGACACAATGCTCCTTCTTGAGTCAATCCAAGGCCATAACCAGTTTTAATCAAGACAGAGCACAGCATACTTGTCCAGCACTTGTTCATGGGGTGTACTTCCATATTACAGATAAGGGCAGTTGCAACTGTTCAGTTTAATACAAGTTAGACTCAGCCCTTAGCTCCTGTCAAGTTGCTAATATATTAGCTGAGCAAAGTTTGGATGCGTCTGATCTGACAGAATCATTCTGACAAGATGACTCACGTAACAGCAATCTTAAATTATTTTGTTTGTTTTTACAAAATTAAAGATACAGAAACCTCAAATACATCCCTCAGTAACAAAGTACCATCAAGGAAAACTAGCTAAACATTTCTGCATACATAAAAATAAATACACTCTAATATCTTTGGTTAAATTGCTTTGCCAATAATCAGGAAGCTCATGAAAAAGACCATAATAAAAAAAATCCACATGAAGAATCTGTCCATCACTTTTGCTACCTTTTTCCACTCAATTCCTTTAGCGCGGTTTGCTTTATGGTCTCTAACGCAATTAGCAATATACTCAATATTCTTTATCAGTACTTTATAACAGGAGCAGCAATTAACAGCATCCTCAGCATTTTCACATTGAATTCCATTGCTGTTATTTAAATGAACATTCAGCTTTTTCTTTAGGTCAGTGTCATTGTTTCTATTCCTGGAAAGTTGACTGGTCACCACCCTGTGTCTGTCCTGCTTTTTCTGATACTTAAAATCCTCTCTTAATTTATGTTCTTCTGCTTTCGCTCTTTGTGGACTTGTACAATTTTCACCCACATCATAAACAAAAAAGATCTTTGACATGTAGTCCAAAATAACCACCCTGGCCCACTGTGGAACAGGTTGGGCTTCTGCTCCACAGTGATGGATATTCATTATAATGATGGTCAGTGCAGTGGATGCTGTGATCATTGTCATAGTTGCTATGTAATATTTGCCTGTAATGTAAAAAATAGGGAAAGTATTATTCAAGTTAAAATCACCCTGTGCAGAAAGGAGAAAAAAAATCCCTCAACATTAAGCGAAATGTGAGAAGCTATCAAAAGAGGTCAGAATTCTGGAATCATCCTAATGCTCTGTAATTATGTTTGCATTGCGATTTGCCACTTATAATAGAGTTTAAGTCCATTCAAACAAATAAAATCTCCCACTGATCATGACCTATATTATACCATTTCAAAAGATTAACCACCTAATTATCAAGATATATATTCACACTCTCAAATGCCCCAATTTCAAAAAGCACCCATGTTAAAGTCTTTTTAAAAAATGTTCACAGTGAATCTCACATGTTTTTAGGATCCCTACAAAATTTGCATCAACATTTACACACTTCACATGTTACACCACTTCCTGGTGCATAAATTAATTTGGAAAAAAGCCCACCTATCATATAAAAGTGATTATATTAAATTATCATAACTGTTGATTTTCACCATAGAAGCAGTGAAGATCACATTTTTCATCTAGATGCAAGAAGGGCTGGGAATGTCTGCAGCTCAGTGGAACTAGTGGGGGAAAAAGGGGAGCCTGGAAGCTGAGTTGTACAGGAGAAGAAGGCATATAGACGCTTCTTTACTTTTTCCCAACAGATCAGCTAGGGCTCACCAAAGGAAGGGGTTAGGAGGAGTCCTAGTTCTGCACGGCAGAACAAGCTGTGCTGTAGGTGTGCTCAGATTCTATAGAGCCTAACAGGTTCTCAAACGAGGCCACTTAGGAATCAGTCAGTATATGGGAGTTACACCCTGGGATAGCAGGCTGCATGGTAAGTGGGAAGCTAGAAACCTACAGCATAAGGGAAGTCTTCTGCAGCATACCTGCTCTGAATTGTATTAAAAAAGGGCTCTCCCACTCCCAGGCAAGCCACAGAATATCCATCAGGTGGGCCAGAGAAGACACTAGTGCTTCTCCCCCTCCTTCTCTTCGTGGATAATTGAGCTGCTCTTCAGCCCCCACACATCTGACCTCTTCTCCAGAGAGTTGTCCCCAAATCTTCATATAACCTCTGCCCTTAGCTCAACTTCCCAACAGCCAGACCCTGCTCCTTGGAATCAGGGCTACCTGTGGAATTTAAACCAGGATCAGAGTCTGGGATGGAATTGAGACAGTCGATTTCCTTCTATGCTCATGGGGGAGAGAAAGTGCAACCCCACCCAATATGCTCTGACCTCTTCAATCCCCTAGCCATAGCAAAGGGGCTGTTCCTCAGCTCAGCTGTGCAGAAACAAACAGTCATAGGGAGCACTAATGCTTGTCTGGCTTCTCTATCTAATAGAGCTGCTATGGTTTGCAGTACCATGTCCTGTGGTATCAGGACTCGTCTCTGGTAAGCCATAGCAGGTTAAACAGGTGCAGAAGGCAGGGAAGACTTAGACTATGGCTACACTTGAAATTTCAAAGCGCTGCCGAAGTGTGAGTGTGGTCGGAGCACCAGCGCTGGGAGAGATCTCTCCCAGCGCTGCACGTAAACTACATCCCTTACGGGTGTAGCTTGCAGTGCTGGGAGCCGCGCTCCCAGCGCTGCGGCACTGATTACACTGAGGCTTTACAGCGCTGTATCTTGCAGCGCTCAGGGGGGTGTTTTTTCACACCCCTGAGCGCGAAAGTTGCAGCGCTGTAAAGTGCCAGTGTAGCCAAGCCCTTAGTGCTCACCCCTTCTCCATCACAGCTCAGCTCATCTTCCCTGCACCTCTCCCTCTTCCCATCCAACAAGACACATGATCCTCACCTTCACAAACTCCCTTTTGCTTCCAACACACAACCCACAATGCTCTCATCCATTTTCTCAAGACAGCATACTTCAACCAAATGAATCACTACACCAGTACCTGGAGCACCGTGTGGTCTCTCAGCCAATTACTGACCCAGTATAGCTTGTGAATCTGCGAAGATGACATCTTGAAGTGTCTGACCTCACCCTCAATTTTCCTTCATTAACACTGCAGCCCAGTTTTTAGCACATCCATGTCTTATTAATTTATCCCCATGCAGCACAAAATAACCTTGTCATAGTACTTCACTATATTTGTACAAGTTCCATACACATTTGAAGTATTACACAAGGTTTTAGAAACTTTGTATCACAATATTCATCTTTCCAGATTCCATTAGTGGTATGTAGTCTCCCTGACAATAATCAACCACTATTTATAAGCCATGATAAAAATCTGAAATACCCACCTATCAAAGGCACGTTTTCAGAAGGAGGCATGCTCTCTGCAACCATTAGCTGAAATACCGTTAGAGCAAGCAGAACTGTAACACCAAGTGACACTTTTTCCCCAGAGTCTGCAGGAAGGTAGAATCCCAGTGGGGCCAGGAAAGAGATCAAAACACAAGGGAGCAGCAGGTTAAATATATAGAAGGAAGACCTCCTTTTCAAGATCAGTGTGAATGTAATATCTGGATACGGCTCAGAGCAACAGCCGTATGTGATTACATTCTTAACAGCTGGCATTCCATGAATCTCCCACTCCACATCTTCTATAAAGTCAGATAGATCTCCACTGTCCAAAGCATTGATTATGTCTACCTGATTACCATTGTAGGTCCAGGAACCAAAGGTAAGGTTACACTGCTGGTCATCAAAGGGAAAATAAGATACATCTACCACACATGAGCTCTTTGTTATAGCTGGTGCATCCCAAGTAATTTTTCCATCATATCGCAATACTACATTTGTGTTCACTGGTTCTGAAAAGTCATCATCAGCCCTAAAAAGACAAAATGATAAACAAAATTAGAACACAAAATATATCAGAAAATCAGGTTATTAAACACATCTCTGAATTTACATCATTTACTTAACATTGTATGGCTGTTATGTGTGGCCACTCTTATGGCTATTATTGGACAGACTCAGCTGTGTGTCAAAGACCCAATACTGCTAACATAGAACTGAAATTCTCCTTAGCACAAGCAGGGGATTTGAGTGCTATTCCTGATGCAACTGTAAAGTTCAGCATGCAGCATTAATGACAAACTTGAAATCCTAAATGACCATGGATTTGCTACAGTATTTAGGCTGTCACAAACAAACATGAAAAAGAAAGATGGCCTTGTTGTTAAGGCAGAGTCAGATGAGAGTCCATATGTCTCCCAGACCTGAGAAGTATCCAATGTGAGGAGCCCCTGAGCCCTTCACGTCATGTGCAACACAAAGATGTATCTTTTGGTCTCATGGAGCGTAAACATTTGGGGCTACATTTTACACTTATTAAAATGTTCCCTGCCATGCCGAAAGCCTAAATACTGTACCATTGTGCTAGTAAAATTGATTGTTCTAGTTTTACTCTCCATCCTAACAACAAATAAACTAGCTCAGATAAGGGCAATTCAATGTTTGAAAACCAGCTTAATTCACAACACAGGTAAAGACATTTTTTCCAAAGTTTTTTTTTCCTCTTGTGGTGTCCCTTTCTAGCAGGTGATATTGTGAACCCAAGCTCTTTAATAACATCTCTTTAATGTAAACACTTGATCAAACCATTTTAAACAGATTTTGAAAGATAGTTTCTTCTTATAAAACATTTCTACTTCTCCGTTTCTGTAGGAAAAGGCACTTTTTCCACATAACGAGTCAATTATCTGGAAGCTCCCTAGTACTTCATGTGTAAAGAAAGGTGCTGCGGCTCAAGCAATTGGTGCTACGGCTCAAGCAATTTTTTTTTACTTTCATAACTGAGGTGGCAAGTCCAGAGGTGGTGAGGCTAAGAGCTGCCAAGCCTAGAGGTGCCAGGGCTCAGCCCTGACAAGTGTGTAGTAGTAGGACTCAAGGCCCCTGTTCACAGCATTATATTAAAACAGAAATTGCCAAACCATATCAGACCAATGGTCTGTCTAGTCCAATATCTTATGGCCAGATCCAGACACTCCAAAGGAAGGTGCAATAAACTGGAGGAGGATGGTTATGGATTAACTCACCCATAGGGAAATTTCTTCATATATATTCATTTATAAAAGAAAAATATTAAATCTAACTATGTGGTTGTGCTAAGAAACAGCCCCTCCAATTGTACTTACTTGTTATACAGGACAATGTCTGGTCTCCATACCAGATTGCTAGGAATCCTGATAGAATCCAACCCATCATATTCATCTTTGTCCCACTTGAGATATGCATCATACCAACTTTGTCGAATCCATAAATACGCAGTCAAAATTTGGTTTCTTTCATCCTGTAAGGAGTTACTATATACATAAACATCTCTAATCTATGACTCAACAAAAACACACTTTGTTTCAGGGGGAGTTCATTTTATAAACATAATGTGTTTCTTCTAAGACTGACTGTACTGTAAGTCCATAATGTCAGTTCAGAGGTACCAACTATGACAATTCCCACTGATTTCTCTGGAAGCCGTGCAGGCTCAGACCTTAGTTTGGTACATACACATGTTAATGTTTACATTATTTTAAATTACCTACCGTTCAAAACCCATGTGAGGAATTTTCTTCACTCTTTGCAGACACATTCTCCTTTGACTTCAAAGTGAATCTGACCACGTTCAAACCAAACCAGTTTTCCAAGCAAAAATTATAGGGGGTTGGGAGTAGGGGTGGGGGGCTAAACTAGGACTTTTTATTGGAAGCTGGATACAGCACTGACTGTAAAGAACTACTGCTTCTGCAAAACAACAGGTAAACTAGAGAGAAAAATAAGGCATCCAATTATTTTTTATTATTATTTGCTTCAGTGCAATGGGACAAAACAAACACTTTGATGCTGAAAGAAATCAGTATATAATTGTTGTTATAAAAGAAATCTAACATCTTAACCATCTTTAGGTAGTTAGGTCATAATGGTGTAAATGGATGAGTACATATTAGAACAGAAACCTTTGAGGAAACATTATTAAAGTTATCACTTTATGCCGGAAAATGACAATTGTTCTCACATCTTCAAGTGAAAAATGAAGTTTTAAATTTTGAATCCCATGCAGTTTTAATGCATCCGATGAAGTGGGTATTCACCCACGAAAGCTCATGCTCCCAAACATCTGTTAGTCTATAAGGTGTCACAGGATTCTTTGCTGCTTATGCAGTTCTAAGAGTTTACAAATTGTAGGTGTGGAAGTTTGCATATTTCTAGAACATGGAACTGTCTTGTTACTCACCATATCTTTAATTTGGGACAGTGTGATCTGAAGAGTGACATTCAATGCTTTATCTGTGTCTTCCACTGGTCTCAGAGCATTTGAGTAGTCTTCAAACAGTTCACTGAATAGCATTTGAGCATATTTTCCTTGTGCAGACTCCACACCTACATCAAATAGTATATAAAATATATCACATGAAATAGTGTCCCCAAGGCTCCAAATAGCATTTGTTACTATTAGAATACATACTGCCATCCAGCTATTATACACATACTGTACTATATCATATTTAATATAAAAGCAGCAGAGAGTCCTGTGGCACCTTATAGACTAACAGACGTATTGGAGCATGAGCTTTCGTAGGTGAATACCCACTTCGTCGGATGCATGTAGTGGAAATTTATTCTATTTAATATAGAATATATGTAGCAAATCTGATGAGACCCATGCAGAATAGGTCATTAAGTTGTAGTAACTAAATGGATATTATAAAATTAATGTTTTACATCCATTTTATAAAACACTGTGCAATATTATAGCCCTTTTTATCCATAGATTCTACAGTCTTTTTCATAGGACAAATATCATTATCCCTATTCTGTTGATGGTAGAAATAAGGCCCAGAGAGAATAAGGCCCAGATTTTTAAAGGAATTAGGTACAGGCGTTGCAATGCTGAGCATAACTAATTGATTTAGGACAGGGGTGGGCAAACTTTTTGGTACGAGCGCCACATTGGGGAATAGCAATTGTATGGCAGGCCATGAATGCTCACAAAATTGGAGTTGGGGTGTGGGCTCTGGAGCGATGCTGGGGATGTAGGAAGGTGCTCTAGGCTGGGACCCAGGGGTTCAGAGGGCAGGAAGGGGATCAGGGCTGGGGCAGGGGTGCGGGAAGGGGTGCAGTTTCCGGCAGAGGCTGCGGGCTCTGGAAACAAGAGGTTTGGGGTGCAGGAGGCTGCTCTGGACTGGGATCGAGGGGATGGAGAGCGGGAAGGGAATCAGGGCTGGGGGCGGGGGGTTGGTGCATGGAGCGAGGCTCATGGGGTGCAGGCTCTGAGTGGCACTTACCTCAAGCGGCTCCCGGAAGCAGTGGCATGTCCCTTCTCCAGCTCCTATGTGGAGGCACGGCCAGGTGGCTCTGTGCACTGCCCCGTCCGCAGCCATCACCCTTGCAGCTCCCATTGGAGCGGGTAGGAGCCGGAGCGGGGCCATGCTGCAGCTTCCAGGAGTCACATGATGTGGCCCCCCGACCCAGTGCCCCAGCTGAAGCGGGGCTGAGCCACCTGGCCCTCAATCCGGCACCCCAGCCGGAACAGGGCCGAGCTGCACAGTGTGGCTCAGGGGCTGGCTTAAAACAGCTTGCGGGCCATAGTTTAGGAGTTTTACTGATTTAAGAGCCTAAATCTCATTTTCAAGGGGGATTTAGGTTTTTAGGTGCCTAAATCACAGCAACTGTCAATGGGGTTTAGACTCCCAAGTGCCTAAATCCTTTTTGAAAATGAGATTTAGGCTCCTAAATCAGTTAGGCATTGCAACACTGAGTGCAGCAATGCTGAAATACTTTTTAAAAACTGGCCCAAAGTGATTTACTTAAACAATCACTCAGTTGCTGAGCTAAGAATAGAAACCAGGTCTGACTTTCAGTCCTCTACCCTAGCCAATGGCTTTGTGCTGTCTCCATACATACAAATATTGCTCTCTACAAGAGAGGGCTGAATACTATTTATAAAATTTGCTCCTCTTTTATGGCATTCATGTTTGAATAAATAATTAGACGAATTTTGTTCATTATTTGGCCAATGGTAGAGTTGGCTGAATAATTAGTGAATATATTCATTGAATAATTTCTTCAATTAATTTTTGCAATCTTTTCCAAAGAATAGAGTATACGTGAAAAAGATTTTTTCTGTTATCCTTCGAGCTCGACAGATAATCCACTGAAATTCTCTCTTTAAAATGAGAGGTTTACAGATTGCTTTGTCCTCTGAAGTTTCTCTGTGTTGTACTGATTTATCTTTAGATGGAGTCATAGATTTCAAAAAGCAAAGGACAAAGATGTTAACATTTGTCTGACCTATGCAAATTCAAATTCACGCAAGCATGCAGCAAGTATTTCAAAGTACTTCACTCTTCAGCCATTTAGCTGTTCAATTATTAGTACTGCAATTCAGGACTAACTACAGTTCAAACAGCCAGCTTCACTGGAAAAAAAAGCAATCAAAGCTAATGAAACTATTTAAACAGCATTTAGGTTCAACAGTATGTAATCAAAATCGTTATATTTCTGCAGTGCTTACTCAGCAATGAGATAAAATAGGCTGAAACAGTTAAGAGGATCCACTGCTGCCCAAACTGCATTTTTTGGGCACTCCAAACTGTGAAGTCAGTGAATGCACTAGGAATGATCAATCAAGTGTATAAAGCAAGCGTCAAGCTGCACACTGATACGGGGAAGTGCTCTCACCTTGAAGTATCACTGCTGTGAAAACCAACCAAAGGGAGAAGCAGCAGCAGAAGGGAAGGCTATTTCTCTTCATTTTGAACCTTGAAGTAACTGCTCCTCCAGGAACACAAAAATTATTTTCAGCTTCCAAAGCTGAGACAAATTAGTTGTGCAGCAGCACAAAAGCTGTGAAGATACGGACGTGCTGCTGGTAAGAGCTCTGTTCTCAGCGGCAGCAAGTCTCCTGTGTCCTGAGCTGAGCCCCGCTGAGCACCCCACTCTGCTCTGGTAACCTGAGAGCTCCCACTCTGCTGCTCAGTGAGAAGCCAGACAGATGGGATATCAAGAGGACACACCTCATGTAAAGCTTATTCTTTCCACAGTGTTACTGGCTTTTTCTTCTTACTATTAATGCATCAGTAGAAAGTCAGTATATGAAGAATAGCCCATTCACACTCTCTCAATCTGGGCCAGATTCTGTCACCCTTATGTTAGTAATAGTTTAGTCTGTGCAGGTCCACTGAAATCAGTGAAAATTCTTGCAGAGTAAGTCACTACTCAACGTGAGGAACAGTGGCAGAATCTGGCCCCATAAGTATAGAATTCTTCCAGGACAGTTCAACCCCAATTTGATGGAGGCCTTAGTGACATGAAACTTTACAAAAGGGAGACAGCCTTTGGCATGGGTGGCACATGAACCCCCCTTCAGGGAGGCTAGGCATGCAGCCTCATCCCTGCTGCCTGAGACCTCACTACTACCCGAGCACCACCCTCCTCTCACGGCCAGAGATGCCCCAGCCAAACAGCCCTGGGCTGCCGGCTGGTCTCAGTGCCCACCCACACACTTCGTTCACTGACCAGCCCCAGTGCCGGGTTGCCAGCCGGCCCCAGCACTGGCCCAACATTGGCCCACTCACTGGCCCCCACCACCTGGTAGTCTCCAGCCAGAGCTGAGCTGCTGCCAGCTTGGAGGAGAGGGTGCAGCATGGGCAGGGCCAGGGCTTATCTTAGGGGAGGTTTAGCCTCCCTGGCCTATTATACCCACTACCCATGGCCTTTAGTGTTTGTTACACAGATGAATTTGTGAAATATGTCTCACATGGGCATGACAGCCTCAGGTTTAAAATACTACAAGAATTTGACCAAGATTTTTCATTCTTACTCTTAATCTCAGTGACCTGCAATAGATGCCCAATGTTACTCATTTGTTTATGTTCCTCATATTGTTAGTCAAAGGAATTCGTTCCTTTCTTCGTGGCCAAACAGTAGTTTGCTGGCATTGTAGGTGCCTTTTGACTGATCAAGCCATTGTTCACTTCCACCTCTCTCTCTCTCCTTTCCATGTAGATTAATCCAGTTTGAAGAAGAAAAGCACCAGGGTTCAGTGAGGGGCACTAGATCATTTTTGCCATCATTTTAGAATGGGCAGTGACGACTATATATCTATCTGAAACTGCAAGAGGAAGTGTAGATAAGTAGAATGAAATTACTAACAACAGAATTCAGCCAGGACACATCTGGCTTGTGTAATAAGATTAAATACTACTCTCACCAGATTACACTCACCAGTTCTTTCTGGTGAAAGTGAACTGGTATTTCCAAACAAAAAATACTTTCCTTTTAGTAGCATTCTTAGTACCATGTGACTAGTGTATGTGCTTAGCATTCTACATACACCGGTGAGATTTGTGGCCAAGTTTAACAGCTAAACAAGTAATTTCTATAAGAGTACCTGTAATGAAATCTCTCTCCGTCACATCATCTGCTGAATTCCCAAAAGGAAAAAATATATAAGTAGTTTAGAAATAAGAGAGGTCAAGGTGGCCCTTAGATTGTATGTAACAAGTTGCTTTCTCTTTAGGAAGCAGGGCACACAGCGTTAAAGGGGATAGCTTAAACAGTTATTGGATATGGTCAGGTCAATGTGATCTCAGAGGATAACATCAGTCTGTAGCCTTTTTGTCATTAGGCTGGGAGTAGATACTGTTGGTGTGTCCCAGTCCTTGGAGAGATTAGGGGGTTGTCTGAAGGCCAGAAGAGGAGGTTCAGGAAAGATTTATTTCAGGATGGAGTCCCATTGAGATTGAGTTGTAATAGTTTGATGATCATATGGGTTCCAGTGTGGTGTTCTAGGGGACAACTAGGGGGGTGTGGTCAGAGTGCGTTTGGATTTCTGTATTGAAGCAGGTTCTCTTGGGATATTTGGCCTGTTCCAGGATCCAATTTACTTCTCCAGTGGAGTGTCCTTGATTGATGAAGGCAGCTTTGAATGTGCTAAGGTGTGTATCCTGCATTTTTTCCTCGGAGCATATTATGTGGTATCTAAGTACCTGGCTGTAGATTACAGATTTCTTGGTGTTTGTGTGGAAGGTAGATGTGGTGATCCATGGGTTTATTCCATATAGTTCTCTGTAGGGTTCCGTTGCTGAAGCTGATTGTGGTGTCCAGGAAATTGGTGATGGTGTAGGAGTTTTCCAGAGAGAGTTTGGTCATAGAATCATAGAAGATTAGGGCTGGAAGAGACCTCAGGAGGTCATTTAGTCCAACCCCCTGCTCAAAGCAGGACCAACCCCAACTAAATCATCCCAGCCACGGCTTTGTCAAGCCAGGCCTTAAAAACCTCTAGAAACCCATTCCAGTGCTTCACCACAGTCCTAGTGAAATCATTTTTCCTAATATCCAACCTAGACCTCCCCCACTGCAACTTGAGACCATTGCTTCTTGTTCTGTCATCTGCCACCACTTTGAACAGCCTAGCTCATTCCTCTTTGGAATATCCCTTCAGGTAGTTGAAGACTGCTATGATGTGGTGGAAATCTATATGGGAATTTAAGTCGTCTGTCCATAGGATGAAAATATCATCAAGGTATCTCAGGTATATCACTGGTTTCATGGTGTATATGTCCAGAAATTCTTCTTCAAGGAGGCCCATGAAGAGGTTGGTGTACTGGGGAGCCAACCCAGTACCTATGGCTGTTCCTATGGTTTGGACAAAATGTTTGTTGTTGACTGTAAAGTTGTTAAGGGTGAGGATGAAATGGATGAGATGTGCTTGGAATGGATATCCAAGGGTTGTCCTTTGTCTTGTAAATATCTGAGTCAAGGCAGCTATGCCCTCATTTTGAGGGATGTTGATGTATAGGGAGGTGACATAAATGGTGGTGAGCCTGGTGTTCTGAGGGAGGTTGTTAATGTTGCAGTTTGTGGAGGAAGTTGGTTATGTCCTGGAGGAAGCTAGCACCATGTGGTGAGTGGTTTGAGGATGGTTTCTGTAAGTCCTGATATTCCTTCAGTAAGAGTGCTGTGGCCAGATATGATGGGTCTGGGTTCACTTGTTTGTGTATCTTGGGAAGCATGTAGAAGGTCCCTGGGGTGAGTTCGTGGAGGATGAGTTTGTAGAGTTTCTCTAGGAGTTGTTTGGGGAAGGATTTGATGATATCCTTAAATTCCTTGGTAAATTGTGTTGTGAGGTTGTCTTTGAGTTCTTTATAGAAGGTGGTGTTGGAGAGTTGGTGACAATACCAGGACACACCAACTCAAAGTGGCACCAGACCCTGCCAGAACAGATGCCTCTTTTGCAATGCAAGTTTTACACAGGCACAGTATAAATCATGCAGCACCTCAAATATAAGAGGAAGCAAGTGTGTTCCCATATGTATTTGTATATATAATATATATATTCAATTTATTCCACACATATATATTTCATTTAATGTTCATTATGGAATCCTAAATGGGTGATCAGGTGATAATAAAAAATTAACACTACTATTCCAACAAACAAATTTAATTCAGCCACACATGTAGTATTATATTTCTTCAATTCTTTTCGTATGCACTTCAGTTTTATAATCATCACCAATATCATAGTAATAGTTACATTGACACTTCTGTCTCCCTGTAACATAGAAAATTGCTGTGTGTGTCTTTGCTTCTCTAAAGACACTAACTGTGGAATATAGAAACAGAAAAATTGGATGGATAATCCTATGCATTCTCACCTACCTAGAGAGAAAATAAAATCATTCTTGTATTCTCTTACAAAAACTAAAACAGACTTTGCCACAAAGAGCATGGGACTTGCTGCTGAAGAAGTCTGGAAGAGTTATGTCCCCTCAACCACTTTTCAAATACTGTAGGATTTCAGAAAAATGAGGCTCATGTAATGGGCAAGCCCTGTAGTCTGATATAGAGGAACCTAAGGGGAAGCACTATTCCCCACTGCATCCAGGTTTTATTCACTGATGGATTTAAGCACTGCAAAGCAGCCAAATGGTTTAAAAACAAACCAACCAACCAAAAAACCTCACACAAACTTGTACCCCTCTCGCAAACATAACAGTTTTCTTATTGCTATATAATGGCTTTATATTAGTGATCAAGCAATAAAACAGGGTTTTTGAGAGAGGAATTGTTTAATTATAGCTTCATCTATGGAAGTACTATTACAGACAAAAAAATCTTTTAAGTTTGAATAAAGATTAAATATGAAATAAAGCAGTTCTCCATTTTCACAACAACAAGTGGTGCTCTAAACAAAGGAATTAATATAAAGACGTTTACAAAAACAATCTAAAGAGCAATGAGCCTTTAGAAATGGAATCAAATGATTAAGCGTTCCAAAAACGTTTCAGGCAAACTTAGTTATTTCAATTCAGTGTATCAACCACTAGATGTCCCTATTATCCATCCCATTTACTTCTCAAGGCATTCAAGAGAACTTTCTGTTTATCTTATCAAGATCACATGATATTATTTTTAATCTATTTTGATTAATCCCAGCAAGTGATTATTTGCCTCACATTGATCTAAGCCAAAGCAGAAACAAGAAGTTATTTAAAACAAGAAATGAGATAAAAGGAAGAAACAAATGACAGCACTTGGCTCTTTAGTTTATCCAATATATGACACTGTAGTTGCAAAATGGTTTCAGTACACAAATATAAATCAGCATTGACAACTGGACAATTTGAGACACCACTTAAAGTACAATAAACTTTTGCTGCCACAGTCAATTGTTAAGGCTGCATGGCACAAGGTCCAATAGCTGCATCTGCTATCTCACAAAGAAAAATATTTGAATAAAATATACAGATGATTCTGTTCATGGACAGAACATTGTGCCTCTTTTGTATCCTTTGGAGATGATTCATGTAACATTAATTTGTCAATGCACTAAGCCTGCTCATATTTTCCATGTCACTTACATGACATTTTATAACTTCTTTGAGGAACCAGACTAGCAGACGGTTCTGCATGCTGTTCATCAGCAAGACATGCAAAAATCTCTGAATTGGCATATAGCTGCCATCTAAGTGACATTTGGCTGATCATGCACTTTCAAAGGGATTTAAATATCAACAGAAAAAATATTTTTTTATATAAACGTGTAATGAAAGAGCTTCCAGTTTTAGGTGTTTGATCCTAGGCAAATTTTAATATAAAAAAGCAACAAAGCTGTTTTAAAATTAGTGTTTTCTATTAAAAGTCAATACTTCTTTTCCTCCCCAAAAACTCCTGCGCTCCTAGGACTAAGGTCTCAGCAAATACATTTTGTCAGCCTCCTCCACACAGAATTTTGTAAAAACCCATTATCTTTTTGCTTCAATCAGGATTTTAAACTCATGCCATGGGGGGCGCTCTGCCAGTCGCTGGGAGGGCTGCAGGCAGGGTGCCTTCGGCAGCACGCCTGCGGAGGGTCTGCTGGTCCCGCAGCTTCGGTGGAGCCATGGGACCAGCGGACCATCCGCAGGCACACCTGCGGGAAGTCCACTGGAGCCGCGGGACAGGCGACCAGCAGAGTGAGCCCCTGGCAAAATGTCTAGAGCCGCCCCTGATTGTACTGTCACAGGCCCTAATGCGCTCTGTACAATCAAATATCCTCCATCAGAGAACAGCTGAGAAGAACAGATTGGTTTCCAAGCACAGTTTGTGAGAACTGTCTGACAGTCTGGTCCTGTTTAAGTTCATGCCAGTTTTTCCCCCTAAAAGCACTGACGTGCAGTTTTTTTGCTACAGAATATTCTCCTGTGATTAATCAAGCAGCATACTAGTTCTTCACAATCAATCTTTTTTCATCAGATTAATTGCAATCTTAATAGGATTGGGAAGTCAGCTGAGTACCAGTAATATGGCCCTACTAGGCCCACTTCTCATATGTAGAACATAACACTAAATGTAGATATGGTGTGTGTGTGTGTGTGTGTGTGTGTGTGTGTGTGTGTGTGTGTGTGTGTGTGTGTGTGAGAGAGAGAGAGAGAGAGAGAGAGAGAGATTTGTTCTCACCCATCTCCTTCCCCCTACTTCCTTCTCTCTCTCAAAAATCCCCTCCCCTGAAACTAGCTCTCTCTCTCTCTCTCTCTCTCTCTCTCACACTCACAATAGGAAACACTAAGAAAAATATCAGCCTATATCAGACAGTTTGGAATCTTGGCCACACTTTCCAGAAAAGGAAAACATAAGTAGTACAGCTAGAGTTTGTTTGAAATATTGGCCCCATCTGGTGAATTTTTTCTAGATAGAGATACAGACACACACCTTTGCTGTCTGCCTTTCATTCAAAATCTGAAGAAGAGGGGCCTTTTGCCCTGAAAGATTTGATATTATTTATGTGATCTAAAACACAGTATCACATTCACTACTACTTCTTCCCCTAGGATGAATACAAACTAACATGTTTTGTGTCTGCTCTTTAGAAACATTTTGTCCCTGGTAGTGCTAAAGTACAGTCTGTTTGCGGAGATCAGAACATTTTTCATATACAGCTCTTTATTATTAGTGTCATGCCCAGCTTTGCACTGGGTCTTTGAATTGTTGATCATAAAAGTTCTGCTCTTCACAAAAAAAAAAATCTCAAGGCCCTAGCAGCTATTACAGATCATACATCTGGCTTTGATAGACATCCCAGTGTTTTAAAACAAACTAGGCTACAGAAATGTTTTCCCTATTACACAGGTGCACAGAGGACAACTTCAATGCCTTTCTCTACCCGACTACCATACTGACATGGAGGACAAAGGAGAGTACCCCTAAATAAAAATTAATCTAATTTGGGAGCAGGGGACAAGAGAGACAGCCCTCCTGCAGCTTGGAACTGGAGATTATAGTAGTTGTTCCAGATATGGTTCCCCCAAACTGAGGGCATAAAAGATATTAAAAAGTGATAGTACACTTGATATTATATAAAGTAAGAGTAAAAGGCAACATTTTAGTTTTATTACCTCTGTAGGATTCAGGAGGGAAAAACAGCATCCCTTTGTTAGTCTCTAAGGTGCCACAAGTACTCCTGTTCCTTTAAGAACCGTAACTCTGTTTTCACTGTTACTAAAAACATCGCACCAACATCTGTTGAGGGTCTTAATGCTCTTTGACAACATCTACTTTATGAATAAACTTACTTCTATCCAGCATCAGGGAATAAAGTACATTTTTATGAGAATTGCCTAAGAAATTGGAGCTCCTGTCTTAGTTCCTGAGACTGCAAGAGTTCCCTGCAAATTCAAAGTGAGCTACAACAGAGGCTGAAGCAGCGCAGTTAGCAATGCAGGCGAGGTACCAAAAGATGCAGATAACTGGAAAAGTAAAAGACACAATGTATCAAACAAAGTTTAACTGTGGCTTTAATGGATACAGTCTTGTAACTCTAGATTACATAAGTAAACGGATGATTACTTGAACCTCATCACTGACTGTATTTAACAATTGCTGCATAGAGTTTTGCAAGCAAAGCTTCCCTGGTAATATACATACATTTGAAAAATATTTACAGACACATTTCCAATGGAAAATTTGTGCTTACTCGAGCATTTCTTTTCTTTGACTAATGTCCAGTGCTACTCAGAGTGGATTTTTCCTTCTCTCCAATAGTTGGAGGTGGAAACCAAAACTATTCTGTTGCAACCAGGGCTTTGAACCACACTTCTGGAATCAGTGTCTTCCAGAGTTGACAAATAATAAACTTCATGTTAACAATTAAATAATCTGCCATTTAAAAAAAAGAATGACAAAGTAATAACAATAAAAATTAAATTATCCCAGAGTAAAAACTTCTTATTTAGGTCTGACAACCATCACTATAGGATGTACCAAGCAGTATTTATTCCTGTCAGAGAGTTTATTAAAACATTCCTTTTCCGACAGACAATTTTAGGTACCCAAATTTCTTAGGACTTATTAAGTAGCTGATGATATACTTCAGACTCTCCCTCAGCTTGAGTTTAAGTGTGGAAAGGGAAAAAAAATGAGCCTTGTAAGCTGCACTTTTGAGGGGAGGCTGTGGATGGTAACAGCAGATTCTGATCTCAGTAACACCAGTGTAAATCCAGAACATCTCTGCTGATGTCAATGAAATTATTCCAGATTTACACCAGTGTCACTGAGCTCACTATCTCTAAGTGGTCTCCAAAGATCTCTCTAGGCTTTGATAGAGAAAGCCTCCTTTAAAAAGATTTTTGGTAGGATGGCAAAGGTGAAGACTCCTGCTGAAGAGGATTCCAGAGATTGTCAACAGGGGTCTGTATTTCATAACCACATATATCAGGGGCGGGAGCGTCACACTTGAGGGGAGTGTGGAGGGATGGTCTAGCCTGATTCTTACTCCCGAGGTCCTTTTCCATCCTGGAGTAGTTCCTTAGAAACGAGGACTACAGAGAGGAGTCACAAAGGGCATTGCCTGCTTATCTTTAGATATTCTGCCATGTTGGGAGCCCTCAGCAGTAGACCAAGCCTCACAAGGTGTCTCCACCTGCCTTTCAATTTACAACAAAATGCCCAAACCAAGAAAGGACAATCAATCAATTTAGGTATAACTTGGTTCAAACTCATGCTTTAGGCTGTTCAGGTGCTCGCCTGAAAACCTGGGCCCAAGTCAGCAAACTGTCAGTGTTTTGGGCACAGCAGCTACAGATGCTGCCAAAGAGAAAATATAAGTCAGTTGCCAGAGGAGATCTCTGCAGAGGCCTAGGAATGCTAAAAATGTAATAAGTGTTAATTATCCCTTATTTTCATATTCCAAACTGCTAGCATTTGTACAGTCTGGCCCTGACACAAAGCGGTTGCCAATGGCTGCCTGGTGACTCACTATGCAGTAGGGTTCTGGCCCAAACTTTTTGAAGGGCAAATCTAGTAACACCCTGTAACTGCAGAGAGCCTTAACTTTAGATGATATCACATTAATAGAGATTCTGAAAAAGAAGAATTGTCCAAGAGAGCTAGAAACTAGCCAGCAAGATATACTGAAGTTTCATTTCTTGCATGGTTCCCCCCAGACAAGCAACAGACATGGAACTTCTAGCTATTAGGAGCAAAGGGAAGTATGTAGGGGCGGCTCTAGGCATTTTGCCAACACAAGCACATTCACATAATGCAGATAACATGGGATTTACTCTGTGGCCTTTGGGTTTCTTTTTTTTTTCTTTCCCTCTTAACAATTTGTCTCTGGTCCTTTCCCAGCTTTTTGTTTCAAGGTGGTCAATGCCAAGTGTGAGCAGCTGATCAGTCAACACTGATACACCTTAGCATTCCTCTAGGGCTACGTCTTCACTACCCACCGTATCGGCAGGTAGCAATCGATTGCTCGGGGATCGATATATCGTGTCTCATCTAGACATGATATATTGATCCCCGAACGCACTTATATCGATTCCGGAACTCCACCAACCCGAACGGAGTCTACATGGGGAGCCGCGGACATCGATCCCGCACCATGAGGACAGTGAATAATTCAATCTTGGATAGTTCAACTTCAGCTATGTTATTCACATAGCTGAAGGTGCGTATCTGAGATCTATTTTCCCCAGTAGTGTAGACCAGCCCTAGGTTTCCAGACATGACCAGGCATCTTTCTCACCCCACAAGGAGATGACGGTACAGACATCCTCAAGGAAACAGGCAGCAGTGCATCACAGCATTTCAATAAACTCTGGTTAAAAGAGAAAATTCTGTATCTGGAAGCTGCTACGAAAATAGCTTGCAAATGACCCGCATGCAGCCAATACTGCCACTTGTATTGGTAGGTGGTTTCTGGATAGGTTGACCCCTGGATGTCAGAATTGCCTGTAAACTACAAAGACCCCAAAACAATGTATTTCAGTCATGTTAGCTTAATATTATTGAAAAATCCTTGTAATGCTCATTTGAAGATTCCATATATACAGCGTTAACAGGGATGACTCTTCTTCTGCTGAGGGAATTCTGAACAATTTTTTTTTAAATACTGCACCTAAAAATGTGTGCACAATATTTTAAAATTCTGCAAAATTTGTCAATAAATAAATGTGGATCACAGACCACCAGCAGCATAGAGGTGGGGGATCACCCTGAAGCCCCCACCTCCTCCGGTACAGGGACTCGAGAGTGAGGCTGAACCTGACCCTGACACAGTGCAAGGGCTGGGCCTGCCCCAGAAACACTCCAAAGCCCTGTCCCTCTGTGCCAGGCACATCAGGTGTGGGTCGAAAAGCACAGCCCAGCAGGTTCCAAGTGTGGAGGAGCTTAGTGTGGGAGGATGCAGGTGTGGGGCGAGAGGTTTCTGTGTGGGGCAATCTGAGTGCAGGCAGCTCAGTGGGAGATCTGGATGCACAGGGGCTTATTGGGGGGTTCTAGGGTCAAGGGCAATGGGACTCTGCAGAGGATCCAGGTGAAGGTAGTTAGGGCTCAGCAAGGGGGGGTCTGGATGTGGGGAAATAGGGCTCAGCAGGGGGTCTGGGTGTCGGGGGCTCAGGGGGGGGCCAGGTGCAGGGGGAGTGGGGCTTGATGGGGGTGGGGGTCCAGGTGCAGCTGGTTGGGACTCCGTGGGGTGGGGGTCTGGGTGAGGGGGGCTCAGAG
Organism: Gopherus evgoodei; assembly: GCF_007399415.2. Classification (NCBI taxonomy): domain Eukaryota; kingdom Metazoa; phylum Chordata; order Testudines; family Testudinidae; genus Gopherus; species Gopherus evgoodei. Next base: position 45,641,369 of record NC_044326.1, on the reverse strand, counting down.
GGGTCGAGGTGTAAGGGTGTAGGGCTTGTCAGGGTGACAAGTCAATAGGCCTCCTTAAACAGGGGAGCCCCAGCTGCTGCCAAGGGTACAGGGCATGCCAGGCATACACTGCAAGGTGAGCTCCTGCTTCCGTCCCATGATTCCCCTATGCCCTTTTCCTCTCAAGCCCTCTCCCCTCACTCCCACATTCCCCTCCCCCTGCCCTGTTCCACCCCCTCTTCCTTCCCCACTGCCTCTTCCCCCCACCTCCCTTTACTCAGCCCCACCACAGGCACTCACTGTTGCACAGAAAACAGGAAGGCTCCTAGCATACAGAAGGGCAGCCAGCCTGGCATTAGGACCCAGGAGGTGGCATTCAGCAGAGCCCAGACAGCCTCCTTCAGCTGCGCAGTTCTGTGCCTGCAGAAATGAGGCAGCACAGGCACATATGCCATGTGTCCCCCATGCCTCACCTCAGTTTGGAGAGGGAGAAATCCCCAAAAAACTGCACTCTGGGTCATCTCCTACCCCACCCCACCCTCAATGACTTCCCTACCATTTTCCACACAGAAACACAGGAATTCTGTAGGGGGAGCCCTTTTCTGCAGGCACACAGTCCTGCAGAATCCGCCCCCCCAAGTACTCTTTGTATCAGACTAAAGAGCTTGAAATGGTTTGTATTTAACAAAGAGCCAGGACAGGGCAGAGTGCTGGGGCAACTTGCTGTTAAGAACACAGGCGGTTGTATTTTGCACAAGTTAAAGCTCTTGCAGAGCATAGCCACATTCCTATAATAGGGCTGCAGTAATCACAAATGTCACAAATGCATGAAACATGGCTAGGTCCATGTCTGATAAAATGTGATGAAACTTTCTGGCCAGCTGCAGACAGAGATGGACATTTTTTGCCACAATGGCTTTTTGGACCTCTGAAAGCATTATGGAATGCAAAAAATACTAGACTGAGTTAATAAACTGTAACCTTGATCTTGCTTTCATGCACTTTTAGCCAGTTGCTTTCCATCCAGGCACTGATTTTGGCCAGGCACTGAAAGTGCTTGGAGATGGTACTGCTTACATTTAATGTAAAGATATAGAAATAGATGGCTGTATAATCTCTCAACAGCTTCCTATAGGATGAACAGTTGCCCCTAAAAATCCCCCTAAGGGGAATGACCTGGACCGTATTAGGGTATTTCCATTTGTCCCTAGCTCTTTGGACATGCGATTTGGTGATCAAAGTACACAAAACGTTGTAGAAAGGGCCAGGTGCAATTAGCATGGATGTTCTTTTACCAACAAAGGAGAAAATCTCCCACCAAAGCAACAAGGGGTGTATCTAATGCCCTGGACTGGTTCTAGCTAGCTGCTAGCTACTCAACTTCAGGGGGTATAGAACAGAGACAGGAGGACTGTCAGCCTGTCTTGAGCCCTCCCTATCTCCAACTTTCCTGCAGCCCAGGGGCTTGAGCGAACTCTGGCGCACAGAGCCTCAATTATGAGAAATGTTAGTGCCTGATAGACTGGGTGCCAGCCCACTGCCTAGACATTTGATTACTCTTCTTGTCAGTGCTCTACCAGTAAGCCTACTGCATAAGCAGTTAACACCGGGCACTTTAAGAAGGGTGTACTTGAAAGAGGCACCACTACCCTGATCATACTAGCAGGATGTACTGATGGGGAAGTTTCCTCTCTTTCAGTGATCACAATTCCTTTAGTCATTAGCTATTACATTTCCAGACTCTGCATGTTACATTTCTAAGGGTGAGAACTGACTGAATTTGTAAATCATTTATCATTTCTGAAAATTACCTTGCATAAAATTAGATAATCCCCTTCTTTCTTAAAATCTGTGAATGCTGTTAAATTGAAATAAAAAAGGGGATGTATCATCCTTGAAAAGTCTGCCTGTCACACACCCACAGACTTAATTTGGTACTGGAGCTTAAAGTGTAACTGTCATTCCGAGATTCTGAGTTGATAAAACGTAACACTCTTGAAGGCTAAGCAGAAAATAAAAGTTTCACTTCAGGCATGGCTACACTTGCAGACGGAGCACCAGGAGTTAAATCAGCCTTCGGAGACCATAGCAGTGAAAGCACTGCCATGTGTTCACACTGTTAGCTGCAAGCGCAATGACATGGCCACATTTGTAGCACTTGGCAGCAGCATTGGGAGCAGTGCATTATGGGCAGCTATCCCACAGACCACCTCTTCAAATTCTGGTGCTGTGGCTTGTGGGAAGCGGAGGAGCATTCTGGGTTCTGTCCCAATGCCCTGTGATACATTGCTTCACATCCCCAGCAATCCCTGTGCTTCCATCTACATTTGGTGCCATCTTTCAATGGTTTCTGTACTGCGCATTTGTCTTCCCTTTCTGTCTGCAGGAATGGATCCCGAACTTGTGTGAAATATGCTGATGGGGTCTCGCCAGCACCTCACAAATTGTAGTCAAGTTACTCCTTAAGCTACAAACTGACAGTGTGGAATCCGATGATGTCAACTTGCATAATGCATATGACATGAGATCGCTTGTGGCATTCACGGACATCTCACTACAGTGGAAAGCCACTTTTGGGCTCAGGAAACAAGCACTGAGTGGTGGGATCACATTGTCACGCAAGTCTGGGATGACGAGCAGTGGCTGCAGAACTTTTGGATGAGGAAAGCCACTTACATGGGACTGCATGCTGAGCTCACCCTAACCCTGCAGCGCAATGACACAAGACTGAGAGCTGCCCTGCCCGTGGAAAAGTGGGCAGCTCTCAGTCTTGTGTCATTGCGCTGCAGGGTTAGGGTGAGCTCAGCATGCAGTCCCATGTAAGTGGCTTTCCTCATCCAAAAGTTCTGCAGCCACTGCTCGTCATCCCAGACTTGCGTGACAATGTGATCCCACCACTCAGTGCTTGGGTGCTGAGCTCACCCTAACCCTGCAGCGCAATGACACAAGACTGAGAGCTGCCCTGCCCGTGGAAAAGTGGGTGGGAATCTTGCATTCTGGAATCTGGCATCTCCAGACAGCTACTGATCAGTTGCTAACCAGTTTGGAATGGTAAAGTCGACGGTTGGAATCATGTTGATGCAAGTTTGCAGGGCCATTAATTGCATCTTGCTCAGAAGAAACATGACTCTAGGCAACAAGCATGACATTGTGGGTATTTCTCTATGGTTCTCCAGGTGCTTTTGGATCACCTTGGGAGTTTCATGGACATTAAGGCAGGCTGGTCTGGAAAGCTGCATGCATCATGCACCTTTCGGAACACAGGCCTGTTCAGGAAGCTGCAAGCCAGGACTTTCTTCCCAGACCAGATCACCATAGGGGAAGTAAAAATGCTCACTGTGATCCTTGGAGACCCCACTTACCCATACCCTGCTCTCCAGCTGTAAGGCCTTGTATACACTCTGGGGGGAAAAAAAAAATCAATCTAAGATATGCAACTTCAGCTACGAGAACAGCATAGCTGAAGTCGACATATCTTAGATCAACTTACCTCCTGTCCTCACAGTGTGGGATTGATGGCCATGGCTCCCCCATCAACTCCGCTTCCACCTCTCACCCTGGTGGAGTTCCTGAGTCGATGGCAGAGTGTTCGGGGCTCGATTTATCGCGTCTATCCCCGATCGATCGATCGCTACCCACCGGTAGTGTGGACATTAAGGTAGAAGACAGAATTAGCAGCGCAAGAGTTCACTTCATAAAGAAAAGCTGTTGAGGTTACATAGGCAACACTATGGATTCTCTCCAAAGCCTCAGCACTGCAGCAGAGAGATTAGGACACAGCCTCTCTGCTGAACTTTTTCTGAAGTCTCCCATTGTTTTAGTGCCAATGCAACTTCAGTAGTAGCAATGGTGAGAGCAATGCAGTATTTGGCGGTTAGCCAGTCTATACAAGCGCTCTCAAAACTGCATCAGGGTTACAGCAACAAGCTCATTACAAACAGTTAGAAGGAAGCCACTCACTCAGTTGCAGAGTTGGAAGTAATCTATAGCATTAATGGACAGCAGCAACAAGAAAAAAGAAAAAGGACTGAAAGCAGGAGGGCCGGCTCCAGCGTTTTTGCTGCCCCAAGTGGCACAAAAAAAAAAAAAGCCATGATCGGCACTTCTACCATCACTGCTTCATTCTTCGGTGGCAGGTCCTTCCCTCTGAGGGGGACTGAGGGACCCGCTGCCAAATTGTCAGAGATGCTGCCCCTTTTCCTTGGCTGCATCAAGCACCTGCTTGCTGCGTTGGTGCCTGGAGCCGGCCCTGGAAAGCAGCAGCAGAGGCAGATAGGTTAACTAGAGACCAACAGGCATAAGGTAAACAGGGAAGAGTAAGCAGTATTGGACAGCAATTATTCAGACAAAAATTAGAATTACTGCGAAATTAGAAAAGCTGTGTTTGGTAACGACCAGGTTGAGAGAGGAACCTAAATAGCAAATGGAGGAGTTAGTCCAAAAACTGTTAGATAAAAAACAGTGGAATCAGTCACGTGGAAACAGAGAAAAATTATACTGTAATTAGCTTTACAATCGTGGCAAGAAAAAAATGACATCAGGGTAGTTAGAATACAGAAGTCAGTGAAACTCTAGAATCTAAGGTTAGACCAAAAGGAATGGAGAAAGGCTGGGACAAGCAAGACAAGAATCCAACATTGTCATACAGATAAAGCAGCGACAAGATAAAAAGCTTCAATAGCATTTAGACTCATCACCACTTTAAATGTATTTTCTGGGGTCTCTTTTAGAAGGGCTAACTGGTAACTATCTATAGACTTGCAATTGCCCTTTGCACATGGGAGTAGCAGCTAAGTTTTAGAGATAGTCTACTGAAGTCTAGACTTCTTGAGGATGATAATCTAGCCCACTGATTTCAGAATTATTTCCAAAGGACAACATTGCCTGAATTTTCTCCCACGGAACTCAAGCCATCTTGATAAGCCATCAGTCAACCAATCGGCTTCAGTATATCTAGTAGTAAAATAGACTTTAGCATCATCACTGGAAGTATGTTTACTAAAACAAACTTAGGGTAAGCGAAAATAGCAAAAATAGAAACTAGGTTAAGTAACAGCTTATATTTAATATTTAAAATGGTAGTATAGAAGAAGTGGAAGCAACCAGTAGATTGCTTCCTGGGATCTAGATACCTATATTGGTTGAATATGGGTTTGGTTGGGCAGTGGTGGGGGGAAAATAAGCTTCCCAAAGCCTCTCCCATACTACAGTGTGATCCTAGTTTGGGATAAAATTCAGTGCTACATCATTAGGAGATATGCAGAAATTGTAACTATGGGGATGGGAGCACCTGTCCTACTCCTTGGCTGCTCTAGCATGATCTTAGACAGCCCTGGGAAGCTGCCTGAGTTCCAGCAGCCTACCCCAAGCTACCTGTGGGCCAAGCAGCGTCTTGAATCTCTGCAGGCCACAGCCTCCTCTACACAGGGGCTGCCCCTAGATAGGCAGCCTTATAGTCAAGTTCCTCAGTGCCACATCCAGGGCTTTTATAAGAACAGCCATACCGGGTCTGACCAAAGGTCCATCTAGCCCAGTATCTTGTCTGCCAACAGTGGCCAATGCCACGTGCCCCAGAGGAAGTGAACCTAAAGGCAATGATCAAGAGATCTCTCTCCTGCCATCCATCTCTATCCTCTGACAAACAGAGGCTAGGGACACCATCCTTACCCATCCTAGCTAATAGCCATTTATGGACTCAACCACCATGAATTTATCCTGTTCTCTTTTAAACCCTGTTATAGTCGTAGCCTTCACAACCTCCTCAGGCCAGGAGTTCCACAAGTTGACTGTGCACTGTGTGAAGAATTTCATTTGTTTTAAACCTGCTGCTTATTAATTTCATTTGGTGACCCCTAGTTCTTGTATTATGGGAATAAGTAAATAACTTTTTCTTATCCACTTTCTCCACACCACTCATGATTTTATATACCTCTATCATATCCCCCCTTAGTCTCCTCTTTTCCAAGCTGAAGAGTTAAATATCTTAAAGTGTTTTAAATACCTTTATGCTACTTCTGTCTCTTCATCTGGTTAAATAGGCCAGAGCAGGGATTCCAGTCTTCCACCTAGTTTCCAGTTCCAGCCCTATGAAGAGTTTGTTGTGTGCCCCAGCAAAAGATCCTTCACAGTTACTGAAGGGTTAATGCTCCCAGTTTATAGGTCAGTACATTTTACCTAATCTTTGGCAATGTTAGAAGGATTGAGCTGTCTTCAATGATCTCAACTTCCCTGGCCAACAGCAAAGGGTCAGTGGAGAGACTTGAAGTTGATACTGGAAATCTAAATTCTCTGAACTCTCAGCCTTAAGTGTGACTGATGAGTCAGATCACAGAAACCTCTTTGGGACTGTCAGCTAATGTGCCAAGACTACTTCTGCCCCTGCTTTCCTTGCCAGCTTGGGATTCCTGCACCCTGTCTTGTTGAGCCAGACACACCAGTCTGCTCCAACAGAGACCCAGGGTCTGAACCACAGGCCCGAAAGCTATCGACTTAACTGAAAGCAACTTAAGAAGTGTTCCTGTCTAACACTCAGAGGCTCAACTCCCATCCAAACCCCAGATAAATCCATTTTACTCTGTATAAAGCTTATAAAGCGTAAACTCAAATCATTTGCCCTCTAACACTGATAGAGAGATATGCACAGCTGTTTGCCCCCACTGGGTATTAATACATACTCTGGGTTAATTAAGAAGTAATTTTAGTAAGGATTTAAGTGGTTCCAAGTAATAAGCAGAACAAAGTGAATTATCAAGCAAAATAAAATAGAACACGCAACTCTAATACATTAAGCAAACTGAATGCAGATAAAACCTCACCCTCAAAGGTGTTCCAGTAAGCTTCCTTTTACAGACTAGCCTCCTTCTAGTCTGGGGTCCAGCAATCACTCACATCCCCTGTAGTTACTGTCCTTTGTTTCAATTTCTCAGCCTCTCCACTCCCAAAGATACCTATCGTCTGAGTCAGCTGAAGACAAAATGGAGATGTCTCCCAGGGGCTTAAATAGGCTCTTGTGGGTAGAGACCCCCTACTCTCTCTCCTATGCAAAGTCCCTCTCCAAGATGGCGTTTTGGAGTCACATGTCCATCATGACTCAGTTTTTAGAGGCAGCAGCCACTGTTTACATGCTACCCTGAACATCCTCAGGTAGACTTGTGGATTGGAGCCTCCCAAGATTTGTTGTCCTTTAAGTGTTTCTTGACTGGGCACTTAATTTGCACCTTAGAAATCAAGCAAGTATACAGCGAATATTCATAACTTCAAGTACAAAAATGATACATGAATACAAATAGGAGGAATGTATTCAGTAGATCATAACCTTTACAGAGATATGTTACATTGCATATAAGACATATTCCAGTTATGCTTATGAAGGTATATATGACAGTTCCATAAAGCCTCATGGGGTACACCATCACAGTGACCATCAGCAAGCTTTGGTAGAATTTGGTGAGTTATTATATTTACCCCATCTAGGTCTCAGACTGATATTAGCTGATATTGGAGGGGTTGCTAAAATAGTCTGTAGTCAATTATGTACTTTGGATATCCATATAGATAGTTAATTCCTTCTAGAATCATGTTAAGTTCTTGCCCTCAATGAGTTCTAGTGACAGCAAGTTCCATTTTTATGCCATCCTTTTATTTAAACTAGTGTTCTGAATTTCCCCTTTAATTTGCAAGAACGAGATATGTTCAATGAATTATCTATAATTTGTATAATTGATCTAACAGTTGTACACTTTGCCTAAAGTTATATTTAGAAAGTTTCAGTTTAGCAATATACTGCTTACAATCCCCACATACAAGATTGTTTGTCCTCACGTCCCAAGTAAATATACCATTGAGTCTAACAGCAATAAGGCTGCAAGACTTAGTTTATTTGCTGCTGAGATGTGGCATAGAAACAATTTGTTGACTTGTCACAATGAAGGCCAGACAAGTTTGAAAAGAGACTGCACTGCAAGTTTATTGATCATGAAGTCCTTACTAGGTAAGCAATTCTTGCAAGTTAATTTTGCAAAGAGACATGGAAGTCCAATCCCCAACAGATACAGCTTACAAACAAATGCAGAGGGCAGCACACTGCAAACTTCAGAAAAGTCAATTAACTAGAATGTTCTCTGAAAATGTTGCTCCATTACTTTGAAGTTTATGCATCAGAGCACTAGATCACACACTATAGGAAACAATACTGCACCAGCAAGAGGAATAGACCAGATAACATTAGCTATTCTTTTGGCTTCTGTGGTTGACTACTTCTGTCTCCTCTTTGAGTGGATACCTTGCCACCTGCCCAGGCACAAAATAGTTTCTTCAGAACATCTATAGCGTACAGCAGTCACAACAGCTCCCAGCCAGAAAGAATGTACACCATATTGCTCTGGACGAAGGCCAAGTAATCTTAAAGCAGAACGGAAGACAGCCAAGAACTGTCTCCTTGTCAATGGTGTGCCATCCCAGTGTACAAAGAGAGGCCCATCCCCTCGTGGCCTGGCTGCCACATAATTGCACAGTGCCTCAACAGGGCATACCCATGTCTCTCTAGATAATCGAAGAGAGATCAAAAACCTTTCTTGGCCCAGGTAGGATGTATGCAGGTAAATGTTCACTCTTTCCTCAGTCAGATGGACATCACTCATGTACAGGAGCTCTGGCTGTGCCCAGTTGTGGTGCTCTGCTACCATCTCTTCCACCCGAAGAGCCCCAAAAAAAGCCACAGTAAACAAGGCACGGAACAACAAACTTTCATAAAGAGAGCCACACACAGATTGTACTGTGCCCAAGAGAGATCGCAACACCTCAATGGTTACATGAGATCTGCAATATCTTTCATTACCTTCCCTCCACTGCAACCCTGTCACTATATGAAATGTTATAAAATCTTGAAGAGGATCAGGGTAACCTGTGATTTTGGAAATATAGGAGAGTGCTGCCAAGTACATCAGTATTTTCGGTGAAGACAAGCCTTGTAATTCCATAGCCACCACAAACCCTCTGATTTGATCCTTTGGAACTGGCCAAACTGCAGGCAATCCCATCTCTTCTCTAAAGAGAAAAAAGTGCATCAGGCCTGCATGGTAGGCTTGCCAAATTCTGGCATCTCCTGAACGCTCCAACAAGTCCAAGGCCTTCCAGGGCCAAGGGCCCAACATATGCTGCTCAGAGACAAGGCTAGGTCCATCTCCTATATGAGGTCCAGAAATACATCTACCTGCAATAAACACAATCAGAATCAGTTAATATCTGACAAATCATGAAATAAGGGTTAAAAGTTGGACAGATGGCCGTCCCCATCCTACTCTCAGCACTTATTCACCTTATACCATACATTCTATGGAATCTCAATGCCCTCCCACCCCATGGCCTGCCAACAAAATGGGAGAAAATTCAGCAGCTAATGTGCCTGGAAATAATTCTGAAGTCTGTTGGACAGATTACCCTCCCTCAAAAGTCTGGAGTTTAGCAAGACTCTTGAAACCTAGCTGCCACTTTCTTGGACAAAGTACAGTTGCAAGTCCACAGATAGTTTAAGTACTACAAATGGTGAACTACAACAGGTACCACACTGGGCCAATCAAATAACTGTAGGGCTGCAGTAATGCTTGACATTCCCAAAAGCCCAATGGATGCAAGTTTTCTTTCCTCATGTGAAAGCAAACCAAATGTGTAAATTGAGAGATTTAGCTTTATATTATACTAAAATGAGATTACATTAGTAAAACTAGCCCTGTCAAATCAAGCAAGCAAAGGGAGGATTATTAGTTTCACTGTTTAAAGCCTTTGACTTTTGCCAAGCCCTCTTGCACTCCATAAGAAAGCATTTAATAGAGATTCACCCACCTCCTCAACTGGAGGTTTGAGCTCAGAACGGAGAGAACCAGGATGTGTGCTTTTACCGTCTCTAAGATAAATAAGCAAGCCATAAACCCTGTTAAAAACCCCAATAGCTTAGACCTTTGTCAGAGATCAAAGGATTGTTCTGAGGCTTTTAAATCCTTTGTAGATTTTTACTTAAAGATATTCTATCTTCCTGTACAGCCTCTCCCCGCTGCCGGCAGTATCAAACGCCAGGCCTCACATATCTCAACCCCAGAGAAGAAAGCGGAGCTGCGTCTCCAGGTGTATTGTCAGAAGCTGTTGTTTACTAACCCTCCAGCTGGCTCCAGCACTTACATTAGAAGCGGCCGGGCAAAGCGGGAGCGAGGGGAGAAGCACCCTATTCCCGAGGAGCGCGGGGCACACCGCACGCCGGGGGCTGGCCGCCGCCCAGGCGTGTCCCCGCGCTCCTCCGAGCCTGCGGGTGGCACATGGCGCGAAGCATCCGCGCGGAGCCGGTGCTGTGACACACCCCACGCCCCGCCGCGACACCCACCCGCGGCCAAGTGGGAAGCCGCACTGGCCGTTGTCTCCGCACACCCTCCCCCTCCCGCCGCACTTCCCCTGCGGCCCAAGTCGCGCAGAGCGGGGAACAGCCCCCCATGCCCGGGTCCCGAGCGGCCCAGCAGATGCGGCCGCGCCGCGATGCACGCTGGGGATTGGAGTCCCCATCGGCCGCAGCCCAGCACTCACCCTCGAGCCCGCCTCCTAACGCCTGTTCCGCGGCGGCTGCCGTCAGGGCCGCTCCGGCGTCTCCCCTAGCTGCGAGCCAGCACCACTGCTCCCTGCGGCTCCGCGTCCTGGCCGGGCCCGCGGCCGCACGGGGACCTGGGCTTGTGCGGACACTGCTTGCGGCTGCCCAGCGGCCACCGCGCCTGCTGCGGCTCGAGGCGGGCGGCGAGCGCGGGGCCGCCCGCTCGGAGAGACGCTCCGCCAGCCACCCCATGCCGGGCTCCCGGGCCAGGAGCCCCAGCATCGCCCAGAACGGGCAGGCGGCGGGCTCGGCAGCGCTCTGCGGGCAGCGGCTCCTCCAGCCGGGCATGGGCGGCATGATAGCAGCGGCCTCGCCCAGCGTGAAGCGGCAAAACCGCTACCGCCAATGAGCGTCCTAATTACACTAGGTGGTGGTGCCGCCTCCTGCCCTTTTTGTTCTGAGCCTGCCCTCTCCGAGCCAATCGGAGCGCCTCGCGGTCTTTTCCCACTCTCCTGATTGGTGAAATTGGCGATTGACAAGCAGAAGTTGCGCCGCCCATTTCTGAGAACGCTGCGATTCGCTGGTGTCTTGACCAATGACTGGGCAGGTGCTCCTCGCACCTCAAGGGATGCGCAGAAAGCCCAGGTCGGTGCCAACAGCGCCTTAGGTCAGGGATTGCAGAGTCACCGAGACATGCAAGGCGAGGTGTAAATGCAGGGCTGGGCTGGGTCACTGGCGGGATATAGATTTTCCTCAACTAGTAACTCCTTAAGGAATGTGAGACCCACATCTACCCATGGTTTCTTGGATGACACTAGTCAGGGCAAGGGCCGTACCATATCTTCCTGAGTTCCAGTTCTCACAAGTGATAATGCTACTATCTGATTAAAATATTAAATGCCATACCTCCTAGGACTGAGTCCCCTGAAAACACTCCAGAGTCACCACTGTCCCCTGGCTGCCACCACACCCTCATTTGTGGTGACAATATTAGAACTGTTGCAATTGCTGTCTCAAGAGGTGACAGGTACAACATCACAAGGGTATGTCAGGCTGGATCATCTCATTTTAAATAGGTGCTACTGCCATGAAACTGCTGGGTTACAATTAGTGCCCTTTAGCGATACCAGATCTTTGGTGTTTTTATTGTCTCTCATCATTGTGAGTCCAACAGAATTATACCAGATTTGGCAAATGTGCCTAAAATCTGTTTATACCCCCTGTTGGTTCCACTAGTAAAACGCTCACTCAGGTTGGATGGTCTCATCCCAAACTGCCAGGAATCTCTTAATCTTGATATCTGACCATGCACAGTTTTGGTGGTCTTCATTTGATGAGATGAGATGGGAAGAGCTAGCAAACGGCATAGCTGAAAGGAAAAGGAAAAGAAAAAGAAAGCAAGCTGACACTGAGGTGTGCATTGTGACTATTTACAGCAAGGAGTGGGCAAAAAGCATTGGAACTTCTTGTTTGTTCAAGCATTACTTCCTCATGGAATATCTGTTCTAATGGGAATGTGATGGGGAAGCCTAGTTATTGTGTGATGCAATGCTTTGGTAAGACCTGCTAGCCAGGCTACAGTCATGGCTGTGTGTTCCCATCTGAACAGAGAGACTATTTCTTAGCAACAATCATACATCAGCCTTGGTTGTAAGCAGGACTTAAGTTAATAAAATATGGGTATGAAATCAGCAAGGACACAAATCATGTTTAATTGCTGTGCTATGGTGTGTTTTCCAAGGTCTTTTTGTTTCATTTGGGAGAAAAATATGTGAATCCCACTATGCACTCTTCTCTAATTACTAGTCTAAACCCGGCAGTGCATGATCACTTGTGAAATGCAATTTACAAAGCTTGCTTCAACTTGTGATTATGTTTGCCATGTACCTGGCAATATAATACATATAAATTGATTTATCAAATATAATATATCACTCTCTAACTTTTGTACAGATGGAAGTTTAATTCTGGGCTGTTCTACATGCAGTTTGAGTGAACCTAGCTTTTTTGGCAGGTGTTTCCGGTGCAGAAAGAAAACATCTCTCTGTGGTTAGACTGCTAAGTTTACTGTACTTCATCACACTCACCAATCAGGTCAGAGCACAAGAGGCTCAACCACTTTATTTGAGGCCTGTTGTGAAAAACTCCAGAGTTTGTGGGACACAGTAACACTGAAACGTAACTCTTTTACGCAAATGTTGAAACTTCAGGGTAACCGAAAGAAGGTACTTGTGATATTGGATTAAAATCACTGTCAGCTTTTCTGTTGCAATACCCACAAACTCTAAACTAGAGAAACTATATTGGCACTGCACCGGTGAATCTTTGAAACAAACACCATACCAACTATAAATAATACTTTGCACTGTTTTAGTAACATCCATCTAAGGGCTAGGCTACACTGGCAATGTTAAAGTGCTGTAGTCGCAGCAGAGCACTGGGAAAACTAACTCTAAAAAAACACCTCCATAGGTTATGTTTTCTAGAACTTCAATAATTTTTGTTGCTTTTCTCTGGACTTTCTCCAATTTGTCCACATCTTTCCTGAAATGTTGCATCCAGAACTGGACACAATACTCCCATTGAGTCCTAAACAGCGCAGAGCACGTCTTGCTTACAACACTTCTGCTAATACATCTCAAAATTATGTTTGCTTTTTTTGAAACAGTGTTACACTGTATCAGAGGAGTAGCCCTGTTTGCTGCTTTTACAAATCCAGACTAAGAGTCCCGTGGCACCTTATAGACTAACAGACGTATTGGAGCATGAGCTTTCGTGGGTGATTATCCACTTCGTTGGATGTAGTGTTACACTGTTGACCCATAGTTAGCTTGTGATCCACTATGACACCCAGATCTCTTTCTGCAGCACTCTTTAGCAGTCATTTCCCATTTTGTATGTGTGCAACCGATTGTTCCTGAAGTTGAGTACTTTGCATTTGTCCTTACTTTCTCCCTATTTACTTCAGACCATTTCTCCAGATCATTTTGAATTTTAATCCTATCCTCCAAAGCACTTGCAATCCCTCCCAGCTTGGTATCGTCCGCAAACTTTATAAGTGTACTCTCTATGCCATTATCTAAATCATTTATAAAGATATTGAACAGAACTGGACCCAGAACTGATCCCTGTGAGACCCCATTCAATGTTTTATATGTTAGTTACATTCCTAGGGAACAACTTTTCAAATGAATAGCACATTCTACTAGATAAGCACAATAACTGGTTGTGGCTGTTGAAATTACAAGCAGGGAACTAAACTAAATTTAAATTTAAATTTTCATTATAAGCTGTTCAAGTTACAATCCTACTGAGATGAATGAAGGCAGTTCACACTTCTTAGAGTTTTTGTTTCAATTGGTCAGTAATCTACCTCTAATTACACTTCAAAGGTATTTTTTGCAACATTCCACACTAGAAACCTAACTCTTATGAAGAACTCTGTGACAGATCAGCATTAATGTATGAAGTCTGTTTTTAATATAGAGTAAAATAAAATTGAGGAAATTATAAGATAAATATATAGCAATATAAGAAATAAGTTATCAGATGATATTATTATATATCCTGTCACTTTCTGCAAACGGTGTCTGGATTCAGATTGATATCTCTGGTGAAATAACATGCAAAAGGTGGTCATGAGGCAAGGAAAAAAAAGCAGGGCATTTGAAGTGAGGGTGCTTATTTAAGAAATAAGATATTGATAAGATTAGATGGGCTAAGAGACAACTATTATGTGAGGCACTTTTAAAGAGACTTTAGTTGACATGCACAAAAAGAAATAACAGGAATCACGAACAGTTTGTCCAAAGCAGTGAATAAAATTATGCATGGATTTGGGACACATAAAATGGATATTTCATAACAGACTGTCATAGCATTCTCAGAGTGTATATCTGTATAAATATTTTTGTGGATGAGGATATAGGGGTGCAGATCAAGTAACCTGAGGTGTAAAACTGTCCCACAGGAGAACAAGAGGAGGAAGAAAGGAATGACTTGAGAGACACCTGAAACTAAGTTGTACCAGTTTAATTTAAGGTGTGATTTTAAACTGATTTAGTGAGGGATTGTCTACACAAGTAGTTATTGTGATATAGCTATTCCTCTCTAAATTCACACCTTATTTTATTCTGATTTAACTTTCATACGTAGACAAGCTCTTAAACTGCTGCAACTCCTGTATGGATGCTGATTTCATGTAAACGTGTCTTAATTTGGTTTAAAGTCAATAACTGATTTTAGTTAAACTGGTGCAATGTCTATTTCTAGACAAGACCTAAATCCTCTCTCTAGACTGGCGATTTCAGCCAATATAGCTCCAATAAAGGACGTCTCTAGTATGGAATATAAACCCAATTGCTATAAACCATGACTGCACCTATGTATCTTAACTCAGTTCAAAATCAGAATAAATAGCAACTCCAAGTATATGGTAACCAGTGCAAGCCACAGTTGATATCTTCAAAAGGAATAAGGCGTGTTTTTTAACCGGTGGTACATGTTAAATTACATATGTTAAAATCTTAGTGTAGACAAGGCGAGCTGTGTGGTTGAATTAAAACCTCCAAACAAGTGTTAAAACTACAATTGGCCTTATCTAGACTGGGATTTTAATGCGTTAGTTGACAAATGTTAAAAACTCACCTTTTTCCTAGTTTAGACATGGTCTAAGAAGCTTAAGTATTAAAACAATTCAAATTAAACATTTCAATACATTGCAATGATTTAGGAACTTAAAATGTACAGCAAATTTGCTGGAGATTACTTATTAGGTCACAGAGTATACTTCATATACAGTAAATATGGCAATCTCTCTGTCAGAGAATGGAAATTATTAATCTATACACAATCCTAATGAGCTGTTGCGTGGAAATTCAGAACTGTTCTGACTCATATACTCTGCAAACAACTTCATGAGACTGCAGTTTCACTTTTTCATGTGGCTTCATTATAAAGGTTGGAGCTGATTGACTTACTATGGTGAAATAATATTCCTTCCACTTGGCTAAATGCTTTCTAATTTTACTACAGCTCATGGAGGGTAGAAAGACCAAACTGCTAAATTGGTTTTTGCACCCACACTTCAAGGAAGAACTCAGTCCTTAGCATGAACAGGAAGGAAACAAATATCTCAGTGCTCTTCACTATTTTTGAAGGGGGAGCCAGTTGGGCAAAAAATCTTCAGTGTGAGAGCCACATCAACTACTAAATTAACACACTGCTTACTACGCCTTAATGAGGTAATGTTACAGAGCCACTCGTGTAACTAAAACAAAGTTTACCTGTACAATAAAACAATATTCCTTTTATAAAATAATAACCAGGAAAACATATGGAATTAAAAAAAGCACCTATGCAAGTAAACTTTCTAAGAGCAGAATAATGCAAACCTTACTTTAAAAACTGGATGAGTGAAAGTGTGCCTGTTCCTCCTTGACTTTGTTCATGCAGTATTTGTAATCTGTCATTGCAATCCTAGTAAGGCAGTCCAAATGTTGATTGGTCAATTTGTTCCTCTGTTTTCTCTTCATCCCTCTTGGGTGGAGCCGGGGATGTGTGTGGCCTCACAGCTTAGAGGGAACTTAGTGAGCCACACGTAGGGTCGATGGGAGCCACCACTGGCTCGCGGGCCTTGCATTGAAGAACACTGAAATATCTGCTTATCACCTAAGAGAGAAGGAAATAATTTTATCTTGGCTTTGAGATGCATATACAAGAGGGATGACATCAGTGATGCTCAGACTGAGGCACTGGAGCTGCAAATGGCTCTTTAATGCATCTCCTGCAGCTCTTTACAGCGTTTTATATTAAAACACTATGTGATTTAATTATTAACCAATATAACTTATTAACCAATCAGAATGCTTTTACTATGTTATTAACCAATTAAGTTATCAACTTGCACTAAGTTTTTCTCTTATTTGGCTCTTTGGGGTAATGCTGATCGCTAATTTGGCTCTTGAACCAATGAGGTCTGAGTATCACCGGATTAGGTAACTGAATGAAATTGTGGTGGGATAAGAACATAAGAACGACCAAACTGCATCAGACCAAAGGATATGGGAACCTTTTGCCTCTAGGTTCAACTCCAGCCCATTGCTATTTGGTGGCCTGTACTATGACAAATGCCTTTGATAAGAAAGTGATGGTTACTATAAAAATGCTTGTAATAATAAATAGAGTTAGTGGTCTCAGTTTCCAGTAAACAGATGTCCAGATGGCAAAAAAACAAACAAACAAACAAAAAAACCCCACAACACATTACAACACATTACAAATGATGCTAATTGGCATCCCTATGTAGCATTCTCATTGGAGGTGTCAAAGATTGAATAGTCATGGCAACTGAACTTCTCCAAAGGGCAGCATGGAAAAGTATGCACTACCCATGCTCTTCCTGATCTTTGGGTAAATATGGTACCACAGTGTCCAGGGCTATCAGTGTAGCAGACAGCATAACCTCACACAAACATAAGAAAACTATTTCTTCCTTTTCTGCAGTCCTCAGACTTTACTAGGGAGTTATTTAGGCTTGGTCTACACTACAAAGCTTGGTCAATGTAAACTGCCTTGCATCAACCTAGTTGTTCATGTATGCACACTTAAATTTGTCTTCCACTGACATAAGTGTCCAGTTACGCTGACATAGTAACACGACCTCCCCGAGTGGCATTGTCAAAGTCAATGTATGGAGGTCAACAAAGTGCACATGTAGACACTGTGTTACCTAGGCGTACCCTAACAGTCCTCCAGTAGCTGTCCCACAATGACCACTCTGGTGACCATTATGAACTCCACAATGCCCCGCCCTAGGAATGAGATAGACTCCCTTTAATGACTCACAAATTTTTGAAATTCCTTTTCCTGATTGGCTGGCTTGACGAGCATACCTAGCAGCACTCCATTGTTGAATGCAATGCCCAGCTGACCATGCTGGTTGCATGCTTCAGACGTGCTCAGGCCTGAAGTAGACAAGAGTTATTGGTAAAAGCAGCAAAGAATCCTGTTGCACCTTATAGACTAACAGACGTTTTGGAGCATGAGCTTTCGTGGGTGAATACCCACTTCATCAGATGCATGTAGTGGAAATTTCCAGGGGCAGGTATATATATGCAAGCAAGCTAGAGATAATGAGGTTAGTTCAATCAGGGAGGATGAGGAGGAGGAACTGGTTTTGTAGTTGGCAAGCCATTCACAGTCTTTGTTTAATCCTGAGCTGATGATGTCAAATTTGCAGATGAACTGAAGCTCAGCCGTTTCTCTTTGAAGTCTGGTCCTGAAGTTTTTTTGCTGGAGGATGGCCACCTTAAGGTCTGCTATAGTGTGGCCAGGGAGGTTGAAGTGTTCTCCTATAGGTTTTTGTATATTGCCATTCCTAATATCTGATTTGTGTCCATTTATCCTTTTCCGTAGAGACTGTCCAGTTTGGCTGATGTACATAGCAGAGGGTCATTGCTGGCATATGATGGCGTATATTACGTTGGTGGACATGCAGGTGAATGAACCGGTGATGGTGTGGCTGATCTGGTTAGGTCGCTGTGATGGTGTCGCTGGTGTAGATATGTGGGCAGAATTGGCATCAAGGTTTGTTGCATGGATTGGTTCCTGAGCTAGAGTTACTATGGTGCGGTGTGCAGTTACTGGTGAGAATATGTTTCAGGTTGGCAGGTTGTCTGTGAGCAAGGACTGGCCTGCCACCCAAGGCCTGTGAAACTGTGGGATCATTGTCCAGGATGGGTTGTAGATCCCTGATGATGCGCTGGAGGGGTTTTAGCTGGGGACTGTATGTGATGGCCAGTGGAGTCCTGTTGGTTTCTTTCTTGGGTTTGTCTTGCAGTAGGAGGCTTCTGGGTACACATCTGGCTCTGTTGATCTGTTTCCTTATTTCCTCGTGCGGGTATTGTAGTTTTGAGAATGCTTGGTGGAGATTTTGTAGGTGTTGGTCTCTGTCTGAGGGGTTAGAGCAGATGCAGTTGTACCTCAGTGCTTGGCTGTAGACAATGGATCGTGTGATGTGCCCAGGATGGAAGCTGGAGGCATGAAGGTAGGCATAGTGGTCGGTAGGTTTTCGGTATAGGGTGGTGTTAATGTGACCATCACTTATTTGCACCGTGGTGTCTAGGAAGTGGACCTCCTGTGTAGATTGGTCCAGGCTGAGATTGATGGTGGGGTGGAAGCTGTTGAAATCGTGGTGGAATTTTTCCAAAGTCTCCTTCCCATGGGTCCAGATGATGAAGATGTCATCAATGTAGCGTAGGTAGAGAAGGGGCGTGAGTGGACAGGAGCTGACAAAGCGTTGTTCCAGGTCAGCCATGAAAATATTGGCATATCGTGGGGCCATGCGGGTGCCCATAGCGGTGCCACTGATCTGGAGATATATATTGTCATCAAATTTGAAATAGTTGTGTGTAAGGATAAAGGCACAGAGCTCAGCAGCCAGTTGTGCTGTGGCATCATCAGGGATACAGTTCCTGACAGCTTGTATTCCATCTGTGTGTGGGATGTTCTTGTAGAGAGCCTCTACATCCATGGTAGCTAGGATGGTGTTTTCTGGAAGGTCACCAATGCATTGTAGTTTCCTCCAGGAAATCAGTGGTGGAGTTATTGGATCTTCTGGGCCTGTGGAGTGCAGAGGTTGTGCAGGCACAGCTCCAAACCAGCCATAGAAGCGTTGACATCCACAAGTAGATTGTTTGGGGAATGCAGGAGAAGGGCTTTGTCAAGGACGAGCAGCAATGCCATATGAAAGCCCATTCTCAGTCAATTCCCCCAGGCCAGGAGCATAATGCCTGTGAAAGTTGTAAGAACCCTACATTGCCAGAATGATGTAAAGGAGCCTTATTAAGGGCTTGGCTACACTCGAAAGTGCAAAGCGCTGCCGTGGGAGTGCTGCAGCGGCAGTGCTTTGAAGTGCGAGTGTGGTAGTGGCGCTAGCGCTGGGAGAGAGCTCTCCCAGCGCTGCACGTACTCCACCTCCTCATGGGGATTAGCTTGCAGCACTGGGAGCCGCGCTCTCAGAGCTGGGGCACTGTTTACACTGGCACTTTGCAGCGCTGTAACTTGCTTCGCTCAGGGGTGTGTTTTTTCACACCCCTGAGCGAGAAAGTTGCAGCGCTGTAAAGCGCCAGCGTAGCCAAGGCCTAAAAGGGAATCCTCAGCTTGGAAGATCTATGTGCTTTCTCACTTTTTTTCATGTGCCAAGATGGCACAATGGGGTTAGATTGCAGCTCAGGATTTATTTTACTTACCCATTAAAAAAAAAAAAGACTGAGGGCAAATAAAACATTTACCAAGCAGTCAATAAAATGTTAGGACAATCAGAACCAAGCACTTCCCAAAGTACCCAGCCAAACGCAGGACAACAATTAGCAAAACTGTATGATTTTCATGTGTGAAAGTCTGAGCAATTTAAAATGACACTCTTTTTTGTTTGTTTGTTTCCCTTTTCTTATATTTTCTTCCCTGTTTGGTTTTCTGTAACGTAATTTAAATGAAAATCTAGGATTAGCACTCGAATGCAGGGAATTAGTTACCAAGTGTTTGTAACTTAACTTTCATGTGTTTAGGAAATGCTGAATTGTGACTTTTTTCTGTATTGTAGTTTAAATAAATTATCAAAACACTTGAAGTTGATGTGATTATATTGCATTATTTTGACAAATAAAGTATGCGGAATTGTGAATTTTTTGGCATTGAATCCCCCGAGAAGTAAAACACAGATGCAGGTGTGAAAGTTATGGGATACAGATAACGTTAAGGGATGGAGACAGTTTCACACTGGGAAGTTGATCCCATGCTCCCAATAAACCCTGTGCAATTTGTTTCAGCCCCATCATGCATTGCCAAAATTTCCCAAAAAACAGGGCAGTGGATGGTAAGAGGTTGGACACTGGGATACCTACCCATGGTGCACCACACTGTGCATCAGTACAAGCACTCCTTGTGAGTATGGGCACGGCCAACACAAGGAGCCAAGCGACCACATGCACAAGCAATATACTAACTATGGCAGCTTTATGCTGACATATCTTGCATCAACATAAATTTGTAGTGTAGACGTGGCCTTAGTCCTTACCCAGGCAAAACTCTCATTTACTTCATCAGGAATTTTCCTTGAATGAAGGCTTTAGGGACTAGTCCAATTACTTTATTAATTATAGGTGGTCCCTCTGGGACTCTTGATAGTGTACAGTTGGTATTAGTTTAGCTATGCTTGCTATTCAATTTCCATAATAACCAACATTGTTCACACCCTCTGAAAACTGCAGATAAAGGCCCATGGGACTGGAAATTGGTAAGGTGCCATTCAGGTCAAGCTAACATTTTCTACCAAAGTTACACACAAACGGAACACAGGTTCTGAACAGATGACCTTTCTTCCCTCCACCATATCCACCCCCCCCCCGCCAAAAAAAATTCACTGTTTGCATTGTGTGCATCTTCACAATCTCAGAGGACTGTCAAAAGTTGACTCACTGCTCAGACGATACAAATGTCTATACTAGAGTTTAATTACTCTTGATTCAATCAATAGCCAGTTAACATGAGATGATTATCACATTTTCAGAGTCTAGTCTGGATAGTCCCCAAATGTTCAGTATAAACAAGTTTGTGGTTTTCCTTAGGGCTCAAAGATCTATAGTGTAGGCAAATTCAAGCTCAGAGTCCAACTGAACTCCTGTGGTCCTTGTCTGCAGAGGGTTTGTGTCTCCAGCAAAGGGTGTTGCGAGGTGGAGTATTAATGAAGGGGCACCACTGATAGGGCATGATGGGCATGTTAGTAGGAATGGATGGCTTTTGAACCCAGGGTGAGCTGCACTAATAAAGATCATGGTTTACACCAATGCAGTGTGTATCTGTATTAGGGGGTTGCACCAGTGCATCTATTTGTAGTGGACAAGGCCTAATAGTAGGATGTCCTTGGGAGTGGGAATGGAAGCTCTGAAGTGTGCTATGCTTGAGCAATGGAGTATAATCTCTCCAAATTCTGCAGATCTCTGAACTAAGCATTTGAATTGTTCGGCTGTTTTTAATGCATATATGGAAAGACTGGACCTTACTGATAATCTTTCAGCAGCAAGGAAGCTTGTCCAAAAATATGTTTCACAGCATGCTACTTTAGGAAATGTCTGGTAAGAAGCTGAGAATTTGTATAACACCACTGAACATTTGCTGAATTTTTTTGCACTATTACTGCTTTGCATAAGTACTGTATCAATATAATGTATTGAAGTGCCAGCCTCAATGATTAGCTACACTGAAAATAAATGACATTATAATTTGCATTTGTTTTACAAACAATCAGCTCCACGTACACTTTGTAGACCTATACAGTCAAAGGTTTATCATTGATGTGCCAGACAATCACACTGGCAAACACACACAGAGTCAAATTTAAATACACATTCCCTGTTGGCTTGCTCAGATTGTTTTCTAAATCCCAAAAGATGGACCATTTAGTCCAATATCAGGCATAATGAAGGAACTGTTAGGTAATAAAGCAAGTCCTCACTTACCTCTCCAGCACCCGAGTTCGTGCGGAGTTGGTATGGGCACACAATTCTGTCAGAGACCAGACACAAATGCATTGATCAACGGGCTCACACTATCCCAAAAGCTTTAGAATAAGTGTGGCGCCTTTATTAGGGGTGAGCATCAATATTTATACACAGAAGTAAACAAAGTGATTAACAAAAGATAATGGTCATGCATAATCAATCAAGATTTTACAGGAAAAGCAAGTTTAACAAGTAAATGCATAGAGATAAAGGCTAATGGCTACTTGAGAAAGGGGGTGTCATGAGTAGTTTGCAGGTCAGTGCTTTGTTCGATAAAGGGTTCAGAAAGGATTATGCAGAGACGGCCAGTCTGGGTGTGTTTTGGCTCCCTAAAGTTCACCAAAAGTTTAGACCCAACAGAACTGAGCAGTTTTTAGAATGTCAACCTTTTTTTTTCTTTTTGCAGACAGTTTGAGGAGACTATTTTAACTACAGCTGAATACTTCTAGAAGTTCCCTCTACAAGTATTCATTAGAAGGAATCACAGCCATCTCTCTCTAGGATGAGGAGAGACAGAGGTGTTTCTCAGGGTTCTGATGACTCCCCTTGCTTCACCCAGTAATAGAAAAAATATATATATATATTTACCTTATATCTTTATATCTTTCATTGGGTAACAAAACAGCTCACTGATATTTCTACCCTGGTTGGGTCTTTATTAGAAAAATATACACAGCTGTATCTAAATCATAATGTTTTCTAAAATAGATTTGTCTACCCATGCTAGTTACCTCACTTTAAAAATGCATCTTTTTCAGAAGGGAAATGATTCTCTAAGATATCTCTATACTTTGCCTAGTGTAATTAACCAATTATTGCATTGATATTATGAGCTGGTCTGCCTAATTGATCATAAGTGTCAATCCCTTTGCCTGTGGGTGAAATGTGATCCAGCCCCCAAACCAGATCAAGATTCTGAATTTAAAAGTCAGTTCCTAGCTTTTATGGGAAGGAAGAAAGAAAGGAAAGAATGTTCTCTAAAGTGACTAGACACTGTGCTGAAATAGGGTTCAATGACAGTGTTGCTTTAAGCAGGATGGAAAATTGCCTCTACAAAGAGAAAATCACTCTGAGCCAATACCCACTGAGGTGAATAGAAAGAGTCTCATTGACTTTAAAGGATATTTGATCAGGCTCTAAGTGAGGTGTAAACTGCTCCATTCATCTCAATGGGTGTGAATTGTAAAACCTAATTATGACAATTTAGGCTGAAATTTTCAAAGGGGCCTAAGGAAGTTAAGTCCCCAGAGGCCTTTGCCTTACAATGGGACTTGTGTTTTTAGCTCCTTTAGGCCCCTTTGAAAATCTAAGGGCTTGTCTACATCAGAAAGTTGCAGCGCTGGTGAGGGAGTTACAGCGCTGCAACTTTGAAGGTGTACACATCTGCAGGGCACCACCAGCGCTGCAACTCCCTGTTTGCAGCGCTGGCCGTACTCCCGTTTTGTCTCGGGTGTAGAGGATCCAGCGCTGGTGATCCAGCGCTGGTAATCCAATGTAGACAGTTACCAGCGCTTTTCTTGACCTCCGTGGAAGGAGGAAGCCTCTGGTAATCAAGCTGGTTTCCTTTCCCGGTTTGCTCTCTCGGTCCCGGAGCCACCCAGCAAACCGCAGGGAAGGAGACCTGCTTGCTCGGGGTTCCGGGACCGAGAGAGCAAACCGGGAACGCCGCGGTTTGCTCTCTCGGTCCCGGAGCCACCCAGCAAACCGCAGGGAAGGAGACCTGCTTGCTCGGGGTTCCGGGACCGAGAGAGCAAACCGGGAACGCCGCGGTTTGCTCTCTCGGTCCCGGAGCCACCCAGCAAACCGCAGGGAAGGAGACCTGCTTGCTCGGGGTTCCGGGACCGAGAGAGCAAACCGGGAAAGGAAACCAGCTTCGCCGCGGTTTGCTCTCTCGGTCCCGGAACCCCGAGCAAGCAGGTCTCCTTCCCTGCGGTTTGCTGGGTGGCTCCGGGACCGAGAGAGCAAACCGCGGCGTTCCCGGTTTGCTCTCTCGGTCCCGGAACCCCGAGCAAGCAGGTCTCCTTCCCTGCGGTTTGCTGGCTGGCTCCGGGACCGAGAGAGCAAACCGCGGCGTTCCCGGTTTGCTCTCTCGGTCCCGGAACCCCGAGCAAGCAGGTCTCCTTCCCTGCGGTTTGCTGGCTGGCTCCGGGACCGAGAGAGCAAACCGCGGCGTTCCCGGTTTGCTCTCTCGGTCCCGGAACCCCGAGCAAGCAGGTCTCCTTCCCTGCGGTTTGCTGGCTGGCTCCGGGACCGAGAGAGCAAACCGCGGCGTTCCCGGTTTGCTCTCTCGGTCCTGGAACCCCGAGCAAGCAGGTCTCCTTCCCTGCGGTTTGCTGGCTGGCTCCGGGACCGAGAGAGCAAACCGCGGGGAAGCTGGTTTCCTTTCCCGGTTTGCTCTCTCCTCCCGGAACCCCCCTTGAAGCCGCCCAACAGCGCTGCAGTGTGGCCACATCTAACACCACTTGCAGCGCTGGTTGCTGTAAGTGTGGCCACTCTGCAGCGCTGGCCCTATACAGCTGTACTAATACAGCTGTAACAACCAGCGCTGCAAAATTTTAGATGTAGACATGGCCTTAGTCTTAACTATCAAAATTATGCTAACAGCTAATATTAACAGAAACAGCCAGTTGAGTCTCTTTCTACTCACACTAAAGGTCATTCCACTGAAGTCAAAATCCTTTGCATCTATCTTCACTACAGAGGATGTCAGATAGATTCACACACCTGAGCCATTCTTTTTAGGTGACAAGTCTGACGAAGTGTCCAAGACTGAGATGTCGGTAGAAGAGGTTTGGGAACAAATTGATAAATTAAACAGTGAAAGTGGATGAAGTGGGCTGTAGCCCATGAAAGTTTATCCTCAAATAAATTTGTTAGTCTCTAAGGTGCCACAAGTACTCCTGTTCTTTTTTCAGGACAAGATGGTATTAACCAAGAGTTCTGTAGGAACTCAACCATGAAACTGCAGAATTACTAACTGTGGTATGTTATGCATCACTTAAATCAGCTTCTGTATCAGATGAATGGAGGATCGCTAATGTAATGCTGATTTTTTTTAAAAGACTCCAGAGCCAATCCAGGCAATTACAGGCTGGTAAGCCTAACTTCAGGCTTAGGAAAAGTGGTTGAAACTATAGTAAATCACAGAATTATCAGACACATAGGTGAACATAAGATGTTGGGGATTAGTCAATACAGCTTTTGTAAAGGGAAATCATGCCTCAATAATCTATTTGAATTCTTTGAGGATGTGAACAAACATATGGATAAGGGTGATCCTGTGGACATAGTGTACTTGGACTTTCAGAAAGCCTTTGACAGGGTCACAGAATCATAGAATATCAGGGCTGGAAGGGACCTTAGGAGGTCATCTAGTCCAACCCCCTGCTCAAAGCAGGACTAATCCCCAAACAGATTTTTGCCCCAGATCCCTAAATGGCCCCCTCAAGGATTGAACCCTATGTTTAACATGCTAATACTCAAACCACTGAGCTATCCCTCCCCCCATCACCAAAGGCTCTTAAGTAAAGTAAGCAGTCATGGGATAAGAGGGAAAGTCTTCTCATAGATCAGTAACTGGTTAAAACACAGGAAACAAAGGGTAGGAATAAATATTCTGTTTTCACAATAGTATCAGAGGGGTAGCCGTGTTAGTCTGGATCTGTAAAAGCAGCAAATACGCTATCATATGCCAGCAATGCCCCTCTGCTATGTACATCAGCCAAACTGGACAGTCTCTACGGAAAAGGATAAATGGACACAAATCAGACATTAGGAATGGCAATATACAAAAACCTGTAGGAGAGCACTTCAACCTCCCTGGCCACACTATAGCAGACTTTAAGGTGGCCATCCTGCAGCAAAAAAACTTCAGGACCAGACTTCAAAGAGAAACTGCTGAGCTTCAGTTCATCTGCAAATTTGACACCATCAGCTCAGGATTGAACAAAGACTGTGAATGGCTTGCCAACTACAGAACCAGTTTCTCCTCTCTTGGTTTTCACACCTCAACTGCTAGAACAGGGCCTCATCCTCCCTGATTGAACTGACCTCGTTATCTCTAGCTTGCTTGCTAGCATATATATACCTGCCCCTGGAAATTTCCACTACATGCATCTGAGGAAGTGGGTATTCACTCACGAAAGCTCATGCTCCAAAATGTCTGTTAGTCTATAAAGTGCCACAGGATTCTTTGCTGCTGTTTTCACAATGGAGAGAGATAAAAAGCAGGGGCCCCAAGGGGTCTGTACTGGGACCAGTGCTGTTCAACATGTTCATAAATGATCTGAAAAAAGAGGTAAATACTGAGGTGATATGACAGGAGATGAAACACTCTATAAATTGCCCTGTTCTGTTCATTCCCTCTGACTAACCAGCTACTGTCGGAAAACAGGGTACTGGCCTAGATTGACCACTGGTCTGACCCTATATGACCATTCTTATGTTATGTTCTTTCTCTATATGTTGAAGTCAATGGAACTACGTTGTCTAAAACCACATAGAAGTAGAATCAGGCCATAAGTGTTGATCAGCTTTGTTGTGTGCAGCGGCAAATATAGCTTAGCGGTCAGGGAACTTGCTTCTCCACCACCTTAAAAAAAATGCACTACTATAAGTCTCCAGAAGTTAGAAACCCCTTTATGGTAGAGGCCCATTTGTGGATCTGGGTCAGGAAGCATTTTTTGAAGGGGAGAAAGAAATAGAGAGGCATGGATGAGTGGGGGGAGTTGGAGGGAGCAGAGCTAGTGGAACAGCCATAGGGAGAAATTGTAGGGAGAAGAATTTGAAGGGGAGGGAGAGAATAAATGTTTCCACTCCCTACCCCATGCTCAATATGTCATTGCAGGGAAAAGTGCACAACTTTCACCCTTTGTGCTTCTGGTCTCCCAGATCCCCCAGAGTGGAGCTCTCAGCCGCCCCTTTGATGACAAGCCTTTATTTCTCAAAGGATTCTAGGAAATCTGTATTTCTGGAAACCCAGCTCTTCTCAAAGATTTAGTCAATAAACTGGGTTTTCAAATGTTTGATGATCTGTGAGGATGTGACCTGCTCCAATCATTTCAATAGGCGTTCTAAAGCAGAACTCCCCATACTTGTTCTTAGTTCCACAACCCTGGTCTCGGCACTGTGTGCCTGTGCCAGGCACCAAACATGCCTAAACCCAGCCATTGTGCCTTGTGCTGCACAGCCTGAGTTCACTGAGCCTATTCCAGCAGTGAACTGATTCAAACCAGCTGGGACTCTTGCACTGATCTATCTTTGCAATTTTCAATGTGGCAACTAGTCCCTCCCATACAATCCCAGATCCATTCCACCATGCAGGATTCATACCCCCAACACAGTACTATCCATCACACTGTCCTAGGGTGGAACTCCTGTAGATGGTTGGATATAATGGGGAGGGCCAGGGCCAGTGCAAGGATGTTTCGCACCCTAGATGAAACTTCCACCTTGCGTCCCCTCCCCCACCCACACCCTGAGGCAGCTCCCCCCCTCTACCCTGAGGTGCCCCCCCTTGCAGCAGCTCCACCCTGAGGCACCCCCCCCACCCCAGCTCACCCCTGCTCTGCGCATGAGTACCCCGAGCACGCCATCGCTGCTTCACTTCTCCCACCTCCCAGGCTTGTGGTGCCTAAGCTGATTGGCACTGCAAGCCTGGGAGGCAGGAGAAGTGAAGCAGCTCACCCCTGCCCCCAGCATGCTCGGGGAGGAGGCGGGACAGGGGTGAGCTGGGGTGCGGGGTTCCCCTGCGTGCCACCCCCTCCTTACTTGCTGCAGGTGGCCCACCCCGCACTCCCCTGCCCCAGCCCCCTCCACCTAAATGCCGGCGGTGACTGGAGTGGCGGAAGATCCGATCACCACGGTCGCTGCCAAAGAAAATGACGCCTCCCATATCCCAGCGCCCTAGGCAACCGCCTAGGTCACCTAAATGATTGCACCAGCCCTGGGGAGGGCATTGTTTGTGGGGTTCTGAACTACCTCAAAAGTGAACAAAAGCAGCAGACCCTGGGCAGAAAGGCAGGTTGAGAATACTAATGTGCACAGTACACAAATCACCTGAATAGAGGACCGGAACTCCTTAGGGTCAAGAGATAGCACTTGTTCTCTTAAGCCACCCAGTGAACAAACTGCTCAGTGTGTGCCTCTCACAAAAGAGTTTCTGATGAAGCAATACCTTTTCTACAGTCTCACTCTATGTAAGCAGAGGTTCTAAAGTGTGTGTAATGGAATAACTTTTTAAGTATTTCTAATCTGGTACCATTCAATAGCTGAATTCAGGGACAGCCTACATTTAAGGAGAGTCAAGGCTCCAGTTGTTTTCCCTAGCTCTGCACCAAAAAAAAGTTATAAGAATCTGCAAATGATAATAAAAAGCCTATTTTCAGGTGGAAGGGGCTACATCTCATGAACACTTGACCAAACGATTCCACATATGCACCATAACGTCTACTGTATACTCTGTTGCAACATACAAGATTTTAAAGCAATCATCATGAGCATATGGATTTTAGTGCACTTTGAAAATTGTAAGCAGCATATTTTAGAGAGGGCTGTATCTCTGGAACTCCTAACCAAATGACTCTCAATTTCCACTACAAATTTGCACTACGCCAGTTCCTTTAGTGGTACACTACTTTTAAATATAATCTCCCTATGTATGTGAATTTTAGAGCACACTGATTATTAAGATCAGATCCTTATTGTGGGGGCTGTATCTGAGAACCCCTTACCAAATGACCTCAGCTTGTACCAATAACTCTGACCCTGATATTAATGGGCAGTAGCATTACAACAATTTAATTTTACATTCTAACTGGGGTGAAAAAGGATTACAAACATTGTCTTCTAGGTTAGATTTATCATTTTAAAATTTTCATTGTGGTTTGTGCACCACTTTTTTTTTGGTCTATAGCAGTACAAGGGATGACTCTTTGAGGTTTGCAATGACTGTTTTAGAAAACGCTATGTGATTACAATTTTTTCTAGTGTCTGACATTTCTTTGGAACCCCTTTGTCACAAAAAAACAGCACTTTGAGGTACAGTTATAACTGACTGTAATTGACCTGCTTGTAGTTGCAGCAGCAGAATCCAGCTGTTGTTACTTGATCAGTAGACTGTGCCTGTCATTTGGATTAAGGCTGAACATGAAAACATGGAATAGTTTTCTGGCTTAATATTCATTATTGAGCACTGACAGTCTGTTTGATGCTGTCCAAAACTTGAAGTTACAGATCTGTAATACCTAGACACTCTGCAAGAGGGTTAACTCCCTTCTAGGCTGAATAAATGATCATTCATTTTTAAGGCCTTATCTATACTGGAATCTCAGCCACACAATGTAAGCTGCACCAGTGCAAACCCCTAGCACAGATACACTTTACATATCTCAAAGCATCTGTGTAAGTTATGTCTGTGCAAGGGGTTTGCACTGGTGCAGCTACACCAGTAGCTGAAATCCCAGTGTAGACAAGGCATGTGATGGATTAATTAGTTCATTTTACTGTCTGGGGATCTGTAGATGAGACTGTAAAGGATCTATAACTCTTCTGATCATTTTTAATCACTTCAGTTATATCTACATAACTGTCACCACCAACCAGGATTTTTTAAACAACATTACCTGTTTATTTTTCAGATTGCAAATCAGGAAAAACAGTCTCCATCCATACTTTCTGATTTGAGGCAGGGGCTATGAGCACTGTGCTGATGATATCTGGGGCAGAACTCATCAGAGCAACATTAGAGAGCGTATGAGCAGGATCCCAACCAATGGGCTGAGACTCAATTTATGGTTAGACAGAACATTCCCATCCACTGCTTTCTCCCCTATGGAGCCAGAGGTGGGAGAGCAGGGGGACCACCATGTGTGTCAATCACAAGAGGGAGACATGAACTCATAGGTTACTGGAAAGCAATATGACATTCCACAGCTGGGTTGGCTGGCAAAGGCTAACATTGGTGACAGTTGCAGTTACTTGATTTTCTTTTGTCATACTCAATCCCATTGTTCAGGAAAAGGCTGAGGAGAATGGGGCATGTTTACATTATCCTAAAGATACTGCTTACTAGACCAGAGTTCTTACAACATTTTTGGTGGCCTCACCAACTCTTGCTGGTGGCCGCTCTGACAAATTTAAAAATAAAAATAAATAATAATTATAATAATAATTAACATTAGGGAAAACAAATAAATATGCACATATACATTTCAAAATTGTAATTTATGTAAGGGACTTTTGGAAGCCTCAATAATACAAATAATGTACAGTTGTTTTGGTGCTCCTGGCCCCCGCTGCCTCCCCCAACCCCTCACCAATTGCCTCTGGTCCCCGCTGCCTCCCCCTGAGCCCCCAGTAGATCTCTCTGTGTCCTGCATTGGCCCCTGGAACCCCATAACCCCCCTGGCTTCCGCCCAATTGCCTTGAGCTTCCTTCCTTGGCCTCGCACCCCAGGATCGCCCCGCTCCTTGCCTCTTAGCCATGGCATCTGGCAAGGCTGGCACTGCTGAAGCCATACTGTCCTGGGCTGAAGCACAGATCCAGAGCCTCTGGCTGAACCAGAGGGGGGCTAAAGCCCATCCCCAGAGCCTCACAGATGAAGCTGGGGAGAGGGGGCTGAAGCACAGAGTCACTGCTTTGCCCCCTCCCCCATCTCTGCCCAGGAGGCAGTTGTGGCCACAGGAAAAACCCCTGGTGGCCACATGCAGCCATGGTGGCCAGATATGAGATATGCTGTACTAGACCTAGTTCATCTCCCCTCTATTTAACTAATGCTGTTTTTCTGACAATACTTCTGAAGTAAAATCTGAGCCTGCATGTGGACTTTTTAAATCACTTGGAACTATCAATTCTTAAACCAGAATTTTTGTTCTCAGGGAAAAATTTCAAAGGGAATCCCTGTGGGAAAAAAACCAGAAAGCTGCCAAGTGCAAGACTCAAACTCATAGTACAGTTCAGTTCAACAGCATCAGCAAGTCAACTTGACTAGGGAAGTTGTGGAATCTCCGTCAATGGAGATTTTTAAGAGCCGGTTAGACAAATACTTGTCAGGGATGGTCTCTACTTAGTCCTGCCATGAGTGCAGGGGTCTGGACTAGATGACATCTCAAGGTACCTTCCAGTCCTATGAGTCTATGTTGATCTGTCCAGTTATTCTCGTGTCCGGCTGCCTGTAAATACAAGTTTACAACTGAGCACCAGTCCTGCTGCTCATTCACCAGTGACTCTCTGTGTCTCATCATCTTGAATTGAGCCACACTGTAGAGCCAAATTTTACCCTGAATAACTTTTAAAATATTTCTTCCCCAAAGGAGCAGTGAGTGCAGGACACTAGCTGAAATCAAGCCCAAGTGTGCGATAGCAGTTTAGAGGAGGA
This sequence comes from Gopherus evgoodei, assembly GCF_007399415.2. NCBI lineage: Eukaryota > Metazoa > Chordata > Testudines > Testudinidae > Gopherus > Gopherus evgoodei. The sequence goes on along the minus strand of NC_044326.1, from coordinate 45,609,883 downwards.
CCTGAACCATAGTTGGAGTTCCAAGTGTATGGGGGAGGAAGAGGAAAGGAGGGAGAAGCAGCATACAAAATACAAAAATTTTGATGTCGTGATTTTTTTTAAGGGGGGGGATCTATGGCTCCATCTCAAGAACACTACCCTGCATCACCATAAGGTACATTACCTATTAAGACAGTCCAAGTAAGGTCTATTCCTGCCTCCAGTCGACCCATTATGCCAGCTTCCATCACCCACTTGTTACATTTTCAAACAAGCAGTTTTGTGCTGCTCCCCATGCCTGGGAGGAGATCCCTGTAAACAGAGTCAGCTCATTATCCACCTTCAGGTCCCTCCTCAAAACTCTCCTTTGCCATGATGCCTACAAAAATCTGAACAATGGTAAGGCTGTTGGCCTGCTGAGATCTATGCCTGTCACGCTGACTAATACTATCTTACTTAGGGTGACGGGATGTCCCGATTTTATAGGGACATTCCCGATTTTTGGGTCTTTTTCTTATATAGGCTCCTATTACCCCCCACCTCCATTCCGATTTTTCACACTTGCTGTCTGGTCACCCTAGTCTTACTGTTTACTTGTACTCACTCCTCAGATTCTCTTTATCCATTTGTTGTCTTTTGTCTTAGGCCATGTCTACACTTACAAGCTTACAGTGGCACAGCTGTACCAATACAGGTTGCTGCTGTAAGAGCACTTGTGTAGCTGCATTATGCTGATGGGACCGAGCTCTCCCTTCAACATAATAAAACCAGATCAACGAGTGGCGATAGCTATTGGGGACTGTCTCCTGCTGACATAGCACGGTGCACACGAGCGTTTATCTGGCAAAATTTATCTCGCTCGGGGGTTTTTGTTTGTTTGTTTTTTCCACATCCATGAGTGAGAAAAGTTTTGCTGATGTAAGTGCTTGTGTAGACAGGGCCTCAGGGTATGTCTACACTTAAAACACTACAGCAGCACAGTTTAGGTAAACCACCTCCCCAAGAGGTGGTAGCTAGGTCATTAGAAGAATTATTTCATCAACCTAGCATGATCTATACCAGGGGCAGGTCGGCATAGCTACGTCTCTTAGGGGCATGGATTTTTCACACCCCTGATAGAGATAGCTGTGCCAATGTAAATTCCCAGCGTAGACCAGCTTTTATACTTAGGTTGTAATTTGTTTGGGATAGGGACTAACTTTTTGTTCTGTTTGTACAGTGCCTAGTGAAGTGGTATCCTGGCCCATGACTGGGGCTCCTAGGTGCTATAGCAACACAAAGAAAGAAAGAAAGTCAATTTTAGAGCACTTAGAAAAATCCTATGTTAAAAAATAAATTAGTCTCAAATTTAAATCTAGTGGTGATACCACCCCACTATAACTGAAACAGAGGTATCCAAATCCTTTCCTCTTTCACCACAACTTTTTCTTTACCTCCACTTTCTGTAAAGGCTCTGGGGTGGGTGGGTGAGGGGTTCTGGAAAGTCACTGAAATAATAGCTTGATTGTTGTGGCATGAGCTTGAATCCATGCTACAAAAGAGCGGAGTAAGAGGGAAGCTCCCCTGAGGTGTGCCCTATAAACCCCCTAGCCCAACATACCTGTCAACTCATGTTATTGCCATCACCACGAATTAGTGACAGGTTTGTGTGTGCAGAAACGAATTAAGTTAACTGGAGCCCTTGAGACATAACTCGTGTTAACTCACTAGCGAAGACAAGACCTCAGACGGCCTTTTGGTTTTGGTCAAATAATCTGTTTCTAATTTGGTAGGAGACAAGGTGGGTGAGGTAATATTTACGGAACCAACTTTTGCTAGTGAAAGAAACAAGCCACACACAGCTGTTCTTCAGATGATGTGATTACTGCTCTGAGAACTGTGGGAGGTATCAGAATAAACTGTAACACCTTTAAAATGATTGCTTTCTCTCCCTCCATCTCTCTTGCTAAAAACCACAGAGAGCTTAACATCCTTAAAAACCAAGTACAATAAGCTCAACAGAAGTCTCTTCAGTCATATTGTTTCTTCTATATCTGTTTTCTCCAATTCTCAGTCTTTCTCCCTTGTTCAGGTCTCAGCCATTTCCTTTCAGCCAGCCTATTTTTCTGTCCACCCACCACTGTGTCCTTCTATAGAACAAACCACATCCTTTTCAGCTCACCGTTAGAGCCTCTGTTGCGCTTTGGTCTAGTGGTCTAGCATTGTTCTAAATCTTGCCAGCCTTTCAAACATTCATGCCTGTAGATGCTCAGAATATCCTCCTAAGGTATAGTGTACACAATTGTGTGGGACACGCAAATTGCACTTTACCTATGCTTGTATACACCTAATTTGGTTATAATGAATATGAAAGAGAGATTTCAGAGTAGCAGCCATGTTAGTCTGTATCCGCAAAAAGAACAAGAGTACTTGTGGCACCTTAGAGACTAACACATTTATTTCAGCATGAGCTTTCGTGAGCTACAGCTCACTTCTTCATATGCACAGAGCTGTAGCTCACGAAAGCTCATGCTGAAATAAATGTGTTAGGGTATGTCTACATCTAAAATTTTGCAGCGCTGGTTGTTACAGCTGTATTAGTACAGCTGTATAGGGCCAGCGCTGCAGAGTGGTCACACTTACAGCAACCAGCGCTGCAAGTGGTGTTAGATGTGGCCACACTGCAGCGCTGTTGGGCGGCTTCAAGGGGGGTTAGGGGAACGCGAGAGCAAACCGCGGAGAAGCAGGTCTCCTTCCCCGCGGTTTGCTCCAGTGTTCCCCGAACACCCCCCCCCAAGCAGGTCTCCTTCCCCGCGGTTTGTTCTCGCGTTCCCCGAACCCCCATGCAAGCAGATCTCCTTCCCCGCGGTGTGCTGTCGCGTTCCCCCAACCCCCGTGCAAGCAGGTCTCCTTCCCAGCGGTTTGCTCCGGTGTTTTTTGAACCCCTGTGCAAGCAGATCTCCTTCCCCATGGTGTGCTGTCGCATTCCCCAAACCCCCCTGCAAACCGCGGGGAAGGAGATCTGCTTGCACGGGGGTTAGGGGAACGCGAGAGCAAACCGCGGGGAAGGAGACCTGCTTCCCCGCGGTTTGCTCTCGCGTTCCCCGAACCCCCCTGCAAACCGCGAGGAAGGAGACCTGCTTGATTACCAGAGAGGCTTCCTCTGGTATGCTGGGATACCTGTTTATTCCACGGAGGTCAAGAAAAATGCTGGTGAGTGTTTACACCTGATGACCAGCGCTGGATCACCAGCGCTGGATCCTCTACACCCGAGTTTCAACGGGTGTACGGCCAGCGCTGCAAACAGGGAGTTGCAGCGCTGGTGATGCCCTGCAGATGTGTACACCTCCTAAGTTGCAGCGCTATAACTCCCTCACCAGCGCTGCAACTTTGTGGTGTAGACAAGGCCTTAGTCTCTAAGGTGCCACAAGTACTCTTGTTCTTTTTATGAAAGAGAGAAGTTATCTTGATGTTTGAATCCCAGGGTAAGCTGGTGATACTACAGAAAAAAATATTGTGCCAAACTAATGTGATATAGAAACTTCTAAGAGATGATAAAGAAGAGATCTGCATTATGCAATTTTTAAAGAATTCCTTTTCAGAGTTCCACCAGACTTTAAAGCTCAGATTACCCAGCTTTCTATATGTAGGGTTACTAGAGAAATAATTCCCAGCTAGAGCAGTTGAAAAACAGATTTATATTAGGAAACTTAATTATTTCTACCTATTTATTAATATTTCTTAAGTGTTATTTGTGTGCATGGCACCGTACATAGCAGAGAAAGGTATGGGCCCACTGCCAAAAGAGTTTACCATTACAAGGCTTGTATTCACTAGACTTTTTACCTAGTATTAATTGATTGCCAATTAACTCAAGTGTCTTAACACCATGTACTAGTATGGACATTCCCCACATGTGATCCAAATGTTTAATCTTTAACCTAGGCTAATTCTGAAGGTTTTTGGTGTGTTTTTTTTTTTTTAAGTTCAGTGTTGTATGATCCTACCTACTAACAGTTAAGTCTGCATATATCTTTATTCCTTCACATGGTTTCACCATAATTTAATTACTTTAATACATTTACACTCAGTATAAAAATCCATGCAGCAGTGACTCTTAGCAGGACCCTGCCCTGAATTAGTCAGAAGAGCTTTTCAGAGACATCTGAATGTGCATTTTCCTCCTGATATGTACTTCAGAATCATCTGACATCTCCCCGGAACATGATAATAGCCTAATGCTTCTGCCACAGTCATACATGTTTGGTATCCTGTCTTCTATATTTTATTAAAAAAAATAGCTTGTATAACCACAGTTTTTATTTTAATTATTTTTGGACATAGATTTCTGTTCATTTTGAGTTGAAACACATTATTTTAAAGGTAAGTGGTAAAGGCAGAAGGCTTGCTCTGTATGTGTGTTATGTAAAGGAATGATAAGTTCTGAATTTCACATCATTTGCTCACTGAAAGCTCGTGTAACATAAACACTAACATCCGGGATGTTCAACACTAAGAATTATGATCTTTGACATGTAGGGCTTACACATAACTCACATGCCATACAGAAAACACTAGAAATGGAGGGCACTTCTGTGAAAATCCTATATTTATTTAAAAAACAGGCAGTGTTACTCTCTGTCTTTCCTACACCACTTCCTTTCTACTATATTGTTTGCCCCTCATTACATCATATGTGATGTTACCCAGCTACTACAGTGATGAGGCAACATAAGAATTTATATAGAGTAAACTAGACTAGAATTGTGGAAGCTGGATCTTAATTTGTAAACTCCATAGGACAGGGATAATTTCTTATTTCTATTTTGGGAGGTGCCTAGCACCTGTTTAGGTGCCAGCAGAAGTAGTATAATTATTCATTTCCTTAATTGCTGTATTTAAGAGATGCAGAATCTTTCCTCAGCACACCCTACCCTCCACTAAAAAGATGGATATTAAAAAAAGTTTTAGACATTAACTAGAATAAAAATGAAATTTAAAAATGCCAATAATTAAAAAAAGTCCATCCCACTGAGTGTTATACCCTAAGGGGAATTACTGTTCTGTTCTATAAAAGCATGCTGTTTAAATATATATTTCTCTTAAAAAAGTGGAGGGAAAATAGGTGGGGAAAGGATGAATTACTATCCCTGCCCCTCTCCAACTTTTGAAAGGGTCAATAAAAACCAAAACTTACTGCATTAGAGCCCATTAGGCTCCAGATCCATGCATAGGTCTCCCCTAGTCTGTGCAGAAAGGTAGGTAGTTTGCACAGTTGTAGCCATGTCAGTCCCAGGATATCAGAGAGACAAGATAGGTGAAGTAATATCTTTTATTGGACCAACTTCTGTTGGTGAAAGAGACAAGCTTTTGAGGTACACAGAGCTGAAGAAGAGCTCTCATCAAACAGAAGTTGATCCAATAAAAGCTATTACTTCATCCACTTTGTCTCTCAGAAAGGAAGGGTAAGTCAGCCACCTCTTAGAATCATATAAATGTGAGACTGGAAGGGACCTTGATGGGTCTTCTAGTCTATGGTGGCAGGACTAAGAATTAGCAAGACCATTCTTGGCAGATATTTGTTTAACCTGTTCTTTAAAAACCTCCAGTAATGGAGATTCCACAGTCTCCCTAAGTAATTTGTTTCAGTGCTTAACTACCCATTAGGAACTTTTTCCAAACGTCTAGCCCAGGGGTGGCCAAACTGTGGCTTGTGAGCCACATGCGGCTCTTTTACACTTAAAGTGCAGGTTGTGGAGCCCCACACACTCACCCTGCATTCTCCAACTACCGGACTTGGGGGAAGGGGGAGCTCAGGACCTCTGCTTTGCAATGGAGTGGACGGGTAGGAGCTTCTGCCTAGTGGGGAGGGGGGCTCAGGGCTTCAGCTCCATGGAGCATGCCTGCCAGGGCTCAGAGCTTCAGCAGGAGCAAGGCTGAAGCCCTGAGCCCTAGCAGGTACCTCTCATGGGCAGAAGCCCCAGCAAGTGTGCTCCAGCTCTTGAACTTTGGAAGATTGTCATATGTGGCTCAGAGAATCAATAAGTTTGGCTACCCCTGATCTAACCTAAATCTTCCTTGCTGCAATTTAAGCCAGGGGCCGAGGTCTCCAATTTGTTCACATCTTTCCTGAAGTGTGGTGCCCAGAAGTGGCCACAATGTTCTAGTTGAAGTGTTATCAGTCCTGAGTAGAGTGGAAGAATTACTTCTCATATCTTGCTTACAACACTTCTGCTAATACATCCAAAAGACTTGTTGACTCATATTTAGTTTGTGATCTGCCAAAATCTCCCAATATTTTTCTGCAGTACTCCTTCCTAGGCAGTCACATCCCATTTTGTATTTGATTAGATTATTCCTTCCTAAATATAGTATTTTGTCTTTGTCCTTAATTAATTTCACCCTGTTTAATTCAGATCATTTCTCCAGTTTGTCAAGATCATTTTGAATTGTAATCCTATCCTCTAAAGCACTTGCCACCCCTCCTGGGTTGGTATCATCCACAAACTTCATACGTGTACTCTCTCTGCCATTATCTAAATTGTTTATGAAGATATTGAATAGAACCTGACACAGAAAAGATCACTTCAGGACCTCACTTCATAAACCCTTCCAGTTTGACTGTGAACCATTGATAACTACTGAATATGGATTTTCCAGCCAGTTTTGCACACACCATATAATATGTTTGTTTAGACCAGTGTTTTTCAACATTGTAGATACCAGAGACTGGCTTGCTACCTTCCTAAACTGTGTCAGGGAAATCAGGGACCAGCAAGGAGGCTGCCTTGGACCAGGACTGGTCCACAGACTAGTCATTGAGAAACACAGGTGTAGACTATATTTCTCTAGTTTATTTATGAGAAAGACATGTAAGAAAGTATCAAAAGCCTTACTACAGCCAAGAGGTATATCATCTACTGCTTCCTCCCTATCCACATGACTATTTTACAGACTATTCCTCCTTTAGCTTGGGAGCCTGCAGGCTAGATTCAAGATTGGCAGATGGAGAGGAGTCAGATGGGTCTGAGCAAGAAGCAGTAGGGCCAAATTTTAGTCATTCCAGGGCCACAGGCACATTCCTAAATGGAAGCTCCCTGTGGACCTGCCTCATGCCATAGCCCTGCCTCTGTTAGGAATGGCAATGACAATGAGCATCCACAAGCGCTCTTTGCTGAGTTAGTGAGGGCCCCCCCATCACTCCTCTTTAAGCAGGCTAGGACCTCTCAATTCCCCAGATGGCCTGTTTAAGCCTGTAAGCAGCAATGATCCACCCTGGAGGAGGGAGGAGTCAGCCCCCATGCATTTGAGTAGAGGACTGTGCATAATAGCTCTTGCCACCAACTGCTGCCAGGATGAGGTTGCAGTAGCAAGGCCACCTCCACCTCCAGTCCCTGCACAGTCTCTTCTTTCAGTCTTCTAACCTGTTAATATGAATGGCCAGTTCACACTGCTGCCTTGGATTCTTTGGCGCCATTGGAGAGCTGTGGAAGATGCAGAGGCTCAGGAACTGCTACATAAAAGTATTCCATAGCTCTGAGCATATCCATGGAGTTTGAGAGCAACTGCCCTGCTTCGTTCCCACTGGGCATAAACCCTATGCATCTGAATGGAACATTGGGAAAACCATGAGAAGAGAACCTCAGACCCAGAACTAAGAACCCTCTTCATAATTAAACCACAACTTTCCCTGAGGATTTGTCTTTTAATTGATTCCAAGGGAGGACAGACCACATTTCATCTACTTACAGCTATTCTCCCCTAGTCTGATAGTTTTTCAAGGGAGTCAACTTTAACTGAACCCTTTAAACTGGGTTTTAGGTCCTTTACCTGAAATTGATTTAGCCTGTTACCTACAATTTTTGTTTTACCTGTGTTTTGTATGATTAAAGTGTATTGTACATGTGCTGACTGACAAATGATAAACATGTTATGATGCTAGCAGACCAAGTACTAGCTCATGCCAAGGTTTCCATATCAGAATTGAACACAGACAAATATATAGCTCGAATAAATAACCTGTGTGTTACTATTGTTAATAGGTATTATGATAAGAATGTATTTAGATTTTATTGAATGTTGTGCAATTGCTGCATGCATTAATCTCACTTATAACATCGGTGTCCCTTATTTGTAAGGTAATATTTGAACATTCACATTGTAGGCCTCTGCAACCGTGGCCATATCTACACTAGCGAGCTTACAGCAGTACCGCTGTACCATTCTGCTGTGCTGCTATAAGATCTGCACCACTGGGAGAGCACTCTTGTTAACCTCATAAAACCACCTCCACTAGTGTAGCCATGGCTTGTGTAAATCACCAGACAGGAGGAAGAAATTAACTAGTGTGAAATGTTGATCTCCCACAGAAGGTATTCCTGAGGTACAAGGAAGGCCCACTGACACCAGACAGACTAGAGTAGAACATTAAAGATGACAAAATACTTTGTTGTTTACTACTCCTCCTCCCCCGAAGATGGGTCTTGCAAGTGAATTCCTCCCATCAGCTGAGTTTGCAATTCTAAGCAGAATGGGGGAAAAGAATGAAAAAAATCACTAACAAGAAGGAACTGCATCTTTGTGCTGCTTGGACTTTGGTGGGGCAAGTTTTTTAAGCACAAGCAAGGGATTCCTAGCTGTTTAACCTGGGTGAGTCCTAAAGAGCTTGCTTATTACAGAACTTTCTATTACCTTTTCAACCTTAAAGTTGTAACTCATTTGTACCCTGGTTCATAGCAGTTTGCCCTGAGGTTGGTACTCACTGCAGAACAGTTTGGCACATTGTATATTTTAATACATAAATAAAGTATAAATTCCTTCCTCTCTGCTTCAGTTGATCTTATTCAGATGGGAGATGAGGCTGTAGTTGACCCCACCTTCATCCCTACACTTTCTGAACCATTGGAATGGGGTAAGGAACCCCATTTCTGTAGAGTCACATGGCACCTTTTAAAAGCAAACACACTGGGCCTAATTCATCACCAGAATAACTCCATGAAAGCCAGTGGTGTTAAGCCAGGAATAAACAGGGCCCCTCTTATTTATATTAATATAAATAAAATATAAAATCATGAGTGGTGTGGAGAAAGTGAATAAGGAAAATTATTTACTTCTTCCCATAATATAAGAACTAGGGGCCACCAAATTAAGTTAATGGGTAGCAGGTTTAAAACAAATAAAAGGAAGTTCTTCATACAGTGCACAGTCAACCTGTGGAACTCCTTGCCTGAGGAGGTTGTGAAGGCTAGGACTATAAGAGTTTAAAAGAGAACTAGATAAATTCATGGAGGTTAAGCTCATTAATGGCTATTAGCCAGGATGGGTAAGGAATGGTGTCCCAAGCCTCTGTTTGTCAGAGGGTGGAGATGGATGGCAGGAGAGAGATCATTTGATCATTACCTGTTAGGTTAACTCCCTCTGGGGCACCTGACATTGGTCACTATCAGTATATAGGATACTGGGCTGGATGGACCTTTTGTCTGACCCAGTATGGCCGTTCTTATAAATGCATCTTTAGTCTGTCTCTGCCCTTACATTGCTTTAGAAATGCACACTTTAATGTATTTATTTAATTCGTTCATATTAAGGCAGGGCATATAATGTCTAGCTCCCGCATGGCTATTTTCATCAGTAGGTGTCAAAAGCATGTCAGTATCATTATCCTCATTTTTACAGTGGCAAAACTGAAGTACAGAAAGGAAACATGACCTGCCAAAGTCGCCGAGGAGGCCAGTGGCAGAGCAAGGGAAGAATCCAGGTCCCCTGAGTCCCAGTCCAATGCTCCATCCCATAGTGCCTCACATCTTCAGAGCATAGTACAATCATTAAGTAGTGAACCACAACACAGTTACAGGGCAAGTATGGTTACCTCCTTTTTGCAGGTGAGGAAGAATAACTAATCTGGGCCAAATTAATCCATGGTGTAACCCCACTGACTTCATTGGAATGACACCAGCAACATTTGCTCACAGTCACTCAAGGCCTGATCATAAGCCTATTGAAGTCAATGGAAAAAACTTCCATTGACTTCAATGGGCTTTGCGTGGGACCAAGAGCAAATCAGTGGCAGAAATGGAATCAGATCTCAGGAGTTCCTAATCTCAGTCCCATGCCCAGTTCACTAGACCATGCTAGTTCTGCTTGTGAGATTAACAAAGTTAACAGTTCAGCTACCTGGCAAAATCCTGACAGTACAGAATAATTTTAAATATTAAATATTTAAAAAGTTCCCATGCAATTTATTGGAAGCGTCTAGTTGAAAGAGCAGCACCCAGCTTCCTACTAGATTCCTGGGTGGAGTTGGAAAATACAGGGACCTGACTCAAAGGCATGCTGTGTTCATCACTGTGTCATTCATAGTGGGATGGGCTCTGATGTTAGGATGTGGGAGTACAAGCTGGTGTCATCATGTCAAAAGAACTAGTGTAGTTAGATGAAGCTGAGGCATTAACCCAAAATTCACCCAGATTTTCTAAAGAAAAACAAAGCGTTCTGAGAATGAGGAACTTAATAATAGCTCATTCATTGATGGAGGTTTGTGACTAAAACACTTAAATCTGCTTTCAATTACTTCCATCTGATTTATTCATATGAGAATTCAGAATCCATCTGTAAATAATGGGCTTGATTTTCTTTTACTTAGGTCAGTTTTACACCAGCCTAATTCCACTGACTGCAATAGAGTGACTCCCAATTACACTGGGGTAAGCGAGGCCAGAATCAAATCCAATATATTTACCAAATGCACATTGTTTTAAACTCACCAATACATTGTAAAAGATAATCTGTGAACTCCTTACCTGTCTCAGGCCAAATCCTTAGCCCAATGTGAACACACGTAATGGCCAATGGTGGGAAGGAGTTCCCCATTCAGATTGCGGAACAGCAACAGAATTGCCCCACAGCCAGTACTGCAACCACTAGGTTGCTGCAAACTCTTCTGCTGTTGTGTCTTCCTTCCACGGAGATAAATGGCTGGTGGGCATGCTGGGCTAGGTTTACTAGTGCTCAGCACCCACATTTGGAGCCAGATTTTCAAAAGTCTCCAACACCCACCATGCTCTTTTGAAAAATCTCACCATTTATTTTGGTGCCTAAATGGAGTGAAGTTCTTTTTAAAGCCAGCTGTGATTGCAAGTGGAATCTGGCCCTCAGCATCACAAATCCACTGGGTCCTTCTACACAATCACCCTTCATGGGAGCACATCCTCTCCATAATATTGTGCTACACAATGCTCAGGATGTGCAAGCCTGCAGATGGTCAACCCCCCCCCCCTGCTTACTGAATACACTGCAGCCAGGGCCTTCTGGAGCTGTGGAAGAGAGAGCAGGACTCACTGTCTGGGCTGCTCTTCCAGCATTTATGACTGGCAACTTGGAAATGCTGCAAGCCTGCACACCAGAGCAGCTCCTCACTGTAGACTTTTTTTGTGCAAAGATTTCATCCCTATTTCCTTCCCTCTTCCAAAATCAGAAACATCTACTGGCAAGAGTGTCCCCTTATGAATTACACTACTCCAGTGAGAAAAGTAAACAACTCATTTATCCCTAATATGGCTTATTAGTCATTAAAAGGAGTTTAGGTCTCATTCAGCAAATGTTTCTTAACTATAGATAGATAGCAACTATCAATAGCTGATTGAGAATAAGCAACCTGCAGCTCCTTAAACTGACTCAAACGAGCCAACAAATAAGACTAAGCTAATTTTCACAGAGAATAGTGTTTCACAGGGATTAAATGAGGTCAGAATTTGGCCCAATAGTTTGGGATGTTAGAGCAAGGGTTAACTATTTGCTATTATCCCAGCTGCTCCCCTCATGCTTTCCACGCCACATAGTCAGGCTATTCAGTAAAGGAAGTTAAACAAATGTTAAACAGATGCATCCTGAGTACCCCTAGAGAGAAATTCAAAAAATGCAGAGGCTAGCAGAATTTATGCACATTAAGCTGTTTGTCACCGGGTATAAAAAGGTTGCTCTGCGCTTGTACGGTGTGCTTCTCTCTCTGGCGTGAGCCGAGAAGAGCACCCGCTCAGCTGACTGACAAAATAAAGAACTTGGTAACCGTCTTATAGTCTTCCGTGTCCAGGGGGAAACGAGCCCATTTGGCTAACAGGGAAACCAACAGAAATGTAATATATGGAAATTATGATTAATCACAGACAAAACCAAGACTGACTCATCAGCAGATAGCTACCAGCGCTACAGTTTTCCCAGAAACCATGCTTGATTAGTTAATACCTAGTACCTGTATCAGTTTCTATATATTGTTCCAAATTACAGGTAACATTTTAAAAAGTGACTTGAGTAACATTGGAGTCTAGGGCGTGGCCTACACCTAAAATTTAGGTCTGACCTAGAAACATTGCTCAGGGCTATGAAAAAACTTCATACCCTGAGCATTTTAGTTAGGTCATCTTAACCCCTTGTGTAGACACAGCTAGGTTGATGGAAGGATTCTTCTGTCGACCTAGCTACCCTCTCCTGGAGAGGTGGATTGCCTATGCTGATGTAACAACCCCTTCTCTTGATGTAAGAAACATCTACACTACCCCCGTATAGCCCTGCCGTTGCTGTAACAGCTACTCTGGCTAAGGACTGGTCTACACAAGAAAGTGTCTCTACTTTGTATTATATTGGTATAGTTATACCTGCCTAACACCCCAGGTAGACAGTAGTCTGACTCTGGTGTAAGTGTGGCTTTCCCCTCAAGTTCATCTTAAACACTTCCCAATATAATAAGAAACTAGAATAAGAGTGGCCACATGGTGGGCTATACTAATATAATAATATTGGTTTAAATTTACATCTTGGCTTATCCTGAAAAATTTTCCTTTGTAGACAAGGCCCAAGTCTCATTGACTTTAGTTCAGGTCAGTCCTGCTTTGAGCAGGGAGTTGGACTAGATGACCAGTCCTAGTCTTCTATAATTCTATGACTTTTACCACAATTTAGGCCTGGTTTACACTTAAAAATTAGATTGACCTAGCTAAAATTTCACACCCTGGGCACAGTAGTTAGATTGACCTAATGCCCAAGGTAGATGCAGCTACGTCGATGGAAGAATTCTTCCATCAACCAAGCTACTGCTTCTCAAAGATGTGGAATAACTACATGTTTATCTGCACTTAAAATGCTGCAGCAGCACAATGAGGAGGGCTCCTCCTGTTGGCACAGGTAATCCACCTCCCTGAGAGGTGGTAGTTAGGTAAACAGAAGAAGAATTCTTCCATCAACCTAGTGCTGGTCTATAACAAGGATTAAGTCAACATAGGTATGTCTCCCAGGGGTGTGGATTTTTCATACCACGAAGAGACATAGCTATACTGAAATAAATTCCTATCATAGATGAGACCTACCTCAGAAATATCCCTTCTGAAGTTGTAGGAAGCATCTTGTCAGCTGACAGGGATGAGAGCAGTCTAGCCTAGTGGTCAGAGCAGGCATCAGGCCTAGTGGCTAGGGTCAGTGTCAGAGTCAGTAGTCGGGAACCAAAGTCAAAGATCAAACCGGAAGGCAGGAGCTGGATACCAGAGCTGAGGGCTGAGCTGGAGTCTGTAGCCAGGAGCCAGAGCCAAGGGTCAAACCATAGGGCAGGAACTGGAGCAACTTATGGGCTGTGAGTTCTATGTCCCTATGGTGCCTGGGCACCAGGAATATTCCTGGCCCAGGGCCAGCTCCAGCAATGTTTGAGGCCAGGTCTCTTCCTCCCCCCACATGCCCCTTGGGTGATTTAAAACTGTCTGGGGCTCACTCCCACCCTCATTGACAGTGCAGGAGAGCTGAGTGGCTTCCCACTGCTCACTCCACATGGCTGCCAGCCTGTCCCTGCAGCCCCTGGGTGTGGTAGGTGGTCGGTGTCTATGTGTGCTGCTCACACCCCAAGCACTTCTACAGCCAATAGGAAGCTGCGCAGGCAGTGCCTTGGGGTAGCAGCACACAAGCAGGGCAGGCCGGAGTTCTCTAGGAGCCCCAGGTAAGCACTGCATTCCCACATCCCCTTCCAGAGTCTGCACCCCAACCCCTTTCACACACACACCCTCCCACCCTCAAATTCCCCCCCAGAGCCTGCACCCCTGCCCCAGCCCTACCCCAGCCACTCCCTCCCTCCCAGAGCCTACACCCCCTCCCCAAGCTTGCACCCCTCACCCCTCCTGCACCCCACCTCATGCCTCAGCCCAGAACCTGTACCCATATCCCAAAGCCTGCACCCTTCAATCCCCTTCCCACACCCCTACTCCTTTCCCACACACTCCCTCCGAGGGACTGCACCCCAACCTTCATCCCAGAGCCTGCACTTCCACCCACCCCCAAACTCCCTCCCAGACCCTGCACCCCAATCCCCTGCCACAGCCCTGGGCTTGCATCCCAGACCATCCTCTTCTACCCAAACTCCCTCCCAGAGCCTTAGGCAGGTGGGGCAGGACAGAGTTTGGGGATGGGTGGGCTCTGGGCACCACCAAAATTTCTACAAACCTGCCACCCCTGGGAGCAATCAGAGCATCAGACAAGGAGGGGTGGAAGGTTGGAGCAGCAGGAACAAGGTAATACAGGAGTAAGCACACTGGTGGGCATAAGCATTGAGAAGCCTGTGAGCTGGTGCTGCTGCTGTTGACTTAAGAGCCAGCTGCTGCTGGCCTCTGCAGCCAGTCAGGTGTTGTGGCTAATCAGGCAGCTGCTTGCTGCAGGCCAGCTGTACTAATGAGGCTGCCTGCAGACTAGCTCTGCTGCAGGACTGGATTCCTGACACATCCACCATGCTATAGCAGCACAGCTATGCTGCTGCAGTGGCTGCTGTATAGAAATAGCCTTAGGCATTGTCTACTTGAGACGTTATACGGGTATAAGCTAAAGTGTGAATTTATACTGCTATAGTTATACTAACATAACCTCCCTGTGGTCACTCTTATTCCAGTATAAGGGAGATTTTTTGGTTTAATTTATGTTATTTGGAAATGGTTATAAACTGGAAAAAGGCATTCTTATTCAGGAATAGGACCTGGTCTACATTTAGGGTATGTCTACACTTGCAGAGGTTTTGCGCTGTAAGTTTCACCAGTGATAGGGAAAGTAAAGTGCTGGTCTGTGTACTCACTTTTCCTCAGGCATCAGAGAGTGTTTACACAAGCAGCACTTCCATCCCCGATGAGAGCAGCGCTGTAGGGCAGCTATCCCACAGTGCAGCTCTCTTGATAGGTCCTGTGGGAAGGGTGGTGGTGAGTGGAAGCCATTCTGGGTCCCTGCTCAGTGTCCTGTGCTGCACTGCTTCATGTCCGAGCAGCCCCATCCCTTCCTTGTTTCTTTCGCAGCACTTTTTAACACTCCTTGCTGTCTGGCTGCTTTCCCCGCCACATCTACAAGCAGGAATGGATCCTGCTCTGCTATCCATTACTCTGATAGCTTTCACTTACATATCTTGCGTGGTAGTGCAGCTGTTCTTAAACTTGTAAAGAGAACTGAAGTCAGAGCTGCCTGATGAGCTGCCGGAAATGGAAACAAGTAACATTCAATTGCTTTTGGCATTAACTGAGGAGCTGAGCACTGTGGAATGGCGTTTTTGGGCCAGGGAAACTAATCCAGAGTGGCGGGATTGTATCGTCATCCCAGACATGCATAATGACCAGTGGCTTCAAAACTTTCAGCTGCGGAGAGCCACCTTCATGGAACTGTGTGCTGAGCTTTCCGCAGACCTGCATCACAAGGACACCAGACTGAGAGCTGCACTCACTGTAGAGAAGTGTGTGGCAATCACATTGTGGAAGCTGGCAACTCCAGACAGCTACTGGTCAGTTGCAAACCACTTTGGAGTAGGGTGATCGACCTTTGGTGCTGTGGTAACTCAAGTGTACAAGGCCATTAATCGCATCCTGCTGCGCAAGACCGTGACTGTGACTCCTGGTAATGTGCATGACATTTTGAATGGCTTCGCAGAAATGGGCTTTCCTACCTGTGGTGTAGTGATAGCTGGAACACACATCCTGATTGTTGCCCCAGCCCACCTTGGCAGAGTACCAAGTACATAAATCATAAGGGGTACTTCTCCATGGTTTTTCAGGTGCTAGTGGATCACTGATATTAACTCTGGCTGGTCTGGAAAGGTGCATGACGCATGTATCTTTAAAAACACTGGCCTGTACAGAAAGCTGCCAACGGGAACTTTCTTTCCAGAGCAGCGGATCACCGTCAGAGAACTGGAAATGTCCATTGTGATCCTGGGAGACCCAGCTTACCTACTGATGCCATGGCTCATGAAGCCATACACTGGAAACCTAGATGTCAGTGAGGAATGTTTCAACAATAGGCTGAGTAGGTGCAGAATAGCTGTCGAATGTGCATTTGGCTGTTTGAAAGCGTGCTGGAGATGTTTGTACAGTGGACTGGAAATGAGTGAGGAAAATATTCCCATGGTTATTGTGGCATGCTGTACTTTACATAACATTTGTGAGGGGAAGAGTGAAAGGTTTACTCATATGTGCAGTGTGGAGACCAAACACCTGGCTGATGAGTTTTAAATGAAAATTTAAACTTTGCTGCTGTGCTTGGGAAAGGAAGTGTTAACAGCATGTGCTGTGCTTGTGAAACTTCTGAGTTTCACCACAAAAAGTCATTCACAGGTGTAGACACTCCACGGTTTTTGCGCAAAAAAGGAACATTTTGCGTTTTAAGTGGCAAGTGTAGACATGCCCTTACAAATTAGATTGACCTAGTTATGTCTCTCAACCCTACAGTGGTGCATCTGCAATGTTTCAAGTGTAGACAAGCCCATAGCATAACATAATTAATAAGCACATCATATCAATTTTTCAAAAGCATCTAAGTGACTAATTTTCAGAAGTACCTTAGGACCCTAAATCCTATTTCAATTGTCTAAGTGAGGTGGGCTCTTTTGACCCTTAGTCAATATGGCCCTGTTCAGGAAAGCACTTGAGCATGTGCTTAAACATCCTTCCCTGAATCAGGACCTCTATTTGAACATGTACCTATGATTTATTTTAAAATTCTATTTGTATGGCTTTTGTGTACGTTGCCTACAAACCAAATTGCTGAGGGACATGATACATGACCATGAAATAATTTTGACAATATTATTTTCCTTTCCTCTGTGTTACAGTTTAAAGACAGCCACAAAAACACAATATAACAAAATACACAAAACAATGAAAGAACAAGGTGAGCTCACAAATAGTTAACAACTGTTAGTTAACATATAGGTCAGATAGAACAAAGCAAATCATATCTGTGAGTCCTGGGTTACTGGAATGCTCCTTATCCATTTCTGGTCCACTACGAATATTTATTCAGATAACAAATAATTATTTATATGCTTATTTTCATAGAAACACCCAGATTTATATATTAGAGTTCAAGCAAGTACTGCTGAATCTTTATATAAAAATGATCTTCTGTTATCATCACATTTTGCAAAACAAGTGAGTAAAAATAAAATCTTTATATTGCTAAAAGGCAGATTAGGGGTTTAGAGCAATTTGAATATTAAAGTCAGTTCTGTATGAAGGTGGCTGTATCTGAGGAATCCCTTAACCAAGTAACTCCTGCAAGAGGGGCACTCAATTAAATTAAAAGGTTGCAAATTCAAAGATGATCAAAGGACATACTTTTTCACACACCATGTAATTAGATGCAGAATGTTGTTGAGGCCATGAACTTAGCAAAGAACTGGACATATGTGTGAATAACAAGAATAGACGGAGCTATCATAATCAGTGATAAAAAATAAAATTTGGAAGGCATATTAAATCTCATGGTTCAGGGTTTAAGTAATCTCTGACTTTTAGATTATGTTTACACAGCAGGCTGGGAGTGTGCTTCCCAGCCTGGGTAGAGAGACATGCACTACCTCTGCTCAAACTAGTATGTTAAAACTATCAGAGTGACTGTGGCAGCACAGGTGGCAGCTCTGGCTTGTCACCCGAGTACCAGCCTGCTCAGGGGTTGCGTAATTGGGTGGCTAAGCCATACCATTGCTGCAGTTACACTGGTATTTTTAGCATGCTAGCCTGAGCAGGGCTAGTGCATGTCTGTCTACATGGGCTGCAAAGCACTCTCCCAGCTGCTGTGTAGACATATCCTTAGAGATAAGGATGAGACCTAGTCTATCAGGGAGCAGATTATCCCACATTTGCTTGATGTAAGGTTTTTACACCCTCTGAAACATCTGCTGTTGGGCATTGGACTAGATGGACCTCAGATCTGATCCATATGGCAGTTCCAAGGTTCCTATGTTTAAGCATGTTGGAAACTACTTTACAGTCTCTGGGTGAAATCCTGGCTCTCAATGAAGTCAATAGGTGTTTCACCGGTGATTACAATGGGGCCAGGATTTCACCCTCTGTATTTGGGGTCTCACACTGGGAGATCACTATTTCTAGCACTAGGCTTGAGAAAGAGACATACCCGGTAATTACAAATACATAAATAGCCTTTCACAGTTTATTCATGGTGACAAATGCTTCTTAGCTTTGACATTCTGTAAACTGTCGGGCTGAGAAAAAGTGGCTCAGTTTCCCTCTAAGTATCTAGACAAAATGCCTCTGCCTTCATCATGCCTCTTGACTTGATTTTAAACATCAATATACTCTTACTCATTTGGGTAGTTTTTATGATGAACTGGATGGGATTAGAGGAGGTAGTTAAGGAATCTTTTGAGGGGGAAAAATGAATGTCCAAATCCTCTTGCCCAAGTGCACAGCCTGGATACTATGCTTTGTGTTAGTGAGGCCTATAAGGTTGGGAAGGAAATAGCATCCCTTCCAAGTCATTAAGGGTATGTCTACATTGCAATTAGACATCCGTGGCTGGCTCATGCCAGCTGACTCGGGCTGCAGGGCTGCTTAACTGCAGTATAGACGTTCCACCTTGGGCTGCAGCTTGAACTCAGGGACCCTCCCACCTCTAAGGATCCTAGACCCTGAGTTCCAGTCTGAGCCCGGATGTCTAAACAGCCCCTTAGCTTTAACCCTGCAAGCCCAAGTCAGCTGGCACAGGACAGCCACGGATTTTTAATTTCAGTGTAGACATCCCCTAGGTGGCAGCAGCACGACCTCACAGATATGTTGGGATTCACTACACTTCACTCTTATCAAGCCAATCTTAATCCCACTGTGTGATCTAGGCACAGCACCCATCCACAAACATGCGGTACAAAGCCAGGATGTGGTGTCCTTTGAATACTGCCTCTTGCTCAGCTGAACTGCACGCAAGGCCTTCCGAGGCCTTTCCAGAGTGTAAATAAAAGTCCACTGGGTGACTCATTTACATTAATACTATATTCCTCTAATGGCGTATTTCTGACGCACATTTTCCTTTTACTTTGTTCAATATAAAGATAATTTGAGGGGGGCATCTTCATAGCCAGTAATCACAGTAGCATGTAGCCGATAATCACTGCAAGAGGTCTTGGCATAACACTTATTATTCTGCAATACATAAAAGCAGCACTTTTACTCAAACTGAACCCAAGAAGAGAAGATAATCTGTTAGAGCCTTTTAAAAAAAATATATCCAGAAAAAAATGATTGGCTAAATCAGGTTAGACATCAGTTACTCTGGTAATAATCACTATAGAAATGTCTATAAATAAAGTGAGAAGATTTATAATGACTCATACTTTTTGCACCCATTTTTTAATGTTCATGACATTAACAATCGTTAATCTTTAGTTAGGCTTACAGAAAACAGAGTTTTCAGTAATGAAGGAATATAAGATTTGATAAGGAAAAAAAGCCATGGTGGTTGCCAAGGCTAAAGGGTTTTCATTGAGGACCTCATCTGTGCATCTGAATGATGTTACTCATGTGAGGAGTCCCACTGAGTTCAAATTCATTTACTAATAAGCTAGTTTTTAGTGTTTCTCTAGGGAATGAGCTTGCACTTTGTGCCTAAAATTTTGCAGACAGAGGTGGCAGAACTTAAGAGAGGAATACAGATAAGCTGAGAAATGACTGGAGCCCCTCTGCTGTGATCCGGATGCAGGAGTTTGAAAGGATTTAAAACAAGTATAAATGACCCGTACGAACCCAGTACTTGTTTGTAATGAAAGGGTCTCCCCTGAGACCACACTGGAAAGTTTAAAGTAGAAGTAATGTTTACCAGCCTGAGACTCGATGGTATAACAAACACTTCAAGTGCTTTGTGCCCACTTGCGGTTCAAGGGCATACCCTGGAAACATTTGCTCACATTAGTAATTTTATTCATAGGAATTGTCCCACTGAACTCAGTGTTTAAACCACAGTGTATGACTCTGCCCATTGCTCCTACTTAGCTCCAATTCCAAGAGGTAGGTAATATACAAGCAATTGGCTGATACCAAAACTAAGTAACCATGGGATCTCATTATGGAATTCTTCCTCTTTCAACCCTCAATTCCCGCTGTATTATTTGCTACTCACACTCACTGAGTCATGTCTTAAATTGTTCTAGAGGGCACCTAGTATGCTTCTGAGCACCATATAAATAATAACTATCATTATTTTGTCTCATGCTAGTTCATGTCTGCAATTGCTGGGAAGAGCAGGACTTAATTTGCTAAGTTCTCTTTAGAGAAACTCTGATAGCCTATCAGCACCCTGAGGGTACCCTGTTCATTCCCCAGGGGGGAACCATAGCTATATTTTAACTATGATTTGCCTGCTAAGGAAGACAGACCCACCCAGCACTGGAGGTGTCTAAAAACAGTAAGTCAAAGTCCTGAGGTTCTTACTCAGTTTTGAATCAGACAAGTTATTACACCCACACTCCCATCCAAATGCTAGCAGGAGTTTGCCCAAATAAGGACTCAGTGAGAACAGGGACAGATCTTTCTCCCAGGATCCATGTGTAAAGAAGATCCTTACTCATATAGAATGGGGAAGTGTTGCTTTCTATGGCACCATCTCCTCAGACCCTACAGAGAGCAGAAAGGGACGGGTTGAGCTAGAGGTGGAAAGGAGAGGGCTGGGTACACTGCATACATGACTAATCTATCTCCCCCCACACATCTATCCTGGCAACCACAGGACATCCTTTGTAAAGCCCCCACAACCTAAGGTTGTGTTAACTTTTGTGCAGTGCCCTACTGGAAGGCTGCTGTGGGCATGGAAAGCCCTATGCCTGGGGCCATAGGTGCTGGAACTAGGGCTGTTGAGGGTGCTGCTGCACCCCCTGGCTTGAAGTGGTTTTCACTATATACAGGGTTTACAGTTTGGTTCAATGGCTCTCAGCACCTCCACTATACAAATTGTTCCAGAACCCCCGTATGGGGCAAGAGTAGCAAGGGTGTGGCGGCACAAAAGGCCCTGATTCCCAGTTAGACCAGTGCATATATCACGGAATCCACAGGTTGCGTGTGTTGAATGACTGCCATCCTGAAAGGGGGGCAAAGCCCACCCTCGCCCCCAATAGATTTATCCCATGCAAACCCATATGCAGGTTTTCTCTGCAGGGGAATAATCTAGCCCCAAGGATTTGACCCTAAATATTGTTAGTCTCCTCTGGTAAGTAAAGGATATTGAATTATATCTTGCAGAAATCCAAAGTAATTACACTTGGCTTCCCAGTTCCAGAGATTGTTTGTTGCTGATTCAATTTATATCAATTCAATGTCACTATGTATTTGATTACCTTTAATATGTGAGATTATTGGTTTCAACAAAACCTCTGTTCAGAAAAATGTTCATTAAAAAAAATGTGAGCGAGAATTTTAGTGCTCATGAAAAATGTCTGTCATCCCTGGAGACTGAAATCTTCTGCCAGCAGATCAGGGGGAGGCACATTGCATGAAGATGTGAGCATCCCTGCACTGTCCCATCCAGGAGCCTAGAAGTTCTATCTGGGAGCCAGCACCTCTTGGGATGAGAGAGCACGTCAGTTTCCTCTGGCCCATTCAGTCTTTGACCTCTTTGCTGAGACAGTCACCAAATGCCAAGTATGGCAGGTTTTCCGATTTAGTCATCAGTCTGCTGGGAACTGGGCTGAGGCCATAAAATAAATATTATGTAAGACACAGATCAACTATCAATAATTTTTGGTCACTTCCAGACTGAGTAAGTTGGATTTAAACCAGCAAAGGTGACAGATTCTGTTCCATTACTGATCCCCAGTATTCCAGCCCTCACTCCCATTGCTAACATACTCTACTGGGGGCTTTACCTCAATAAGAACTGCAAAAGTTTGGCCCTAGGAGACTGTTTCACAGATATGACAGTTTGCATTTGTGGTTAGCTAGAGAAAACAAACTATATTAGAGGAGTTTAAAACAAAATGTACCACTGTCTTTTTAAATTAAATATACAATGATCAGATTATATATACAAAGTTCTTAGAGTCAAAAACTCAGCATGGTAAGTTATGTCAGCAGGGATTTCAGGCAAAGCAGAGGCCTTCTATCATTAAATAAGTGCAGACAAATAAACCAACAATAGAAATGAAAAATTAAAGAACATAGATATTATCCGTAAGTCTCCAGTTCAGGCTCACTCCAGTCCTCTGTGACCAGGCAGCCTAGAGTAAATTAGCTCATTTACAGTTTTGTGGAGAAAGGAGAGCTGCACTTTTCATGTTCAAAGGCATTATTCATGGAAAGGGAAAAGTCAAGTCAGGTAGCAAGTACATCTCGCCCATCAGGAATACTAGCATGGTGATCCTACCAGAGGTCCTGCCTTGGCTCGCCTTCCATTTTCTATGCTGATGTATTCAAGGGAAAAAGTAACGTGGCTAATAGAGTAATAAATGGACTTCAAAAGATCCTGCACTCATTAACAGAGAAGAGTTTCCTTCTCTTCTGTTTTCGGGCTTGATTGACTGCAGTCCGGACTGCATACTCAAACACCTGCTGCACTCCCCTGTTGCTGAGAGCAGAGCACTCCACGTAGCCTTTAGCTCGGACCTCCCGGGCCAATCGCTTCCCATCAACTGAGCTGATGCAGGACAAGTGATGGGGTCCTGTTTCCCGCTGGTCAGTTTGAGTGGCCACCACTAAAACAGGGATTCGAGGCAAATGGCTTCTGATCTCACCAATCCATTTATTCCTCAGGTTTAAAAAAGAGTTGTGATTGGCCACTGAATAGCACATTAACACCACGTCAGCCTGTTGGTATGAGATGGGGCGGATGCCTTTGAAGGCATCACTGCCTGCTGTGTCCCAAAGGCCTAGGCTAATCTGGACACCATCCATGAAGACATCCACCCCTGTGTTTTCATACACTGTGGGCTTGTAGGTATCGGGAAAAGTCTCAGAGGTGAAACGTACCAAGAGTGATGTTTTCCCCACAGCGGTATCTCCCACCAGCACGCACTTGATTGAATCCAGCATTTTCTCAAATTCCACCTCAAAACACAACGTTTCAACTCAGCAAGAGCAGGAACCGTAGAGAGAAAAAAAGTTCTCAGGGACCTTTTGAAATAATCTCCATTCAGTAGGAATTCATCCAGATTCTTTAATTTCTCAAGACCCGAGAGTTTCACATGAGTACAAAATCCCCTTCTCTCCCACACAACTGGGTGATGCTATCAGTTGAATGCTTCAGTAAGTAAAACAAGCTTCCTGAAAGAGAAAAAATAAAATATAACATTTATATGCCATCTTTGTTCTAATCCAGTGAAAATGCATCATTTATTGTAAATTTCTCTGGACACCAATTTGGGCAGCTCCAAACAGTGTTCTAATGCAAGTATTAATGTCATTCCCTCAAGCCACACAGATAGCACCAATTAATGTAAAAAAAATCTTTCTAGGGCAATAATCATCTTTCTCTAGTCCAACCATTTGTTATATTAGACACCACTCAGGTTTCTCACTCAGCAAATGGGGTAAGATTTTTAAAAATGCCTAAGTAATTTAGGAACCTAAGTCCCACTGACTTTCAATGAGACTAAGGCTCCTAAGCTTCTAAGTCACTTTTGAACATGCAAGGGTACGTCTACACTACAGGATTATTCCAATTTTACATAAACCGGTTTTGTAAAACAGATTGTATAAAGTCGAGTGCACGCGGCCACACAAAGCACAGTAATTAGGTGGTGTGCGTCCATGTACCGAGGCTAGCGTTGATTTCTGGAGCGTTGCACTGTGGGTAGCTATCCCGTAGCTATCCCATAGTTCCCGCAGTCTCCCTCACCCATTGGAATTCTGGGTTGAGTTCCCAATGCATGATGGTGCAAAAACAGTGTCACGGGTGATTCTGGGTAAATGTCATCACTCATTCCTTCCTCCATGAAAGCAACGGCAGACAATCATTTCGTGCCCTTTTTCCCTGGATTGCCTTGGCAGACCCATAGCATGGCAACCATGGAGCCCATTTTGCCTTTTGTCACTGTCACCGTACATGTACTGGATGCCGCTGACGGAGACGGTACTGCAGCGCTACACAGCAGCATTCATTTGGCTTTGCAAGGTAGCAGAGATGGTTACCAGTCGTTCTGTACCGTCTGCTGTGCCATTGTAAATTGGCAATGAGATGACAGTTATCAGTCGTTCTGTACCGTCTGCTGCTGTCATGGGTGCTCCTGGTTGGCCTTTGCTGAGGTCGGCCGGGGGCGCAAAGACAAAAATGGGAATGACCCCCCCGGTCATTCCCTCCTTTATGTTGTATCTAAAAATAGAGTCAGTCCTGCCTAGAATATGGGGCAAGTGTACTAGAGAGCCAGTGTACCAGAAAGCACAGCCGCTCCATGTCAGATCCCGCAGAAATGATGAGCTGCATGCCATTCTAGGGGGTGCCCCTGCAACAACCCCACCCATTGCTTCCCTCCTCCCCCCATTTGTGTGATGAAGTAGTAAAGAATGCAGGAATAAGAAACACTGACTTTTTAGTGAGATAAAATGAGGGGGAGGCAGCCTCCAGCTGCTATGATAGCCCAGGCAGTACAGAATCTTTTCTTTAGACATGAAAGTGGGGGGTGGGGGGGCTGATGAGCTCAGCCCCCCGTTGCTATGATGAGGACGGTTACCAGCCATTATGTACCATCTGCTGGGAATAATCAGGAGTCATTCCTATTTTTACCCAGGCGGCCCCAGCCGACCTCACCTGAGGCCAGCCAGGAGCACTCACGGGAGGATGACAAGGACGGCTACCAGTCCTTCTGCACTGTACCGTCTGCCACCGGGGAAGGAAGGGGAGAGGATGCTGTCGTTCAGTTCCGCGGCACCGCGTCTACCAGCAGCATGCAGTAGACATACGGTAACATTGAAAAAAGTCAAGAAATGATTTTTTTCCCTTTTCTTTCACAGGGGGGCGGGAGGGGGGGTAAATTGACGAGATATACTCTGAAACACCCTGGACAATGTTTGACCCTACAGGCATTGGGAGCCTAGCCAAGAATGCAAATACTTTTCGGAGACTGTGGGGACTGTGGGATAGCTGGAGTCTTCAGTCCCCCCTCCGTTCCTCCATGAGCGTCCATTTGATTCTTTGGCTTTCTGTTATGCTTGTCACACAGCACTGTGCTGTGGACTCTGTATCATAGCCTGAGATTTCTTTCAAATGCTTTGGTATTTCGTCTTCTGTAAGGGAGCTCTGATAGAACAGATATGTCTCCCCATACAGTGATCAGATCCAGTATCTCCCGTACGGTCCATGCTGGAGCTCTTTTTGGATTTGGGACTGCTTGGCCACTCGTGCTGATCAGAGCTCCACGCTGGGCAAACAGGAAATGCAATTCAAAAGTTCGCGGGGCTTTTCCTGTCTACTCGGCCAGTGCATCCGAGTTCAGATTGCTGTCCAGAGCCGTCACAGTGGTGCACTGTGAGACACTGCCCGGAGGCCAATACCATTGATTTGCAGCCACACTAACCCTAATCCGATATGGTAATACCGATTTCAGCACTACTCCTCTCGTCGGGGAGGAGTACAGAAACCGGTTTAAAGAGCCCTTTATATCGATATAAAGGGCCTCGTTGTGTGGACGGGTGCAGGGTTAAATTGGTTTAATGCTACTGAAATCGGTTTAAACATGTAGTGTAGACCAGGCCCGAGTTAGGCTTTTTAGGTACTTTTGAAAATTTACGCACCCTCTCCAGCAATGCTCTTCAAATGCAGCACATGAAAAAAAATACACACTAACTGATTTGATTATTTAAATAATTCAACAATCAAAACCAACATGCAACCTCTCAGATAACAATGAAGTGGGGAGGGTGGGGGGAGTCTTTAGATATAAATCTTGTGTGACGGGAACACTTTTAGTTTTACAAATGGTGCAGTAGCTACTGGCGGGGGAAAAAATGCTTAAAATCTCTTTGTTGCAAATCTCTTTAAAAAAAACAGGCCAGAAGAGCAAACCAAATAAATACATTCCCCTTCCCAACAGTCACATTTTGTTAACCGTACGCAATCAATTCAAAATATAGATTGTTTTAAAAACTGAGTTAAAGTAGTTCCAAGTGTCACACCTGGTCTTGAGACCGTGGCCAGTATTGAAGGTTTTGCAATCACATTTTCCTATTTTTGTAAATGTTTCTCTCTTCCCCAGTTGCTCTGCGAAAGATTCACACAAACAATAGGGGGAAACTAACTGTCTGATTGTACAGGGGAAACAGTGAAACTGACTATATACTAAATGTTGTCAAATTCAGTAACTGCAAAACTAAAGAAAAATAACTTTCCCTTCTTCTCCTTCTAGTCTTCGATGTTCTGAATAACAATAGTAGCTTAAAAATATGAGTTTAATTGCTAAATTGAGAATGTCCCTCTAATGTGTATTTGATTTCCATTCCATCCCCTTCTTTTGTTAAGAGGGGAGACAGTTCTGGAGTTTATTTGTACAGACAAAAATTATCACCTCACCATGAAATGCAGAAGAATGCTCTGTAGTTTACAACAGCCAACTCTAGTTTCACCTATCCCAGCATTCTGCTCTCCTAGTTATACATTTCTAGTATATTTAGTGCTTCTGCTGATTTCACAAAGAAAAAAAACCAAAGCATCAGTTGGACTTGCAATGCATTTAACTAGCATTGACAGTGCAATTCACTGCTTCCATTTTATAATCAGGCAGTGTCCAACCTCCTGTGAGATTGCCTACAGCATGGGCATGTCTTCTGCCACGTGAGCCAACCGAAAGAAGATAAACATACAAGCAATCTGACTTATACTCAAGGGAGTATTTTATTTTATAAATGCTGCTTCAAACCCTCAATTTTCATACTGATTTCTTGTTACTGGTATTTAGAAGAGAGTCACTGCAATAGGCGGTATTTCCTGGTTTGCAAACACAATGTCCGTTTCCAACCCTTACACGATGGATTCTGACAATTCAGATAAAGATTGAATCACATCCAGGTGCCCTCCTGTGTGTCAGGAAATGAACAAGAGCATGAATGAAGAAATCCTCTCACGTTTGCTTGATACCACAGAGTATCTGGTGTATAATTTACTTTTAAAACTGAGAGTAGTAACTGTAAAAGTTTAAACCCCTCATGGAATAGATTTCACTCAGAGAAGAGAATTCCAAGTAAATCAAACTAGATTTTTAAAAAATAGAAATACAATACTTGAAAAGCACACACTGGATGTGCTGTTCAATTATTTAAGCATGTTTATTGGAGCGCTGCTATACTTGAAAATTGTATTAATGTTACCATGATAAAGCCCTGTATTCTATTGGCTTATGACTCAGACATAACCATTTGCTCCCCTATTAAAATTCAGCATAAAAGAACTACTCTCCACAGCACAAATTTCTTTAATTCATTTTCAATCCTATTAGTCTGGTTATTTTTAATGTAATTGAGAGGGAAAAAATAGAAGTTAGCAGTTCAATATGCTTTTTGGTTTTCTCTAAACTGAAAAATGAGACCGAAAGACACATAGCGGTGGCATACAATTTGCCCTTAATCTGATTCTATTGCTTTGGATATTTTGAAAATAAAATAGAATGAAGGCTAATATAATAAAATCAGACTAATAAGCCTGCTATTACATGTGCTATTACTGATACACACTGACTAGTACTGACACATACTTACCAGTACTGACAGGTCCCATCACAAAAGCATATGGCTGTTTTTAAAGTAAAGGGGGTCAAACTACAATCCATGGATAAATGAAACTAAAAGGCACACAGTAAGGGCCATTTTCTGATTCCTTTTGAGTGGGTATGTACAAGGGCTGAGGGACCTCTACCCTGATCTAGATCTGGCTTTATTTTTGCTATCAGCTGCAGTTTTCATTCTACCATATGTTATATACACTAAATAAATGCATATTAGATTTAGGATTTTAATTACACAAAAGCCAAAAATGTCAGATGTAAAATTCTCACACAACTTTCGCTGTAATTGACAACTATCTGTGCAAAACAGTAGGGTCTTAAATGACATGATCACACAACATATGTGCAGTATTGCAAAATTCCACCTACATCCATGAAAGTTTACAAGAATAGATGCAATTTACGCATACATCAAGCATGCACAATTCATCTCACTGACAAAGTCTTACTGTAAAAAGAGTACTAAAATTCAGTGTAAACAGTAAAGAAAACACTGAACAAGTAAAGCTAAAGCTATACAAGTCAGTTGAAACCTAAATGAAGAATACATACTTGATGTCCTTTAAAAAGTCCTGTTGGAGGGGCAGTACTATACCTCGGTTTAAGAGCAAAAGTGGCAAAACAACACACTGCATAAGCACCCGCAAGGCTAGAAAAACATATTGCAGTTCCATTCGACTGCATTGTATTATAGAATGTGCCAAATAATATATCACATTGCCCAGTTCTGTGCGATCACCAAATAAAGACCATATTAGAAATGCCTGCTGATAGGGGTAGAGTAAAGGTTGATGCAAGTAAAGGCACAAGATTTGTTTGTGTGGTTGCAGAATTGGGCCCTCTAATGATTAATTTTACCACATATACCAAACAGTTTATAATCTGTAAAGGTTACACAAAAAAATAAGTAGAAAAACTAATGCGTAAGTGACTTCTTGGAAGAATACTTAAACACTGCAAAGCCTGATGTGGTTTGTGAGTAGTACAGGAAAGTAACCAGGGCCCTGATCCTGCAGTGGACTCCACATGGGAGCAGTGGGCTGATGACATACTGATTGCAGGATCAGGGCCTGAGTGAGTATATATCACATGAAGAACTAGCTTTACTTGTGAGGAAACAATTCCAGGCACAAATTAATTCAGGAACATTTATAGCTTAATGAGGCAGGTTTATCTGCTGAACTAAATGAGACTGTTTTTCAATTTCACTAGAAAAAATACTGGCTTCTAGTTTAAAGTATAGAATGTCATCAAGTGTGGTCAAACATCTACATGAAAACACATCCCTGAGCTCAGAAAGAGGTATCAGCAACTCCTACATTCTAATCCTATCTTTGATACTCCTGGGGGGAATTCTGTACCATTGCAAATGTGCAGAATTTATGTCCGCTGTGGACTTCTTTGCTTCCCCACAGAAAAATGACTTTTTGACAGGGAAGCAAAGGGAAGCCACAAGAGTGGTCATGTGACCCTCTCCACCAGTATGTTTCAGGTGCCCATGGCAGCCAGTAGAGAGGTAAATCACTGTGAGGCAGAGGGTGGAACTGGGAAAGACCCATCTGGTGGCTCCTATCCTGTAGCGGGCTCAGCTGTTAGTCCTGGCTGGGCTGGGGAGGGCAGGACTTTCTCTTTCCCTCCACGGCATCCAGGGCCGGGTCAGACCCACACCCTTATTTCTTCCCCAACTGCAAATCCGCCCTCTCCCTGCTTCCTGCACCCATCCTTCCTCAGCTGCAGGGGAGGGATCCCTGCACAGGGAGCTGCTCCCCCATCCACCCAACCACTGTGAATCCAGAGACCCTCACACCCAGACCCTCCCACTGAGCCTCACTCCCCTGCACTCCTTGCACCGTGTCAGGTCCTTGTGCTGTGTTAGGGCTGGGTGTAGCCTCACCGCTGAGTCCATTTCCTGGTGGGGGATCTGCACAGTGATCTCCCACTTCTGTGCAGCCAGTGGCCTGTGCTCCCTAACGACATGCTGGAGCCTCCACATTTATTTGACAAATAAAATTTGCAGAATTTTCAAATACTGTGTACAGAATTTTTAATTTTTTGGTGCAGAATTTTTCATATTTTGGTGCAGAATGTCTTCTGGGTACTTTGAAAATGATTCCAGCCTTCTCTAAACTAGGATTTGGATTAGTTAACATGTGTACAAAGAATAGTGTAGACAAGGCCTTTAACACATGCTAGTCTAGTTGGCCAGCCAAAGATTAAATACAATGCATATGCTAAGTAGTATCATCATTATCCAGTGACTGCAGCCAAACATCCTGGAGTTAAACTTCCCTAAAAATATTCACGTTTGAGATGAGACAAAGCATGAGCATTTTGAACTCTAAAATGCTTTTTCAGACATTATAAAGCTTGAAACTAAAAACAAGGGATAAAGGCCAAATTTTCAGACATTTGTAACTATGTTATTATTAAATAGGCTATCACATGCCCTCAGTTTTGGGACTGAAATCTCCATTGCTGAGAATGGGAATTTCTACTTTAATGTGGGTAGCATGATATGGCCCAGCAGTATTAGTGAAGAAAAGTAAGATATGAAACCCTATATTGTGATTATTTGTGTCTGATCACACTTTTGACACAACCACATCATGAAAATTTAACATGCACACCCATGAATTAGAACAACCTTAAAAGGTCAAAAAAGTCTGAGTAAAGGGCTGATATTTAGAGTTCCTGAACTACTGAAGACAATGGGAACTATGAGTGCTGAGTACCTCTGATAATCAAGGCCTGGATCAGGTGGATCCTTAAACCACCTCATTCTCATTGTGCTTAGGTAGGGAGTATAGTACGAAATGTCCGATAACTCAATATTTGGGTGCCCAAGACTGATTTTCTACACTAACCCCTGTGTCCTGCCCAAATTCATATGAGGTTAATTCCTGGAGGTGAAAATCCAGTACAAGTTCCTGATCCAACACCCTTTGAAGTCAATGGAAAGGGACCATCGGGTCATGCCCTAAGAGAGCGATGCACAGGCCTTTTACTGGTTACCTGAATAGGGGTGAACTTCCTCCATTGTGCCATGTAAAATTGTTCTGGTACACTGTATATTGGATAAAATAGCCTTTGTTTCCCATCGCCAGCTGTAACACCTTTTTGTTCTATGCTGTTAAATAATTCAAAATTTTTACATCAGATGTGGCTACATTTCAGTGGTGGATATGCATATACATATTGAGGGGTAGTATTCTACACACATACACCCATATTTATCTATCTAAGATACTTAATGGCCCCCATTAGGGTATGTGTATCCACCAATGAAATACAGCTACTTCTGTGTGTGCATCTAGGTATAGATATACACACACACACACACACACAACATACTTAAACATATAAACACACTCACATTATAGTCCTATTACATGTACATATTATGAAGAGACATCTTTCCATAATTAAAAATTACCTAGGTTTCAGTCCTAAGGCCGTGCCTAACTTCAGTATAATCAAACCAAAGGTCCAATCTTGTAACCATTTAGGCATGGAAATAGTCTCATTGCCTTCAATTGCACTGCTTGTGTGTGAAGTTATTCACATGTATAAAGGTTTGCAGCACTGGGCCCCAAACCACATCAAATTTCTCATGACGACACGTCCTACTTTAAACACAGAACTTTTTTCTTGAAGTATGAGGTAAATCAGAAAAGACATATCTATGGTAACATATATATTATATAACTATTTATATAATATTTGGTAAAAACATTTTTAGCGGTTTAACTCTTTAAAATCCTTCTATTGTTTTTTGTTTTACTGAAGTTCAGATATTGATTTCGCTACAGATAGGACTTATCACAAAGTCTGGTGTCTTTCACTGTTTTTGTTTGAATTTTTAATAATTTATTGGATAGCTAAAGCACGATTAACACCCATTAGGAAGTAAAATGTACACAGAGTGCCCATCCCTCATGCACACACAATGGATACAAATCTGTGTATAAAATTAATATATATCTTTATTCAGAATATGGCACTATTTGCCAGCCTGGATAGGTATGTAGTTATATGCACAAATCAATCAGCATATATTTAAAAAACATGAAACATTCAATAACTAATCTATACATTCATGTTTACTAAAACACAGATACACACACATATCTATATAAATACCTCATACACATGCAAATATATATATATATAGATGAAGAGATAATAGATGTTTATATTTGCAAATGAATGGAGACAAACGGACATAAATAAATTACACAGTCACTTACATGTAATTACATTTCTATTCTATGTGTACATACTAATATTTATATTCAAATAATTACAATTTTTCTATCCTCTATTGTATGTGTCTATGCATGCATTTTTATGTAAATCCTATAACTATATAATCTAAAATAAAATACAAAAACTTAAAAATCTGGAAATCCTCACACTAAAATCTTTAGTTAAAGATAGTTGAGGTTAAAAGGACGTTAGTATCTTTGCACATTGTCCAAAGCTCATTGCAGTCCATGGGAGTCTTTCCATTGATTTCAGTGAGCTTTGATTAGGCCCTTGGGGAGGGACTATCTTCTTGTTACTTGTTTATACAGTAACTATCAAAATGAGGCCTTTGTCCTTGACTGAGGGGGTGGGAGGTGTGGGGGGAGGGGCTTAGACACTACTATAATAAAAATAATAAAAAATATAGATTTGTATACCTCCATGTCACATACATATAAAAACCTCCAAATGTTAAAAAGTCTGGAAATGCATCTGTAAGCTGTCCAGCCACTTCCCCCCGCGGGGTAGTAAAAACTGGCCATCCACTCGTACTGCAACCACTTTCCTTTATCCACTCAAGCTTTAGCTTTGCCCCCATTATTTCATTGTTTAATTGAACAAAGGTATTGGTTGGTAAATTAGGGGCGTGTATGTTCCTTACAAAGTGCACATTATAGGTTTTTAAAATGCCCAGCCCTACTTCTCAAAGCCCTCAAAGCCCAGCCCTACTTCTTCTGACTTCAGCAGGAGTAGGAGCAGACTCTCTGTGTTTAGTATGTTATGTAGTATTTGTATGTGCTTTATTACAGGGGGATGTGCTCAGGGAGAGGAAAATTAATAATGCAACACAGAATTGGAATGTTTCATGGAGGTGTTTGGTGTGGGGGAGGGATTTGGTGCTGTTGTTCCAAGTATGGGGATGTGCGTACAAGATATTCTATGTTGAATTTGTAACTGTTTTGTGTAACAAATAACGTATGTTGTATTTCATAGTGAACAATTCAGGATACATTGATACATTATGGTGAACATTTATATTTTCCTGTATTTCATGTCTGAAGTTATGTGTTGATTTTTAATGGGGCAAAGGTAAAATTGAGTGAGCTGTAGAAATTTGGTGAGGTGGCGAATCATGAATGATTAATTATGTCAAGGTAGTAAGGAACTGACTACATACTTTAACCTTGTATTTCCAGAATTGCCAAAGTCCACAGTTTCTGTCCTGTGTGTATGGTATGCAGGTATAAAATCTTTAGTTAGATGTTAACTGTAGCAAGTGGTATCCTCCTTTCGAACCTAACTATCAATTACAGTTTTTGTGTGGCAATATGTCTGTACCTAGTTAGCAAATCATTTTATAAAGCACTTTGTGGATGGAAGGTTATTATTCCTGCATTTGGTGGTTTAACCTATTTAACCCTTTAATTTGTTTTACACTTTTTTGTATTTAATTTATATGTGGCTACCTTGCAAGGTCTATTCCATTATCCAGTCTTCATGTACTTTATACCATGCAGTTGTAAAATTGGTATAAAAGCATATTTATGGAATACACTGGAAAGGCTCCTTTCCTACATTCATAGCTTCCCTAGGAATGCTTTATTTTAACAAAAGAAACTGAATACAAAAGTGCATATAAATGGCACTGAAGTCCCCTTTCCTGCTCACACGAGTCACAATGAAGTTCTCCAGCTGGGTACAGAAGCCTGTGAGCATGGATCTTATTTCAGGGTCAGGGCTGCAGTTATAACAAAAAAGAAAGGGAGTGCCCCAGCCTTAGCAAGCTGTCATGCTTGTATTCATTTAATTTATTTTTGAAGTAACACATGTTGTATATAGAGGGTCAGATTTACATTGATGTATATTCTGTGCAATCCGTGATGTAAGTCTTTGCGGAATTTGGCCTGAGAACGCCTGCTTTATTAGCTTTCTCTGATTTCTGTGCAACCTTAACATTCTACCACTTTTCTATCAAATGTGTAATATTACAAGCAGCATTGGACCATATGGAGTAGTTTCAGAAGAAGAAAAAACCCTCAAGAGTGGATTATCCAACTTCTCTCCACTACCAAAAATAGATACTTTATATAGACCCCTTCTTTTCTCATCCCCCAGTACAGTTTTTTTTGGTCAGACTTCATTTTAGATTCTTATAACTGAAACGTTGTTTTTCATCTAGTGACTGGATAATACATAGTACATGCCGGGGTACACAGCAAACTATTTCTGTTCTCTCAGAGTGGTCGGGAACTTTTTAAAGTTTTTCTTTATTAGCAAGGAAGTGTTAGCACATTTTGCATGAAATCAGCCATTTATATGAAAAAGAGACATTTTTATTGGCAATATGGCAGAATGTCACATTTTGGACTTGTATACTAACATTTGCAAAATTTGGTTTATTTGACTCAGGGGGCTTGGTCCAAGCCCATCTGGAAGTTTTATAAAAACCTCCCATTCAGTATTAAAGCCTTATTGAAACATAAGTGAATTTTCAAATCTGGTTTTAGTTTGATAATAATGAAACATCCCATCTTGAAAAGCTTTTGTTTAATTTATTTTATAACACGCCTTTGTAAAGAGAGGAAATCAAAAATACAAATGTGTTTAAAAGAAGACGCTATAAATTATTCAGTTTACCATACACTGTTGGAAGTAATTTGATATAATGGCCACACTTAAAACTTTCTAGTTTTTGACAAGTTTTTAAGCATAACCATTGTAAATGGAAAAATACAAAGTGCAATTTATCTATATTTCTGCTTATCCCCAAACTGACTTTCATCAGAAGGGAAAATATTTGCCTTTCCTATTAAAATGAAAGATTTCAGGACTTTTCAAAGCCCTTGGATATGAAAGACAAGAAAAAAAAATCTTCATCTAACTACAGCCCTGGTTGCATGAAGATATTCAGCCTTATTTTAAGTAAACAAGGGTAACCTTCAAAATCAAATCAATATCACTTGTGAGGAGTAAAGAAATCAACAAATGTTATCACTAGCTCATATTGGGTGAATTTCACATATTTTAGATTAATTTTCAACCTTGCAAACATGTGTGCACTGAAAACAGTATTGTGCATTACCATTAACCACAATATTCGTTCTGGCCTCTGCTGGAAGAGTAGTGTTCTTTCCCTTCCCATGTATGTCGGGTCTTTCCCACATGGTGTGTCATCAGTGGTGCCCCTTTGGGAAACCCCCAAAACCAACAACAGCATCATTTTTTGGTTTTTAACATTTTTAAATGTTTGATCTGCCTATTTTACTGACCCACGTGGATAAAAATATGTATCTTGAGTTCAATTACATTCACATCACACATGAATTTACAATTGCCATTGACTCCTGTGGGAGTTGGACAGAAGAATTGGAGAGCAAAATAGGGTCCCTTGTGCAAAAGATATGTTTGTCCATATATCTGAAGACATAGGTAAGTTGGAAAGGTAACTTAATCTGTGATAATTTATACCCCTGCTTATCTCTTTTTTCTTTTGGACGTACAAACAGATAAAATCTTTGGTGAAATTCTGCTCTTAGTTCCATTGGTGCAGTCACATTAACATCAATAGGGATATTCTGATATAACTGAGAGCAGAATCTCTCAGTTGCCTTTCCTTTCTCTGGTGAGAGATACATTTTAGACCTGATCATGCAGCCGCTTTGTACAAGTGATTCCCATTGTTCATACTTAGCAGCTGCATAAGCAGAGCCTTTGGCTCCATATTATTTTCCTCTCAACACAGATCAGAGCTCATCTGTATGTTGGAGAGTCTTTTGGTTTTTCAATGAACATTAGAAATTAAGCACAAATAAATTATGCTAAATATATAGGAAAATATGTTTAATTTTATGTGGAAGGGGTGATGGCAAGTCCTGGGCATCAAATTTGTTGTATGTTTCCAATACATAGCGGTATCGGCACAATGTTTTAAAATATGTTCTCAATGGTGAGTTTGACAAGATAACAGCCACACTCCCTTTCTTTATGGCTAGGTCATGGCATGGTGATGTTTGAAAAATCACTGTTTTAAAAGATCCAGCTGGAGCTAGTCAAAAAATTAAAAACTTACTTTTGCGAAAAACTGAAATGTCCAAGTTGTTTTCATCCTTAAGTGTTTGAAACAGACTCATTTTTAGTGTTTTAGAAATTGTTCATGATTTTCATTCTTTTTTTCCACAAATTCTTTTTAATGAAAAACATTACTGAAAAGGTAATTGAAGGTTTTAATTTAATGGTAAACAAAAAATTGCAACAAACTTTAAGTAAAAGTTTTCATTATTTTTAACTATAAAAAAATTACCTTTTTGCAACAAAATAAATATTTCATTTTCAAAGGCCATTTTTCAGTTAACCACGTTGTCAATGAAAAATTACAACCAGCTCTAGATCCATGAAATGAGAGATAGGCTAGTGTCTTGGTCTCACATGCCTTTGTGACCTTTAGATTGGTTGCCATATTTCACACTATACATGAGAGTACCAGGAAAGACCAGTCAGAAGGTTCCACAAGTGCAGATACAGCAGATCTCTTGCTTTGCAAAATTGGCCACAGGGAGCTCATTACATCTCTAGTTCTATTGGTTTCCGGTTTGCTTCTGGGTGTAATGCAAAATGTTCATTTAGGCCTTTAAAGGTCTATGGTTTAGTCCTATCTACCCAAGAGATTGACTCTCTGCTGTCCACCACTGTGGTAGCTGAGATCAGTTGATGCTCTCTTGAGGTTTGCGTGACTGCGGGCTGCTTCAAGGTTTTCATTGGAGAGTATTTTCCTCCAGAACTCACTTTCCACAATGGTCAGACAGAGCCAGAAATTTGTTGAACTTCAGCACGTGGTGTAAAACTCATCTCTCTACTCATGATATTCCTGAGAAGGTTGGTCAGACCCTTAAGAATTTCTCTGGGAAGATCATGTCTACACTATAGCTGCTATAGCAGCACAGCCAAACACTGCAATGCTGCTGCTGTAGCGTAGATGCTTCCTACATCGATGGAAGGGGGTTTTCCATTGATGTAGTTCAGCCATCTCTATGAGAGGTGATAGCTAGATCTGTGAAAGAACTTGTTAGTTGACCTAGCCATGTCCACACTGGGGGCTAAATCGATCTAACCATGGTCAATCTAATTTTTAAATGTAGACTAGGTCCAGTGGTAACTGGCTGGGGACGTAGACTTAAATTTATGCTCTTACTCTGGCATGTGGGACATGTCCTCTGATGCAGCTAATCATTGGCAGAAAAAAGGTAAATGTTTGAGGCCTGATTCTCATTTATACTATGGCCACTTTACAGTGTACAAGCAATTTAAGGCAACTTGGCATAACAGACCAGTGTAAATGAAACTCAGGCCCATATACTACAATTTAATGGTTAATGAGCTCAGAGGCTTAGACAAGGGGTGGAGGTCATTTATAAATACATAAAAGATATAAACACATAAATGTCTAATTTTCCCATTGTAGAGCTTCTAGTCTAGTGATTAGAACCTTAAGTAAATTCAGCCAGTTCCTCCTTCCAAAGGTATTTCTTGCTGTAGGAAGTAAATTCACGTAAGCCTTCCTATAACTTTAATTCTGCCCAACATCTAAACAGTACATGTATGCCAAGTGCCTGCCTTTTTAATGAAATTGGATTTAATTATGTGATACATATTTAAGTCATTCTTTGATGGATGAGATTAAACCACATTTTTAAATCACTTTCACATTTATGGTAACTTCAAAAGTTAAATTAATTTATTTCTATGAAAATTCTGAGTTTTTATAAATGTAAACTACTACACAATCTAATGCAAAGTTCCACCTTATCTCTATAACAGTAGAAGACAGGCATACACTAGGTACAGCAAAAAGCAAGCAGATCAGTCCTGCAAGGATCAGCTAGCCTTTTTTATCCTACCTTTCCACTCTGAAAATATTTTCCTTAGGACAAATTTGTGTTAAAGACGTCCTCTTCCAGATGGTCACAGTCTCACTCCTATGCCATGTACTAATGGAAACAGCACTGAAAGAGGAGGATAGGAAAATTAAGAATTACATTCAGATTTTTACGGGTACCTGAGAGAAATCTAGATCTGGCTGTGTCTAATGGATATTATGTGATCCAGCACCCTTAGACTCCGTCCTTATCCACTTCTTACATTAGGTACCTTTTCATTGGCAAGGTGACGATTATCGAATAGCTTATATGTTTGGAGGAGCAGCCTCTGAAAACAGAATCTTGAAATGCATGAGTATATCTGAGTTTACATGTATATACACACCACTGCATATGTAACCAGACCATGTGTCATGAAAATAAGGTACTTGTTCTATAGAAGAGAAGAGTAGCATTGAGAAGGAAGAAGAGAATTGTGTTTGTGGCCATTTAGAAGGCAAGTTAAAGACTTCATTCTCAAAATGAAGAGGTGAAAAATCATTAGGATCCTAGCTGGACCAGGCTTCAACTGAAACTAGGAATGGAGCTGAAGAAATCAGTAAATTAAAAACCTTTTAATACTAACTTCAGTTAATAAAACATTACCATTTAACCTCTTTGAAAAAATTATTACAAAACAATTCTCATTCTAAATGTATATTGTGAAAATAAAACAATAAATTTTCCCCTCAGTGACAGTTTACTTAACAAACAAGGGATGGGATCCTCCTTTCATTTGCATCAGGTTTACGCATGTATAACTCTATTGACTTCGGTAGAGTTATTCATGATCTACACTACTGTCAATTAGATCAAAATCAGACCCAGGATTTTTAGATATGTTTGTTTTCTATCTTTTTTATCTGCATCAATTAACATATAAAGTTACTGGCATGTTCAACCTCACTTATGTCCTCCCTTTATAATGGGTCATTTTAGGCTGAAGTTCCAAAAAGAACCCCTTAAAACACAATAAAAAATCCAGGGACAGCAGCATGTTCTTTTTGTGCTGAAGTAGAAAATAAGCATAAAATATAATAACAAATCCAGGGGAAGTGAACAAGGGGGACTAGGTTGTCTTTTAATATGATGTCACAATAAGGAATGTTCTATTTTGTATAAAATTTGACAGTGTAGTTTTCAAATCAAGTTTTGTAAGATGAGACAATGAGGAAAGCTAAAAACACTAATCTTGATTTAAAATATATATATTTACATTAAGACATTGGAGGGAGGGGGCAAAAATTCACCAGATACAGGATGTTGAACATGGCTCTTGAAAATAAATGTTACGGAAGTCAAGTACTCTTAGTGCAAGTGGAGGATAAAGAAGCAAACTGGAGCTCTATGGTTTTTGTTTTTCCAATAGAATTTTCATTGCTGGATTAACAGTAAATTTTCTTTTTTCTTAAAAGAAGGTGGGGAGAGGAGGGGAAAAGAAGAAAAGAGAATTACATACCTTCCAAATAAGCCCGGTGTAAGAGACTGAGTTTAGTTCATCTGGTGATGGGGCAGCAGAGCCAGACGTAATGTGATGAAAAATAAGCGAGTGGTTTAGTTCAAGTCAGCTTCCTGAAGAGTTTTCAGCTCTGCCTGTGTGGGTTTTGCTGTGGGTTTGTGTGTCCTATTCTCTCTGTGATGACTCCAGAACGTTCATGTAAAACCTACTCAGAGAAGGAGAGGGGGAGGGACAGAGCAAGGCCCTGATGCATAAAGATTTCTCTGTCTTGCATAGTGACAGGTTTCAGAGTAGCAGCCGTGTTAGTCTGTATCTGCAAAAAAGGTGCCACAAGTACTTCTGTTCTTTTTAAAGATTTCTCTCTGCAGCTTGCTGTTTCCATTCTGTTGTTGCTGCTACTAAGGTAGGGGCACCACAGCCCACTCACCAGCAACCAGTTAAAGGAAGAGCAGTTGAACAACTGCCCACGAGTCTGGTCTATAATTCAAACTTCCATCAGTTTGACAAAGAATGTATTTACTCACAAACTTGGGTTGAAATAACTACACTGATTTTAATTCACACCATTGAACATTTTGGTTCCAGTCTGTGAGTAGACTAGCCCTAAAAAGTGCGATTTTAAATTGAACAGGTGCAAAACAGTATGGACACTCTTAAATTGATTTAAACCTTGTTTATAGAGATTTGGCTTAATACATTTAGGAAATGAATTAAGCTACACTGCCACCAGCGTCTCTGATCGAATCTGGGTGGGGGAAGGGGAGTGCTGAAGCCCAACCCGGGAATCTCACGGCTGAAGCCAGGCCGGGGAGGGAGAGGAGGACTGAAACCCTACCCTGGAGCTGCTGCTTTCCCCTTCCCCCATCTCTGCACAGGAGGCTGTCATGGCCACAGAAAAAAACCCTGAGTGAGGTAGCTATGCCAATCCAACTTCCCATGTAGACACAGCTAAGTCGATAGAAGAATGGTTCAGTCAACATATCTACTGCCACTTAGAGAGGTAGAATACCTACATTGATGGAAAAAATCCCTTCTGTCACTGTAGGAAGCACCTACGCTATGTCACTACAGTGGCATGGCTACAGGGCTGTAACTCAATCTGTAGCTTGTAGTGCAGACAAGCCCTTATTCTGATATAATTGGGCCTTTTCAGTTTAGCTTATTTTGCTTGGGAAGCGATTTAAGCTAAAACAATAAAACCCAATTCATATCAGAATCAGTGTGTCTACAAAGTGGGGTACCCCATACAACCGCATTGGATAAATAGTAAAAACTTTCTGTTATATCCATAGTGTAAAGGCCAGGGCTGGCTCCAGGGTTTTTGCCGCCCCAAGCAGAAGAAAAAAAAAAAGCCACGATCACGATCTGCAGGAGCTTTACTGCCACCACTTCAGTCTTCAGCGACAATTCAGCAGCAGGTCCTTCACTCTGAGAGGGAGTGAGGGACCCGTCGCTGAATTGTCACCAAGAGCCAGACGTGCTGCCCCTTCCCCATGGCCGCCCCAAACACCTGTTTGCTGGGCTAGTGCCTGGAGCCAGCCCTGGTAAATGCCAACAGACCCCCAGCAGCAGTGGGCGGGAATACAAACCTGGGAACCTCTGGAGCTAAATGCATGAGCCTCTACTGCATGAGCTAAAAGCTACATGGATGTTAGCTTAGGCTGTAGAGCAGACTCATTAATCTCTCTCTCTCTAAGAGGTGTCAGTGCCACTAGATGGGACAGAACCCCACACCCAGGAGGTATATAGGTTACAATAGCATACAAATAAAGTTAGATAAAACATAAAATGCTCCTTCTGGAAGGTTGAAATGCAACATTACTTTATTTCTTAAAATCTAGAACCTTAACATACAAGTAACAAAAACAGAGAGAAAGAAAGCAGGCTACTCTTTAAGGGAAAGGGTTACAGCTCAGCCCAACTTCCTTTAGAGTGGCTGCTGAAAGACCCAGGTCACACACTTCCCTACAGAGCCTCTCGTCTGCAAGCAAGACCAAGAAAACCCATGAGAATTTAAAGTGATAGTTTATCATTTTAACAGAACATTCAATACACCACTCTTTCTCATGTGGACAAAGCCTCAGGTTAATTATATTTGAACCCATGTTAGCTGGTTGGCTGTGTTTTTGCCTCACGTCAGCTTCCTTTTAGGCTACGACATGACCAGACAAAATGGCTTGAAATATATTCACCTACATCTTAGACATGGTCTATGCATTTGTTTGTTTGTTTTACTGATTTAACTAAGGGTGTGATTTTCTACCTAAATAATTACATCAGTACAACCCTTTGTGTGTACACAGTTATATTGGTGTAAAGGTGCCTTCCAGTATAGCTGTGTTCATACTGAAGGGAGGTTGTTGTACTGCTTTATCTATATTGGTTTAATTGAAGCAATACAATTTTTGTGTGCAGAAAAGCCCTTAATTAGAATTAAGAGGGCATCTCAATTGTGTTAATCTAGTATGAGTTAACATGAGTTAAAAACACACCCTTCTTGTATGGAGTCTAGATGGAGTCTCAGGCCTTGACCACACAGGAAAAATTTTTCAGCATAGCTGTTTTGCTATAATTATACAGGTATAACTAAACAAAAAGAAAAAACAATGAGGAGTCCCTGTGGTACCTTAGACTCCTCATTGTTTTTGCTGATATAGACTTTCACAGCTACTCTTCTAAACCAAGAGTGTGTCCACTATACTTTGTCTAAAATAGCTTAAACTACTTTCCTTTTGACTCACATAGCACTGCACCTTTAAAAATAAGTGTACAGTTATCCCCGGGGACAATGTTTTGCTGCTAGGCTCTATGCATTATGAGTTGTTGTTCATGGTGGATTGTGGGATACCTAGCAGAATCTACTGAAATTCTAGGACTTAGTGTCAAATTCCCAAGATTCCTTCTCCAGCAACTATAATTTCTCTAGTATTTGTTTTCCCCTGAAGGCAAGGAATTCCTGGGTCTCTGACAAGACCAAGCAGAAGAACAGGGCATGGTGGTGTACCCTGATGGTTCTTATCATCAGATGAGGACCAATAGTCAGCCACGCCCAGATTAGTTTCTGTCACTTTCTTCAGGGCTCTGTTTATTATCTTTGCAAACAAACAAAGAAAAATGTTCAAAAAGTGACAGAAACAACAATCTGGTTTAAGGTTTTCAGACTGGGCCCTCTGGCAGCTACTGGGCAGGGCCTTCTCCAACTCTAGGGGGAGCCACAGAAGCCTCCTGGATGCTGCCTCTTGCTCTGGTTACAGGAGAGTACATGCCTTACTGTCTCCTGATTCACCTCCCCCCATGGAACTGAGTCCTCCTTTATACCTTCAACTGAGAGAATGGGCCAGTTATGAAATGCTGTTCAGCATGGGTCAGCTGATTCCCAGCACCTGCCTCTGGGCTTCTCTCTGGAATATAGGTCAGCTGCTCCCTGTTCCCCACCCCCAATCATGAAAGGAGCAGATCACCTTGTTACACATGGCTGTACTAGACTTAGGGACTGTGAACTTGCCCTGAGCTGGAGTTGCAAACAGAGATGCTTGAGCATATGCCTTCATTTAAACAGAAGATGCTCCCAGGGCAAGGGAAAACATGCATATAACCAGACAAGGCAATCCAGATATGCTATTACCTACTGCATTGCATCAATGGGATGACTGCATGAAGCAATATAGTTAATAATTCAAAATTGGGATTCTGCCAGGGCCCACTCACTCCTGCCTCTGCTCAAATCCTAAGCTCAGAGACATTTATACTGGTAAAACACACCATGCAATTTATTTACATGTTAGTTCCCACCACCCTTGTACACTTTACAGCCTTATTCCTACAGTCTTAGGGGATCCTCAGCTCCTGAGGCAATCACAATCTCACTATTGCCTTTCTCCCTCTGCCCAAGCTCCTTCCTGTGCCTTTCTGTATCCTCTGTCTAATGGCTTAATTAGCCTCCCAGCTCTTCTCCACTCACCAATTAGCCATAGCTCTTCTTAACAAGGTATGTTCTGCAGTGTTTAATTGGAGCTGCAGTGATCAAAGTGCTGGCTCAGTGGTTGTTGCTCAGTACTCTGTCACAGGGATGCATCCACACAAACCTTGTAGTGGTGTAACTCATTCTAAAATAGTTATGTCATTTCCAAAGAGGATTCATTATTGCAGAATAAGATGCAAGATAAAGTGAAAAAAACAAAAGGTCATTTGTGTGTGGACACAAAGCAATTTATGCCAACACTATCTAAAGATATATTGAAAAAAAACTTTACTGTGTAGATAAGTTTTAAGCCTGCTGAGATAATCACACAAAAGCACTACATGTTCTTTCAGAGTCTAGGCATGAAGGACTTGGGAATCTATTTATTTGTTTTCCCATTTAAATTAAAATCCATTCTGATAATCATGTTTAAGAAAGAAGGGAACATTATTTGACAAACAAAGGTCATTTGCTGGAATACTCTGTTTTGAAAAGTATAGAGTCAGCAAATTGCAGTTT
This sequence comes from Gopherus evgoodei, assembly GCF_007399415.2. Classification (NCBI taxonomy): domain Eukaryota; kingdom Metazoa; phylum Chordata; order Testudines; family Testudinidae; genus Gopherus; species Gopherus evgoodei. Next base: position 45,565,841 of record NC_044326.1, on the reverse strand, counting down.
AGGACAGTACATTGTTGTATAATCTGAAAAGAGAGTGAGGGTGACGACTGTGTAGTGGGCCCAGAAATATCCTCACCAGGAAATTTGTAGGACACACCTGACATTTGGTGCAACCTAGTCTATTTCAATGGAAACAAACTGATCTTCAAAAGAACTTTTGAGGGCTTTCAGGATGGCACCTCTGGAAGGGATGATTTAGAATCTAGAAAGGATGTCACCCTGGAAGACAGGAAAATCACCCTGATCTTCCTATCAATTTTTTTGACAAGGGGTTTCAGCACATCATTGATTTAGATAAGAGTGCTTGAGTCACTTGATTACAAATAAACTATCTTAGTTCTTAATTCTTATATCCACTTAATCAGGTTCATATTTCCCAAAACTAGTTTGTGCATTCAGGCTAAAAGTTTCCATAAATACTATTAGTACTTTATCATAAAGAGAAAATCAGTCTCTTTCTATTATAATTCACTAATATATCTTGGGATGTTTCCCCTGGAACTCAGTGTTTTGTCTGAATTAGGGATAGCAAATACAGCACTCAACTTCTATTGATTTAAACATCTGAGATGATCACTATCCATTTTCAGGAGTTACAGACAAAACAGTTGCCTAGAAATGCAAATTTGTTTCTTGTTTTTTTATTACTGATTAACCCAGATGTGAAGACCATCTGGTAAACCGTTTGCATTTTGGTTGAAATAACACAGCCATCTGCTAAATATTTCATAAACAACTTTCAACTAAACTGAATTTTGTGAAAAAGCAGGCCTGGGAGTAAGAAATTGGTTTTAATTTATCTTGATTTCCATCCATTCCCTCTACTTTTAGATTGCAAAATTCACTGTTCTTCCTGGAACCCGCTTCAACCTAGAGGTTTCTAGGAAGATTTGGGTAGAAGATATTTTTCTTCTTTTACTTTTTTCAATAAAAATTGGAGACCTTTCTTAGGGAAGCATGCTGTAGGCAACAATTGCTCCATGGCTCTTTCTACTTATGGCTAACCAGTTTAAATTACAAGAGAACCCACAAGCTCAGGAGCAAGAGTAGAATCACACAGCATAGCTGTCACTTCTCCCATGCTTGAGTCTCAGGACTTGCCTGTTTGTCTTTCTTGACGTTTTTCTGCTCCTTTTTTTCCCTTCCGTGCCGTGCAGTGGCGGGGAACATCTGGCCGTGAAAGAGTTTTGTTAACACTAGCACACAACAAAATATATTGGTTCTCCTTTTTTTGAAATTCGGTATGAGTCACAATGCCGGGGCTTTGCAGAAACCACCTATTACTTGCGGAAGATTGGTGGGGGAGGTGCAGAGGACTGCATTTTGGTTTTGCATTGAAAATCAGTTAACAATGGTTTAGAAACTAAAGAGAAACATTCAAGTGAACTCAGTTTATATCAAGTTACATAATATAACATTACCCAAATTTTTTGGTCACTAATGTATGACACAACCTGATTTACATACAAGTTTGTGTTGGTCTTTTAACAGTTCCTATGATAAAGTCTTTGGGCTTGATCATGCAATCTTTACTCATTCAAATAGCGTGCATACTACAACACTGAGAAGCACAATGCTGCTACTTGCATAAGGACTACTCATGTCAATATGGATTGTGAGATCAAACCCAGAATTTTCTTTCATATAACCACTGTCTGATTTCCTTTTCGTTTTCAGCTTCTCTTATTTATGCTTTGGACAGCTCTAAGAGATAGAACACACTGCTGTTTCCTCCTCAGTAGTATACACACATGCTCAGAAAGTAAAGTGAATTACTTTTAAATGATTTGGGGAAGGAATCTCCATTAAGGTATCCGTTTACATCAATGCCTGCAAGCCCGCCTTGTAGCCTAGGATGTCTTAACATTGTACAAACTAATTTTATTAAGTTGTTTATATAACACTCATGACTAACTGTCTGGACACTGTGTAAAAACTTTAATCAATAATAAAACTAGAGGTGCTCAATTTTACATATAATTGATTTACACACTATGTTCTCAACATTAACAAGGAAGGAAGGAAGGAAGGATGACTCTGTGGTTAGGTTGCTAGTATAGGATATGGTAGACTATAGTTCAGTTCTGTGCTGTACTACAGGGTTTTGGTGGGACCTTGGACAAGTCACTTGGGGTACATGGGACCCAAGACCCTCTTATCCTAGCTGGCAAGGGGGTTGCAAAACCTCTGGATTCTGGTGTTTAAGTTTTGAAGCAACAAAGAATGTCATGTGAGAGCAGCTGACACACTGGTCATTAATATAATTGTGAAATGTATGTACAGCTGCTGTGTAAGGAGTTATGTATATATCCTGAAAAATACGTTCTTAAAGTAAGTGTCTACCGGCTGGTCACCAGCAAAGGAGAAAAAGAGGTTCTATTTCAGACAAGAGATGTTTACTCATCTATCTGTTTTCTTGTAAATGGAGTATTGTCTCATTTACAATGGGTCTCCTACCACAAGTCTAAACCAAATGCAAATGAAGGACTGTAAGAATGAACTTCAAAAAAGGGTTTAATAGTAAGAAAAACACAACGGGGAAGGGGAAGAACCTTATCTTGGGGTGCACTTTGAATGTTTGCTCCACTATATTTGGGAGACAAAGAAGACACCCTGGCATCTTTGCAGAGGAAGCAAAAGGACAATGATTTTGCTTCAGGAAAAAGGGGACTCAGCCAGGCTTGATTGAAAATGCTGAAGAGAACATTGGGTGAGATAAAACTTCTTTAGACAAGAGAGTAACTTGTTAGTTAAGTTTAGTCTCTAGCCAGCATGTTATGATTTTATTTTACCTAAGAAAGTGGTGAGCCTCAGAGCCTGAGCTGCAACTTCAAAACACTGTCTGCCCAGCTATTTTTGGTGAGGTTGCACAAGCTCCATGAGCCCAAGTCTGTTGACCCAGGCTGGGAGGCTCGATTCCCTGAGCTGTGCAAACTTACTCTCGTGTCTCTGTGTTCCAGTTCTCCATCTGTAAAATGGGGATAACAACACTTCCCTACCTCACAGGGGTGTTGTAAGGATAAACATATTAGAGATTGTGAGATATTCAGATACTGCAGTAATGGACACCATGTATTTACCTAAGATATATAGAACAAGCACGATGACTTCAATGGGATTACTCATGGTAAAAGAACTACACCCGGGGTGACGGGGAGCAGGAGGAGGCATTTTCATGAGCAAGTCGTACTACATTAAAACTACTCGGGACAGTGTCAATACTATGCCTGGTAGTATATTGTTGCTTGGTGCCTAAGGGCTTGTCTACACTAGCATTTTACAGCGCTACAGCTTTCTTGCTCAAAAACAGCCCCCTGATTGCAGCAAGTTTCAGTGCTGTAAAGTGCCATTGTAGACAATGCACCAGTTCTGGGAGTAGCGCTCCTAACGCTGGTAGCTATACTCCTCGTGGAGGTGGGTTTTTTAGAGCACTGGGAGAGCTCTCTTCTAGTGCTGGTGCCACGACTACACAAACCATGTTAAAGTGCTGCCACGGCAGCGCTTTAACAGTGCCAGTGAAGATGAGCCCTAAGTGAATCAAAAGAGTTATATAACACTCTGTAAGCTAAACTGCTGCACATTACAGGTGGAGCTGGTAGTGCTCCCTATCATTTAGGTTTCATGACAATTCCCATTACAAGATCATGTTTTTAGTTGCTTCGTACTTTGCCAGGCTTTATCCATTCAGCCTGAAATTTCTCATGCCAGATGTCTGCCTTGGTCTGATTTTTTTCTGGAAAAATTCAGACAAAACAGTTTAGCCATTTTGAAAAATGAGGCAAGGGAAAAATACATTGATTTTCAACGTTAAAAAAAAATTTTATAACCTTTTATTCGGAAAGCTCTAGCAGCCTCATGAGTATGAGCAGGGACCTGAAATTTGAGATGGGGTGGGCTTTTTGCCAGGGATATGCCTTTTGCTGTTCCTGTGAAAATCCACCTAAATTTGGCTAAGTTATAAGCCTTTGCAATATCACAATTTACACATGCTCAGTAAATACTTGCTAAGTCTTAACAGCTAAAATCTAAAAAGATTCAATCCTCACTAAGCATGCTCCAGCCCCTCGTCGCTCTTAGTACTCACAGACTGCACATGTACCTTCCCCACAGAGCAACTGAGAATGCTCCCTCCAGCCCAGGGCTACTGGAGTGAAACCAGCTTTTTCCTGCAATTGCTGCTTCCAGGTGCTCTGGGCCAGAGTGGGGATGGGCACTGGAACTGAGAACAGGGAGCCTGTTTCTCCTGTGCTCTCAATGACCGCCCCCGCCTCCCCTTGGCACGAAGGCAATGTGGAGAAGGATGCCATCTGATTCAAATGCACAGGGGACAAGAACCAAACCTAGGATGCTAGCGGGGAGGGCTTGGGCAGGAGACTGGGACAAAGAGCCTGGAGGTGGAAACTGGAACTGAAAACTGGCAATGACATGAGGAAGGAGACTGGGACTGGGAGACAGGGATAGGGACTGGGATTGCCCATGCAAGGAGACTAGGTCTGGGAGCTTGAAAGGGAAATGGGGGAGTCAGTGGTTAAGGGGAGTAAACTGACATTGGCTGAGGAGCTGGAGGAAACTGACAGGAGAAGGAGATTGTGACTGGGAAACTGTGTGGTGGGAGAAAGGTGGGGGGAGGGGAGACATCTTTGACAAGAAGCTGTGTGCAGGGGGAGAACTGGGACTGGCCGGGTAAAGAGATTGGGCAAGGAGTTGGGGTGGAGGAGGCACTGAGATTGGACAAAGAACCTGGGGAAGGAGACTAGGACTATGTCTGCACTTAAACCAAGACAGTGGCACAGCTACAGTTGAGCTGCTATAGCACTCAGTGTAGACGCTACCTATACCAATAGGAGAGGTTCTTCAGTCAACATAGGTAATCCATCTCCCCAAGAACCAGCTATGTCAACAGGAGAATTCTTTCACCAACCTAGCGCTGTCTACAGCAGCATGTAGGTCAGTATAGCTATGTCTCTCAGGGGGATTGATTTTTCACACCCTGTAGTTATACCACTGTACGTTCCCAGTGTAGACAACAATGTGGGGGAGTAGGGGTTGGCAACTGGAAGGGAGAGAGACAGTTGGTTTAATTTGGTTTTTGTTTTTAATATGGGAAATTACACACAAAAAAACTATGCTAAAAGAACATTATTAAGGTTGCAAAGTTAAGCACTCAAAAGTTAGGAAATACCAGAATTAAGGTTGTCCATGCAATCTTAATACATCCCCGTGTGTATGCATTATGATACAATCTTTAATACATGATCACATTCCACCCTGCCCCCGCCCCTCCAGCACAAACACACAAGACCCCTGTCTCCTTCAGTGCACAGGCTGGGCCTGCTCTACAGACTGTAGTGACCTCAAGCTCCTTTGTTGTGGAAGTTGGAAAGTGTATAGTGTCTGAGGCAGAGAAAGGCAGAAAAAGAAAGGATGGTTGCACCGTTAAATCTGCTGCCCTGGAGAATTAGATTCTATTTGTGACTGTACCACAGAACTCTTGTGTGATGCTGGGTAAGTCATTTAAACTAAACTTTTCACACATGGTCACTGTGTTCCTCATTTTCTGGATCACTGATTGCTGAGCACTAAGAGTTGCAACTGAGGTCAACAGGAACTGTGCCTTAAACATATAAAGTGCCACGTAATAAGTAATCAGTTCCGAGGTCACAAATTGGGCATCCAATATAAGTGTATTTTTTTTAACCTTAATATATCCGTGCCTCAGTTTGCCAGTTGTAAAGTGGGGATAACATCACCTCCTCATGAAGGTTTTGCAAAAATAAATTCATTAACATTTGTGAAGCACTAAGATACTATAGTGATGAACGCCAAAGAGAGAACCATAAGGAAATTAATTCTGTCTTCATAGCAGGGTGTGAACAGTGTGCAATAAATAAAGCATGGGGTTACACACTGAACAATGAGGAGAAAACAAAATTTTGGACAGCTGCTCCTTAAGTGAGTATAACTGATACTGCAAACACATGCAGTATCTTTGGAAGCCCATATTGTTTTCTCACTGTGGACCAGTGATTGCGTGTAAGATTGTGTTCTACTCAGTGGTGGAGGGTTACCACAGCTCCACCAGGAACCAAAAACAGTGGGGGTGTATAAGCAGAGGGGAGGGGCACAGCCCTCTGCCTGGTTAGTAGAGTTAAGGTGGTGGTAATCCCTTCTACTAGTTACAGTCTTCAAGATGGTGACACAGTCCAGACAGCAGCCATCCCACATCATGGCTACATTGCAGGTGGGATATTGGAACCAGGGTCCTCCCACTCCACTGGGTTCCGACCCAATCCTTAGCCCATCCAGCCAATGCCCATCTCTGGGGAACATCACCTTCTGGGCTTCCAGGTCTCATCCTAGCTGCTTGATGCTGTGGCTCCTCTGCTCACCTGCAGACTCAGCTCCGGTCCTCCCTTACTGCTCTCAGGGCATGTCCTCCTCCCTGGCTTGCCAGTCCCTGACTGAGCTGCATGGCTGGCTTTTAAACCCTGTCTCCAACCCAAGCATCCTTAATCCCCACCTGTCTGGTGAGGGGTTTAGACACCCTGTCACAGGGTGATTAAAGGCAAATCACTTAGATTTTAAAGACACCTCCAGAGAGGAACAAGTCCTGAAGAGGCTTGCATGTACTGGTTCAGACTGTATTTTCCATACAGCAACAGACAAAGAGAGGGGTTTGGGGATGAAAAGACTGCAGTTAAACTGACTCAGTCAGAGTCTTTTTCTGATCAGGATGAATAAACAGGACCTTCTGTACAAAGGCCTCAAACATTGCAGAAGGATTGGAAAGACTTTGGTCTAATAGGCCCTCACAAGACTGATGGGTGACCTCCGATAAGCTTTTAGCATGTGTATAGAAACATTTATTGTTTTCTACGTGTTTTCTCTGTCATGCTTTCACCTTCAGAATAAAAGGTACTTGCTTAGAAAGAACTCTGTTGTAACTTGTTAGTGCTGGCAATACACTGTTCATAGCCACTGAAGTGAAAGCAAAGCACAAGTGCTGAACTTTAGGCAGTCTGGATGGTTGGGGATCTCACAGTGTAAGGCAGGGGACTGTGCAGCCTTAAAATTCCGTTCAAGAGAGAGAGACAGAGGTCTCTGCCCAACAGAGGTGATGGCTGGGAACCAGAAACCTTACAGGGGTGGCCTAGAGGGATGACAGAGAGGAAACACAGGTGCAGTTACCCTGTAACAGTGACCACTGTCCATCCTGTGCACTGAATGAGGTAGGGATGCTGTGGGGGAAAAGTATGATTATGTAACTGGACTAGATCACAATGCGCACACACAAGGGGGTCAAATTAAGATTGTACAGGCAACTTTAATTCTGGCATTTCCTAATTTCTGAGTGCTTGACAGTGCAGTGTTCTTAGCAATTGATCTTTTAATGTAGCTTTTGCATGTAATTTGTACTATAGATAACCTCAAAAAGGTGGATGTTTCCCTACCTTTTGAACCCTCCATTATCTGCTTTTTAATAGAAGTGGCTAAAAGTGTCGAATTGTTTCTTTACCACTTTTAAAGAGTTTATCCTACTTATTGGTTACTAATAACAGATCATTATCCTTTGGGAACAGATACCAAGGACTGTTTGTATGTGTTCTATGCTGTGTGCCCAGTCTAATATTTACACCTTTTATTTTTGATGTTTGGTGGGTAGAAAAAAATGTGATATCTTTTTAATGGAATTCCCATTATGATAACAATGAAGAAGTAGTGGTATTTGCAGCTTGGAGGAAGCTATTTTCTATAAGCCTTCCTCTATGGTACTGTGAAATTCTACTTCTCATTTCTTTTAAATGGTTTCAACTTGAAATTTTGTTTAGCTGTTACATTTACAGGTACTTAATTCCTCCCCCCCCACTTTAAATATTATTTCCACTGATGTTCTACCATAAAAACATAAAACAGCTGAAAACGAGTTGAATTCCCCTCTTCAAAGATAAAACACTGTGTGTAAAGATGTACTAATTCCCACATATGCATACACGTGTTACTGTGCATGTGTGTGAGACTTCATCTCTTTGTGACTGTGTAAAATGGTGAAAGCATTTGATTTCTCCCACCTTTTATCAGTCTATTTAGAGCTATTTACAGCCCCACATAGGCATTCCAGCAACATGAGATCACCAGAGAACAACAGGTGCCCATAGTCATGTCATCTGTCCTGCCTAGTTGGAAAAGAAATAGGTGGCATAAAAGCTGCAGGGCCCTACACCATCTGAAGATAGCCTTGCACTGGGGACATCCTCTACACCTGGATCAGCCAGACTTAAAGCAGCACAAATCTGTCCAAATGCAGGGCAGATCTGGCTCCGCACATTATGCTTTGTTTATTTATTTCAAAGCATATACTGACATTTCTGTTTCATAACCAAAAGGAAAGTGATATTTTTCCTCTTCAATTTAGGCAAGTCGTAACCTCTCTGTATGTCTGTTCCCTATTCTTCCTATCTCACATTCTTAGCACTAGAATTCTTGGGCTGGCAGAGATGCTTGTGCAGCATTTCCCCTTCTCATTGCTGCAGGTTGGGCGGGAGGGGAAATAAGAAAAATGCTGAAGAAGAATTGAGAAGAAGTTGACCCCAACCTTTATTTTTGTAGGGAGAAGAGACAGCATAACTTTGGGGTTTGGCTCCAAGGGTTTTATTAGGGGAGAAGGGTTGTGGAGAATGAAGATTTTTCTTTTTGGACGTGTGACATAACGAGGGAGTCTACCAGCTTTTTGCCCACAATTCAAGCACAGATGACTGTGAAATTTAACTCACAGTGGTATGTACTTCAGCAGCAGATTAAAATGCAGGCTGCTGTTGGTTGCATTAGCAGGTGGTGTGGCTGCTTTGTAGCTTCAAAACACTGTTTCTGATCCACCCTGCTCAGGAGTTGGGGTAACTGAAGCGCAGGTCCCATTTCCTTTGAGGCACCATCATCCTTTCGTCTAGGAAAATACTTTCTCTTTTACAGGCTGTCATGAACAGAACACACATACAATCCACTGACCCCAAGAGCCTCCAATAACCCACCCCCCTGCCTTTCCTGTTTCCTCCAGTGACTAATACAAATACAAAAACTGCACTACTGTGCTCAAGAAAACCAGACCCTTTCATAATGGGCAGCTCAACTCCCGCCCCTCCCGCACACTCACATACACTAGGCAAGATATATAGTAAGTGAAGAATATCAGTGTAAAATCAATGAGCATAAGGGGCAAAAGTACCTTGTATTTCCCATAAACACAAGACAGAGTGTGTACTGCTTGTAATCTTATTCTGGAATGTGAGTTGAAGACTTAAAAAAAAATCCTAGTAGAATACTAAATTTACAGAGAGCGAGAGATTTGTATATTAAAAATACACTCACCGCAGAGCAGGTCTTCGGCTCTGACAAAGCCCAAAGTCACAAGAGCCCCTGATTTAGGGGAACCAGATATGTAAAGATGACACTCGGTTTTTGTTTAAACATCTTTTCTTGCCCTTTTCCTTGTGAAAAAAGCCTTGTAAACAAAAGCTATATCTGCACTAAAAAGCCTGTGCTGGCACAGCCCCCTAGTGTAGACAAAGCCTACACACCAACAGAAGGAGTTTTGGAGGGGTTTTGGACTGGAACACCGCCTCAAATGACATTAGCTGTGTTGACAGAAGCAGTCTTCTATCAGCATAGCCGTGACTATACTGGGGATTTTGTCACTGCACTCCTGTCTGACATAGCAATGAAGATATAACTTGTAAATGCAGATGTAGGATTGGTCTACTCTGAAAACTTACATCAGCATAGCTAAGTCCACACCCCAAGAGAGGTAGCGATGCTGACTTCCCCCCCCCCCGTGTAGACAGTGCTAGGTGTAGACAGTGCTTCTGTCCATCTAGCTATGGCCTCAGGAGGTGGATTGACTACAAGAGAGAACCCATTCCATCACTGTAGTACATGTCTACACTGAATATCTACAGCAGCGCAGCTGCACTGCTGCAGCTGTGCCACAATAGCGTTTTTAAAGTAGCCATATCCCAAGCACAACTGATCACTAGGGATAAAAAGTACAAGCAGCCAGACTCCACTATCCTAGTAGGAAGTAATGGGCTAGAGGCAGGTGAAGATAAAAATTCTCCCTCTACTATATATACACACTTAATATTATTCTTATTCAATAGAACCTACAGGCCATTGCCAATAATGGGGCCTCATTGTTGCAAGTGCTACACAAATGCATAGTGGAAGATGATAAACACAGAGGAGCAGAGCATATTCGAAAAGACCAGACAGACAAAGGTTGAGAAGAAGTATTATTATCCTCATTTTACAGATGGGGAATTAAGGCACAGAGTGTGTCTTGCCCCAAGACATACACACATTTTGTGGCAGAGTGAGCATTAGAATCTGGATCTCCCAGCTGCCATTAGACCATTGTTCTTTCATAAATGTAAATGAACCACTTAAGTTTGGGATGTATCCAAAAGATTCATTTTGCTCATACTCCCAAATTCTTTAGGCCAGTGCTGTGTGTATAAGTGCAACAATGGTGGAATTGTTTCTTGGGCCTGTGTAAAAATGCTACGGCTGACTCCAAAAGGCGACATCAATCTGCTGATTTTAATGTGATGGGTGATATTGTAAAAGTGTTTAATATATTATACAGTTTTTCTAGTATTTTCCTATGCCCAAAAGCGTGCCAGGCAGCTTGGACTATAAATAAGCAAACACAGTCCCTGCCCCAAAAGAGTTTGCAATCTAATTTTAGACCTAACATAATGCAAGAGGTAACAAAACAGCCTGGGAGGAGCCACAGGGTACAGATCAATATGGTGGATCTTTTTTCTCTCTTTTAACAGTATAAATAACAAGAACAACTTTTAACAAAAAAAATCCTGAAGGCCAGACCCTTGTGTTATATCAACTGTGACCTCTAGTGGTGGCAAAGACACACTGCTGTTTTGCCAAATTCTTTGTTATAAGCAATGTTCTGCATTTGCTGTGATTTCAAAGCCAAAGAATGTGCCTGCTACATAACTGGTACTGAAGCTCCTATTTTTCCTGAAAAATCTGCCAAAACTTCCAATCCCCCTTTCAGCTTCTACATAACCTGGATGTAGTATAAAAATAAGTAACAAAAAATGCTGACCCATTTGTATTATTCATGTTTAATTCAATAAATCCTCAGGTTTTCAAAGTTGCTCATCTAGGTGGGGGAGTCTGGTTTGAGGGCACAGTCTATGTCCTAGGAAAGACAGTATCCCATTTCTGATTTGGAGATGAGCAGAATTTCTTACCTCCTCCCCTATTTATACATGGCAGGATCAGGTTAATCAGATCTATGGTAGGGTGGAAAAGTCAAGGTGTCTCGGAGACCAACTTTTTAGTTTATAGAGTCCTGAGGGCAGTAGCACTCTAGTGACCAACATTTCTTGCCATTTTTCTCTGTTCATCTACCTTTTGAGCCAGGATTCTGGTTCTGCCACAGACTTTCTTTTGGTATGACAGACTTTTGTCAGTGCAACGATTACTGATAGCGGTAGAAAGATCCAGAGGAAAAAGCTTGTTAAGATTGTAAAACAGTTGCTGCATTAAATTATTTCAATTAAAGAAGCAGTTTTAAATTAATTTATAAAGCTTCCAACATGGAATATAAGACTCTCCTCTTCATATAGAGTAGTGTATATAGAACTTCAAGAGCCAAAACCCTTTAAAAAGGAATGGACTGAGAGTTGCGTGTGTGTGTAGTACACATAGCCATCACAATAAAATGACAATTGAAAACGAATGAACCCTTTAAAATATTTTCCTATGAAAATACAAATTTCAATAATTTAACTGCAAATTGAGAATTTTAATAATAATGCCCATTTTCTTCTTTTCATTAGTAGATCTCATGACATCCCTGTGTATTATCCCCATTTTACAGATGGGGAACTGAAGCACGGAGAGGCTTAGTGACTTGCCCATTGTGGTGCAGAGAACTGAACCAGGGCTCCCATGTCCTAAGCCAGTGCCCTAATTGCTGACCCACCCCTTCCCCACCATTTCAATGATGTACTGTGGCAGATGTCAACTCCTTCCTGCCTCACAACACAATCAAAACCTAGCAATGTACTGTCAGCTTGCCCAGAACCCAAGGGACACCCCTATTATTATTATTTGTAATATCATGGGCCCTAGGAGCCCCAGCCATGGATCAGGACTCCATTTTACTAAGGGCTGCAGAAAAACACAGAACAAAGAGACAGTTAATATGTACATGTACTGCTATCCTTCACTGCAGATTAATCATCTGTGCAGGTCCAAGATGGGGGAACAAACTCACACAAGAACTAAGGACATCACAAACCTCACAATCTTCCTTTCCAAGTGCAAGATGTACTTCTTTGACGTGCCTTCTCCAACATAAACACGAAGCAGCATGTACATATTAAAAACAACCTCCCTCTTGAAAAACAAATCACGATACTGCACACTATACTGCACTGCCCTACCAAATCACTATACTGCACACATTTTCCCCCCTGGGGAGAGGACAAGAGCTAATGAACCACAGGTGATACATTAGTAACACTGCTTAATGCACCCTTGGAAGGCACTGAGAAACCAGTGGTGAGGGTAGTGCAAGAACTTGTATTATAGGCAGGGCCTAACCATTGTCATGTTTTTGTAGGCATCATGGAAGGGGGGAGTTTTAAAGGATTTGAAGGAGGTACCTTTGTAGATGTTCACAGGGAGTTCCTCCCAAGCATCAAGGGCAGCATGGGAGAAAGTATGAATGTGATTGTTTGAAAATGTAACATGGAGGCAATGGAGGCTGGGCTTCTGGGCTTATTGGAGGCAGGAGTTGACATTATGATAGTGAATTATAGTAGGATGGGGATAGGCCATGAAGGACCTTGAAAGGGAAACAACTTAATGTTTGATGTGACAGAGAAGGGGGCACCAGCAGAGGGATTCAGAGAGGGGAGACATGGTCAAAGTGACAGATTAGAAAAAATATCTTTGCAGCAGCATACTGAAGGGCTGGGAGAAGATTGAATTTGTCAAGGCCAGAGAGAAGGATGCTGCAGTAACTGAGATGATGAGAGACTGGACACAAGTTTTAGCTATGTGAATGGATAGGGGAAGCCGTATCTTAAGAGTTATGTGGAAAAAATATCTGCATGAAATTTTAAATATAGCCTGGATGTGAGGACCTAGACAGAGGTCTCTGATCAAATGATGCCCAGGTTATGGGACTGAGTGTCAGGCAGAATGGCAGTGTTTTACACAGTAATTGAGAAAGGAGGTGAGAGGAGGACGTGTGGGGAAAAGATTAGGAGCTCTGGTTCAGACAAGTTGTGCATGAGCTGATGGCTAGATACCCATGAGGAGACAGGGATGGTTAAGGTAGGTGAATGCTTCCCCAGAGAACTGGATTCTATCCCTGTGCTTCTACTATATGATGCTAGACAAGTCACTTAAAACAAACTTATTACAGGTAGTGACTACTTGTGCGTTCATTTTCTGTGTGCCAGACATGGAGACCCTTGTGTCTGATTTGCAGAAGTGCTAAGTGCTCACAGTTAGAACTGAAGTCACTGGGAGCTGTGCTTCAAACACATTTAATACTGTATAATGCTAAGGACTCTGAAAAATCATGTCAGGCATCTCAAACTGGGCATCCAAAATTAGTGAATACTTTTGACCTTCATCTCTTTGTGCCTCAGTTCCCCATCTGTAAAATGGGAATTACCACTCCATCTCACACAGGTAGTGTGAAAATGCCTTCGTTAACACTTGCAGAGCACTCATACTATAGTGACAAGAGACGCAGAAAAGCCCATGAGGAAATTAATTCTGTTTTCAGATCAGGGTTTGACAAGTGTGCTCTAAATAAGAGCTGGGGCAACACATTGAACAATGAGAAAACTAAATATTGAATAGCTGCTCATTCACTGAGGACCATCCATCTTGTGCACTGAATGAGGCAGGGGTCCTGTGGAAAAAACAGTATGTGACCATGTAATTAAAGACTATCAGAATGCACACACAGAAGGAAGATGAATTAAGGTTACACTGGCAATCTTAATTCTGGCATTTCCTAACATCTGAGTGCTTGACTTTGCAACCTTCATTATGTTCTCTTAGTGTTGGGGAGGGGTTGTGTGGGTGTTTACACATAGGTACACTAGAAGTAAGAAACTCCTTGCACAGCAATGAAAATAAACATTTCATTAGCTTTGCTCTCACTTTTTCAGCCACAGGAAGAGAGTGGCTCTGCGCTGTAATTTAGGATTCCAAACTTGATAGGCTGCCTCCTTACCTGTTGAAGTCCCTTGATCAATGAAGACTTAGGGTCAGGTCTTGTAGGTTGCTGAGTGACCTTCAGCCGACTACAGGTGAAGATGAATCAATAAAACCTCTGAGGATTACTCAGGCTCTTGATACTCTTCTTTCTCCTCCGGGCGATAAGGACTAATTCTTTTCCTCAACAGCTGGAGCTAAATATGTGTAAGGATGAAGCATAGCCTGCCACCTGTTAGTTACCAGAGCCAACCTGCCTGTACAGAACAGCATGGCTCAGGCCAAGGGAACAATGCCAACCCTCAGCATGTACTCCACCCTAGCACTAGTATGCACACATGCCACCAGCTGCATCTCCTTGCCCCCTAAAGTTTGTAGAGTGGCTGTAAGTATGGCAACTCGGCTTTGCTCCTAGCACTCTCTTGACACAAGGTTGGAATCTATCTTACCCTGTAGCTGCAGACGTGCACTGGGAGTGGATGAGAAATGGCTCCTTCTACCTTTCTCTCTCTCTCCAGTACACCTGTGCAAAGAACAGAAGGATCTAGTCTTATTTGGCTTCTTTTCAGCTACTGAAAAAACACAAAGGAATACTGAACCAATTACCTGATTTTCAGAGATGCTGAGCACTCACTTTCCATTCACATCACTGAAAATTAGACCATGACTCTCTTACTTTGTATCCCAGAAGATAACTTCAAGAAAGAAACAAAGACAAGCTTTCTTACAAAACTCCACAACTACATTTTATTTTATTTCAAACACTGACAATGTTAGTCTTTGAAGGAAAGACTGAAGATCTTGTTTGTGGTAAAATTCCTTTATTAATCTAGATTTCATTTGTAAATTCATTTTGACATAAGAAACCCTAAATGCAAATTACAAAACTGTATTCCAGTAAAAATGAGCATGATAGTTAACAGTAAATGTACAACTTTATACAAATAAAATTCTTGTTTTCATATTCTAATTTTAAAAATAGAAGTATGTATCATCTATTATACAGGTGCTAATAACTTTTACAACTGATAGCTGCAAACCTGTACTTTTATTATGTGCACTTTCATAGGTATCAGTCATTTAATCCTCATCAGAGCTTGCCCATTAGTTGAGATAGCAAGATCATTTTTTTTCTTTTTAAAGAAAAATAACCTTGCTGCTACAGAACTGTGAAAAGTCAAAGTACTCTTCTTTTTCAGTGTGTTCTACTCCATCCTCTCTTCAATTCTGTGAAGAGGGCTAATTACCATTCTAGAAATGTGAATTACATTTAAAGATATAAGCACTGGTAATGTAAATTCTGTGTCTAATACATCTCAGCACATTTACAACGACATTGGTTTAATAATACCAACACTGGGATTAACCTCTTATCCACACATGTTCTGCCCATGATTGATGAACACATTGGATGTCAATGTGGTTAAATTCCACCTCTTCACAGTAAAACTTAATTAGAATACAAGTTCTGTAGGGCATGCAATGAATATCGCTTATATACAATGTATGATTATTAAAATGGTCTCCTTACAAGGTAATATGGGGCATCTATAAAACTGTAAGAATGAGGACTCCTGAATTACAAAGGTTTCCAACAACTTAACCTCAAAAATGCACCGCTATGACTATGTTTAAGATGACCTAGGCCTAGAAAAATATTTAAAGTTTAAAAGAACTTGAATCACAAACTATAAAAAAAAAACCAAAAGCATTAATAAAAAGGACCAAAGTATTTTAAAAAGTATTTTAAAAATCAGTTTTGCCTTACTATTTTTATAATCCCTGGAACTCTGAAATATGATCTTTATTTTTTTTTTTAAACAAATCTGTTCCTTTACAGAATCATGTTTTCTTTCACTGCCTGTGCATGTATAGGTCTGTTATTGAGAATTGCTCATGAATGCTAAGCTGCTGACATTAACTTTTCTTTAGGAAAATGTTTTCAAGCATTTTTTTAATTTAATAAACTGAGTGAACTTTAAGAACAAGTATTTTTAAAAGAAAGGAGTCATATTTTTGGCCTACTAACCTCCACAGTGTCCTGTTAAATAAAAGGAAAAGAAGAAACTGGGGCATACCTATTTTAACAGTCTATGTTCTTTCAGAGTGATGGTGGTAATACTTTAAAGTTTGAAATTTTCATAGTAAAAATTATGTCACTGATTTCTTCTTAAAAGGACACCGCAAAGGCTGGAAGTCCCAAAAAATGTTACCTACTTCAAAATATTTTAAAATACAGCTATTTAAAACAGTTCTTCCCATTATAAAATAAATTACTGGGCTCCCAAAACAAAGGCTATAAAAATGAAAAAAAAAAGTTTCAATGTTTCTTCTGGAAAACTAGGCAAATAATCCAAGATAGAGAGGAGGTTTTTTGTATATCCACCACACCTCTTCCACTCTGGTTTTCTCCTCCTTTTTAGGTCCCAATTCAGCAAAGCATAATACTTTAGTCCCATTGCTTTAATGAGACTTAAGCACATGTTTAAAATGCATTGCTTAATTGGTACCTTAGAATTTGATTATACACCACTGAAATCAATGGAAGTTTGGCCATTGATTTCCCCAGAGAATGATCTATTTATCTTATGTTATGACACTGCTGCCCGTTACCATATTCAGGCCCCTTGTGCACAGTGCAGAAGCATAAAAAGAACTCTGCTCTTAAGGACTTGAACAGCAGGATTCTTTTATATTTGAACATTTTGCCTACAGGAACAGGGCAGAGAGCTAAAGTGGAGAGACAAATCGCGTACATAACTAACCACAAACCAAAACACAGTTATTAGAGGGTATGTCTACACTGCAGCTGGGAGGTGTGATTCCTAGCATGGGTAGACAGACTCATGCTAGCTCAGTTCAAGCTAGCATGCTAAACATAACAGCCTGGACACTGCAGCGCTGGAGGCATGCCAGACTAGCTGAGTCCAAGGCTGCCTGACCCCCGAGGCCTCAACGGCACATACAAATGGGATGGTGCATGTAAATTCTGTTATTTGTGTGCATACAACTCTGTGTAAGTACAAACAAAGGGTACTGTTTTGAAAATCCCCTCCCTCCATTTACTGACATACTAACTTAAGAATATGAAAAACACCTCACATTCAGCTATTAACATTATTTCCAGTACATAACTCAATTGTTATGAAAACAAAGTTTCACAGCAAAGCTTTAAAAACTATTATATTAAAGGAAATTTATGCCTCTCAATTTTCAAGGCTGTTACATACTATAATAAAAGCATATTTTAAGACGTTCCATTTTGTTCTTAAAATAAATGCTCTGATTGTTTACTGAAAAATATCTTCTAAGTATGGGGGAGCAGAGGCATTATAAGCACATTTTCTGGATCCTGAAGTACTGCTAATGTCAAAGAAATTCTTCCTCTAATCTGATCTTTCCAGTTAAGCAATTACCACTATACTACTATAATCTGTTCTGCTGCTTGAAAATGTGCTTGAAATGCCATGCAGTTAAACAAAATATTTACTACTGGAGATGTGCCAATTTATCTATTTATTTATTTATTTTATTATACACAGATAAAATGTAGGTAGAGATGAGACTACAAGGTTATGTTTTTCTCCTTAAAGAATTTAGGTGCATTAATAAAATTTCATAACAGA
Source organism: Gopherus evgoodei (assembly GCF_007399415.2). Taxonomy (NCBI): domain Eukaryota; kingdom Metazoa; phylum Chordata; order Testudines; family Testudinidae; genus Gopherus; species Gopherus evgoodei. The sequence goes on along the minus strand of NC_044326.1, from coordinate 45,547,953 downwards.
CTTTAGGTCCCAATCCAGAGTCCTTATAACACACAACTCCTATTGACTTCAAGAAGAATTCTGTATGGATAAGGACAGCAGAATTGGCCCGTATTTTCAAGAAAGCACCACTTAAAGATCATGGCTCAGATTTTCAAAAAGAGCCTTTGAGTGTTAGGCATCCACCTGCCTTGGGTTTCAAATTTCCATGGGGGTTGGATACCTTGTTCCTTTAGGCTCCTTTGAAAATCTCAACTCAAAATTCTAAAACACACAATAACTATCTATAAACAATTTAACTTTTACTGTGTATATTTTAAGTTACAAAATCCACAACTATTAAAATGTATTCGGCCAGAGATAATCTTAGGCTCTGTCTCAATGAGAAGGAAGCAGTGTTTGAAAATGGGACCTTAATTTCTCTTTAACACTGCATCTATTGTTCAGCAGTATTGCAGGTCTGTACTTCTCATATTACAATCTCTGTAAGAGGATCTTCCCTTTGGAGTTACGAAAAAATACACTTCACTCTTACCATTTTATTGGAAACACATGCTGACAAAACTAATTGCTATAAAATAAGTTGAAAAAATTTCTATTAAAATATTGTTTTTAAAGTATATTAAGTTGTAATTACTGATACTGTTTAAAGTTTCTAGTTTCACACTCCCCTTCTTTACATCCTTTTACTTCAGCATGACTTTCAGGCAGCCTGGTTTTATTTCTGTGAACCTGTTAAACAAGAGAAGATTAAGATTCAAAGTTTATATTATGCCCAGCACCATATCTTCTAGTCCTAGAAAGTGAATAAGGTTGTCATCCAGCAGTAGGGTGACAAGATTTCCAAAGTGAAGAAATCACAACATCCTCTATTTATAGAGTGGAAGGTTTTACATGGAATGGTTTTGGTACGGTCAGAGAGCGGTGAACAGTAGGGTTTTGGCAACTGGAACGAGAGAGAGAGAAAAAATTGCCCAATCCTCCTCCTAATATCTATGCTTTTATCTTTCCCATTCTTCCCTATTCTTCTGAAGAAAAGCAAACGTGGTACTCATCTTCAGAAAGAGAAAGAAGAGGATTCCAGTAACTGCCATCCTGTAAATCTAAGTTCAACTCCTAATAGGATAACGAAACAAACATTAAGAGTGGGAAAAAGAAAGATCACACAATATTGATGTTACGACTTTCAGAAATGTGCAGTGTTGACCAAACTCCACGGCATGAATTTATAAAGTACAAATTTTGGCAGACAAACTTGGATTGATTTTAGACATTGTCATTTATCAGAGAGAGGTGTCTAGGGTAGCACTGCAGTGTTGATGTTAAACAGATTGTACTTCATCTTTTTTTAGAGATCATCCTTAATGAAGGTGTTTAACAAACTTTACAGATTATACAGAATTGAAGGATTAGTTAGGACAAAGAAATAAAAAGGGACCTAAAGAGATCAGAAACACGGTCATAAAATAAAAAATTAGATTAATTCTTATAAAAAGCAAAGTAGTACATCTAAGACAAACAGATTTTCAGTGAGAGGGAAAAATTTGAAAAGAAGTACTAAGAAGAGAGATTTTGGAGTGATAATAGAAGAGGAATCAGACATGCATTTCTAGTGCAATATGGCAACAAAACAGGCCAATACAATTTTGGGGCAGGATATGTAGATGAATCACTTCATAGAGCAAGGAGACAATTATCCCTCTTTAGATAGCTTGAATATTACACTGGTATGGGTACCTCATAACTAGAAACAGTAACAAACTGGAGGGAGTTCAGAGGTTTGCAGGGATTGATTTATGAGGAATATATTTGAAGATATAACAGAAGGGAGAGGAATTTATTTATAGCTCAATGAAATTAAGAAATGGAAAACTGTAGGCTGAATATCAAGAAAAAAATGTTCATAGGCTGCAGCATTATTTGAAATGCCACATGCTTCATTGCTTGGGACATGTACAGGTAAGTCTTGTCTACATTGTGCATTCTCAGATCTTCTCCAATTGGCGATCTGGCACTGGTGTAATTCTCCATTGGGAGCTACCAATAGTAAGAGCACTAGAGCAGGGGTTCTCAAACTGGGGGTTGGGACCCCTCAGGGGGTCACAAGGTTATTACATGGGGGGTCGTGAGCTGTCAGCCTCCACCCCAAACCCCACTTTGCCACCAGCATTTATAATAGTGTTAAATATATTAAAACATGTTTTAAATTTATAAGGGGGGGTCACACTCAGAGGCTTGCTGTGTGAAAGGAGTCACCAGTACAAAAGTTTGAGAACCCCTACTCTACAGGATTGGTTGCAGGCTTTTCACCACCTTGCAAACAAATTACAAAGTTAAAGACAAGATGGTAAAAATCCTGCACCCTCTCAACATGAGTGCTCCTCTATCACCTCAGTGCAGACATCTCTAATGACCGGTCAAAGAACTAAAAAAAGTACAACAGGGAATAATACTGCACTGTGAATTTGTTGGATGAACTAATAGGTATTTTCTCTATCTTATTTCTCTGATTCAATGATAGTTTAAGAGTATTCTGGGGAAAAAAAACTATAGATTTTTAAAAGTATAGGTAAGCAAAGCATATGAAATGTTTGGCATGCGTGTATACACTCTTAATAAAAATGTTAATTTTAATATGTTTCTAAGAATTTGTTTCCCTTCATGGACTGGTAATACTGTTTGGAAATGGATAATAATGACAAACTGGGAAATATCTGTATTTTTTACGAATACGTGCAGGCTTCTGTGTGGTTAATTATGATGGGTTACTTGCTATCAAAGAAAACGATATCAAAGATAAAACCGCTTCAGGAACACACCTTCAAAGCAGCCAAGATAGCAATGGCTGGGCCATTAATAGAGAAGAAACTACCAGTCTGACTCCATCCAGGTTAGAATGGTTTACTCTTCAGAAACCTAAACCTTGGATCAGAGGAGATCGAAAACCTCAAGATCCTAGAAAAAAGGAGGAGGAGTTGGGTGATCTGAGAAAGGCTCCCAGTGTGTGTCAGTGAAAAGCTGACAGGCAAGCAAACTCACACAGAGGAAGGGAGGCAAAACTCCAGGAGTGCTGTCTGCTTCTCCCAACTCAGAGACAGAATCAGCTGGGCTGAAGGAAAAAGTTTAAAAGGTCTAAGGGCATGTCTACACTATGAAATTAGGTCGAATTTATGACGGTTTTTTAGAAATCGTTTTTAAACAGTCAATTGTGTGTGTCCCCACACAAAATGCTCTAAGTGTATTAACTCGGCAGACTGCGTCCACAGTACCGAGGCTAGCGTCGACTTCCAGAGCATTAAACTGTGGGTAGCTGTGAACAGCTATCCCACAGTTCCCGCAGTCTCCGCTGCCCATTGGAATTCTGGGGCAAAAACAGTGTCACGGGTGATTGTGGGTACACGTCGTCAGGCCCCTCTCTCTCTCCCTCCCTCCCTCCATGAAAGCAATGGCAGATAATCATTTCGCGCCTTTTTTCCTGGGTTACTTGAGCAGACACCACACCACGGCAAGCATGGAGCCCGCTCAGCTCACCATCACCGTATGTCTCCTGGGTGCTGGCAGATGTGGACTGCACTGCTACACAGCAGCAGCTCATTGCCTTTTTGCAGCAGACGGTGCATTACGATTGGCAGCCATCATCGTCATACTCCTGGGTGCTTTTTTAGTCGACCTCAGTGAGGTTGGTCAGGGGCGCCTGGGCAGACATGGGAGTGACTCAGCCAGGTCATTCCCATCTTCTGCCGAGCACCCAGGAGATGACGATGGCTAGCAATCGTACTGCAGCATCTTCTGCCGAGCATCCAGGAGATAACGATGGCTAGCAGTTGTACTGCACCATCTGCTGCCAGTCTAAGATGTAAAAGATAGATGGATTGGAGCAAAACAAGAAATTGACCCGGCAATGTGCACATCATGCTGATGAGCTCTGCATGGTCACCTGTCAGCTCGCCACACTGGCCAAACAGGAAATGAAATTCAAAAGTTTGTGGGCCTTTTCCTGTCTATCTGCCCAGTGCATCTGAGTTGAGAGCGCTGTCCAGAGCGGTCACAATGGAGCACTCTGGGATAGCTCCTGGAGGCCAATACTGTCGAATTGCATCCACATTACTCCAAATTCGACCCGGCAAGGCCGATTTCAGCGCTAATCCCCTCGTCAGAGGTGGAGTAAAGAAATCGATTTAAAGAGCTCTTTAAGTCTAAAAAAAGGCCTTCGTCGTGTGGATGGGTCCAGGCTTAAATTGAGGTAATACTGCTAAATTTGACCTAAAGGTGTAGTGTAGACCAGGCCTAAGTAATATCCACATGTGTAGGCCTCATTATTTTTACACTGTGCACCATATGCTTCGTATCATTTGGGAATGAATACATAATACTTGGTTTTGAAGATGCTGGTTCTGTACCACTGCAAATGCAAACGTGAGCTGTCACAGGCTCCAGAAGGGAAACTCTTACAGGCGCCAGTTGAACTTGTGTTGTTAACCTGGCTGGGGACCAGGGCTGCAGCCCAGAGATCCAGCCTAAGAGTGGATGGACTATAGGGTTCCCCCCAGGGTAAGGTGCAGGAAGCAAGGCTTGTCACCTGAAGGATGTACTTACGAGGGACTAAAATGGGTCTTTGGCATAATTTGCTCCAGTAACCTCGACAGTAACTCAATTATGTACACAAAAATAAACTCATCTAATATTTTCATCTACCTTCCAAAGTAAACGTGGACAGAAGAAAACTGTATCGAACTTCCCTTATGGGACAGTTTTATGTCATGAAATTTTATCTCCACTGGAACTACAGGGTTGCCAACTTTCTGACTGCAGAAAACCAAACACCCTTGTCCTGCCACCTGCCCTGCCCAAGGCCCTGCCCCCATTCACTCCATCCTCCCTCCCCCCATCGCTCACGCTCTTCCACACTTGCTCATTCACTCATTTTCGCTGGGCTGGGCCAGGGAGGGGGTGAGGGCTCCTGCTGGGGGCATGGACTCTGGGGTGGGGCCCGGAAGGAGGGGTTTGGGCTGCAGGAACCTCCATGTTGGGAAGTGGGGCCAAGGGGTTCAGAGTGTGGGTGGGGGTCCGGCTGAGGCAGTGGGTTGGAGTCTGGGAGGAGATATGGGCTCTGGGCTGGGGGTGCAGGCTCTGAGGTGAGGCCAGAAATGAGAGGTTCAAGGTACAGGAGGGGGCTCCAGGCTGAGGCAGGGGATTGGGGTGCAGGGGTCAGGGCTACAGCTTGGGGTGGAGCTAGGGACGAGGGGTTTGGGATGCAGGAGGGGGCTCAGGGCTGGGGCAGGAGGTTGGGGTGTGGGAGGGAGTACGGGCTCTGGGAAAGAGTTTGGGAGAGGAAGGGGGCTCAGGGTTGGGGTGCAGAGGGAGTTTGACATGCAGGCTTTGGGAGGTGCTTATCACAGGAAAGCAGCAGCCAGGGGGCTCTGCGCGCTGCCCCCACCCACAGGTGCTGACTCTGTAGCTCCCATCGGCCGTGATTCCCAGCCAATGGGAAGGCCAGCACTCGGGCGGGTGCAGTGTGCAGAGCCCCCGGGCTGCTCCTGCGCCTAGGGGCCAGAGGGACACACTAGCCACTTCCGGAAACCACATACAGCTTGCTGCTGCAGCCAGCCAGACTTTTAGCGGCCTAGTCAGCAGTGCTGATCACAGCTGCCAGGGTCTCTTTTTGACTGGGCGTTCCGGTCAAAAAAATGGATGCCTGGCAATCTTGAACTATTAGGATAGTAGATCTGCCTTAATTATTTTACAAATTGTATAGTTTTCTCAAACACATTTCAGTGTTTAGTTAGCTGAATGTAGGTTCAAAATATCAGTAACAGAAATCTAAGCTCACCTGAAGTTGTGGCTTGTGAGGTATTTAATGGCTGCTGGTTTGATGCGAGCAACTCCTCCCTGGCTATGGTTTCCTCTTCCCGTGATCACACACAGATATGGTTTACCACCAGTCTGCTTGTATTCTGTTACAGGAGGAATTGTAACGGTTACAATGTTCTCTCTGCACAGACTCAGCATTTAGCAGAACTTCCTTATCCATACATCTGAAAATTTTCACCGCAGTGATTTACAATTCTGTTTTCCTACATTAGCTTTAACCGTTATGTATGCATCACCATCCATTTTTCCTCTGGCATAAAAAGTAAATTAAATTTGCCATTAGAGTTTAAGAAATATGTCTGAATGAACTGTTCAAATCTGGACTATATCTTGAAACCTATACATTGTGCTCTGTCACAGAAACCTCATGATTTTATAGCAATATCATTCATTATTCATGACAGACCTGTATTTGGAATTTACAGTCAGTTAGAACATAAGATAGTTAAAAGAGCACAATAAAAAAACCCAGCACTTTTAGTACAGAATATGTTTACAAGAACAAACTCATCATGAACATGAAGCAAAATTCTTAAATCTAAACAAATTGTATCAGTTTTGCACGAAGAAATTTTAACTGAAATAATTTTCACAAGACACACAAAGATAGGATGAGGAAGAAACATGAAAATGTACATTAATTTTTAACCTCTGAATCAAAGTCAGACTAGCAGGGCAGTAATTTCTCAAACACTGGAGCAGGTTCTTGGGAACATCCTAAGGATCAATACAGCGTTTCAATACATCAGCATGGGCTCTACTAGGGCTTTTCTCTAGGTCTTCGCTAAAAGTCACAAACCTTCTGCCGCTAGAAAAGGTTGCAGTAATCGTCTGGAAGGGGAATACTGGGGAGGGGAAGGAAGGATTAAATTAATCTCAATTTTATAACTAAATAATCAGAGATGCTAACTTTTTCTTTCTTTCTTTTTTTTTAAACCGAAGGGACCACTTACAGATTGGCACTTTGTGTAGGATCTATCCTAATCTTGCTCTCTTCCCTTTATCTACTTCTTTTTTGTATTATCTGTGATCTTTGATAACTTTCAAAGTACCTAGAGCCTGGGATGCATCTCTTTTTATGTAAACTGAAACAAATAAACAAATATTTCAGAGTCAGGAGGCTACTAAGCAAGGAGGACTCTGCCAGCATTCCAGAGCTGCTGACAATAAGTATTGAGCTGTAGGAAATTAAAACTCTATGGATTAACAGGAAAATATGTAATACGTTAGTAAGCAGAGATTCAGGTTTATAGCAGTGGTCACCAACTGGTAGATCGTGATTGACTGGTTGATCCTGGAGCCTCTGACAGTCAATCGCAATCTTTGGCTGCTAAAAGTCCGGCAGCGTAGTGGGGCTAAGGCAGGCTCCCTGCCTGCCCTGGCCCCATGCCACTCCCGGAAGTGGCCAGCATGCCTCTGCAGCTCCTGGGGTTGAGGAGGGGTGCACCACGGGTCTCCACGCACTGTTCCTGCCTGCAAGCACCATCCCTGCAGCTCCCATTGGCCAGGAATGGGGAACTGTGGCCAATGGGAGCTGTGGGGGCAGTGCCTGCAGGGAGGGGCAGCGCCCAGAGCCATGTGTCCCGCTGGCCACTTCTGGGAGTGGCATGGGGCAGGGGCAGGCAGGGAGCCTGCCTTAGCCCCACTGCACCACTGCCTGGGAACTATCCAGTGGGAGTCTGCAGCCCTCTCACACCCCAACCTTGAGCCCCCTCCTGGAACCATCACCCTGCACCCAAACCCCCTGCCCCAGCCTGGAGCCCCCTCCTGAACCAAAACTCTCTCCCAAAGCTTGCACCCCTCACCCCCTCCTGCACCCCAACCCTCTGCCCCAGTCTCAGCCCGGAGCCCCCCTCCACATGCTGAAACCCCTTTGACCCAGCATCCCTCCACACGCTGAACCCTTTGGCCCCAGCCCCCTTCCGCACCCCCCTGACCCAGCCTGAAAGTGAGTGAGGGTGGGGGAGAGAAAGCGACTGAGTGAGCAGGGCAGGGCCTCGGGGAAGGGGCAGCATAGATCCTGGGTTGCACTTAAATTCAAAAAGTGATCTTGTGCATAGAAAGGTTGGAGACCACTGGCTTATAGGAGTCTCATTTTATGACTAGTATGGATAAGATGAGCAAATTCTGAGTTAATTAGTTCTGGCACTCATATTGCAAGTGAAAGGCCCTATTTAACACTTCAGTTTCCCCTGTGTTATGAAACTGTTTTTAAAGAGATTATTTAGAAGTGTTTTCTATTCACATGGTTGTGCCTTACATGGTACGTATTTCTTATAAAACACTCCAGGTGTGTAAAGTTGTAAAGTTAGTAAAGTTAGTATTTTCTGCATTTATTTTTATTACATTTTTTTCTAAGAAAAGAACATTCCTGCAATACTTGAATGCTTCACTGGGAGGAAAATTAAAAAAAACTCTTCATGCACAACTGCACAGAATGACACTTAGGAAAGTTACGGTGCTCCTGAAACTTGAGAGAATCCAATACGCAAGTGATAATTTTATCCTAAAGGCCATTAAAAGATCATTCAGAAATCTGAACACTTTTGTATAAAACATGTGTTAGGACATTGTTGGATTATGCTGGCCTGCAAGCATAACATTTTTTCTTAAGATTAAAAAAAAACAACCAACAACAAAATATTGAAAGAGAAGAATGAAAAGATGACTCGAAAAAGGAGGGAAGGGGATGTGATTAACTTTGATGAAAAAAAGTCAGGATGAAAAATCCATAAAGGAGAAATTCACTGATCTCCTTGATAAAGGAGGAGAAGAAGAAAAGAAAAAATGAGAATAAAGCGTAGTAAAACGGGAAAGACAAAATAATAGAGAAATAGAGGTGGGAAAGGGAAAAGAGAAGCACATTTTATTTGCATTTGCATGACACAAAATATCACTGTTCACTGGGGATCGTTAAAGTTACAATAAAACCAAGTTGTCTTCAGGTGTTGCTAAGTTGCCTTTATTATTAATACTCATACCCCTTATATTTCCCTGTTTATAAAATGTATTCTTTCTACTTTGGCCTCCGGAGCATAGTGTCAAAGAGATAACTGTGTGCGTGGATTGATTATTAGTTTATTCCTACCGTGGCTTTTCTCCTGTAGTACTCTGGACAAGTGATTAATGGCTTCATCTACATGAAGACCATGCAGATCCAAAACATTCTCAGGCAGCAGGGATGCATTTACTTTCTCAAAGATTTGCACAGCAGCAGCATGGTTTGCTTCTTTCATCTTCTGCTCATGAAGGCGACCCTTTATTCATAAACACATCAACTGTTAAATTCTATGACTTAATCTAAGCTCCATACTGGTTATCAGGATTCAAGATGACAGCACAAGCAGGGTGCTTTTAAATTTCATTGCATCAAACTGTGAACTATAATCACAACTGAAATTCTGCAAGTGTGTCACTAAAACCTATTTAGAGAGAGTCACATGCTGATTTAATCAAACTCGCTCACAGGACACTGGTCAAAGCTTGCACAGAGAAGAGATCAGAATGGAAGACACAAGAAAATGAAGGAAAGTCAGAGAGAAAGAAATAAACAGTATAAGATGCCTACATAAACACACAAACCCCGTTCGGTGTTGAATTTTAACTTGTTAGTTAATATTCTATCCTAACAATGGTATTGCACTTTTTGAAAATATTAGCTGTACATTTATTAAATCAGAAGTCTCAAACAATTAGCCCACAGGCCAGAACATGCCTCTCAAATACTTTAAATCTAGTCTGAGTCTACAGAATGTATTCATTCAGATCAGATTAGCCATGCAGTTGTGAACATTTCCTCCATAGCTGCCAAATCTCTTGGTTTTCTTTATGGAAAATCTTCCATGATGGAGGCAGTACCTCTATCAGGGGAATAGCGCAGCCTGCTAAGGAGAAGAGGATGAAGAGACAAAGAAAAAGCACTGGAACTGTCAATACAGCAGGGAGCAGGTAAACAAAAACAATCTTTAAAAAAAATGAGAAAGATGTTTTAAATAAAAAGAGGTTTGCAGAGGAGATATTAAATTGCAGACCCCGGTGCAGTCTTACAAACATGTATTACCTATGCAGGGATTACTACAATGAGTAGCCTGAGTTGAGAGTTTATCATGGACCAGGAATCTGGAACAACTCCAAACTAAGAGCCCAATCCCATAGACACTTGCTACTCACTAAGCAATAACGCTGGTATTGTGTCTGCAAGATTGGGCTCTTTGTTTACAGTTGCCCTGAATTTCTGATCCATGATACATTGAGTATTTTCTGTAATGGCTATAAATGTACTTCTGTTTTGTAGCGCAATCACTTCATCTAAAACCCTCAGATACCACCACTATAGGGAGTGTAGCAGCAAACAGTGACCTTGGAGGTCAGTAGACACAGTTTTAGGAACTGTGGAAATACTCTTCGGATATTGGCTTAATGGTGCAATAAGCAGAAGAGATTGCAGGTGATATTTTGTCTTGAAGTTTCTCTAGTGACTGCCCAGTGGCAGATTCAGAGATACCAGCCAGCAATCCTCACTTGTAGGGAGCTGAAAGCACAGCCAAACACCATAAACATTCAAGTCTCAAACTCAGGCTCACAAACAAAATCTAGTTTTTACAATTTTTGCCTCAAATTGAAAGTACAAAGAAAAAATTAAACACAAGAGGCAAGTATTTCACAAGAGTGAAGGTAACAGTTAGCTCTTCTCTAAAAGCCCTAGAATAAATTCTTTATTTTGCAAATTTCCACTTATAACTTGTGTCCATGAAGAAGAGGCAGGATAGTGGTTGAAATTATATTTCTGTTCAACAGTCATGCAGACATTACTATTTAGAATCTTCCTGAACAAGCCATAACAATATCTAGGTTAGAAATATAACAAAGCTACTTTAAAAAAAAAAAGAATCAGATACTAAATATTTTAATAAAATTTCTCAACTCACCAATATGAGTAATAGGTAATAAAATTGCACACAATATGTACAAAATATTAAATATTCTGTTGAAAAAATGTAGCTCTATCAATTAAAAAAAGAATCGCGATTGTATGATAAAAAATAATTGTACAATTTAAAAAATTGTGATTAATTGTGCTGTTAAACAATAGAATACCATTTATTTAAATATTTTTGAATGTTTTCTACACTTTCAAATATATTAATTTGAATTACAACACAGAATACAAAGTGTATAGTGCTCACTTTACGTTTGTTTATTAAAATATTTACACTGTAAAATGATAAATAAAAGAAATAGTATTTTTCAATTCACCTCATACAACTACTGTAGTGCAATCTCTTTATCATGGAAGTGCACCTTACAAATGTAGGGGTTTTTTTTGTTACATAACTGCACTCAAAAACAAAACAAAACAATGTAAAACTTTACAGCCTACAAGTCCACTCAGTCCTACTTCTTGTTCAGCCAATTAAGAGAAACAAGTTTGTTAAAATTTATGGGAGATAATGCTGCCCAATTCTCAATGACAATGTCACCTGAAAGTGAGAACAGGTGTTTGCATGGCACCACTGTAGCCAGCGTCGCAAGAAATTTACGTGTCAGATGCGCTAAAGATTCATATAGCCAAAATAATATAAAGTGAGCACTGTACACTTGGTATTCTGTGTTGTAACTGAAATCAATATATTTGAAAATGTAGAATAATATCCAAAAATATTTAATTAATTTCAATTGGTATTCTATTGTGTAACAGTGAAATTAATTGCAATTCATTTTTTAATCACAATTAATTTTTTTAGTTAATCGTGTGAGTTAACTGCGAAAAAACTTGACTGCCCTAGAAAAATGATTTAATAGTAACATTTCTATATCACTGTATAGCAAAAATGTGATGAGTATTTCATAGTTTTAAAACTTTCAATAGAAATTTGCACTATAAAAATATTATTTTTACACAAGCTTTCAGATCAGTGTAAAACTGCAATTTACTTTCTAACCAATGAATGCATTTGTGATAGGTAGGGGACTTCCCAAGATTTGCATATTTTGGGAGGTTTAATAATAAAGCAAATCCAAACAAGTGCAGTAGGTGAATTCATGTTCAAATCACATTCAGTTGGGTATTTAGTACATCCTCAAATCAAAACACAATGCACTTTTCTCTTTTTACCTGTTGTGCATAAAATGCTGCCACAGGCTTCATACCCATGCGATAGGCCTCCTCTGCTTTTTTTAAGCATTCCTGTTTCTTTTCCTGGTGAAGGAAAGCCTCTGCTCTAAAGTCATTGTACCCAGGGTACTCAATGTCTTGGAACACCATCTCATTCAGAACATCTTCAGCCTCTTTGGATTTTTTTGCCTGCGACAGGTAACATTTGCAATAAGGCCTGATCCAAATTCCATTGAAGTCCACTGCAAAACTCCCACTGATCTCACTAGAGCTGTATCGACCTCTAAGTGAGATTACTTGTGTTTGAAACATGGGCTATGTGATATTTATTCATTGCAGTATAGAAAATATAAACCTACTGCAGGAAAACAAGCTTGAGAGAAAAATATTAACACATTACAAGTAAAACTGTAATGTTTTACTGGCAGATATGTGACAAATGAAAATACCCCCCCATGTTTGAGTCTCTGTTTCTCAGGCTAATTCATACATACAGGAGTTTAATTTATTACTAAGAAATTGTACAAGCACAAGTAAGCATATTCAATAAGGACAAAGGCAAAGTACTCCATTTAGGAAGGAACAAATCAGTTGCACACATACAAAATGGGAAATGACTGACTAGGAAGGAGTACTGCAAAAGGGATCTGGGGGTCATAGTGGATCACAAGCTAAATGAGTCAACAGTGTAACACTTTCATAAAAAACGAACATCATTCTGGGATGTATTAGCAGGAGTGTTGTAAGCAAGACATGAGAAGTAATTCTTCTGCTCTACTCCACTCTGATTAGGCCTCAGCTGAAGTATTGTGTCCAATTCTGGGCGCCACATTTCAGGAAGGATGTGGACAAATTGGAGAGAGTCCAGTGAACAGCAACAAAAATGATTAAAGGTCTAGAAAACATGACCTACGTTTAGTCTGGAAAAGAGAAGACTAAGGCCTGGGCTACACTAGTGGGGGTGAGGGGAAGTCAAACTAAGATACGCAACTTCAGTTACGCTATTCGCGTAGCTGAATTCGAAGTATCTTAGTTCAACTTACCTGGCCGTTCTCAAGGAGGAGAGTCAACTGCCGCGGCTCCCCCATTGACTCCGCTTACTCCTCCTGCTGAGGTGGAGTATGGGTGTCAATTAGCGGATCAATTTATCACGTTCAGATGAGACGCAATAAATTGATCCCCGATACTTCAAACACTACCTGCTGATCCGGCAGGCAGTATAGAGGTACCCTGAAAGGGGACGTGATAACAGTTTTCAAGTATGTAAAAGGTTGCTACAAGGAGGAGGAAGAAAAATGTTTTTGCTTAACCTCTGAGGATAGGACAAGAAGCAATGGGCTTAAACTGCAGCAAGGGAGATTTAACTTGGACATTAGCAAAGAATTCCAAACTGTCAAGGTAGTTCAGCACTGGAATAAATTGCCTAGGGAGGTTGTACAATCTCCATCATTGGAGATTTTTAAGAGCAGGTTAGACAAACACCTGTCAGGGGACCTCCAGTTCTATGATTCTATCTCTAAAAGGATGATGGAGCCAATGACATTAGTTGAGGAAATAGCAGTCCCTGCTTTCAATTAAACTGAAGGATGCTGCCTTGGTAATTCCAAAAAGGCCTTTTAAATATTTCACTGTAGAGCTTTAAAATAAATACCCATTAGAAAGGGGGAGGAGGGCGGCTCATCAAGTGCAAACTTTCCAATTCTAGACCGGATTTTTCGGATCGATTTTTCTGATGGATTGGAATATTCTAAGCGCCCTTTTCCCTGCCCAATCTCAGTATTCATTCCGTGAAGGAAGGGAGTGTGCATATGTGACTGAGAAAATTGGGCAAAACATCAAAACCGCTAAACTTCAGAAGAATAAAGCTTTATGGTTCAAGCTTGTTAAATAGTAAAGACAGGTTAGTAGCGCCATTCTAAAAATCTCAGTACTCAGTGCTTCACATTCTAGGAAGAAGCTAATGTCAAAAATATCCACATTCACTGTGACAAAAATTCAAAATACAAATGTTGCAGCAAAATGTGTACTATAACACTGATACAGGACTTCAGTATACATATATTTGTAATTATGAAAAAAGTTGGCTTGTACCTTTTTCTCTCGGTTCTTTATAGCACTACAGGAAGGGAGAGTGTCACTTTGCTGAGCAATCTCTTGAGCTACAACTGTTTTTACAGGGTCTGCCTCCAGGACACAGTTCAGAAATTGCTCGGTCTGTTCTAAGGAGTAGCTGTAGAGAGTCAATAAAATATCAGTAACTTTGCATATATATTGTCCCAATGCATATTAACAGCAGCTGCATTTGTTAAAATATATACAGTAGACCTTCATACAGCTACGGGAGTAAATACTATCATAACAGTACTGGAGTTGAATCAAAACAGAAATTTATTATTTCTGTTTTCAAAGGTAATGGTATTCTTTGTGTGCATTTTAAACAGAAGTAAGTGCTCATTAAGAAAAAAGAAATCACAGACAATAGTCCAGCATTCAGAACCCACACTACAACAACAATCATGTGCGTCAGTGTGGCTGAGAAAATAATTGTGAGAAGAAAACAGATTTCATTTTCAAGCTTCTGGGAATTTATAACCAATAGTAAGAAAAACTTTAAAAAATCATGAAAAATATATTGACATTGTACCTTTGAGCATTAAGCAAACCATGTAATACTGAGTCTTATTTTCAATCAGCCTTTGCTATACAGATTTATTGAATAAATTTTCTATCACAACTTTGGTAGTCCTCTATTTTTCATATTGTCCAATAGTCTGATAAGGGGAAGACAGTTTTAAATCAATGAGGTGTTGTGAAGAAGCCACGAAGGCAAGGATACCGAGGAAGGAGTTAGGAGGGCAACTTGTGAGGAAAGAAAGAAACGAAAACAAAGATGCTACAAAAGTGGATTTGTGTGGGCTTGAAAGGGAGAACAGGCTCCTTAAACTTAATGTAAAACATTAAGGGAAACCGATGGATGGATCCAGGGAGGCCTGTGAAATGGCCTGAGCAGTGGATGAGGATGACTATTTTAGCAGCAGAACTTTAGATGAATTAAAGGAAGTTACAGAGAGGTGAGAGAGGAGGTGGGTGCAACAGCAAAAGTGAATGATGACCAAGATATGGACAAGTATTTGAGCTGATGAGATGGAGAAAAGAACAAATTTTAGAGATGCTGTAGAGAAATAACCTACAAGATTTGATGACAGCCTAGATGTATAGGGAGAACATGCAGGAAGCAAGAAACCTGTGCAAAGAGGAAGACAGTGGGAATGGTCAAGGGTTATACAAGAGAAGGAGAAGTGAAGTTTTAGGAAGAATGATGGACCTCAGTTTGCACAGTCTTGAGTTTCAAGTGGTAGCTGGACATCAAGGATAAGAAGCTGAAAAGAATCAGATGCAAGAATGAATGGAAGGAGAGATAATACTGCCACAGCCTGCTTCATAGCTGCGGTGGTGAGGAGTAGAGAATTAACAGCAGATGTTAGGCCACAGTAGATTTTCCCCCTGGCTGAGTGCCATTCTCACTGATCACACTGTTCCCATTACTTGCCAATCTCTCCAAGTCAATTCTTAGGATGGCTACTCCTTGAGTTAGCAGAACCATTGATAGAAAGTGGCTCTAGTCACTCAACATCATCCAAGGAATATAGTAGTAGACGGAAAGTGAGGGAATGAGAGAAGAGTCTTCTCAAAGTAGTAAGACAAGATTAAAACAAGTGAAAACCATGTATAAATATTAAAAAAAAAAATTTGCTGTTAAGGACCACAAAGTTTGGCCTTTAATTAAAGCTAAACTTATTTTTGTTATATTGGCTAGAACAGGAATTCTCAAACTGGGGGTCGGGACCCCTGAGGGAGTCGTGAGGTTACTACATAGGGGTGGTTGTGAGCTGTCAGCCTCCACCCTAAACCCTGCTTTGCCTCCAGCATTTATAATGGTGTTAAATATATATAAAAAAGTGTTTTTAATTTATAAGAGGGGGCTCGCACTCAGAGGCTTGCTATGTGAAAGGGGTCACCAGTACAAAAGTTTGAGAACCACTGGGATAGAACCATTCTTTAACAAAGTATTAACTTTTTGGGCACTTAATTGTGACAGAATAACCATGCACTGTATGTTATTACTATGCAGCATTTTACAAAGGAAATATTTAAAGATCTCTCACTTGTTATCCTTGAAGATGTCCATTAAGAAGTTTTGGTTTATGGTTGGGAACATCTCAAACAGTTGCTTCTCTTTCAAACTGGCAGCACAGTCCTTTCTAGCCATGGAAGGAACATGTTTCTAATCCAGAAAGTAAAGTAAGTGAAAAGGTAAAATCATCATTAGAGGAATCAACATTAATAAAACTGATCCAATAATGTAACTAATTTGTTATTACCAAAAAAATGTATTCACTACCTTGGCACCTATCATGCTAAAGATTTTAATTACATATAAACATCAGCCACACACACACTTCTGGTGCACAGAAAGCTGGGACGGGCATATCATGCTCTGTGATACTGTACTGCCACAGTCTGCAATCATTGGAAGTGACTAAGCTAGCGTTCTCTCAATTTAAACTGAGAGAAGGCAGATGGCGAGGTATTTTTCAAGGGGGCCTTAAATTTTGGAATTTGCTACTCTGCTGGTCTATAAATGTCCAGATTCCTGAACATTCCAGGCATGCTGCAAAGCCCATCTTTTTTCCCCCAGGCAATTGGGCAAGGAGCATACTGAGTGTTTGGGGTTGAGTTATGGTTGTTTTATTGTTGATGGGAAATATTGGTTTTGTTTTGAGGCAGGTATGGGTTGTTTCGATGTATTGTGCATTCAAATTTCAGAAGTCACCTAAAGCAGTGTCTCTCAGTGATTGGTCCATGGACCAGCTCCAGTCCCTCAGATCTCCCTGCCATTGTTTGGGAAGGCAGCAACTCAGTCCCTGGTATCAAAAAGGTTGAGAAACACTGACCTAGAGGACATGATATGACAGGTCCTTAATTATAAAACTGAAATAAATAAAGCTGACAATTCCAGTACTCATATAAAAAAAGTGATCAAAACAAAATTGAGCCAGATTACACCAAGTTTAAATCAATCTGTGGACACAATAATTATCAGTAAACCATATATAAGCATAAGGGAAAGAACCCACAATACTCTGCTTCTGAAATACAGGCTTATACTGTTTGAACTTCAGTGTCAACAGAACTAGGGACATTCTATTTTTAGGACAACTACATACAGGGCAACAGAATAACAAAGAAAGACGTAACTGCACTAATCTGTCATTGCATCCATTGAAGGAGAGTAGCGCAGTTAGCTAGATCATTACAAGCTTCAAATTGAAAACAAGGGAAAACTAAATGGAAACTAAGAAAATGTAAAAGAAAAAAAACTTTAGGGAATAATAAGTGTGTGCCAAATTGAGAGAGAATTACATCTTCAATACCCTTTAAATGTGTCAGCTCTCTGGAATGTTGTGGGTTCTTTTAAAAAGTATCACAAGCAATTAAGTCTCTTTTTGAACAAGCATGGCATGATGCGAATTACAAATTTTTGCATGGCTGTTTTACAAAGAATGCATGAAGCCAATATGATAAATACATTTTTAAAAGTAAACAACCAAAAATGCAGCTCAACCAAATGCAAATGCTAACCTGTACACCGAGATATAGCATGATCTGTTTGTGAAACAATTAAGATATTAAACTTTCAAATGACAGATTTATTTTAAACAGAAACATCAACTGACTTATCTAGCACCTTAAGTAAACTCTAGCTATCAAAAAACAATTAATAAAATTAGTTAACATCTATCTCAGAAACTCAGCACTAGTCAGCCTGTACAAAGATAGGCAACTATAGAAGCAAAATATGGCTTCTAACCATACCAAACTGTGCAGGGGGGAGGAAAAAATCAGTGTGATACAACTTAGACATCATAAAAAGTGGCAATATTCATACCAGGTCCTGTTTCTCCTGTAAGGCTATTTCTTCAGACATTATTTCTCTGAGTGATACTCTTTGAGTCTGTGCATTCCAGTGATCCATAAAAGGGAAAATTTCTGATGTTGCTAGATTTTCACTGTGTGTGTCTGTTGATGATCGAGAGGAACAGGCCATTTTCTTTCTCTGCAGTTGATTGTCTGTGCTCTGAGATAAGATTGTATTCGAGTCATCCAGATCTAATTGGTCAAACAGTACAAAAGCAACAAAAATCTCAAGGTGACAAAGTGAAAAAGTCAATGTATTTAATTAAAGCAAAGCCCGAAGTAATTAAAATACATTTCACCTTACTACATTTTCATTAATTTATGAATAATCTAATTTTATTTAAGCAACTTATATTTTTAGCAAAAATAACATTACATTGCCTAGATTTTCCTCCTCACCCTCTCCCCACCAAACTCTATTAAGCTTCATTTTTCTTCTAACTAGTAAAAAAGGAACAATCCAGATGGAATTTTTAAATGCTGGAACCTAACTTACACCTGCAAATAGATAACTGCATATGACCATGTGTGGGATTTTTTATACTCACAGTTACCTTTTTGTGTGTATATATATTTTGCATCCACAACTTATGAACAGATATTTAACTATTTGGACATGTATTTCTCTTGCGATGTTAATGGCACAGTTTAGCTATTAGGCAAAACCTTTAAGTCTAAGGACCAGATTGTGGCTTGAAGTCACAGTCCAGGTCGTAGGTGAGTGGAGAGGGTGTTTGCTGCAGAGGAAGGATTCCTCCTGGGGAGCTGAGGGACTGAATGCTTGATTAGCAGATCCATCACCATTTGAAAAAGGGTCACATGCATTACCCCCATACTGGGCCAGTTCTGGTGACCAAGGTGAAAGGATGGGATGCTCACTAAGGCCATGGCCCCTCCCCCTTTCTTTTTGGAGAAGGGTAGCCCCACTTGTAGCACTAGCCTGGTTCGGTGTCTCTTTTACCCATGGAGATTGTATCAGGCCTTTGAACATCGATACAGACTCAGTCATAATCTCACCCTATGCATTTTGATCCCAGGTAAACATGAGAAAAGCCAATCCTCATAGAGTGCTTTAATGCTATTGTTAAAGTCAGTGGTTTGTTTATTTTTACTACTACTGCTACAGTTGTAAGATAATGGCGAGTACCATATTATATCCACTAAATGCAAGCTGAACTTAACAAAAGAAGCAGTCGATTTTCAACAATTCACAATTTTTTAACCTTACTAATTTTAGTTTTCTAGAACTGAGCATTATTACAGTAATTTAAGGGAACAGTATACTGTACCTTGCATAAGCAGCTTATAATATTCATCTTCCATCCTTTGTCTCTTCTAAATACGAATATTAAAAAAAAAAATCACATCAGTGAACCATAGATAAAGCTTTCCCTCTCATATTAACTTAACAAATGTTACTTTTCAGGTAAACAGGTTTCAAATTAAATTAAATTTTTAAACTTTTTATCTGAAAAAAATGTGTATATATCTAAGATAAGAAATACATTAGGAAGTAAAGTTTTGAAAATAACACTATTTTTCAAGTGACAGATCAAAGTACTGCTAAGATATCAAATCAGAACTCATAATTAAATTAAAGATTAGACAAACCAAGAGAAGACTGTACCAAAAAATCAGATGCAGTTTCAAGCACTGTTTCTTCTTACTCTAGTTGAATTTATGATGACATGAGACTCTAAGAGAACCTTTCTCAATTAGTTAATATAAATATATTTGTTTTCTGTACATAAGTAATGTGCACTGAGACGTCCTCTTAAAGAATAAAATCAAGGCTTTTTAAGGTCGAATGTCATTGTTGGTGGATGGTTTTAAAATTCTTGTTTAAACAATGGGCAATACATAACAACAGATTGGACATTAACTGATCTTTTTGTGAAAATTTGTATGTTATGATCTTTTTCCCCCATAATGAATCTAAATTTTTGCTATGGTATGCCTTACGGTGTGAAATTTATTCTTCCCTGAAATCCTCTTCATCTTATCCCTCCCAAAATCTGAAAAATGTCAATGATTTCCTCTTTCTCCCCTTCCCTCCAAAAATGTATTTTAGAAGCATGAGAGTGGGGCACTGATGCCCATTTTGAAATTATACTCCATAGTTTGTTTTTTACATTTGTATTTTAAGAGATTGGTATTATACTGCCTTTGGGTTTTATTTGTTGCAGGGGCAGGCAACACTATATAACTAAAATAATGATTTCCGCTATGCTACATGTCCACTTACCCTATGTATTTTACACAGTATAGCTAATATTCTCACTGCTATAGTAAATATATAAAATACCTTATATAAATATTTAGACAAATGCAGAAAGAGAAACAAATAGTTTGACAAAGCCCAAGTGTAACTTCTTATAAGAAAGAAGCCTACTAACCATAATAGATTCTTTCCATTTCTCATGAATCACTTTGGCCAGATTCAGATCTATATGAACCACATAATCCTCAACAGTTAGAGATCCTTATGGAAGAAAGAAAATATACTCATTAAAGCACTGTACAAAAATTAGTCCTATCAAGTATAGCACTGTGGCTTACCACTAATTATTTTGCATTTAGGGAATTTTACATAAAAATGTTCTGCCTGAAAACTGCAGTGACTTCCAAATTAAATAAAGACACTGAGTTCTGAGCCCTCACTCAACAGGATTCATAAACCAACACAATCTGGAAGGGGCAGGAGAGAGCAAGTTAATATTAATTGCATCTTGTTTAAACCTGACTATTGGAATGACCGGCTTTTTTATGCCCTTATAATTTTTAATGCGTATTCTTCTTTTACATGTCCATCCTTGCATTTAACGTCTTTGCAATTAACTCTGAATCTTGTGACGAATTGTGATGCTGCATTTTTCCCTAATTTAATCTCTCTCCATGGATAATCATCCCTGAAGAATACATCAGGCATTAATGTCCTCATTGTTCCCTGCATCATACCCAGTTTAGAGAAGCATCCTCCCTAGGAAGCCTAAAAGCCAAGAATCCTTTTCTACACTAGTCAGACAGCAAGAGTGACCATGGTAGCAGCATAATGTAATCTTTCCCCGGCACACCTAACTGATACTATTACACCTGTCAGTTTCTCAAAAAGAAAAGGAGAGTGATTTAGAGCATGCGAAGAAAGGGGAACAGCTCTGAGAAATAGTAACACCCCGCTCCCCCTTCTTACCCCAACCCAAGAACAGGTCTCTCTTTTTTTTTTTGCTCAAAGCCAAACCCATCAATAAATTATAGATTCAACATGTTATATCAAGTAAACATTATGAAAAATAATTTCAAAGATTACTAAACCTCCTTTTGTTTTTTCAAACAAAGTTCAAGATCAATCAAACCTGTGTATTACCTGTATTACTATATGGGTCAGAAACCTGGACTCTCTTACAGGCAGACTTGGAGCGGCTACAGGCATTCCATATGCACAGTCAGCACCAAACCCTGAGCATAAAAAATGGTTTGATATTGTGCCAGATGCCACAATCTCATAAAGATCTGGCCTTTCTTCAGTCCCTCACTACATTCAAAAGTGGTGCTCCATGCTCTTCAGCCATGTTGCCAGGATGGATACATGTTCTCAAACTCTGCATCCCATGAAGGCCCTAACCCCACCTGGAACTGCCTGTGGGGCCACCCTACAGATTTGTGATTTTCAGGACTGAGCCAGATTCTGGCAACTTCATCAAACAATGCCTGGCTGGCACAACAGTCCCCAGTGGACTTTGTGTGTTTGATGATTATTTTGTTTTTTCTTTCCATTTTCTCTTGATCTCTCTCCTTTTAATTCTATATCTTGATGTGTTTTCAGGTGGTTTTCAATGCGTTTTCTCTCAGACTAATTTTTCATTTTAAAAAATGTTTCATATTAGTCTCTCTCTCTCTCAAACTTTCTTTCATTTCTGATTTGGCATCTCCCTTACCCATTTACTTGTTCCATCAAAGGTTCTCTCTCTCTCTCTCTTCCTTCTCCCAACCAATCAAAATTTTTCCTCATCATTATCTACCTCTCCACCCTTGGGAGACGGAAGGTAGGTTCCGCTCCAAGCCAGACAAGTGGAAATATTTTCTTGCAATACTCTTCAAATGTATATGTGGGCAGAGACAAAAAATTGAAAAGAAATTATAGCTATCTTTTCTGCTATATTTTATGTAACATTCTGGTTCAGTTCAGTTTTTAAATGAACAAGAGCCTTTGAATAGCACCACAATACCATGAGGAATTCAAAGTAAGCATAATAAATAAATTAAAATGGCTTTTTTTTAAAAAAAAAGAACTACATTACATATATATTTGTATTAATTATTTTTCATGTCCTTACCTGAGTCAATGCCAACTGGCCCAAATATTTCTTTCAGTTGAAGGGCTAGTTCAGGAGGTAATGCCAATTCTAGGCAATTTATATTCATGGATCCTGAGGATAATGAAGCAGGGTTCAATATCTTGGTTCTATCTTCATCCATATTAGAAGGTTTGCTTTCTTCTCTATCACCTCCAGTTGCTATCATATCATTCCCCTGAGTTTCTTTATAGGTTTCCAGTTCTTCTACATCACTTGCACAGTTCTTCAAAGGTGCTTGATCCATTTGCAGTAACGGAAGAATCATATTATTTACTTTGGAACTCTCTAGATATGTTTCTGAACATTTATTGTCTATCTCCTTATTTAATTTGGATTTCAAAATGTTTGGAGCAGTGTTAAACACCTTATGGAAAGTCTCAGGAAAACATAAGCCCACATCAAGCTGTGGCATCACTGGTTTTTCTTCTGTTTCATTAATAAGGCTCATGGCCCTTAAGTTTATTTTCTGTGTCTCTGAAACAGACTGCTCGATGATATCTGTTCCTGAACCTTCTGCCTGAGTTCTGGGAGCAATGTCCTTGGTATTTTTGAGTTTTACTGAAGCACTCGGTGGAAGTCTTGTTAGTGAGTCAGATATTTTAGCATCTGTTTCAAGTATGTCTGCAGTTTCACTCTCTGCATAACACACTGATAAATTGTTTTCTGAAAGCTGAGTGATACCATCAGTCCCAATTATTTGGCTGGTTTGTTCAGAATTTTTAAGATTCTCTCCATAGTTTGTATTTGCCTTGAATTCAAGGTCTGCGGTAGCTGGCTCAGTTCCTGCCTCCTGCAAGCATTCAATGTCTTCGCCTTTACACAACTTTTCATCAGAATCCAAGAGCAGGCCTGTGGTCCAGACAATATCCTTGTTACATCTTTCATACAAGTCTTTCAATGCATCGAATGAAAAGGACCCAAACAGCTTACAAAGAACATTCAGATTTTCAGATTCATCAATACTGATAAGTTCACTTTCTTCCACATGTGTGCTTTTATCATACATAACTCTATAGGGTATTTTTTCTTGAGAACTTGAAGCAGCATCCATATCTTTTGGTCTGAATGCTTCTAATCTGCCATGTAATACTTTGGTATTCTCGGAAATAATATTCTCAGAAATAATAATTTTCTTTTCTAATCTCCATAAAAGCGCGAAATCCTGTGGCTCAGTCTGTGAATACCTGCTTGGTTGTTTACAGATGTGTTTCTCAGGTTCCTTTTCCAGCTGTTCTTCCGGTTTGGAGAGGGCTACACTGCTGTTGGTAAACGTGAGGGCTAATTTATGATGCTTCCGTGTTCTTTTATTTTGTTGGGGCTTTTTCTCACTGATATTTTCACTAGCTACTCTTTCAGGTTCTTGAAAATGTGATGTCGCTGTGTCCTGTAGCTCTTCAGTGCTCACAGACGTTCCATGAAGCATATTCACTGTGTCAAGAACATTTTTGTGTATATCACATTTATTATTTCCAGCTTCATCAGATTCACTTAGACTTCTCTTTGATATTCTCCTTGATCTATGTTGCCTCTGCTGTAAAGAGCTCATAGCAGGCCAGTCTCCCATCATTTGCAATTCTGGGGTAATTTTATCTGCGCCAAGAACACAGAAAGAGTCAGAGACTAAATTTTCCTCCCCCTGTCTTTTTTCACCAGGTAGTACTTCCTGCTGAACATCTGCCAGGTCCACTTGTGACTTGTGGGAATCAAGAAGATGCTGGCTCATTGCTTTATCCTCTTTATCACGCTTCATAGGAAATTTTTCTATTCTTCTAGTCCTTTTGGTTCTCTGCCTGATTGTTTGTTCTACAGGCCAGTCACCCAGAAAGTTTAATAATTCTGGCCTCACTGATACCTCCAAAGATGAACCATTTTGTTTCATAATGTTATTTTCATGTGTTACTACTGGTTCTACTTCAATTTCATTGTACTGATCTTTTTCAGTTTGAACTTCCAGAATCTTGTCACTATGTTCTTGAATATGTTCAAAAGAACAGATATGCAAGTGTGTGGTTTCTACAGATTTCACCTCATTAGTTTTAGAAGTTTCTGTTTCAGTAATTCTATGTATTTCTTCTCTTTTTACAGTTTTTTGCCCCAAAGGCACTTCTTTTTCTTCATAATCTGATAAACTGATTTCCACACCACTTTGAATAATGCTATTCTCAGAAACTTGTTGTCTTAAATTATTTTCAATTTCCTCCTCTTCTTTTTGAAAACATTTATCTGCTAAGTTATTTTCTACTGCTGAAGATGTAGCAGATGCATGTTTCTCCTCTTCAGCTAATTGGGGAGGCTTTGAAGCCGAAGCAAAAAGTCTCTCTTCTTTCACATACGCATGTACCTCTTTTTGCCTGTAAGACAAACAATTAAACAGAAGAAGTTTTCTTTAAACTTAAAAGAAAAAAAAACTAACAAGCCAACCCCACTTCCCCACAAACTTCTCTTCTGGCTTGGCTACTAAATAAATTTAAATTAAAGCTCATAAGCTCTTTAAACCAGGGTCCCATATTTTAGTTTAGGATATTATACAATCATTGAACTGAGACATACATAAAATGTTCACACACGCCCAATCCATGACATCTAGGGAGAGGAAAACAGGTTAAAAAAGAATTAGCTCAAATCTGAACACTCCCCACTAATAAAACAAAACATCACAGATATTTACTTGATAAGAGCCCTTCCTTGATTCCAAATAGACTAATGTAAAGAGAAAAATGTAATCCCTATCTCCCTTTACCCCAACCTGCAATTTCGAACAGGAAGACTAGCCTGCATGATATTCCCACCTTTGCATCAGATATGGTGACTATGTTCAAATGTCATGAGTTTCATAGCTTCCCCAAACTCAGATATTCAATAAAAACTCTAGAAATTAACAGGCAAGGGTTTTAACCAGGTCCGCATTGCCATATGATGTTTTACAATCCATTGTAATTCCATTTAATTTTCACAGCCCACTCGACTTTAACAGTACCCCCTAATGCATACAAAAATTTATGCAAAATGTCAAAATAATAAATAACTAGATTAAAATGAAATCCCGTTTATTATCACTCAATACAATTAATGTTAACGAAGTGGAAGGAATGCAAGTCAAAACAGGGAAAGAACAGGCTAAATGTATTCAGGTTGGCAATGCCTGATGAAACTTATATTGAGCATTTAAGGATCTTAAGGAACTAGCTGAAGCGATCTCTGAACAGTTATCTTCAAGAACTCTTGGAGGACATGTGAGGTCGCAGGCGACCGGAGAAGGGCGAACATAGTACTGTACCTATCTTTAAAAAGGGGAACAAACAAGACCCAAGGAATTATAGATAAGGTCACGTTTTAGTCACAGGTATTTTTAGTAAAAGTCATATATAGGTCACAAGCAGTAAAAAATTCATGGCCAGTGACCTGTCCACGACTTGTATTATATATCCCTGACTAAATCTTGGGTGCTGGGGGAAGGAGCGGGGGAAGGCAGCAGCGGCATGCAGCCCAAGACCCCCGCGGGTACTGGAGGGGCAGGGAAATCATGCAGTAACAGGCGGCCTGGGACCCCTGCAGGTGCTAGGGAGAGGGAGCCGGGCAGCAGCAGGCAGCTGGGACCCCACTGATGCTGGGGAGGGGTGGCCAGATGGAGGCACGTGGTCTGGGACCCCTGCCAGTGCTGTGGGGCCCAGAACCCCCACTGCTACTTCTGCGGGGCAGGGGGTGCGCAGCGGCCCGAGACTGTCCCAGCAGTGGCTGGTGCAGCAGGCTCAGCCACATCGGCTGCTGTAGAAGTCATGGAGGTCCCAGAAACTCACGGAATCCATGACTTCTGTGCAGGGCCGCCCCAAGCAGCCAAAAAAAAAAAAAAAAAAAAAAAAGCCACAATCGCGATCTACAGCAATTTGGCGGGAGGTCCTTCGATCCGAGCAGGAGCAAAGGATCCTCTGCCGAATTACCACCAAATACCTGGACGTGCGGCCCCTCTCCGGAGTGGCCGCCCCAAGCACCTGCTTGCTTAGCTGGTGCCTGGAGCCGGCCCTGCTTCTGTGACAGACTTGTAGCCTTAATTATAGACCAGTCAGCCTAACTTCAACACCCGGAAAGATACTGAAACAAATTATTCAACAATCAATTTGATAAGCACCCAGAGGATAATAGGGTTATAAGAAAATGCCAGTATGGATTTGTCAAAAACAAATCATGCCAAACACTACCTAATTTCCTTCCTTGACAGGGTTACTGGCCTACTGAATAGGAGGAAGTAGTAGACATGATGTCTCTTATTTTAGTAAGGCTTTTGACACAGTCCCTCATGACATTCTCATAAGCAGGGATCTTTGTTTTCTGTGATAAATACAACAAAATTCCCTGATAAAAGAAAACATAAAAATCCAAGTTTTTCTGTGATTAAAATGAAATGCTGAACTTTAGTTTCCCTCTTCACAATATACTGTACATAGGTATCAGTTGAACACAGTATTTTATTAATATACAGTGGAACCCCATTTAGCCATTCAAATTGGGACTGGGGCTAGACTGGATAATCAAAAATTCAGATAATCCGGAGAGAGGCAGGGCTGATAGACAGGGCTCTCATGGCCTGGGGCTTGGGCTGTCAATACTGGTTTGGTTACTACGGAGGGACAGATAATGGAGGCTCGGATAAACAGAGTTCTATAGTATATGTTTTTAGTTTTTACATTTTGTGAAAAAAAAAAAAAGATTCTGTATAAAAATGCAAATTCTGCATTTTTCCATCACAAACTGATTTCTGGGATCCCTGATCATAAGCAAACTAGAGAAATGCAGTCTATATGGAATTACTATAAGGTGGGTGCATAATTGGGTGAAATCCTGTACTCAAAGAGTAGATACCAATGGTTTGTTGTTAAAATGGGAGGACAGATGTAGTGGGATCCTGCAGAGGTCAAATCTGAGTCCAGTACTATTCCACATTTTCATTAAATGATTTGGATGACAGAATGGAGAATAATGCTTATAAAATTAGCTGATGATACTAAGCTGGGAGGGGATGCAAGTACTTTGGAGGACAGAACTACGATTCACAATGACCTTGACAAATTAAGAATTGTTCTGAATTCAACACGATGAAATTCAATAAAGGTAAGTACAAAGTAGTACATTTAAGGAGGAAAAATCAACTGCAAAACTATAAATTGGGGAATAACTGCCTAGATAGTAGTACTGCTGAAAAGGATCTGGGGGTTATAGAGGACAGAAACTGAATATGAATCAGAGATGTAAAGAAGTTTCAAAAAAGGCTAATATCATTTTGGGGTTTATTAACAGGGGCATTGTATGTAAGACACAGGGGGTAACTGTCCTGCTCTATTAGGAACTCATGAGGCCTCAGCTGAGTACTGTGTTCAGTTATAGGCACCACGCTTTAAGGAAAGATGTGGACAAATTAGAGAGAGTCTAGAAGACAACAACAAAAATGATAAAAAGTTTAGAAAACTTGACCTATGAGGAAAGGTTAAAAAAACTGGGCATGTTTAGTCTTGACAAAAGATTACTGAGGGTGACCAGATAACAGTCTTCCAATGTGTTACGGTCTGTTACAAAGAGAACAATGATCAATTGTTCTCTATGTCCACTGAAGGTAGGACAGGAAGTAATAGACTTAATCTGCAGCAAGGCAGATTCAAGTTAAATATTAGGGAAAATGTTCTAACTAGAAGGGTAGTTAAGATCTGGAATAGGTTTCCAAGGGAGGTTGTGGATTTCCCATCATTGGAGGTTTTTAAGAAGTTGGACTAACACTTGTCAGGGATGGTCTATGTTTACTTTGTCCTACCTCAGCATAGGGAGCTGGAGTAGATGATCTGTCAAAGACCCTTTCAACACTACAGTTCTATTATTCTATTTAAGGGATCCATTTCCAAGATACTATAAACACATTCTACATTATCCACTACAGAAGATCACAGACGTTAGCTGCTTACAAAATATGGTTGGAAATGTACTCTCAGTCTACATATACTCACATAAGCCTCTATATAATAAATATATTCCATAATACCAAATAAATCAATCACTCCAATCCTAGTCATAAAAATAATCTAAACCTCCAAACACCCCATTCTATAAGTACAAAATGAAGACCTAGGGTATTTACATATATAGAGAGAACTATACTCCTTTTAAAAACTTTATTACACATTTAATAGTTAGTATATAAAAATCTATACTGTACACCCAGTAGCATATTTCCAGGACAGAAGAAAACAAGAGGAAAAAGTTAAGGTTGGTGGACAGCTATAATCTAGTGGACTAATAGTGTAGAAGCCCAGAAATGGAGAAATGGCTTATTCCCTTAACTTTTCACTTCTAAAATTCTTAACCTTGTGTAAATAAAAAATGCTGAATTTTTGTTAATTTTTTTGGGGGGAGTGAAGGGGGAGTTTGAACAGTTCTGGATTAGGAGGAGTTAGCCAGCCTCCACTGTTTTGGCTTTTTTTTCAAAAGTTAAAATTGGAATTGTGTAACAAAGTTTTTTATTTAGGAATATAGAGAAAGTAAGTCTTACCCATAGCCTTCCCCCTGACAAGGAACTTCATTCCAATCAGCATTTTCTGATTTGTTTGGGACAGTAGAATTCAAGACTGAGTTAACAGTAAGGCAACGTTCATAACGCTCCAACATTCTTTGGATCTTTTCTTTAGATACACCATGAATGTTTCGCCTAGAGATTAAAACATGAAAAAAGTAACATTCCAGATTTTAAATAATCAAACAAAACAGACTGAAAGATGGAATGATTTCTCTTTATGCTGTTATATTTCTAGTTTTGCTTAATATTAAACCTAAGAATTAGGCTAAAATATGTTTTTCTTAAATGGCTTTCTGGGATGTTGTAAACCAGATGCTTGCTGTTTCACCTTCTGTTATGAGGCAGGGAGCCAAACTGCATAAATGAGATTCTGCCTACAGGAGTCGTCCTCCTGTAGGCTATACTCAGTTGAGAACTTCTCAGGCCACGTCCAGACTAGGAATTAAAATCGATTTTAGATACGCAACTTCAGCTACGAGAATAACGTAGCTGAAGTCGAATTTCTAAAATCGAGGTACTCACCAGTCTGGACGGCGCTCCATCGATGTCCGCGGCTCTCCGTGTCGATTCCGGAACTCCGTTCGGATTGATGGAGTTCCGGAATCGATGTAAGCGCGCTCGGGGATCGATACACCGCGTCCAGACTAGACGCGATATATCGATCCCGAGCAATCGATTTTAACCCGCCGATGCCGCGGGTTAGTCTGGACGAGGGCTCAGAGTGGGAAGAAAACATATTTGCCAACTCTGATCTCCCTGCTTCTAGCCATTTGTCAGTATATCTTATCCCTCTAAGGAGGATTTGCACTGACTTTGTTAGGTCTCAGAAAGCAATTTGCTTGGCAGCGGCCTGATCTAGAATATGTAAATCCTGGCCAGAGTGGCAAGCAGAGGGGAACTGGTGTTGAGGGGAGAAGAGAAAACCCAAAGTAAGCCCTAGCAGCAAGAAATGATGGTACCCACCACTCCATGGAAGGAAAGTAACTCACAGCTGCTCTAGAAGGATCCCAATAAGCACCCACCATCTGAGAGCTGCATCAGCTATGGGTTCAACCCAGATGGTAATGCCTAGGAAAAG
This sequence comes from Gopherus evgoodei, assembly GCF_007399415.2. Lineage (NCBI taxonomy): Eukaryota > Metazoa > Chordata > Testudines > Testudinidae > Gopherus > Gopherus evgoodei. Next base: position 45,518,020 of record NC_044326.1, on the reverse strand, counting down.
GTATAACCAAGCTTCCACTGGTGGTTCAGCAGAGCTTGTCCCCAGGAGCTTGTTCTGCTCACATCAGGACATGACTGCTACTCTAGTGCATAAGGTAGGAGGGACATTTGAAATCAGGAAGGCTAACAGTGGAATAGATCACCTCAATGCAAGGACAAACTCAGAGGTCCTATTGGATCTATCATTGTGCCTGGATTTCCAAAGGATATTTTAGGGATGAATATACATTTGCACAGCTTTCTGAAGATTTAAAATGTCATATAAATGACAAAGGTGCCTTTCTGGCTGCTAGCTAATTTCTTTTGAAACTGGATATAAAAACAAAACAAAATGATGAAAGGAATTTCTCAGGCTCTACACAGACATCATAAAGTTGTAAGCAGAACAGTTAAAATAAAAAGTTAGTCAGGTGTTTGTTCAATTGTTAACAAGGGGCTTACTGATGTTTTGGAGCCTCAATGGCCATTGTCAAGGTAAAAAAAAAAAAAAGTTAGTTATTTTAAAGAGGATAAATGAAAGGTGAAGCAGCTTACTTCAATGTCTTCTACAGTATTTTTACCTTTCAAGCTCTTTTGGTTTAAACTTCCACCAAGTATCAGGCTCTCGGAACATTACTTTGTATTTGTACTGCTGAGACTGAATAAAAATACAAATAGAATACAAAATACATCAGCGATGTCATATTTCCATGAAAGAGCACACAATGTACAAAACAGACACATATCAGGTTCCCATCTTACAAAACAAGCTAAACATTCCAAAAATACACTAACCATGTACCAGGCTTCATTTATGGTTACACAGATGGGAATTTTTCAAAGCAGTCTAGGTTACTTAGATACAGTATCTTCCCTTAAAATTAATGAAATGTATCTCACATCTCAACCACAGTGTCTACATGACAGAGCTAATTTAGTTTTGTCCAAGCAACATTCTGAAAAATCTTACTATTTTAAGAAACATTTCTTTCCTTTTTTTCAACTTTTTGTTATTTCAGTTAGCTGCAAGCATGGAGCTCTCTCTCTTTCTAGTATACTATGTGGTATTTTCTCTAGGCAAAAGCAAATCTGCTTTAAATCTAGCCAAGAGAAATCACTTGGGAGGTGACTGTCACCCATTCCTATCTTCACGACCATTCCTATTGTCCTGGAGATATATCAAAGCACTTTCCTGGAAACAGAACTTGAAGTCTTTTCCTTGTACTTTCATGCAGTATGCAACACTACCAAGAAGATAGCCATGAACCAATGGCACTCAAAAGTATCTTTTTAAAACCTTCCACAAATTAACATTGTAGCTATGACCAGGTATAAAATTAGACCCCATTCATAAAAAGAATCTAAAACAAGTCCCACCTTTCACCTGTCCATCACGTATGCTGAGGGCTGGACTTGATGACCTCTCGAGGTCCCTTCCATCTCTACATTTCTATAATTCTATGCAGCAAAGGTAGAATATTTTTTACTAACCACTTCAATCCTGTGTTCATCTCATTTGAGCAAAGAAGTGCTTTTATATCTACAAGGGCATTTATGTATAGAGAAATCCCGAGAAGAACTATTTTTTATTCTTTAAGTTAATTTACTGTGCTGAAAAGTACCAACCTGACAGTTAAGTTAAGACTTGGTTAAGTCCTCTATCAACAAAACCAGTTATAATACAGAAAATGGCAGCAGAAGGTTCTAACACTTTCCCACTGATGTGCCTAAACCCAGACTAGGATGAAAACCTCTAGGAATAAGAAAGTAGATCAATCCTCATCCCAATTCAACTCTCAGTCTCTTGGCTGAGGCTGCCAACAAAGTTGACAATTAGTTCTAATTTGAGGGTCTGGTTTGGTTTGTCCGCAATACTGACATGGATGACTTTTAAAACTAGGCTTCAATGCCATATCACAAGTGGGAGTTCCAAACAAAGAGACAATTTCCTTGGTATTCTTTTTAACAAGCATAAGCGAGCTTTCTTAATATAAGGATTTGAAAGTACCTTTTAAATATAAAGTATCTTACAAACATTGTGATGAATGGAACAATGGAAAATAAGAAAGTTTTAATCAGAATATCTACCCTGGATCTGAGAAACCTCCCCAGAAAATGTTCGGTTGGAAAATTCCTGATCAGCTCTAGTACTGGATCCTGTAAAATAGTTCACTAAGTTAAGTTACTTTAAAAACTTGATAAAATCTAAGTAATAAAATGTGCGTGTGACGTTACTGACATAAACTGACTGTATAGATCATTGTTGCAACAAAGGTCCTATAGTTGCATCAAATCTTGTACAAAGGAGGTCAAGTAAGGTGTCTATAGAAAGGTTGTAATTTGCTGGTTATGATTATGCTGTCTGTATGTGTGTATCATTTTTGTATTTGAAGTTGTGCATATAGACTATGTACTTCTATCTCAATGTGTTTGATTCTAAGTAGCATCAGTGAAGCATTTGGTCAGCTTCTCAAGAAAGGACTATTCTGAGTAAGTGCCCAGTCAAGAAACACTTAACTGACAATTGACTTTGGGAGACGCAAATCCACATCTGAGCTTTCCTGGGAAAGTTCAAACTAACATGTAAACAATGGCATTGGACATTCATGGACATGTGACTTGCCCAGGTGGCTAAAAACTCCATCTTGTTGCTGTGATTTTGCACAGAAAAACAAAGGGGTTTCTGCCCACAAGAGAGAATATAAAAGGCCCTGGAAGCCTCTGCATTTGGTCTTCAGCTGGCTCAAGAGATGGCCTCTCCATCCCAAAGAGATGCCTGAAAGAAACTGCCTGAAAGAAACTGGAACAAAGGATTATAACTACGGGGGTGTGAGTGATGGCTGGACCCAGGCCATAAGTGACAATGTTGGTCTGAAAAGGATTGGGCCCAGACTAGGAAGGAGTCTAATCTGTGAGAAGCTCACTGGAACATATCTGAGGGTGAGATTTACCTATATTCAGTTTCCTACTGTATTAGGCTTAGACTTGCATGTTTTGTTTTATTTTATTTTACATGGTGATTTACTTTGGTCTGTCTGTTATAACTTGGAACCACTTAAATCCTACTTTTTATACTCATACACTTAATAAAATCACTTTTGCTTATTAATTAACCCAGAGTAAGTAATTAATACCTGGGGGAGCAAACAGTTGTGCATCTCTCTCTATCAGTGTTATAGAGGGCAGACAATTTATGAGTTTACCCTGTATAAGCTTTATACAGAGTAAAACGGATTATTCAGAGTTTAGGCTCCCAGAAAGACTGAATACTGGAGCTGGGAAAGTCCCTACTAACTAAGAAGCTGATTGAAGTGTCTAACTCAGCAAGACAGGAGTGGAGGGAAGCCTGTTCTGGCAGGCGGGGGTTGTTCTCAGTGGTATCCCAACACATCTACTGTCTTGAGGGAGTCTCTGTGACCCAACCCATCACAGCATGTTCCCATGCATAGCACCATTAAAAAAAAAAAAAAAAAAAGACCACTTTTTGTTAAAAGCCTAAAAATGCATACCAGTTTGAAATTATTGACCTAAGTATTCAGAATTGGGCTCCAAATATAGAAGGACCAGAAGAGTACTGTGAATTTCTGCCATTCCTAAGGCCTGGTCTACACTAGCAAATTAGGTCAGCATAATTACGCAGCTCAGGAAAAATCCACAGTAAAATAAGCAGATAAAACACTCAGGCCTACACAAAGCAGAATATTTAATTATATGGTACCGTTTTTACACTTTTTTTTATTGTGAGTTTGATCCAACTCTTGTTGAATGCAAACAGAAGCTGGACTGAGCCCTGTAACCACACTTTAAAATAGACTCAGGTTAGTTACCAATCTCTTTTCACATTTTTGCTCAAATTATACTAACCAAAGCAACGTAAGGCTTCATCTCCCATGCCTGTATGTTTGTGTTGTCTATTATTATAGGAGAGATTCTCTTTTCAAATGCTTCTTTGGCTGAAAGACAAACAAGTATAAAAGAACAAGGTATGGTTAATTTCTTGATAATAAAAATCGACATCTAATGTTAATTTTAATTTTTTTAAAATACACCATGTTTAACCAGTTGACAAAATAACTATTTTTGGAGTCTGATCTCTCTGCCACCCAAGCACATTTTTTTATTTAAATTCACCACCTTCCAAACATAAAAACTACAATTACATTGTATTACACATTGAAATTATATATGTATGATAATAAAGGAATGGAAATGCAGATGTATAACACACCAATATGACTACTCAGTAAATTATACTAAAAACTACATGATCACCTTCAAGTGGACTTCTTTGTTGCATAGAAAATTCTTGGCTTTATAACAGTCTTAAGATAAGTCCACTCTGTAAACTGTATAAAATATGAAAAATAAAAAAGTGTAGTTTTTTTACACACAATAATAAAATGTTTATCAGTTGCTTTAAAAAAATAACAAAAGGCAGTATTAAAGTAGCCTGCACAACCAGAGTTGCTGATAAGTGTGTACTTTTCCTATAAACCCATTTTTTGAATAGGTTTAGAACATACCTGCAAAAATGTCACCATATGTAAAATTTAGCATATAAAAGCTTGAAAATAATTGCTTAGTGAAGAGTTTCAGGAGGAGAAACAGAAAAAAATCTTTTATTGGCAAAAATCGCCATTTACTGGTTTCCTCTATTTTTGGTTGTTTCCTAACTTTTGTCAATAATGTAGCGCTCTGTAAGGAACATTAGTTCAAAGGCAGGGAAAAGATCTGGATAGGTGCCATATGTGTATCACATCCAATGTCATGGATAGCATCTGAGTGCAAATAATTATTATTGATCTTAATCTTGGAAGGAATCCTCCTGAGAGCTAGCACAGATTACCACTTGATAAGTAGAACTAATGCAACATATATACCCTGATATAATTCCAGGCGAAAATAATCCTTCAAGGCTGAATTTGACATTTGTTAGCAAACAGCACATTAGATAGGCCATTCTGGAGTCTAGGATCCTATTTTTGTCAATATTATTTAAAATTTATACCTCTAAAAGGTGATTAAAGCTCATCCCATGGTGCAATTAAAGGAAAGCCTGCTTTTATAAGAGCTTTCAGCAATCTGCAAAGCAGCTGAGCTAATCCCCTATATAGTTCTTACCTTGTTTCCTGTTCCACTCATGTGCTTCTCCTAAGCAATTTGCATCATATTGATATTGTCCGTTTTTGTAAAAGTAATCATCAGTACTAAGAATGATTCCACTTGGGTTATCCTCAAGCAAAGTCCTGTGAAATATCACAAAGATAAAACAATACATTTTTCCAATTTCTGTCCCTTTTTATCAACAATATCTGTGAACCAAATATTAACTCCTTTAGGGTTTACATAAGGCATACAACAGAGCTCTAAGTGATCTAAGCCTCAAGTTTTAAAAAGCAGTTTTCATTCCTATCAAGGCTGCCTCAACCCTACTTTCTTCCACTGCAGAAAAATTAAGTTTCATGTAGTGTACTGTGTGCAGATTTTTTGAACAAGATCTTTCAAACTGAAGTCTTCTGTTCTCTTAATGGATATCAAAGATCCTGTAGCACTTTCTGTGAAAAAGGGAGAGTGCTTTAGGCGCTTTCAAAATTTCTTCTTGTGCCATGCGCAGAGTGCTATACATGGTTTATCCACTGGTGGACACCCACTAACCTGGCAGACACCCTCCAAACCAGTAGCAGATGCATCTCAATGAGAGGTTTACTGACTCCTGAACACACATCTTGATTCATTCCCAGGGACACAGGGAGCAAATGCATCTGAGGGAAGGTTCAGCCCCAGGGAGAGGGTAGGTGACAATATAACTGTCACCCTCTAATGGGGAGGTTATAGGCATTTAGTCCCTATGAAAGCAGCTGCTGGGAAATGCCCTAGGTATGTGGTTCCTCCAGATCCTTCTGCTGAGGAGCAGAGGGGAGGTTTTGGAGGGAAGAATAGGAGGGGGTAGAGAAGGACAAAGCTTCCACGCTGATGGTCTTATACCTCTGCAAACCCTGGGAATTCACAGATTTTGGAAGCAGAATGCCCCTATTTCTTCTAGGCAGCAGTGGAGTGGCGGAACCCATGCCCTGCTGGAAGAATGAGCATATAACTCATATCCCAAGTATTCTGTGCAGGAGAATATTGTGCTGGGGATGACAGGACCCTCAAATATTTTTAATGGAAGGGGACAGTTAAAGTAATTGAAAAAAATTGATAATAGTTTGGAGTAAAAACATATCTAAGAATTCATACTATAGGGTAAGAGAAAAGAAATTAAAGACTAACTTGACAGAAAAAATGCAAGGGGAAAAAATATAATTTTAAAAAATACCTAATAATAATAGAAAAATAATGATATGCTTCTGCATCAATAGTCCCAACAAAGTTTTATTTGCATAACTGGCAGTATGACATTTCTACAGAAGTCTGAAATTGATTACTAGATGTATATTAAAAGTCTAACTATCAAAAAGCTTTCTGGGAGTTGCCCAGAAAACAAAGGGCTGGATTCTCCAGTTCACTATGCACTACTTATTTGGTTTAAAGTGAATTTAAAACAGGCCAGAGATTACGCAGAATTCTGCCAGGAGGAATGTCAGCAGTTGTAAACCTGTCAGACCTGACATATTCTCAGCTAAACCCATCCCTGACGCCATGTGGAGGTGGGGGCATGTCACAACTGGCCCAGGGACAGGAGGGGCATGGTGGAGCTGAGCTCTATTTACCAGATCTTCTGCTGGCATAAGCTCCATTATGGAGCTTGTACCAGTGACAGATATTAAGAGTAGGCCCCCAATTGCTCTAACCTCCACCAGCAACAGCTGGCCAAGGATCAGGAAGATGCAACTGGCTCAGCTCCCTGCAATTATCGATGTCCACTATGTCTCAGTACAGCTTGGACATGATGATGAATTGGGGCTTAAATTAGGCCATTTGCAAACACCAGAAAACTATTTTTTGTTGTTGCTTTCTCTTGTTAATAAATCCTACAATAAAACTGTTAAGTCAGTAGTCCCCAAACTTTTTTGTCCATGACACTTTGGGAGCTATGGTCAGGAGATCGGGCCAGGCCACAGTCAAAGCTGGGGGCCATGGTCGGGAGCGGTACCGGTGCTGCAGCTGTGGCCTCAGCTGGGGAGCAGGGCCCCAGCTAGGGTGCAGGGCCCCGTCGAGGCTGCAAGCCAGGGACTGCAACTGAGAGCAGGTCAGTAGTTGGGAGCTACAGCTGATGACCAAGGCCGGACCTGCAGGCTGGGGCCAGAGTGGACCTGAGTGGCGCTCCCTCCCCATCCCCTGTGAGGGCTGGGCTAGGCCCCACCAAGCTTCCACCAAACATTCCTCCACACATCTCAGTTTGGGGACCACTGTGTTAAGTGATTTCTCTTATAAACACATAATATAAACAAACATTCTACCTTGCCAAAAAAGATTTTCCTGATCCTGGAACCCCTCTGAGAAGAACAAGAACTTGACCTACAAGATGTGTCTTTTTTCTCATTACCGGACAAACAGGTGGTTGGTGTACTTGAGAGAGGTTCAATTTTTGGATTCCATCTTGATTTCCCCATACCTTCGGAGATGCGTTGCTATCCCAGACATGTGAAACCACTGGAGGAGGAAAAGGCATTCCTTTGCCATGCGTCCTGTAGTCTGAAACAGGCCTCCATTGTCCCGGACTGATAGCTACTGGAATTACAAAGCTGTGATTTCCACCTGATGGATAAAACACAGGAGCCATTGGATTCCAAGGACGCTGTGGAGGGTGCTGTGGTGGTGGAAAAATATGTAAATTCCATCCCTGCTGAACATCTGCAAGTTGTGGCGATTTGAAACTGGATCCTTCAGGAGATTCAAACACTTCAGGGAGAGAAATGCTTTTTTGGCTACTACACACAGCCATTACACCTTCCTGTGGTTCAAGGCATTTTGAGCTGGAATTTCCGCTAGCTGTTGTACCAGCTTCTCCAAGTCCCTGGAAGAAATGACCAGAAGCATTCAAACTTCCATGGTCTAAAACAATATTCTGTGATTGATTAAGATTTCTACAAGCCACTTCCGAGTTTGTTGGTTTAATGACTTCTGGAGCATTGTCAGTATTAATTTCTGGCAGACTAGATCTTACTGATACTTGTGCAAAAATGTCCATGTCAGCTGATGAACTATTCTTTGTTTGAATGCTAGATTTACTTACAGCCGGCTGAGAAGATTTGTGACCCTCTGAGATTAACACAGAGGAGTTGTTTTCTAACTTCTCATTCTCTGTCTCTGCTTGCTGCAGAGAAAGCAAGACATTAAACCCTAAACAGGATTTTTCACTCTCAGGAAATTCATTAATGCCATTAGAATTACTCTGGTCCAATGTCACAGGCTGCTTTCCTGTGATTTTGTCATTTGTGGAATCATACAATTTGTCTCTCAGACTGTATTTCTCAAAAGCAGTTTGTATCAAGGAATCTAGCTCTTCAGTCAGCTGAATATCAGGTGATGGGATCTTTTCTGATTCTTCTTTATAGTTCACAATATCTTCTTTTGCACAACTTTCACCCACTATTTCATTTGCAACAGAGCTTTGCTGGTTAACAAGAGATAGAGATGATGCTATTGAATCAAAACCTGAGACTTTTGAAGATATTACTCCCTTAGCAGCTGTGGAAAGTTCTAGCAGACAATCCATAGCATTTTCAACTGTTAAATAAGATAAAGAAAATAAATCAAAGAAAATGATCATGGTAAGGAATAAAGCCTAATTTTAATTCAATTTAAATAACTTTTTACAATGTATAATTCAAGAAATATTATTTATATCAAACCCTGAATTTCAGAGATAGTAAACAGAAACTTTACCAAATAATTTGCTAACATACTTTCCTCCGACCTTTACAACAAATGTTGCTCACTGGGGACAAGACCAAACTGAATCTGCACACACTTCAATACAAAAGCATAATATGCAAAAAAGTAAATAAACTGGGAAGCTAAATTTAACTCTGGGTAGGAAGAAAAAGATTACACAGACTGATTAAATGAATACTTGTTTCTAGTCTATACAACACAGGAGAAATAGGATTAAATAAATTGAAATAGTCACTAAAAGGAGAATTGTAGAGGTACAAGTTAAAAAAAGATAGGCATAGAAACTTTTTTTTATTATAGTCAGGGCTAGTTAAAAGCGTTAATGACAAAAAAAATTGGGGGAAAGGGGATGTGGGAGTCTTAAGAGGAGTCAAATCAGCTGGAACTTTTCTGTTTATTCCAGAAAGCTACATAGAAAGAAATTGCACACTAAAAAAACAAGCAAAAAAAAGGTATTTTCTAAAGTCCAGCTCTTTCAACACAGCTGGGTAGATCTTCCCTTTAATTTAGAGAATCTTGCTAGCCTTTCCTCCTTTTTTATTACAGCAACTACCAGTCCATTAAAAACTGATAGTGATAAGTTTCCCTTTTTGAATCTGTTCACAGGAGGAAGATGATAAAATAACCAAAAACCAACCCTCCATGCCAAAGACGACAAAATGAATCAATCTACTGAGAAGAGAAACAGACTTTTTCTCTCTCTCTTCCATCTTATTTGCTCCCTCAGAGTACTTGGCCAGGCCTATCTGAAAACACATCCAGACAAAACGTGTATAGAGAAACACAACAAGGAATATATTGAAGGACAGGAAAGACACTGGAGGTGTTTAAAAAAAAACCCACACATGCACACACGTACAAACAGCGCACACTTAAAGACAAGCAAAGGGAAATCTTTAATACTTCAATCATTGGTCTAAAATCCATTTTTTTTTGCTAACATATTGTTTATGAAGCATGCTTCCTTCAGTAAGTCACACAAGTGACCTGCGTGGGTGGGTGTTGTTGGTTTTTATTTTTAAAGGGTTATCTTTGTCAATAGATTCTTTTGAATAAAACATGCAACTGTTACACTTGACATATCTACCAAAATTATTGCAAATGACAATTCTCTTAGTGGGTATATTAATAACCCAATGTATTCTCAGTCAACCTCAAGATAAATCTATTATTTTACCACGCATTTTTTAAAAAACAAAATTTTTAAAGAACATTTTTAATTGGTGAAGATATCAACTTGAATTTAGGAAGGGGTAAGAATCATATAGCTAAATGGCATGAAAAGTCTGTTAAATTATAAACTTTGTAAATGTTTGCACTTAACATTAAAAATAGTATTTAGGTTAGGTAACAATACAGTAACTCCTCACTTAACGTTGTAGTTATGTTCCTGAAAAATGCGACTTTAAGCAAAATGATGTTAACCGAATTCAATTTCCCCATAGGAATGAATGTAAATGGGGGGAGGGGAATAACTAGCTGTCAAATATTTCAGACGACATTTCATTCTTTCCCTTTCTTGGCAATATGCCTGGTAAAATCCCACTTTGTGTGTAATTCATTATGTATAGCTAAAATACTTCTATATTTGACATCCCCACCCCAAAATAACTCCTCCTGGACTTGCACTCTGCATTTTCCTCCATTACCTATGTGTCAAGTGCCAGTGAACTTGTATTTAGAACAGGGGTAGGCAATCTATGGCACATGTGCTGAAGGCGGCACACAAACTGATTTTCAGTGGCCTGGCCATCAGTCTGGGGCTCTGCAGTTTAATTTAATTTTAAATGAAGCTTCTTAAACATTTTGAAAACCTTATTTACTTTACATACAACAATAGTTTAGTTATATATTATAGACTTATAGAAAGAGACCTTCTAAAAACGTTAAAATGTATTACTGGCACGCGAAACCTTAAATTACAGTGAATAAATAAAGACTCGGCACATCACTTTTTAAAGGTTGCGACCCCGGATTTAGGATAATAATGGAAATAGATAAGTGACACACAAAAATAGAAGAGATCTACCAAAAAGAGTGAAAGAGGCTAAGGAATTTGAGATAATGGAAACCCCAAAGGAATATGAGAGAAGGAAATCAGTCCAAGGAAGCCTGCTGAAGATTCCAGTGCAAATCACAGATAAAATGCATCCTGCATGAGCTGGGCCGCAGGGAAGTGATCAGTGATGCTGGCACAAAATGGGAGTTTAAAAACAAAACCCAAAACACAGAGCTGCAGGTACAATATACTCAGGTTAGTAAAATCACAAGAGATTGATATGTAGCATACACCCATACAGAATTTGGGACAGTCTTGTGCAGTGGTTAAAGCTCAGATATGTCAGTCAGGAAAGAAGGGTTCTCTTCTCAATCATTGTCTTGCTGTATGGCTTACGGCAAGCCACCTAACTTCATTAAGTAAAACATATTACTACTTACCATCATCACAAAAACGTTATGAATCTGAGAATCCTACATGGGAAGTGGGGGACCAGATGTTCCAATTTTATAGGGACAATCCCAATATTCCAGGCGTTGTCTTATATAGGCGTCTATTACTCACAACCCCTGTCCTAATTTTTTACACTTGCTATCTGGTCACTCTAATGCAGGGGTCAGCAACCTTTTAGAAGTGGCGTGCCAAGTCTTCATTTATTCACTCTGATTTAAGGTTTTGCATGCCAATAATACATTTTAACATTTTTAGAAGGTTTCTTTCTATAAATCTATAATAAATAACTAAACTATTGTTGTATGTAAAGTAAATAAGGTTTTTAAAATGTTTAAGAAGCTTCATTTAAAATTAAATTAAAATGCAGAGTCCCCTGGACCGGTGGCCAGGCCCTGGGCAGTGTGAGTGCTACTGAAAATCAGCTCGAGTGCCGCCTTTGGCACACGTGCCATAGGTTGCCTATTCCTGCTCTAATGGGAAGTGCTATAAAATTCCTAAGTATTATGACTCATTGTAATGGGGTGTTTGCTACTCGTTGCTCGATGGCGTCTCCTTGTGGCTCATCTAGGGAATTAGCTTACCACCATCCATGCCCCATCCAGCAATTGCTCAGCCTATTGCCACAGTCACTCGTTCTGTGGCCCCTCTCTCACTGGTCAGGAGCTGCAGTTCATCTCCTTCATTGCTTAGCCCTCCAGCCAAGTCACAATTATCCTCCCCTTCCAGGGTCTCACCAGTCTCTCTTCACACCGTCTCAGGCAGTCCTCATAGCCACTGCACCAACTGCACCACTCCCGCAGTGGCTTATAGGGGAATCCGGGCCCGCCCTCTGCACTGGGTTTCAATCAAAGGGCCCTTGAACCAGCAGTTCAGGTCTATTCTCTCAGCCCTTACTGCTCCTTCCCTGTACTGTTTCCCATGCTTCTAGTACAGGTTCTTACTCTGCTCCCCTGTAGCATGACTGTAGGCTTCCTCACTGCAATCTGTTGCCAGCTTCCTGGCTTTACAGAAGCCCCACCTGCTTCTGTCCAGGAGAGCTTCATCCCCAGATAAGCCTCATCGCTCCTCTTTGGGAGCAGCCAATGGTTAATTGACCTCTCTTGCCTGTATTAACCCCTCCAGGGCTAATGTGTGGTGAACACCCCCATCACACACATGTATTCATTAAAAGTTAAATTCTGACCTCTAAAAACAGTGAAGTCCATCAGAGCTGCACTGCCTATCTGAGAGCAGAATTTGCCTATGAAATCCAACTGTTAACATAACAAATGTTTTATTTACCTTTAAAATCACATTCAGACAGCACCATATAAACCACACTAGCATCCAGGTCAGAAAACATTTCTGACATGTTGTTTAAGAGCTCTTCCTGATTGACACTGTAAATTGCTCGTGACACTGCCACATCTGAAGGTGGTACCAGTCCTTCACCAGAAGCAGCCATTCTCTCCGAATCCACGACTTTCCTGGAGGGACTCACACCCAGATTTTTCCTTTTCTTTGGCATTCTGTTATTCAGAACAAGTTTCCTTTCTGTTTTATTTTGCCCATATGATGTTGATTTTGTCAAGTTCAGACCAAACAAGGCAAGATACCTTTCATCTCTCTGATGGCCACATTACCAATAGCAGACCTAGAAAGAGAATGGAGAAATGTTTAAAAATAGGCAACTGAATTTCCACTGCATTAACTCTTAACTATTGAAAGGTCTGAAAAGTTTTTTATTTTATATTTTTGAGAGGGGGGTTGCTTTTCTTTTTTTTCCAGGGGATGGGAAGAAAGAGCTTCTATTTTTATTTTAAAAATTTTTTACACTAAATATTCAGATCCTGTCTAGACAGAAGAACTAGTGAAATGGTATTACAAGATCCAAGAAAGTGAAAGTTAAGTAAGTGAAAGGGGAAGGACTATTTAATCAGTTTTAAAACCTTTTTTGTTAACACATTTAATTTCCACGACCAATCATCATTTTGGGGAAATGTGCCCTTTGTTAAAGATGTAGCACCTTCACTTCCTCTATTAAGGTGTTAGAGATCACAATAAACATCTCCAAGATCTTCCAAAGGTCTTCCAGCAAAATCAGGAAAGATTAAACTTAACATTCCTGATATTTCTAAAGATAAAAACAAGCAGAAAGAAGTCTTATTAAAAGCCTTTCAGGTGCTTATACATCATGAAGTGAAAAAGTGCAGAAGCCCTTTTAAAAAAAATTCTTTGACTTTCAGGTGGCAAAATGAACTAGCACTTTGTGTCACACTAATTATTACACCAAGCCAATATGGAAAGCAATTAGTTATCTATATATAGCCAGTATATGTATACAGTGAGGCTGCTTTTTCTTTATAATGCAGAACTTCAAAGTTTTATTGTTGTGCGTTCAAACTGATAGCAGCAGAAAACACTATAAACTCAGTTTAACAACTTTACAAAGAACTATGTACAGGCAGTTACTAAATTTTCTATTTGATATGGTTTAGTTAACCTGATATTTAGATTAATTTTATATTACCCCACTTTATTCTAATCTGATTTGTTTACACTTTTGCTTATTTATTTAGTTTAGTTAATACAATTGGAAACCTGTCTGGTTTACATATTTTTCCCTAGATGTCAAGATTATGGACCTGAGAAACCCTGAGGTAGATGGAAGAGGCAACTCTGTGAAGGATCTAACAGTGGCTCACAGAAGTATCCCACAGTTAGTTCTCCTATAGCTAGTGCCCAAACCAGAACACAGTTGTCAAACCTTAGTCCCAGATTTGGACCTTAGCGTCAAAAATATGGGGGTTAGCATGAAAACCTCCAAGCTTAGTTACCAGCTTGGACCTGGTACTTGCTGCCACCACCCAAAAAATTAGAGTGTTTTGGGGCACTCTGGTCCCCCCGAAACCCTTCCCCGGGGACCCCAAGACCCAAACCCTTGAGTCTCACAACAAAGGGAAATAAATCTTTTCCCTTCCCCCCTCCAGGTGCTCCTGGAGAGATACACAGACACAAGCTCTGTGAATCTAAACAGAGGGAGTCCACGCTCTGTAATTCCAATCCTGGAAACAACAGGACTTTCCTCTTCACCCAGAGGGAATGCAAAATCAGACTAGTAAATTTAACCCACACAGATCTCCCTCTGACTTCTTCCTCCCACCAATTCCTTGGTGAGTACAGACTCAATTTCCCTGAAGTTTTCCAGTAAAGAAAAAACTCCAACAGGTCTCAAAAAGAAAGCTTTATATAAAAAAGAAAGAAAAATACATACAAATGGTCTCTCTGCATTAAGGTGACAAATACAGGGTCAATTGCTTAAAAGAATATTGAATAAACAGCCTTATTCAAAAAGAATACAATTCAAAGCACTCCAGCAACTATAGACATGTAAATACATGATCTCTGTACTCACAACTTGGAAACAGAAGATTAGAGAGCAGGAAATAGAAATCACTCCTCATAGCTGAGAGAGCATCAGGCAGAAGAAAAAGAACACAGACACAAAACTCCCTCCACCCAGAGTTGAAAAAATCCTGTTTTCTGATTGGTCCTCTGGTCAGGTGTTCAGATTACTTCTTTCCAGGTGAAAGAGATGTTAACCCGTAGCTATCTGTTTATGACAACAGTCAGTCACCTTTTGAAGGAAAGTTCACTTACATATTAAGCATTTCTTCCAATACGCATAGTATTTTTTTAATAAATGGAAGCTATCTTTTCAAATGATTTCACATCTCCCATGTTGGCTATAACATTGAATCAGAATGCAGTATCACCAATGAAAAATAAACATTTGAAAGTAAACTACAGTAACTCCTCGCTTAACGTTCTAGTTATGTTCCTGAAAAATGCAACTTTAAGCAAAACAATGTTAAGCGAATCCAATTTCCCCATAAGAATGTAAATGTAAATGGAGTGGGGAGGGATGGGGGGTTAGGTTCCAGTATACACATTATAAATTTTAAACAATTTAATCCTGTACACAGCAATGATGATTGTGAAGCTTGGTTGAGGCGGTGAAGTCGGAGGGTGGCAGAAGGTGGAATATTTCCCAGGGAATGCCTTACTGCTAAATGATGAACTAGTACTCAGCTGAGCCCTCAAAGGTTAACACATTGTTGTTAATGTAGCTTCACACTCTACAAGGCAGCACAATGGAGGGAAGGAAGACACCATGACGCCACTCTAAGTACATTGCCTTTTAAAGTAGATCAGCAAGTTGATACAGCAGCTGCTGCCAGCAAGCTCCCTCCGACAGTCAGTCGTGCCCCCCCTGCTCTGTGAAGAAGTGGAGGAGAGGGGACACCCTGACATTAGCAGCCCTCTTCTCCCCCCTTCCCCCACACAGCAAGCAGGAGGCTCCCAAGAGCAACTCCAAGGCAGAGGGCAGGAGCAGCACAAGGTAGTGGGGGGACGGACAGCTGAACTGCCAGGCAACTGATAGCCTGCTGGGCGGCTGCTGCACAGAGAACTTAGGGGAATGGGGAGCTGATGGGGGGCTGCCGGTCCACCCTGGTTCAGAGCCCCCATCAGCTAGCTCCAACGGACTACTCTTTCTGCAAGCAGTAGACAAAGCAGGCAGCTGCCAAACAACGTTATAAGGGAGCATTACACAACTTTAAGCAAGCATGTTCCCTGATTGATCAGCAATGAAACAACATTAACTGGGACCACTTTAAGTGAGGAGTTACAGATGCGCCCCAGGTTACGCAAACCTGACTTACGCAAATCTACACTTACAGAAAAAGTTCCGTAAGCTAGAAATAGAAAGGTTGGTTTGTTTGTTTTGGGTTTTTTGGGGGGACAGGAGGGGGCGAGGCGCAAAATTGTCGGGTATACATTTCCAACTCACGCAAAATTCGAGTTATGCAAGCGGTTCCAGAATGGAATGCTTGTGTAAGTCGGGGAGCATCTGTACTGTACTTCTACTAAGGAAAGAAACCTTTGAAATGAGCTAAGCTGATTATATCAAGATTATACATACAACCCACAACCCCCCCACCAACATTAGAGGCAATATTTTAAAACTAAATCCAGTATTACTCATTAATGATATTCAGAAGTCTATGCGGAGCATACAACTGCCTAGCATCAAATTCTTAGAGGTTCTTCACAAATACTTTAGAAGTGGTATCTCTAATGTCTAATCATTGTGAGTTTAGCTGTGCCTGATAAGCAAAACCCTGCCTTGGTGGTGGGATGCAGCCAGGGCTGTCCCTAGACATTGTGGTGCCCTACGCAGCCCCCCAGCGGGGGTGTTGGCCCCAGGCCTCCGCGGGAGGGGGGTTGGGGGGGAGAATGCTGCACCCAGGGTTTGTGGGGGGCAGGAGCAGGCTTGGGGGGCAAGTGGGAAACTGCCCCCCCCAGCACAAGCCAGCGGAGCGCAGCAGGTTGGAGCCGGGTTGCTCCATTTTCTGCCACTCGGTGATTGCATGGTGGGCCCAACTATATACTCACAGGGTGGCGGGAAGTGGAGTGACACAGCCCCAGCCCACTCTGCTCTGCTCCCCTGGCTCCCAGCCTTGGGACTTGGAAGGCAGGGGGGAACCGCTCCCCAGCACAAGCCGGCGGTGCGGTTGGGAGCTGGCAGAGTGGAGCGGGCTGGGGCCGGGACACTCCACTTCCTGCCTCCCCGTGAGTGCATGGGCACGCCCAACCCCTGCTGAATCCCCCGGGACGTAGCTCAGTGGAAGGGGTGGAGTAGAGGTGGGGCTAGGGCGGAGCAGGGGTGGGAAGAGGTGGGGCAAAGCAGGGGCTTTGGAGAACGGGGTGGGGGCGGAGGCAGCTTTCCTGGCTGACTCAGCTGGCCAGGAAATCAGGCTGGCCCCTGGAGCAGTACACAGCTGCGTAGGGCACCAGGAAATTTGGGGCAATTTGGTGCCCCAAATTTCCTGGTGCCCTATGCAGCTGCGTAGTTTGCGTATGAGTAAGAATGGCCCTGGGTGCAGCACTGCCTGTGAAGCTCCCGGAGGGATTGTGCCCATAACTCCCTGGCATCCAGGGACAGTGCATTCTGTACATTAATCCTTAGGATGGTGGAGTGTGCTTCCCTCTGGCCAGCTCTGCTGATCAGCTGTGGAGAAGTATTGCCATGGCAGAAGCTCCTCTCTGCCCCTTTTGGTATGATTTCAACCTCTGTGCAGAAAGCAGTCCCTGTACACAGGAGAGCACAATTTCATCTGGAGAGAAGGTGATCTCTCTTTTCCACTCTACCAAGTGCCCTGGCATGATCCAGTCACCAATAGTTCCTATATATAAGAAGTAGTGCTCTGAAAGCATTTTATTTATGTTGAATATAGTGGTAATTCAAAAAAGTGAAGTCAGCCTAGGCAAATAGTAATGAGTGTTTCAATCATCAAAACAAGAGGAAACTGAAAAAAATCAGACTTGCGCACAAAGGTTGGCATGTCACTGAAAATGGAGTATTTAAAGAAGGAACAACAAATGTAGGCCCTGCTACCACAAAGCCAGGAATAGAGTTAATGAAACAATGCATAAATTCAGCTTAAATGCAGTTCCATCTTAGAAAAGCGTGCACTCTTAGCATGGTGCATTGTGCTAAGAATACAGTTTCTAGTAGCACAAATTGAGAATATTATCTGCTGCATTTTTAAGCCACCCTCTGCTTATACTAACCCAATTTATTACTCTGAAACACACCTCTGCTTTTTTTGCAGTTCCTATTTTGCTATATCTAGGAGCTCTTTTATATTCTAAGAATAACCCAAAAAGCTGCAAGTTGCAAAGAGTGGTAGGGTTGGCATCTCTAGTCTGCTAAGAGTGCTGCGTGCTGCTTGAACAGCCAGGAATAGCTATCGGAGAATTTCCCTTCTGTAGGGGATCCTCTGCCAGTGGAAACAGTTCCACCACCTCCTGTGCCAGCAGCTCCTCCGCCACCAGTGTAAGAGAATGGAGGGGTGTTCTGGGGGGAGAGACATGATGGATCACAGCTCCCCTACGACTCATCTTCAATTGATGTAATGTCTATGACTTTACATCAGCCCTGCTGTTCTAACTTGCTCTGTGATTTCACTGCCGTCCACTCCAGAGCTGCACCTGGCTCCCGGCAGCTGCCTCTCTTTACTCTCATCCAGGCTAAGGATAACTGCTTAGATATTGTGATTTGAAAAGCCATCTTACTTTTCAGAAAATGCCCATTTCTTAATGAGCTGATTTTATGAATAGAAGAGTTATTAAGAAAGCAATTTCCAGAAAAGTGGACTCTGCACACCCACTCACGTGTGTACGTGAATCATCGTGTGGGGGAATATTTAATTCCAAGAAATGTGTGTTCATGAAGCAGTTATCAGGGAAGAGGTATGTGTGAAAACAGTGAAGTTGAGACTGTGCCAGAGGAGCACAGTTCTTTATCAATGCTGAAATGAAACAGCTGCTTACTCTAACTGGATATGTGTACAATAATTGCTAGAATTAAACCTTGAGCAGAGTATATTACAGCCTCTGGCTAACTAGTTAGAAATCAATTTCTGTATGTTCACCATAGTCCTAGCCTTCACTACATCTACATCAGCATGCTGTTACTGCCCCATCTTACTCTAGGTGAAAGAACTCCCATCCAGAGCTCAGTACAGGGCCTTAAATACAGATTGATTCATGTTATGTTACCTGGAACCTAAAATTGAGGCTGTCCCTCGGGTCTCTATACTGAAGTGCAATTGGAAATGTTATTTGTCCACTACATGATACTGGCAGACCAGGTTCCACCTCATGCCAAAGCCCTCATGCCTCAGCTGAATACTGATAATTACACAGCTGATCAGTTTGGCTCACCTCTATGTTAGTATTGTTAAAATAGGTATTAGAATGATAAGAATGTGGCTAGTGTTAGACTTTACTGAATGCTTGTGAGTTGTTGCATGCATTAATCTCACTTATAATATTTGTATTCCTTATTGTAATGTAGTATTTGAGTGCTTGCATTGTAAGCCTCAACAACTGTAAAAATCACCAGACAGGAGAGAGACATTAACTCATGTGAAATGCTGATCACCAACAGAAGGTGTTCCTGCCTTACAAGGACGGCTCATCAACACCTGATGGACTACAGTGGAACATTAAAGAGGACAAAAGATTTATTGTTTACTTGCCTTCCTCCATGAAGATGGGTCTTGTAAGTTAATTCCTCCCATCAGCTGAGTTTTCAGCAAGAAGCAGAAGAGGGGAAGAGAATAAATACACTAACTCCTCACTTAATGTTGTAGTTATGTTCCTGAAAAATGCGACTTTAAGTGAAACGATGTTAAGCGAATCCAATTTCCCCATAAGAACGAATGTAAAAGAGAGGGTTAGGATCCAAGGAAATTTTTTTCACCAGAGAAAAGACTATATTATATACATAGAAACATACACACACAGTATAAGTTTTAAACAAACAATTTAATACTGGTACACAGCAATGATGATTGTGAAGCTTGGTAGAGGTGGAAGAGTCAGAGTGAATATTTCCCAAGGAATACCTTACTGCTAAATGAACTAGCAATTGACTGAGCCCTCAAGGGTTAACTCTCACACTCTACAAGGCAGCAGGAATGGAGGGAGGGGAGACAGCATCCAGGGGCGGCTCTAGGGATTTTGCCGCCTCAAGCACGGCAGACAGGCTGCCTCCCGTGATTTGCCAGCGGACGGTCCGCCGAAGCTGCAGGACCAGCGGACCGTCCACAGGCACGCCTGCGGGAGGTCCACCAAAGCCGCGGGACCAGTGGCACCGGCAGAGTGTCCCCCGCGGCTTGGCATGCTGAGGCCTGGAGCTGCCCCTGACAGCATCCCAGACAAA
This sequence comes from Gopherus evgoodei, assembly GCF_007399415.2. Taxonomy (NCBI): domain Eukaryota; kingdom Metazoa; phylum Chordata; order Testudines; family Testudinidae; genus Gopherus; species Gopherus evgoodei. The sequence goes on along the minus strand of NC_044326.1, from coordinate 45,497,979 downwards.
GAGAGACACCCTGTGAGAGAGACAGAGAGATGCGCATTTCCCCTTTAAGTACATTGACCCTACTCTTAAGTACACTGCCTTGTTAATTAAATCAGCTTGCTGAGACTGCAGCTGCTGCCAGCAAGCTTCCTCCCTCCTGAGCCCTGTTATGTGTCCCCCCTGCTCTACGGAAGATGGAGTAAGTGGGGTGCAGAAGCATGGGGACACCCTCTTCCTTCCCTCCTCCTCCCCCCCTCCCCCCCGCACAGCAAGCAGGAGTTTCATAGAGCAGCTCTAAGACAGAGGGCAGGAGCAGCACGTGGTGGGGGGAGGGAAAGCTGAACTGCCAGCAATTGATAGCCTGCTGGGCAGCTGCTGCACAGGGAACTTAGGGGAGCAGTGAGCTGATGGGGGGCTGCCAGTCCACTCTGGTTCCAAACCCCCACCAGCTAGCTGCAATGGGCTGCTCTTCCTCCAAGCAGTGGACAAAGCAGGCAGCTACCAAACGAGGATAGAAGGGAGCATTGCACAACTTCAAATGAGCATGTTCCCTAATTGATCAGCAACATAACAATTGAACAATGTTAACCGGATGACTTTAAGTGAGGAGTTACTGTATCCCTAAGAAGGAACTGCATCTCTGTGCTGCTTGGAGTGATGGGGGAAGAGGGGTAAAGTTTTCTAAGCATAAGCAAGCGATACCTAGCTCAGTGGTTCTCAAACTTTTGTACTGGTGACCCCTTTCACATAGCTAGCCTCTCAGTGTGACCCCCCCCCCGATGAATTAAAAACACTTTTAAATATATTTAACACCATTATAAATGCTGGAGGCAAAGCAGGGTTTGGGGTAGAGGCTGACAGCTCACGACCTCCCATGTAATAACCTCATGACCCCCTGAGGGGTCCTGACCCCCAGTTTGAGAACCCCTGACCTAGCTGTTTAGCCTGGGTTAGCCCTAAAGGACATATAGAGCTTGCTTATTATAGAACTTTCTTTACCTTTTTAATCCTTAAGATTGCAACTCATTTGTGTATATACGTTTACCTGCTTTAACTTTTAAATTACTCGTTTCCTTTTTAGTAAATCTTTATATAGTTTATTACAGGATTGGCTACAAGCATTGTCTTTGGTGTGAGATCTAAAGTGCAACTGACTTGGGTAGGTAATTGGCCCTGAGAGTAACCTGAATATTACTGTGCTTTTTGGTGTAAGGGACCATCTATCACATAGGTAGACTTAACTGTGTGGGAAGACAGATCAAACCACCCCAGGGAACTGTCTGTGACTCCATGTTAAGGCTATTATAGTGCCTTAACATGGAGTCACAGCCAATTTGGGGTTTGTGCCCTGGTTCCTAAGTGTCTGCCCTAAGGTTGGTACTCACGTTCATGAGTCACTGCAAGACAGTGACACACACTAATTCATCAAAAAGAGATTTGAATTACTCAGAAAATGAGTATCTGGTGAATGTTTCTTTACAAAGGTTCAAGACATGCACCTGAAGTGAGTAACCCCTTTGTCTTATCAGTAGTATGCATTTGCCTCTTAATTTTAGCCTCATGATTTATGCAGAGTCTGAATGATTTTGTGCTTAATAACAAAAGTGTAGTATGCTGTAGACATGTGCAGGGCTAATATTTTCTGAGTACATGTTTGATACTTGGCAATATCCTTCACTCTGATATTTCTAGAAATTTCTGCAGGAGACATCTATCCCAAGAATGATACTGAAAAATTGGTAGTATTGTGTGAGTGGATAAAAGTATGTGTATCAAAATAACTGCCTTACTCAGGGTATTGCTGGGCACCCTGATGATAGAAGGTACCTGAATGTTCTCAAAGTTTGATGAGTGACATGTCTTTTGCATCTGAAGAAGTGGGTTTTTTACCCACGAAAGCTTATGCTCAAATAAACAGGGGTCGGTAACCTACGGCACACGTGCCAAAGGTGGCACGCGAACCAATTTTTGATGGCACACGGGGCGGGCTGAGCGGCTCAGACCGCCGCCACTCTGGGGTTCTGGGGTCCCGCCGCTGGTCCCACTCAGCACCTGCTGCTGTCCTGGGGGAAGGAACCCCAGACTGGCAGCGGGCTGTGACCCCAGCTGGCAGGAGCCGGCAGCCAAAACCCCAGAGCGGTGGCAAGCTCCACTCACCTCAGCTGCTGATCTGAGGTTCCAGCTGGTTAACAACTGATCACTCAGAAGCCTGTGTGCAGCTTAAAGTATCCAAATACGTGCCACCAGACACTGGAAAACTCAGCAAGGAAAAGCAAAGGCAAGGATCACACTAAACTAATAAGATCTGCATTTTAATTTAATTTTAAATAAAGCTTCTGAAACATTTTGAAAACCTTGTTTACTTTACATATAACAGTAGTTTGGTTATATACTATAGACTTATAGAGAGACCTTCTAAAAAACATTAAAATGTATTACCGACACGCAAAGTCTTAAATTAGAGTGCACACATGAAGACTCGACACACCACTGCTGAAAAGTTGCCGACCCCTGGTCTTTAAGGTGCCACCAGACTCCTCGTTGTTTTTGTGGATACAGACTAACATGACTAACCCTCTGATACATGTCTTTTTCTAATTTCTTGATGGACTGAATGTAAGTGTCTCCCATCCATCAAGAAACTGGAGGATGAGAAACAGGACACAGATTCAGTCCAGCTTTCTGACTTATCACATGTAAATGATCATCAGTCAAGGTCTCAGCAAATTGTATTACAAGTTAGGATGCAGCCAATACCTCTCCCTTCCACAGGCATACCACATACCCTGAAACTTACTAAATTGTTTTATGTTGGCTACGATGTGTTATATAAATTACTTCCTAAAGAAACTGGAATCTTTCAAATTCAGATCAAAATGCTTCTAGACTGCAATGAAATTGTTCAAAAGAAATCCACAAAATTATCCGAACAATGGATGAAAAGCCATTAAAGACATTTCTTTAATTTAATGCTGCCCTAAAAAAAGGGACAGTTGAATTTTCAGTTGTGGGAAATTGGCATGCGTGGGGGTGGGGGAATAATTATTTAATGAAAACAGATGTGGATATTTTAAAAGTTAAAGCTTTATAGCCATTAAAACAAATTGTCAACATCATGTGTTAAAATATACAAAGTAAATTGCCTTAAATCAAACTCTAATAAATTCTCAAGACGTTTCTTATTTTGCTGATCTGTAAATTTCAACTATCATCAGTAGAAATATTTTTTCAAAGGTTTATGAGTGTACGGTAATATCAGTATGTATCAATAAAAATCTAATCCTTCCAAGCCTAACTATGAATCACAATGATAACTGGCATATTTATATTCTGGCCAAACTGCTGATACAGGGATGGTCAAAACCTTCTGAGAATGAAGCTAAGCAAGACTACGGATCTGATGCCAATTAAGGCCACCTACCCAAATTATTGGTGGTTAGGGAATAGTCCGTTTCTCTCCCTTCTTTCCCTCATAAAATGAAATTAACATGACCTCTCAGGATTAAATTTACAACTCCTAACTCATTATATTTATGAATGTGAGTTTTTAGACAGAAAAGCTGTTTAGGAAATGTTGTATAAGTGCCATTCTCAAATAAATGTTGTGGTTCTATGTACCCCACCCCATTCCCCATCATCAGCTGGAATTTCCTTGATCGTAGATGTTGACATTGCACTCTACTGGCCTCCTACCTCAGTATCCAGCTGGGAAAATGGAGGAAGTACAGACCTCTTTGTCAGACATGGAAGCAACATATGGCCAGAGGTGAGCAGCCAGTGCAAGCAAGCAAGCCAATGAAGTAAAAGGTCAACAAGCTATTAGCCAAAAGCTAAGGATTGTTCATTTCCTTCACTTTTTTAGGACAGTGGCTTGCCTGATTTCTCCCCCTTTTAAGTTCTTGGATGAATCAGAATGAGATACTCCTCCTCTAAAGTCCCCGACATCACCCAAAGGGGTATGATTAGATAAACAAAACACAACAAAAAAACCCAACTCCCCATTCCAGCAATTCTGGGCTCCGAAATCTCACAGATCCAAAAATATATCTAGTCAACGGGTCTATACATATTTTGACGCACTTCAGGTCATGGGTCAGTTTACAGACATTATCTCAACAAAACCTACAAAAGCCAAAGGTCAACAATAATGTTTTTTAAATGCAAGGCTAATAAAAAATTGAAAATAAAACAATACAAAAATACCAATCATACATTCACTCATCCATGCAGGTAGAATAGTTCCTGTTCTATAGACAGATGCTTATAACTTCCTCTTTCATATTTTGGTACTCAATAGTTTGACTTGCACACACAAAATCTGGCTGAAACGTTAGATTAACTTGATCAGAACAAAAGTCTTTTCCTTCTAAAAATCACAACTGTGTTGTTCAATTTTTATACACAGGCCTATCTGGCTCAGAATCAGAAAGGGGTGGTGAGAGCTGCAGTGCAGTGGCTATTATAGCAACACCAGGGGGAGTATGGGGAGGTAGCTGTGTTAGTCTGTATCCACAAAAACAACAAGGAGTGAAAATTAATGGTATCTGTAAATTTCACTCCATGCATCTGCAGGGAGGAGACTTTGGAAAAGGGGAGATTGAGAAGCTGGCTGCAACTGACTGAATCACAATCTGCTTCCTGGCCTTCTCCAGGAACAGCATAACAACGTGCTGTCTCTTGTTTGGAGCTTTGTAAGGCTATGATTCAGCTCTCTAGTAATAATGACAATAATGTCAAAAGGAAATAAAAGAGGCAGAAGAAAATATTTGCCACTCGCACTATTTATGGCACGTTTTTTAATAGAGGTGTATACAAACACACATGGATACCGCCATTGAATATTTCAGGTTCTGCTTTGTTCCAAACCACTGCTGTCACAGATCTAAATTATCTGTATACAAATACATTTTTTTATATGTTAAGTGTGCTAATATAAAAAAGTTCTTTCCCTCTCATCTCAATTACTGCTATTTCTTTGTTGAAGTAGTATATAGAACTGAGGTTAAAACTGTTAAATCCATACTGATATGCCCTATATAAAAGAATAAAAATGAAAGAGGACTACTACTCTTCTTTTCTCTTCACACCCAATATTAAGTTACTTAACAGCTATTTTGGGAAAAAAAAAATATATATATACACACACACACACACACACACACACACACTGATTTTGAAAATTTTACTATGAAATATTTAGGAAGCATTGCTACCAAGACAGCTCCACCACCTTGCTCCTCAGAACATCAGATGCAGTCTAAAAAACTATTTATTTAACCAATTTCATTTTGCAAGTGATGTATTCTTTACAAATCTAGGTGGATGCATGCTTTGTAGGCCAAGCTTATTGCACACACCAGGGGCTCCTTGCAATCATCCATTTCACTCTACAAGCTCTCTGTGTGCCAGCCTCCCATCCATCTCTATTTCAGGGACTCTCTGCAACTCTCCTTAATTTCCTGACAGGGATTGTATGTGCACTCCATGCCCCAGCAGGGTCCCTCATTCTCCCCACTATACCAGCAGCTCTATTCCTTTCCCTTTCCCCTCGCGCCCCAAATCAGGGTCCCCCATTCTTCTCACCATGCCAAGGGTTCTGTTGGTCTCTCCTCCCTTCCAACCTCCAACGTACCTTTCCTTCCCCCAGACTGGGAGAGTGGTGAACGATTGGCAACCTCTCTACCTCACCTGGAGCAGACTTTGAGGAAGCAGGTGTGACATTCCCCCGGGTACAATCTGGACCATTGAACTGCTGTGTCCTCTCAGTTCTCCAACCTAGGGTGCTTTTTACAGTGCTCCACTGTGGGAACAACCACTCCTGGTCTACTCATACACAGGTACAGCATCACATGATGCAGGTTTCTCAATCCCATTGCCAGCTACTTTTCAACTGAAGTGCGGAGGGGAATGTGTGTGATAGGGAGCCTGTGTATTGGGGGGTAGGGGGAGAGTAGACAGACAGTGTGTGTTGGGGGAGAATGTGTGGGCATGCTCTCTTGTAAATTCAGACAGCCGCAGGAAGCAACCAGTCCTGAGATGGGGGAGGCGGAAACCCTGACCTCAGCTCCTGCCTCCCCCATGGCTTGTCAGTGTGGACACCTCTGCTGTTTCATCACCAAAAGCCGACTTTCAGTAAAAAAATATTTGCCAGTGCACACCAAGCCTAAAAGTAATGAGATTACAAAGGAAATAAAAGGTAAAACACAGCTAACATCTAAGGGTATGTCTTTACTAGCAACGTTAAAATGCTGCCGCTGTTGTGGCATCAGTGCTAGGAGACAGCTCTCCCAGCACTACAAAAAACCCACCTCCATGAGGGAAGTGGCCCCCAGTGCTGGGTGCACTGCCTACGCTGCCACTTGACAATGCTGAAACTTGCAGCACTCAGGGGAGGGCAGGGTTTCACACTCCTGAGCGAGAAAGTTGCAGCATTGTAAAGTGGCACTTTTGTAGACAAGGCCTAACTTAACAAGCTAAGTGAATTAAAAGCAAAGGTTTTTTTCACCACGTTTTTTTTCAGTCTTTTACTGGCTGAACACCTCTTCAGGATTCCCCCTCTCCTATACTTCAGGAGTTGCTGACACCATGAACAGAGAGAAAAGGAGGAGTGCCCTAAGGCATTGTCCTCTCTTATAATCTAATCTCTTGTGCTAGAAGCATCTCCAGCTGTTTCACAAAACCTGTTTCCAGCTGAGTCATGAGTGAAAGTCTGTTTGGAGGGAACCTTCAACTGTTTCTCTGTTCAAGATATAGGTTCTCTCTCACACACCCTGTCTCCTGCTAAAGAATGGTCATTTAACCAGCTGATCTCGCTGAAACCCGGGTCGGGTGTTGGTTAGCCTGTCTGTCTCTGAGGAATTGGTCTGTGGGCACTCCCCAAAATTACAACATACTTCAGTAACATTATGCAATAAAATCTTATAACATCACACACAGTGTTGCCACACATATTTTAACAGGACAATAACATTCAGCAGATTATGAGTTTTCAAATGATACCTCACAAGGCATACTTTGTACAAAACTTATTATAATCCTGTAAAAGAATAAACATAGGGGTACAGACTGCCACAGCAGGACATTAGGAAAGAGGAAGGAAAGAAGCAAAGAATGAAGCCCTCTCTTGCCTATCCCTCTGGCTACACCCTGATGGCTGAGTATTCTACCCACAGCTCCCAGAAGGGAGACCAATTATTTCTCGTTTGACATTCAGGTGTCAGCATATTAAACTCCACTGGGAGGATGGGCAGGAGTGTTGTTATGCTGCCAGATGTTAATTGGTGGCATTAACAGAGGACAATGGCTCAATGTGACTCCTTTTTCTCCTCTTTCAATGTTCCAATTGTCCCCAAAATCAGTGAAGTTCGGGCTACTGATAGTTAGAGCCTCCCCAGCTTGGTGAAAATGAGCGAATAAATGAGGGTGGGAGAGGGGGAGAGGAGATGGAGTGAAGGGGTCGGGAAGGAATTTTCCTCCAGGGCAAATTGGCAGTGGCCCTGGAGGTTTTTCGCCTTCCCCTGCAGCGTGGGGCACGGGTCACTTGCTGGTGGTTTCTCTGCAGCTTGAGGTCTTCAAACCAATTTTGAAGATTTCAATAACTCTATCCTGGGATAGGGGTTGTTATAAAATTGGATGGGTGGGGTTCTGTGGCCTGCCTTGTGCAGGAGGTCAGACTAGATGATCAGATTGGTCCCTTCTGACCTATGAGTCTATGAGTCTATGAGTGAGGTGGGCCTCGGAACCTGACAATCACGTAAACATCAATGAGGAAGTGAAAAGATAAAGGCTTGCAATTTTACATGTTATACCATATAAGGATAATATTAATTGTGCTTCTGCAATGTATGCCATATGATAGCCAAATAAGGTTGTGATTTATGTATAAGCAAGATATGATAATTTGCGGTTTTAAGCTTTATAAGCACTGGCGAAAATCAGTTCGGGAGAGCAGCTTAACCCTTGCTAGGGAATACGCTGTCTCTTCGTGTGTGCACACATGTATCAATGATATATCAATAAAAGGAGCCTCAGGCTGTCTGATCAATTGACAAGGTGGTGGTCTCCCCCCCCCCCCCCCGACATTATGCTGCCAGATGTTAATTGGTGGCATTAACAGAGGACAATGGCTCAATGTGACTCCTTTTTCTCCTCTTTCAATGTTCCAATTGTCCCCAAAATCAGTGAAGTTCTGGCTACTGATAGTTAGAGCCTCCCCAGCTTGGTGAAAATGAGCGAGTAAATGAGGGTGGGGGAGGGGGAGAGGAGATGGAGTGAGTGAGGTGGGCCTCGGATGCTCAGTTTTGTGCCATTAGAAAGTTGCAGTCTTTAATTCACAGAGGGCACTGCATCAAGGGAGGAATGTAAGTACAGATAATTTTTCAAAGCCATTAGTTGTCTTAGTACTTAGTCATGTCAGGTAAATTTTTGAGCTCTGCATGAGATTAATGACTAGAAGCGGTCTTAAATTTGGTTTTACGTTTTATACAAAAATGTGGACCAACAGTTGTCAATAAGCCCACCCAAAACAAGCAGGATTGATCAAAAAAAAAAAAACAAAGAAAAAAAAACCCCAAGAAATAATCAGCGGCAGACATTTGCATCTAAACATCATGATGCTGGGCAGGGCTTGAGCAAAGTCTGTAGAGCACAGAACAGTCCTAGGGGGGAAAAAAAAGAAAAAGCAGACCTAGAGACTAGTGGAAAAAAACACGTTTTTACTGTGGAGGCCTCCAGTTCATATATAGAAATGGCCTTAAACAGCATAGCTTTTAACATACAATCTCAGGTGGTATGACTGCTATGGTAATTTTAAATCACTCAGAGAAATTTGAAAGAGGATATTTAAGTAACTAGAAATATTAATTATTTTCAGTCTATTTCACATTCTATTTTTCGAACTGCATAACACTCAAAACATTTCACTGTTACTTTTTTTGTTTTGAAAGACTATAGATCTCTACAGACTGGAAAAAAAACCATTTATAGTTCAAGTAAAATAATAATTCTAAAGGAACTTACATTTTGAGCTTTGTTGACTACACTGTACTAGGTTCCCTAGTGGTGAGTCCCTTCACATCTTGTAGAAACCAGCACCAATGTTTACATTCACTGAAGAGTTTGTAGCTATCTGATATCCTGCTTTCTTCTTGTCAGGAAACCATATTGTTGAACATACGAATCAGGAATCAGTTGGTGCAGGTGCACTTTTTTTTATAAAGAGAAATAATCAAAATACAAAATAAACTACCGTATATATTTTTCCAACAATCTAATAACATTGAGCAAATTTAAAGACCAGATAATATAAAAGCAGCAAAGAATCCTGTGGCACCTTATAGACTAACAGACGTTTTGGAGCATGAGCTTTCGTGGGTGAATACCCGCTTCCTCAGATGCATGTGGTGGAAATATCCAGGGGCACCTCATTATCTCTAGCTTGCTTGCTAGCATATATATACCTGCCCCTGGATATTTCCACCACATGCATCTGAGGAAGCGGGTATTCACCCACGAAAGCTCATGCTCCAAAACGTCTGTTAGTCTATAATGTGCCACAGGACTCTTTGCTGCTTTTACAGATCCAGACTAACACGGCTACCCCTCTGATACAGATAATATAAGTTCTTTTACAGTCAGGTATTCTAACATTTACTGACAATTACCCTGGCACCTGTGCAATAAGCTCAGTCTGATTTAACTCACTTTTCTAAAGGACAAAGATAACTTTGGATTCAGCTAAGGATCTCTAGTTACTAATTTAGAAAAATCTGAATTGCATTAGACATAGGCATAACTCACCAATGACCCTTTTGAAATTAACATGTCAGTGAGATGAAATATATGGAGAAGGAACCAACTGACTTCTTTGCTGATGTTATTCTGTTTAGCTGGAGGCTAACTTCCAGCAGGATTTGTATTTAGCTTTTTGTTTTATATTTAGTAGGGTTGCCACCCGTGACTTCAAGTTGGGTACAAGTCAACCACAAGTTGTAATGAGCATGCTGAAAAATATATCACAGAGGAGGAACTGTAAATGTCTAAAAACTTAGCACTAAAGTTGTTTACATTAGTTAGAACAAGTTTAAAGTAAGGGTAGGAAGGGGTTAAGGGAAAAATATGAAGATTATTGAAAACAAGAGTGCAATATTCCCATCCAGTACTTTAAATCACATCTCTACCAAAATCAGCCATGTTGCAGCACATGATTACACTCTGATTATTCCTGTAATGAAAGTCTAAAGCATATATTAAAATCATATTTAAAATGGACAAAACATAAAAATCACATTGTAAATAAACATGAGATTATTAAAAACAAAACAAAAATATCTATAAATACAATTTGCTTTAAAATAAATTAGTATCATTTTGTGCATTGTTAGTTTCGCTTTAAGGTTATCAAGCATTCACTTTTTGAATTGAGAACACGATAAACAGCTATTCCTTATACTTTGCAAGGTTTTAAAAACAAATTAGTGAAACATTCCACAAGTTATACATGTTCAGAATCTTTTCCACAAAAAAAACAAACAAAAAAAAATCTATATTTTGGGGTGAATTTGAGTAAATCTGAATCTTGCTATAGCCAAACTAAATGTTTGGAGACAAGCTGTAATAGACTATCCTGACATGGCTGCTGTTATGGTGTGAGGTAATTTAGGGTATGGAAGTTTGGAGGAAAGATAGCATCTACACATATTTCTAGATTCGCAAGAAGAGAGTGAATCTTGTCAGGAATTTTGGTATTGCAAGTGGCTTTCATACTTGTGCGCCTTTCCAATCACTTTGATGTGTGGTCATGAGGTACATTACAAGTACTGCCAGCACCATTGTAATACCTAGATTTGCTTGAAGGCTCACAAATGGAATCCTATCACTTGCCAGTGTTGTTTGATTTCTGGTTTGCGTAACCCCAAAGGAACTAAATGTAGAAAGGTAAACAAGAAGGCCATTTTTGCCATGAAAGGTACAGAGTAGGCCTTCTTGCACTGGTTTCATTACATTAGAAATGGAATGCATATGTCCATACTGTCCCTAAATCAATTTAAACTCCCAGGGATACAGTTACAGTTTTGAGCTAGAGTAACTTTTACTGATTTAAAAGAGCCTTTGATGGGCAATCATTTGCGTGTGGCAAAAAGGCAGTTACTAACTAGTTAAGAAGGTCCTATTCCTAGTGCAACTTTGTGTACAGCCAAGAACTTGTATACTGCACAGGGTCCTTCTGCACCACTGCAGTGCTAGTTTCAACTAAAAGTGCAGGTGGTGCAGTTGCTCTGTTACAAGTTCTTTTATTCCAGAATAATCACTCTGCTTTGGAAATGCACTAGCTCATGAAAGCTTTTATGCCCAAATAAATGTGTTAGTCTCTAAGGTGCCAAAAGGACTCCTCCTTGTTTTTCACTAATAATTCCAGGACGTCCAGTCAATTTCCCAGTGTAGTCAAGCCCCTAGTCAATTAGTCTGCAAAGTCCTACCAGCGGAGCCCCACCAGGCTGCTCAGTGTTTCCCATACTGGTACTAAAAGATGGGAAACCTCCCACCGCACAGGAAGCGCTGCCTAGGCGATACTCCGCGCCGCAGGCAGCTCATCTCCAGCGCATTTGGGACTGGGATTCTTGCTCTGTTTTGTCATTAATTCTGACTGACTATGCTCGGTTGCTGCTGCACAGCCCCCAACGCAGCGGCAGCCCCGGGCAGGCTGGTGAGTCCAGCGGGCTGATGTGCAGGGGCCAGAGGAGAACCCCCGGGCAGCCCCGTGTGCGAAGGCAGGCGACACAGGACGGGACGAGGGCAGCTCCCGGTGCCCCTTTGGCCAGGGGATGAGGCGGGGCGGCCGGCAGAGGTGGGACGGGACGAGGGCCGCGACGCACCTGCCTGTGCGAGTAGGACAAGGCCTCGCTCTGCATAAGAGCCCGGATCGGCCGGCCCCGGAAACCGGGCAGCTCGCCCCTGTTGGGAGGCGGAACAACCACCCCCAGGCTCCTCCCCGGCAGCCGCGGCCCCTCACCCAACCCGCGCCGCGCTCCCTATAGCGACCCCGGGGCCGCCCTTAACTCACACAGCTCCGACGTGGCGCAGCCCTGAGCAGCCTCAGCTGCTCCCTGCCCGGGAAAAGGAGGCTGCTCGGCGGCGGTGGCAGGAGCGGGGGCGGGTCAGGCGCAGCGTGCGCCGCGCCGCGGGGACACAGTGCCGCTCTCCGGCCGGCCGGGGAAGAACAGCCCAGGAGGAGGCTCCGCGTTACCCCCCGGGGCCTGGCCCAGCAGCGCCGCCCGCCGCGAAGCCCCGCCCCAGCCTGGCACTGGCAGCAGAGCCCGTGCCCAGCTTGTCTGCCGAGAGGAAGCCAGAGAGTCGCCAACTTTCTGACTGAACAAAACGGAGCGCGTTTGCCCCGCCCCTTCTCGGAGACCCTGACTGGCTCACTCCATCTTCTCCCCTACCTCAGTCGCTTGCTTTCCCCCTCCCTTACTCCCTCGCTCATTTTCACGGGCTGGAGGGGCTCCTTTTTTCCACTGGGTGTTGGGTTGAAAACTGAACACCTGACCAGACAGAAAGTGTGAAAAATCAGGACAGGGAGTGGGGGGTAATAAGAGCCTATATAAGAGAAAGTCCCAAATATCGGGGTTGTCCATATAAAATCAGGACATCAGGTCATCCTACTACCGCAGGGTGAACCCAGGCACAGGCAGGCAGGATCCAGGCTGGAGCCTCTGAATGTGGAGAGGTGGGAGTACTGGCACGATGGATGAGCGAGCACCTTTCCAGCCTGGGTCTGACTCTGAGCCTCACTGTCATTCGCTTGGTTTCCCCCTGCCAGCCCCGCAGAGTCCAGATCCCAGTGCAGTGGAGCTTTGCAGTTGTCTGGCCTTTTCCTGGTAGTGGTGAGATTGGAGAGAAGTGTCGTGACTCATAATCCCCTTCTGCAACATGAAACAGAATGAGGGGGAAGGAAACACTGTGATCGTAGGCCTGGGGGGGGTCGCACACTTGGGCTTCAGAATCATGAGTCTGTGGGTATGTCTACGCTACGGGATTATACCGATTTTACATAAACCATTTTTTAAAAACATTGTATAAAGTCGAGTGCATGCGGCCACACTAAGCACATTAGTTCGGCGGTGTGTGTCCATGTACTGAGGCTGGTGTCTATCTCCAGAGCGTTGCACTGTGGGTTGCTATCCTGTAGCTATCCCATAGTTCCCTCAGTCTCCCCAACCCTTGGAATTCTGTGTTGAGATCCCAGTGCCTGATGGGGCAAAAAACATTGTCACGGGTGGTTCTGGGTACAGCCTCACCCCTCCCTCTGTGAAAGCAGCAGACAACCATTTCGCACCTTTTTTCCTGGGTGAACGGTGCAAACGCCATAGCATAGCAAGCATGGACCCTGCTGAGCTCAAGACAGCAACCATGGACATTGTAAACACCTTGTGCATTGTCGTGCAGTCTGTGCTGAACCAGGACCTGCAAAACCAGGCAAGGAGGAGGCGGCTACGGCAGCGCGGCGATGCGAGTGATGAGGACAGGGACACAATTCTCTCAAACTGCGGTCCCCTGCTCTTTGGAGATCCTGCTGATAATGGGGCAGGTTCTAGCCATTGAACTCCAATATTGGGCCCGGGAAACAAGCACAGACTGGTGGGACCGCATAGTTTTGCAGGATTGGGACGATTCCCAGTGGCTGCGAAACTTTCGCATGCGTAAGGGCACTTTCATGGAACTTTGTGATCTGCTTTCCCCTGCCCTGAAATGCCAGCATACCAAGATGAGAGCAGCCCTCACAGTTGAGAAGCGAGTGGCAATAGCCCCCTGGAAGCTTGCAACGCCAGAGAGCTAACGGTCAGTTGGGAATCAATTTGGAGTGGGAAAATCTACTGTGGGGGCTGCTGTGATGCAAGTAGCGAAAGCAGTCATTAAGCTGCTGCTACAAAAGGTTGTGACTCTGGGAAATGTGCAGGTCATAGTGGATGGCTTTGCTGCAATGGGATTCCCTAACTGTGGTGGGGTGATTAATGGAACCCATATCCCTGTCTTGGCACCGGAGCACCAGGGCACCCAGTACGTAAACTGCAAGGGGTACTTTTCAATGGTGCTGCAAGCACTGGTGGATCACAAGGGACGTTTCACCAACATCCATGTGGGATGGCCAGGAAGAATTCATAACACTCGCGTCTTCAGGAACACTACTCTGTTTAAACGGCTGCAGCAAGGGAATTATTTCCCAGACCAAAAAATAACAGTTGGGAATGTTGAAATGCCTGTAGTTATCCTGGGGGACCCAGCCTACCCCTTGATGCCATGGCTCATGAAGCCATACACAGGCAGCATGGACAGTAGTCAGGAGTTGTTCAACTACGGCTGGGCAAGTGCAGAATGGTGGTAGAATGTGCATTTGGCCTTTTAAAGGCACGCTGGTGCACATTACCGACTCGATCAGACCTCAGCCAAACCAATGTCCCCATTGTTATTGCTGCTTTCTGTGTGCTCCACAATCTCTGTGATAGTAAAGGGGAGACTTTTATGGCGGGGTGGGAGACTGAGGCAAATCACCTGGCCATTGATTAGGCACAGCCAGACACCAGGGTAATTTGAAGAGCACACCAGGAAGCGGTGCGCATCAGAGAAGCTTTGAAAACGAGTTTCATCACGGGCCAGGGTACGGTGTGACTGCTGTGTTTGTTTCCCCTTGATGAAACCCCTCCACCCCTTGATTGACTCATTCCCTGTAAACAACCCACCCTCCCCCTTCGATTACAGCTTGTTTAAGGAAATAAAGTCACTATCGTTTAAAAATCATGTATTCTTTATTAATTAATTATAAAAAGAGGGAGAGAACTGACAAGGTAGCCCGGATGTGGTTTGGGAGGAGGATAGGAGGGAAGGAAAAGGCCACTAAAATATTTCAAAGTAATTACAGCCTTTTGGTTGGGCTGTCCATGGGGGTGGAGTGGACAGGTGCACGGAGCCTCCCCCCACACGTTCTTACACGTCTGGGTTAGGAGGATTTGGAACATGGTGAGGGTGGTTATACAGGGGCTGCAGCGGCACTCTGTGATCCTGTTGCTGTTCCTGAAGCTCCACCAGACACTGGAGCATGTCAGTTTGATCATGCAGCAGCCCCAGAGTTGCATCCCACCACCGCTGATCTTCCTGCCTACACCTCTGATCTTCCTGCCGCCACCTCTCATCTCAAGCGTCCCTCCTGTCCTCAACGTTCATTGGCATCTTTCCTGTAATTTGATACCACATCCTTCCACTCATTCAGATGAGCTCTTTCATTGCGGGTCACTTCCATGATTTCTGAGAACATTTCATCTCGCGTCTTCTTTTTCCGCCGCCTTATCTGAGATAGCCTTTGGGATGGAGTTGGGAGGCTTGAAAAATTTGCAGCTGCATGAGGGAGGAAAAAAAGGGAGAGAAGTGTTTAAAAAGATACATTTTACAGAACAAGGCTTATACTCTTTCATGGTGAACAACACTATTCACCTTACATAGCACATGTGATTTCACTACAAGGTCGCAGTTTGCATCTTAATATTGAGTGCCTGCGGCTCTGGTGTTAGAGACTCACAGACACAGGTCCAGGCAGCAGAATTCGGCTTGCATGCGGCCATGGTAAGCCATTGTCTTCTGCAGCCTTCATAGCTGCCAGCACCCTCCTTTACCAAAAAGCAAGCAAAGCCTGTTCAGTGCTGCTTCTTTCCTGTTAACATGCAGCAGCAGAAACCACCCCCCCATCCAATTCTCTGGGATGATCGCTTTACCCCTCCTCCCACCGCATGGCTGGTATCATGGAAGATCACTGCTAAACACCTCACTCCTCCCCCACCACTGCGTGGCTGGTAGCAGGGAAGATCCCTGCTAGCCAAACGCGAAAAAGCTCAGCGCCAATCACCCCCCCCACACACTTCTCCCTGCTTGGCTACTTGCAGGGAAGGATTTCTTTTAAGCAACAGGCAAACAGCCCAGTAGGAATGGCCATATCTGTCCCCTTAATTAAATTCCGGAATTTCAACCAGGTTACCATGAACAATATCACTCTCCTGAGGATAACACAGCGAGATAAAGCAAGGATGTTGCTTCAATGACAGCAAACACCGGGACCATACACAGCTAGGCTTTGTCATGCAGTGATACCAGATTACTTGCTACATGCATGGTGTGGTCAAGTGTCCTACCATGGAGGACAAAATAAGGCTGCCCTGCCCAGAAACCTTCTGCAAAGGCTTTTGGAGTACCTCCAGGAGAGCTTCATGGAGATGTCTCTGGAGGATTTCCACTCCATCCCCAGACATGTTAACAGACTTTTCCAATAACTGTACTGGCTGTGAATGCATCCCAAGTCCTCAGGGCAAATGAATCATTCAAAAATGCTTGCTTTTAAACCATGTGTACAAAGGTACACTCACCAGAGGTCTCTTCCATGGCTTCATTGTGTGGGATGGCTTGGGAGGGTAATTCCGTCAGGGTGAGAAAAAGCTCCTGGCTGTTGGGGAGAACGGAGTGCTATGTGCTCTCTGCAAGCTAGTCCTCCTCTTCCTCCTCTACTTCCCCATTTGCAGAATCCTCAGCCATGGCTGAGATTACCACCTCCACCTCGGAATCCACGGACAGGGGTGAGGTAGTGGTGGCGGACCCCCCGAGAATTGCATGCAGCTCAGCGTAGAAGCAGCATGTTTTTGGCCCTGCCCCGGATCTTCCGTTTGCTTCTTTGATTTTCTGGTAGGCTTTTCTGAGGTCCTTAACTTTCACATGGCACTGTACTGAGTCCCTGGTGTGGCCTCTCTGCATCATGGCCTTGGAAATTTTTTCAAATGTTTTTTCATTTCGTCTTTTGGAACGGAGTTCTGTTAGCATGGAATCCTCTCCCCATACAGTGATCAGATCCAGTACCTCCCGTGCTGTCCATGCTGGAGCTCTTTTTTGATTCTCAGGAGACTGCATTGTTACCTGTGCTGATGAGCTCTGCGTGGTCACCTGTGCTGGTGAGCACTCCATGCTGGCCAAACAGGAAATGAAATTCAAAAGTTCGCGGGGCTTTTCCTATCTACCTGGCCAGTGCATCCGAGTTCAGATTGCTTTCCAGAGCGATCGTAATGGTGCACTGTGGGATACTGCCTGGAGGCCAACACCATCAAATTGCGGCCACACTAACCCTAGTCCAACATGGCAATATCGATTTCAGCGCTACTCCCCTCGTCGGGGAGGAGTACAGAAATCAGTTTTAAGAGCCCTTTATATTGATATAAAGGGCTTCGTTGTGTGGAAGAGTTCAGGGTTAAATCGGTTTAACTCTGCTTAATTCGGTATAAACACGTAGTCTAGACCAGGCCTATGATTATATGTCTCACTGGATGTTCTGTAGCATGTATTTAGGAGGGGGAAAAAAGGTAACACATTACAGTATGTATGAACAATAGAAAAATAGTATCTATGCATTGTGGCTGAGGCAGAATTAACATGGAGGTAGGAACTGTTTATGTTTCCTGATTTTTAAGAAATAACCTGATATTGTTTATATTGCAATAGTGCCTAAAATTCTAGGTGCTGTAAATAGGGTGATCAGATATCCCAATATTTAGGTGTTTGTCCCGCGTCTCGATATTTCACACTTCTGGTTGTCATTTTTTTTTGCTCCGCCAATGGGACTCCGCTTTTTTTTTTTCCTCTACTGGTGGGACTCTTGCCTCCCACGTGTCCTGATATTTTCTTCATCTCATCTGGTCACCCTAGCTGTAAAACAAAATATGAAGTAGTGCTTGTCTTGAGAAGCTTTCAATTATATTAACATTTTCATCTAGTTAGTAATAATTCTTAACAGTTGGTTTAGGGTTGCCACCTGTTCAGGTTTTCCCTGGATCACCCCTTTTTTGAGGTAGCTGTCCTGGGAAATCTTTGTAAGGGTGTTCAGTACACACTGCCAGCTGTCCCTTTTCTGAGGTAGCTGTCTCAGGAAATCTATAAGGGTTTTCAGTAAACAGTGCCAGCTGTTCCTTTTTTGAGGTAGCTGTCCCTAGAAATCTGTAAGGGTGCTCAGTGCACACTGCCAGCTGTCCAGTTTTATGGCTTCTATCATTGTGGGTGTCCCAGTTTTTTGTACCTCAGAGGTGGCAAACTAAACTTAAATAGTAATTCACATTTTTAAAATGCTGAACAAATATTCAACCATGCATTGGCAGGGAGATGAACGAGATTAGCATTATTTGTATTATAGCAGTGCCCTGAGGTCCACTCACAATTAGGCCCTGTTGTGTTAGGCTCAATGAAGACAGTCCTTTATATGGTCTGCGTACACTATAATTAAGGCTGTGAGTCTTCACAGAGGTCTCAGAAGTCACGGATTCTGTGACTTTCGGGACCTGCATGACTTCTGCAGTGGCTGGCCCGCGGGCTGCCTGAGCAGTTGGGACAGCCCTTGGGCCAGTTACACACACACACACACACACACACACACACACACACACACACACACACACACACACACAGAGCAGCACCAGGGGTTTGAGTGTGGAAGGGAGATCAGGGCTGAGGCTGGGAGTTGGGGAGCAGGAGGAGGTGAGGGCTCTGGGCGGCACTTACCTGGGGGGGAGGTGGCTCCCTTGAAGCAGCCGGCATGTCTGACTCCACACACTGCCTCTGCCCAGAGGCGCTGCCCCTGCAGCTCCCATTGGCCGCAGTGCCTGGTCAATGGGAAGCACAGAGTGAGCACTCAGGGTGGGAGCAGCACACGGAACCCCCCTGGCCATGCCTCCGCCTAGGGACGCAGAGACATGCCAGCCTCTTCCGTGAGCCGCGCTTTAGCCGGGTAGGGAGCCTGCCAGACCCACCAGCCCACCCCTCTTCCCCGCCCCAGCACCACTAGGGGTTGCAGGCCACTGCTCCCCCCCAGAGCACCCATGGTGCCCTTGGGCCGCCCCCTGCTCCAGAGCACCTATGTTTTAGTAAGGGGTATATAGAACAAGTCATGGACAGGTCACAGGCCATGAATTTTTGTTTACTGCCCATGACCAGTCCATGACTTTTACTAAAAATACCCGTGACTAAAATGTAGCCTTAACTATAATTGGGAGGTGTGATTGCAGCAGGGGTAGGCTTATCTAAGCTAGTTTGTTGAAAATAGCAGTGAAGCTGTGGCACCTGGGGCAGCTGCCCAAGTACAAGCCCACTCACAAGTTTGGGTACATACTTGAGCAGCTAGCCAATGCTGCCGTGACTTCATTGCTATTTTTAGTGAACTACCCCTATCAAAACTAGCTTGGGTATGCCTACATGTGCCGCAGTAATAGCGCCTGATTGCAACATAGACATACCCACAGAGATTACACTAACTAAAGACAAGACACAAATGGTTGCAGCAAAAAATTGACAAATAAAAAAGGATGAGGATAACTGTGAATGAACATGTATTTCCATCTTTTAGCCATGTAACAACTAGCAGGTTTGAAATAAAAATATATTTTTTAAATAAATAAATAAATAAATAAACTGGGCTTATTTATTGCTATCAGTATTTCCTATCGGCCAACTGCCTAGCCATCATCAGTTGGCGATAGATATCCCAGCAGAAGTGAGTCTGTTGAATGGACTTGAACTATACAATGGCTCTACAGATTAATTTGGGGAAGGCATTCAATGCACAAGAAGGCAGCCCAGAAGTGTCTATGAGAGAAGTAGACCAGTGTGTGATGGAGGCTGGCATCACTGGTAGATTGGAGGGGGTAAGGTGCAATGCAGTGGGATACTAGAGCAGTTAATTAGGAAAGGGATCAAATTATGAAGAGCCTGAAAGGCCCAACAAGGAGTTTGTAATTGATGCAGATGAGAAGGGAGAGGCAGTGGAAGGTCTCAGAAAGGTGGGTGATATGGTCATAATAGGTCAGATGATCTTAGCAGCTGTGTTTTGAGCTGATCTGCAGGGAGCCAGATGGGGGGAGATTGGAGTAGTCAAGAAGAGTAAGGGGCTGAAGGGAAATTTTGGCTATATGGACAAAAGAAAAGGCCAGATCTTGGAAATGTTATTGAGGTAGATGTAACAAGTCTTAGACCTGGTCTACACTACATGGCTAGATTGATACAAGGCAGGTTACATCAACCTAGCTGTGGAGGAGCCCAGGGCTGGGACAGGGGGCAGCCAAAATTTTTTTTACTTGGGGCGGCAAAAAACCTAGAGCTGGCCCTGGCTGGACCGCTTGGTAATAGTGACCATAATATAATTAAATTTAATATCTGTGTGGCAAGAAAAACGCCACAGCGACCCAACACTGTAGCATTTAATTTCAGAAAGGGGAACGATACAAAAATGAGGTTAGTTAAACAGAAAATTAAATGGTACAGTGCCAAAAGTGAAATCTCTATAAGCTGCGTGGAAACTTTTTAAAGACACCATAATAGAGGCTCAACTTAAATGTATACCCCAAATTAAAAAACATAGTAAGAGAACCAAAAAAGATCCACCGTGGCTAAACAACAAAGTAAAAGAAGCAGTGAGAGGCTAAAAGGCATCCTTTAAAAAGTGGAAGTTAAATCCTAGTGAAGAAATTAGAAAGGAGCATAAACACTGGCAAATTAAGTGTAAAAATACAATTAGGAAGGCCAAAAAAGAATTTGAGGAACAGTTAGCCAAAGACTAAAAAAGTAATAGTATTTTTTTAAGTACATCAGAAGCAGGAAGCCTGCTAAACGACCAGTGGGGCCACTGGATGATTGAGGTACTAAAGGAGCACTCAAGGATGATAAGGCCATTGCAGAGAAACTAAATGAATTCTTTGCATCAGTCTTCACAGCTGAGGATGTGAGGAAGATTCCAAAACCTGAGCCATTCTTTTCAGGTGACAGATCTGAGGAACTGTCCCAGATTGAGGTATCATTAGAGGAGGTTTTGGAACAAATTGATAAACTAAACAGCAATAAGTCACCAGGACCAGATGGTATTCACCCAGGAGTTCTGAAGGAACTCAAATGTGAATTTGCAGAACTACTAACTGTACTCTGTAACCTATCATTTAAATCAGCTTCTGTATCAGATGACTAGAGGATAGCTTATGTGACACCAATTTTTAAAAAGGGCTCCAGAGGTGACCTCAGCAATTACAGGCCTGTAAGCCTGACTTCAGTACCAGGCAAACTGGTTGAAACTATAATAAAGAACAATATTGTCAGACATATAGATGAACATAATTTGTTGAGAAAGAATCAACATGGTTTTAGTAAAGGTTTTAGTAAAGAATCAACATGGTTTTAGTAAAAATCATGCCTCACCAATCTACTAGAATTCTTTGAGAGGGTTAACAAGCATGTGGACCAAGAGGATCCAGTGGATATAGTGTACTTAGATTTTTCAGAAAACCTTTGACAAGGCCCCTCACCAAAGGCTCTTATGCAAGCTGCCACGGGATAAGAGGGAAGGTGCTCTCATGGATTGGTAACTTGTTAAAAGATAGGAAACAAAGGGTAGATATAAATGGTCAGTTTTCAGAATGGAGAGAGGTAAATAGTAGTGTCCCCCAAGGGTCTGTTCTGGGAGTAGTCCTATTCAACATATACATACATGATCCGGAAAAAGGAGTGAACAGTGAGGTGATAACATTTTGCAGATAATACAAAATTACTGAAGATAGTTAAGACCCAGGCAGACTGCAAAAAGCTACAAAAGGATCTCTCAAAACTGAGTGACTGGGCAACAAAATGGCAGATTAAATGTAATGTTGATAAATGCAAAGTAATGCACATTGGAAAGCATAATCCCAACTATACATATAAAATGATGGGGTCTAAATTACATGTTACCACTGAAGAAAGAGATCTTGGAGTCATTGTGGATAGTTGTCTGAAAACATCCACTCCATGTGCTGCGGCAGTCAAAAAAGCGAACAGAATGCTGGGAATTATTAAGAAAGGGATAGATAATAGGAGAGAAAATATCATGTTGCCTCTATATAAATCCCTGGTATGCCCACATCTTGAATACTGTGTGCAGATGTGGTTGCACCATCTCAAAAAAGATATATTAGAATTGGAAAAGGTTCAGAAAAGGGCAACAAAAATAATTAGGGGTATGGAACGGCTTCTGTATGGAACGGCTTCTGTATGAGGAGGACTTTTCATCTTGAAAAAGAGACGGCTAACGGGAGATATGATTGAGGTCTGTAAAATCATGACTGGTGTGGAGAAAGTAGATAAGGAAGTGTTGTTTACTACTTCTCATAACACAAGAACTCAGGGTCACCAAATTAAATTAATAGGCAGCAGATTTAAAACAAAGAAAAGGAAGTATTTCTTCACACAACGCACAGTCAACCTGTGGAACTCCTTTCCAGAGGATATTGTGAAGGCCAAGACCATAACAGGGTTCAAAAAAGAACTAAATAAATTCATGGAGGATAGGTCTATCAATGGCTATTAGCCAGAGTGGGTAAGAATGGTGTCCCTAACCTCCGTTTGCCAGAAGCTAGGAATGAGCGACAGGGTATGGATCACTTGATGATTACCTGTTCTGTTCATTCCCTCTGGGGCACCTGGCACTGGTCACTGTTGGAAGACAGGATACTGGGTTAGATGGACCTTTGGTCTGATCTAGTAGGACCATTCTTATGTTCTAATATGCGTGCTTTTCTATCACCCCTCTGCAGTTTGGGAACCCCACTGCTACAAAACCATCCACTATGTTCTGCACATTGACCAGAGCCACAGTCCTGGAGAGCTGGAGAAGATTAATGGTCTTGCACACTTCCATGACAAGGGCCACTGCGGTAGATTTCCCAACTCCAAATTGATTCGTGCCTGACCAGTGGAAATCTGATGTTGCAAGTTTCCACAGTGCAATTGCCACTTGCTTCCCAACTATAAGTACAGCTCTCATTTTGGTGTCCCTGCACTAGAGGGCCAGGGCAAGCTTGGTACACAGATCCAGGAACGTGGCCTTGCACATCCGAAAGTTCTGCAGCCATTGCTCATCATCTCAAACCTGCATGATAATGCAATCCCACCAGTCAGTGCTTGTTTTCTTGTTTCAATCTTGCCGCCAAGGAATTGTCATGTTCCCCACAGCTCTTCTTGCGACTCTGCAAATACTGCTCCTTGTGCTTGCAACACTCATGACAGTAGTGCAGGCTCCATGCTTCCGTCAGAGATGGCAGATAGAGAGGAGGGACGCATGGGTTTGTGCGGATTTTGACAAGAAATCACAAAATATTATCAGGTGCAGATGAAATTATGGTATGGTATGGTATGGTATGGTATGGAGAACACTGCATTATGGGAAGTTGACTCCCACTTACAACTTGTTTTGGCCCCAGAAGGCACTTCCCAAAACACCCTGTGCTGGATGGTGGTGAGTTGCACAGTGGAATATCTTTCCATGGTGCACTGCACTATGTATTCGCATTGCTGACACAAGGAGCAAAGCATGCACATGCAATGTAATAACTGTGGTGGTTGTATGCTGATGTAACTTAGGTTGGCATAATTTTATAGTGTACACATGAAATATCCAGACAATGATCCTCACAGCCCCCAGGGAATTTCCTAGAAAGTTGTGGCCACTCAGCGGTCTATGTGATTCCTTATCAGCTCAGTTGCCTGTTCTAAGGAGATAAAACGGCCTGGGCTCCACTCCTTTCTGCTTCTCATTAGAAGGTGAGCAGCTGGAGTCGGGATCAAGATGGATTTTACCCCACCTCCTCCTCCTTTGGGAAGCTCTTCAATAAGCTATCTTCCCCCACTTTTGAGACATGGATTCCTTCTTCAGATATATTCAACCCTATCACTATACAGTGCACTTCCTTTTAATATCCTCTGAGGGAGAGAATTGGAGAGAGATGGTTTACCATGGCCTTATTTTCTTTTTTCCAACTGAAGAGAAGTGAGGAAATCTTAAGACTGATTCTTCTTCTTCTGCTGTGAAAGGGAAAATCAGGAAGGGGCCCACTGTCCCAAACAATGTGACAATATCTCCCATCCCGATTAGTGTTTATGTTGTGTGCTTCATACAATTAAGCAAAAGGGGTGGTCTCACCCAGCCTGATTTCTCCTCCACTTTTCTTTAAAGAGGAGAGCAAGAGGTAGCCTTTTACAGATTCTCCCTGCACTGAAGCAGAAAGTCAGAATCTAATCTTCCTTCTATCACCACAGGAAAGAACAAGAGAAAGTGTCCTTTGCCTCCTCCCAAACCCACTCCCCTTCAGGACCAGCTGTTGTTTCCCTCTGCTAGTAGGACTGACATTTTTGCATGAGAGCTCTGAGGCTCATTTTTATATTTAATGTGAATAAAGACCAGGCAAGTATGGAAAAACAAAACAAAACCTTGAGTTTTTAAAAAGATGAACTACTTATAAGAAGGTTTAAAAAAAACCTACTAGAGAAGATTACTCACAGTCATATTGTGTATAACTTGTGAGTATCACAGTCTCTCTGTGCCTGCTATTGGAGAGCTGAGCAAATGAGAGGTAAATAATATGTGCATCCGTAACAGGGATGCTTATGTGTCACCAAAATACAAATAATAATATTACAATTTCTGAAAAGGCTCTTAAAACAGAGAAAGAACCCTGAACTAGTATGGTCTGATTTAAGCAATGCTAATTTGCCTTTCACTTTGGTATTTGAGCACATACAGTCTATATTTTATTTATCTGCTATGTAATATACAAGTGGAACATTTCTAATATTTGCACACATTCAATCCACAGAACATATTGGCAGGGTTCAGTGAAGCAATCTCTGTCATGACTCATTAAGAAAACAAAAGAAAATCTTCACCACTGTGAAACTTTAATGACCAAAAATATGGAGAGAAAAAGCTGATCAGAACTCAATATACACATGGTGCCAAGTGATAGGAGACAGTTCCTTATAAATACATAAAAACTTCCTTATTTTTTCAATTTTGAGAAAGTAGGAAAAAGACAACCTCTTCTCTCAATGGCTGTGATGTTGGTATGATGTTAATAAAACATGTGGAAAAATAGGTCATGTAAATTCCAGTTTAGTGACTGCATCTTTACTTTTCAAGGTTGCAAAAAAAAAAGGAAGTGAAATAAAGTTTTAAGCATGCTTGAGTCTGATATATTGCCTACTGCCTTGATTAAACTTGAGTGCTAGAGTCCTGGCACTTTATGCCTGAAACTATGAGTTTCTTTGCCAGTTGTACATGTTACAATACTCAACACCATGAAAATGCAAGACTAATTTGGGTGCCTGCCCTCTACAACAGTTCATACTTTAAATAGGAGGGATATTGACATCTTGATAGTTGAAAAAACCTCCGTACATTTTTTTTTAATTAGCTCAGGCCTTATTTTTTGAGTGTTGGTAAGGCTGTTTCTTAAACTCAATGAAGTAATCATCTTGTATGCATTATAAATGTTTTTCTCATTCTTTTGTCTCTGCTTTTGTCTACAGCTGGCCTGTGTTTAGCTTGAGTCTCCTGAACATATAGGACATAATCTGTACTGGTTGTCACAAGTGTTTATTTTTCTGGTGTGCAGCAGATACCATATAGAAAATTCAAAACAGAATCTGTTCCTTAATCTAGTCTTTTCAAACTGAAAAAAAACCTAAAAAATTGTTGCTCCCCTTTAGCTTTTATTATAATTAATTATATTAACATTTAGTACCATTAAAGTTGAGCCATAAAGTCTTTAAAGCACAAAATACCACTCTTTCACTCTGTTTTAGTATTGCCATATGCATGGCCCTTTATGGGAGCTCACAGAAATGTGTGACTTTTACTATGTGAAAAATGGCTTTTTGAAGCTCTAGAATTAAAACAGAATAGATTTTTTTATTTGCAAGAATAACTTGAACCATATTCTAGGCCCGAAACTTAGATAAAATGGTATGGTAGTAAGACAGACAAAAACTAACTTAGGTGTCATTTTTTAAAGA
Organism: Gopherus evgoodei; assembly: GCF_007399415.2. NCBI lineage: Eukaryota > Metazoa > Chordata > Testudines > Testudinidae > Gopherus > Gopherus evgoodei. Next base: position 45,472,119 of record NC_044326.1, on the reverse strand, counting down.
TCTTTATTTTTATTCATAACGACATATTAAATATAGAATGATTAACTAGATTAAATAAACTTCAGTGTGGTGAGATGAGATTCCCCACAGTAGCCATGGAAGCGCCCTGGACCAGATGGGCCTACTCAGATAATTAGGGTGGAAAGAGGGAAGCTTTTGGCTGGAGGCAGCTAATTAGAGACAGGTTCACCTGTGCAGGAACAGGTGGGACCTATAAAACCAGGAAGCTGCCCACAAAGTAGGTGGCAGCCAGTTGTTGGAAAGAGGGAGGCATGTTTGTAGGCTCCTGGGAAAGACTGTAGGAAGGTGGGCTTTTGGAGCTGGTACACCCAATGAGAGAGGGGGAACCAGGGAGTAGGCAGTAGTCCAGAGAAGGAGCAGTGAGAGAAAGCCCAGAACTGCTGAGCTCAGGGTCCCTGGACTGGAACCTGGAGTAGAGGGTGGACCTGGGTTCCTCCTACCAGCTACTGAGGGAGTGGCCCCAGGGCATTGAATGGGAAGACTACTGATGGCTTGTACCCCAAAAAGAGGAATGCTGAGTGACCTACCTGGATGGCTAAGTCACAAAGGAGATGATGAGGGTCCTGGTGCAAGAACAGAGCTGCAGACCAGAGGGAGAGACCAAGTAATGGCATGCAAACCATGCATGGATGTGTTGACCTTGAGAGCTAATTCCCAGAGTCCTCAGGAGGAGGTGGTGTTAGACTAGCGGTAAGTGAATATGGGCAGTTTATCATCTTCAGGTCTGGGGACTGTGAAAGACTACATAAGGTGGTCACCTCTGATCTAAGGGGTGTGAAGATGAGATGCCTGCAGTACATGTTTTTGCAGCTGAGGGAAGTTATTCCCTACCTAAATGATCTGGAGAAAGGGGTAAACAGTGAAGTGGCAAAGTTTGCAGATGATACTAAACTGCTCAAGATAGTTAAGACCAAAGCAGACTGTGAAGAACTTCAAAAAGATCTCACAAAAC